>NC_141874.1:82376514-83001514 GCF_056163025.1 Triticum urartu
GCGTCGGTCCTCGCGTCCATCGTGCTCGTCCACGAGTCCGGCCACTTCGTCGCCGCCACCTCCCGGGGCATCCACGTCTCCCAGTTCTCCATCGGCTTCGGCCCCGCCCTCGCCAGCTTCCGCCTCGGCGCCGTCGAGTACGCGCTCCGGGCCATCCCGCTCGGCGGCTACGTCGGCTTCCCCGACGACGACCCCGAGTCCGGCTTCGCGCCCGACGACCCCGACCTCCTCCGCAACCGCCCCGTCCCGGACCGCCTCCTCGTCGTCTCCGCGGGGGTCATCGCCAACCTCATCTTCGCCTTCCTCATCATCTACGCCCAGGCGGTCACCGTCGGCGTCCCCGTCCAGGCGCTGCTCTCCGGCGTCCTCGTCCCCGACGTCGTGCCCGGCTCCGCCGCCGCGCGCTCCGGGCTGCTCGCCGGCGATGTCATCCTCGCCGTCCCCGGCGCCGCGCCGGACCCGTCCGTGCCGGCCCTGGTCGACCTCATCAAATCCAGCCCCAACAAGAAGGTCCTCCTCAAGGTGTCAAGAGCCGGGCCTGCGGCCGGGGACAAGCCGCAGTTCCTCGACCTCACCGTCGTGCCGGACACGAGCGTCGACGGGACGGGGCGCATCGGCGTGCAGCTGTCGCCCAACTACCGGGCCACGCGCGTGCACCCAAGGAACGCGTCCGAGGCCACCGTCCTCGCCGTGCGCGAGTTCAGGGCGCTGGGCGGGGCCGTGCTCGACGGGCTCCGGCAGACGTTCCTCAACTTCTCGCAGACGGCGGAGAAGGTGTCGGGCCCGGTCGCCATAATCGCCGTCGGCGCGGAGGTGGCGAGGTCGAGCGCCGACGGGCTGTTCCAGTTCGCGGCGATCATCAACCTCAACCTCGCGGCGATCAACCTGCTGCCGCTGCCGGCGTTGGACGGCGGGACGCTGGCGCTGATCCTTCTGGAGGCGGCCCGCGGCGGGCAGAAGATCCCCCGTGAGATCGAGCGGAGGATAATGTCGTCGGGGATATTGCTGGTGCTCATGGTCAGCATGTTCCTCATCGTGCGCGACACGCTCAATCTAGACTTCATCAAACAGAATATGTAGATTCTTTTAAGTCCGAGAGAACATTTTGCAGTAAATCTGTTCCTGTTTGTAAGACGAAGCCATGCATGTATGTATCTCTTGCACAAATTCTTACAAAAAGCAACGGAGATAGTAGAACCGATTTGCAACCATGTATACTCTGCCTCAAGCCATACTCTGCTTCCAGTCAGATTGCATATCTGGTAGGAACGAAGGTTTTAGACGACTGAAATTGCCTAATTCTGGTTCAATTTGCGAAACAAATTTGCTAGATTATCACTACTATTCTCTCAAAACATATGAAAAAGAAAACAAGCACCGAGCTGCACAACACTCAGCACCCCAAACAAGCCTGAAAAGAAAAGCCTACATCTGACTCCACAGATGCCTGATACTGATAATACCGGAACCTGATGACTCCAGTACATAATGCTTCAAGTTGCTGCTCTATAACTCTGGATGTCAGGATTTCATCTCCCAGCGGCATCAATATCAGAACTGGAGGCATTCGTCGTATCTGAGCCAACATTAAGAAAAATACCAGGTGCTTTTAGCAATATAGTCTTATTATTACAAAGATGCCAAGAAATGCAATCAATTGGGAAGGGCAATAAAATAGAAAAGGCAAGGGGTTCAAGAGAATTACTAGAAAAGGAGAAAATCGCAAGTTGCTGCTCTATGTTATTACATAAGCTCGAAGTTGCTGCTCTATGCTCGAAGTTGCTGCTCTATAACTCGCAAGTTACAAGGCAAAACAACTTCAAAGCAAATAGCTAATACAAGCCAAAATCCAGCATGATAGCTTCTTTGCTTTATTCTTACGATAGTCTCAAAATAATGACGAGCATATCCCAAAGATGAGAAACATATACTTCTTGATCTCCCAAGTGCCACAGGTTTTCAACTGCATGGATAACAGCTTGCTAAAATAATTATAATAACATAGCACACTACTAATACCTGCATAAGGAAAGCCTGATGATTCCAGTACATAATGCTCCAAGTTACTGCTCTATAACTCAGACGTCAAGGTTTTATCTCCCAGCGGCATCAATATCAGAACTGGAGGCGTTCGTCACATCTGAATCAGAACTGGAGGCATTCGTCATATCTGAACCAACATTAAGAAAAATACTGGGTGTGTTGAGAAATACAATCTTTTTACAAAGATACTAAGAAATGCAATCAATTGGGAATGACAATGACCATACAAGCATGCAAGTTACAAGGCAAAATAATTAACTTCAAAGAAAGTAGCTAATACAAGCCTAAATCCAGCATAATAGAACATTATGGTCCTGCTTTGCTTTCTTCTTACGATAGTCTCAGTATAATGACGAGTATATCCCCAAGATGAGAAACATATACTTCTTGATGTCCTAAGTTCCACAGCTTTTCAATTGCATGGATAACAGCTTGCTGAAACAATTATACTGACATAGCACACTAGTAATACCTGCATAATATATAAATATGACACAGTCCTATAGTGTAACGCCCACGATGCGGCTATATCTCCCACGTGTCGAAGCACGACTTAGAGGCATAACCGCATTGTAAGCAATGTCGCAAGTGAGGTAATCTTCACACAACCCATGTAATACATAAGGGAAAAAGATACATAGTTGACTTACAATCGCCACTTCACACAATTGCATGAATAAAACATTACATTCATACAGATACACTCAAGGTCCGACTACGGAACCAAAATAAAAGAAGATTACCCCAAATGCTACACAGATCCCCGATCGTCCCAACTGGGCTCCACTACTGATCGACTGAAAGGAAACAACACAAAGGACAAAATCTTCATCGAGCTCCTCCTTGAGCTCGGTTGCGTCACCTGCACGATATCATCGGCACCTGCAAACTGGTTTTGGAAGTACCCGTGAGTCACGGGGACTCAGCAATCTCACACCCTCGCGATCAAGACTATTTAAGCTTATAGGTAGGGTAAAAGGTATGAGGTGGAGCTGCAGCAAACGACTAGCATATATGGTGGCTAACATACGCAAATGAGAGCGAGAAGAGAAGGCAAAAGCACGTCAAACATTACTCCAACACCGTGTTCACTTTCCGGACTCCGCCGAGAAGAGACCATCACGGTTACACACGCGATTGATGCATTTTATTTAAGATAAGTTTCAGGTTTTGTACAACCGGGCATTAACAAATTCCCATCTGCCCATAACCGCGGGCACGACTTTCGAAAGTTCAAATCCCCGCAGGGGTGTCCCAACTTAGCCCATCACAAGCTCTCACGGTCAACGAAGGATATTCCTTCTCCCAGGAAGACCCGACCAGGCTCGGAATCCCGGTTACAAGACATTTCGACAATGGTAAAACAAGACCAGCAAGACCACCCACTGTGCCGACAAATCCCGATAGGAGCTGCACATATCTCGTTCTCAGGGCACACCGGATAAGCTAAGCGTACGGGAGCCAACGTAACCCAAGTTGCCAAGGGACAGCCCCGCACGGTGCTCTGGGTTGGACCAACACTTAGAGAAGCACTGGCCCGGGGGGATTAAAATAAAGATGACCCTTGGGCTGGCCGACCCAAGGGAAAAAGAGGCTATGTGGCAAATGGTAAAACCAATGTTGGGCCTTGCTGTAGGAGTTTTATTCAAGGCGAACTGTCAAGGAGTTCCCATTATAACCCAACCGTGTAAGGAACGCAAAATCAAGGAACATAACACCGGTATGACGGAAACTAGGGCGACAAGAGTGGAACAAAACACCAGGCATAAGGCCGAGCCTTCCACCCTTTACCAAGTATATAGATGTACTAATTAAATTAGAGATATCCCAACAAAATAACCATGTTCCAAACATGGAACAAGCTCCAATCTTCACCTGCAACTAACAACTCTATAAGAGGGGCTGAGCAAAGCGGTAACATAGCCAAACAATGGTTTGCTAGGACAAGCTGGGTTAGAGGTTTGGCTTAGCAATATGGGAGGCATGATAAGCAAGTGGTAGGTATCGTAGCATAGGCATAGCAAAAGAGCGAGCATCTAGCAAGCAAAGATAGAAGTGATTTTGAGGGTATGGTCATCTTGCCTGAAATCCCGCAAGGAAAAAGAACGAGTCCATGAAGAAGACAAACGGGCGTAGTCGAACGAATCCTCACAACACGGAGTTAACGGAACCAACCCGAAGAAGCAACACCGGAAAGAAGCAAACCACATAGTAAAACATCCACCACATAAACATGGCATGATTCACAACCAAGTATGATGCATGTCCGGTTTAAAGATTCATGACATGGCAAAGTGCACAAGCAAAACTACAAGTTAAGTGGAGCTCAATATGCAACGAGTTGCATATTGATGAAACACCACAACAAGTTATTTAGTTCGATCTCGTTTATGTACCCAACAATATTAAATGTTGATTAACATGGCAAGAGGTGAAGCAAAGTAAAACTACCTATCTAGTCAAGTTTAAATGAGGCCGAAAACAACGAACAACAATTCCGGAAAATCCTCATATGCATATACTAGGTTTGGTACTGTTCTGCCCTAAACCATATTTTATAGTTGTTAAACATGCAAAGTGATGCCACCAAGTTAAGCTATGCATTTTTCTACCCCATTTACATATAAAGTTTGTTAGGTTTGGAGCTACGGTTATTTAGTTATGAATTAAAATATTTTAGCATGACATAGGAGCAAATTTAAACAAACAACATTTTAAACATAGATGAAAATGACATATTATGAAACTAGACACAATTTTAAGCATTTTTCACATATAAAGTTTTTACATGTGATGCTTAGTTATTAAGTTATTATATGCATGAGCTATGAGGGGTTTTCTGCAAAACAGCATTCCCTGGAAAATTAGGCAAATCCCAGAGCCTAAAAAAAATACTCTGGGCCGAAACAGCTGGCCCAACAACAGGAAGAAAGAAAGAAAAGAAAGGTGGGGCGCTGGGGAGCTGCTCACATCGGGCTTGACTGGGCCGGCTTGGATCTGGAAGGGAGCAGGCCGGGCCTTAGGCGCTGCGGCTGGAGAGGCGTTGGGCCTACGCGCGGTGCTGGATGGGAGGTTGGGCTTCCGATGGGGTGAGGTTGGTCCACGCGCTGACCCACAGTCAACACGACCACGAGAGCGAGCGAGCGGGAGGTTTGGCGCTGCGTGCGTCTCCAGGAAGAACAGGGTCACGGCGCCGGTGCTGCAGGGATGCAGGCGAGATGGAGGGAGGCAGACGACGCAGATCCGGTGAGGACATGCTGGAACTGGCCGGATCCAGCAGCGGGGGTGACGAACGGGCGGTGGCCATGGCGGTTGAGGTCAACGAGAGGCGCGACCATGGCTTCAGGCTCCATGGTTCCTGCAGGGGACTCGAGAATGGTGGCAGACTTGGCGCGGCGCAGAATCTTGGTGGAGGACGACGAGCGGCGCTGGGCATTCGAATCCACGGGATCGAGACGAGGCAAGGGTCTCGTCCTCGTCCCCGAGTTCTCACAGGAACAGGGGAGGCGGAGGCGGGATGCAAGGGAGCGGCGGCGGTGAACTTGGCGCTCGGGGTGACCTCCGACGACGCGTGGACGGCTGGGATGGATGACAGGGCGCGAATCCGGTCCCCGGAGATGGTTCTGGACGGGGGGGGGGGGGGACGAACTCAAGCTCCGGGCGCCATGGCGGTCTCCTGTTGCTGCGCGTTATAGAGAGAGATGGAGATCTTAGAGACAGGGAGAAGAAGAAAAGAGAGATGGACAGAGTAGGGAGCAGGGGCGCACCAGAGGCGGTGGTGCTCATCTCAGATGAAGCTCGTCGGCGGCGACGCAAGGTGGAGGAGGCGGGTGAGCTCTGCTATCCTCGGGGAGAACAAGCGGAGGCACGGGAGTCTGGCTCCATGGAGGTGCTCGAAGCAGGGGATCCAGGGGCGCGGTCCCGTTGGAGCTCGAGGAAGGCAGTGGATCGATGGATTGGCTGTAGGTGAATCGGGAGGAGAGGTGGAGGCTGCCAGTTGGGTGGATGGGCAACACGAGGTGGATCTGGGAAGATCCCGAGGGGAATGGTGAGTGGGTGGCGGTGGTGCGATGGGACAAGGGGGAGGATTTTTAGGGTTAGGCTAGAGTTTGATCTATATATAGCAAAAAGGCTAAGTTTAGGGGCATTTGGACCCTCCGATCTTAATCGGACGGTCTCGGATAAATAGGCTAGGGAGATCAAATAAGAAAACGAAGACGTTTTGTAGATGTTAGGGGATGATCCGGACCCAACGGTGATGACCGTCCGAGTCGGGTTCGGGTGAGTTTCGGACACGCGCGAGGGGACGATGCACTGTGCAAAGAGGGGTAGGCTGGCCTGGCGGTCGGTAGTGAAATGTGTAGAGAGGCTTGGGCTGAGAGGAGAGGAAAGAAGGCAACCCGGCAACCGTTTCCGGAGACCGAAAACGTCTGACGTTTGACCGGCTATACTGCCGCTATAGTTATTCGTTGGGTCATCAAACGGACTCCGAACACGATGAAATTTGGCAGGCGGCCTACTGACAACAAAATAACACCGCACGCCAACTTTCAACCCATTCCGAGAACATTTTTCGGCCACTTATAAAATAATATTTCGGACATGCCGCGGGCGCGTGCAAGTGTGTGTGGGATCAGAACGAACAACGAAGAGAACTGGGGGAACCCGGACGAATGCAAGTTTTGAAAACATGATGATGCAATGCGGATGATGACATGGCAAGATGCGACACGCAAGCAAATGACAAGGCAACAATAGCGAATAACTGGAAGACACCTGGCACATCGGTCTCGGGGCGTCACAACACTCCACCACTATGAGAGGATCTCGTCCCGAGATCTAGAATGGCACCGGAGGGAAAACAGAAGAGAAAGAGAAGAGGTAAAACTAAGTTGCTTCTTTGACAAACGAGTGAAACCAAAGGACCTTGTGAGGTTAAACCAATTCGAGATAAGAATACATCAGAGATAAACGAAATTGAAAAACACTTCGTTAGGAAAAAGGAACAAGGATCATTACTAGAACCTTGTAGGTTGAAAGACATAAGAATAAAGGTTGCAATGAACAAGAAGCACATGCAAGCACTCTGGTTGAAAGAAGAAGCACACGGAACGATAAAGATCAATTACGAGAACACTCCGGTTAAAACAAGATAGAGAAGGAATAAGACTGATGTAATTTGGACAGCACTCCGACTATAAATGGAAGAAATCGAACATGATCTTGGGAAGATTTGGTGATACTTGATGAGGTCAACGAGAGGCACGGCCATTGCTTCAGGCTCCATGGTTCCCGCAGGGGACTCGGGAACGGCGACAGACTTGGCGTGGCGCAGAATCTTGGCGGAGGACGATGAGCGGCGCTGGGCGTTCGAATCCATGGGATCGAGACGAGGCAAGGGGCTCGCCCTCGTCCTTGTGTTCTCACAGGAACAGGGGAGGCAGAGGCGGGATGCAGGGGAGCGGCGGCGGCGAACTTGGCGCTCGGGGTGACCTCTGACGACGCGTGGACGGCTGGGATGGATGACGGGGCGCGAATCTGGTCCCCGGAGATGGTTTTGGATGGGGGGGGGGGCGGACGAACTCGAGATCCGGGCGCCATGGCGGTCTCCTGTTGCTGCGTGATACAGAGAGAGATGGAGATCTTAGAGACAGGGAGAAGAAGTAAAGAGAGATGGACAGAGTAGGGAGCAGGGGCGCAGCAGAGGCGGTGGTGCTCATCTCAGATGAAGCTCGTCGGCGGCGACGCGAGGTGGAGGAGGCGGGTGAGCTCTGCTGGTCCTCGTGGAGAACAAGCGGAGGCGCGGGAGTCTGGCTCCATGGAGGTGCTTGAAGCAGGGGATCCAGGGGCGCGGTCCCGTTGGAGCTCGAGGAAGGCAGTGGATCGATGGATTGGCTGTAGGTGTATCGGGAGGAGAGGTGGAGGCTGCCAGTTGGGTGGATGGGCAACACGAGGTGGATCTGGGAATTTCCCGAGGGGAATGGTGAGTGGGTGGCGGCGGCGCGATGGGACAAGGGGAAGGATTTTTAGGGTTAGGCTAGAGTTTGATGTATATATAGCAAAAAGTCTAAGTTTAGGGGCATTTGGACCCTCCGATCTTAATCGGACGGTCTCAGATAAATAGGCTAGGGAGATCAAATAAGAAAACAGAGACATTTTGTAGATGTCAGGGGATGATCCAGACCCAACGGTGAGGACCATCCGAGTCGGGTTCGGCTGAGTTTCGAACACGCGCGAGGGGACGATGCACTGTGCAAAGAGGGGTAGCCTGGCCTGGCGGTCGGTAGTGAAATGTATAGAGAGGCTTGGGCTAAGAGGAGAGGAAAGAAGACAGCCTGGCAACCGTTTCCGGAGACCGAAAATGTCCGACGTTTGACCGGCTATACTGCCACTATAGTTATTCGTTGGGTCATCAAACGGACTCCGAACGCGATGAAATTTGGCAGGCAGCCTACTGACAACAAAACAACACCGCACGCCAACTTTCAACCCATTCCGAGAACATTTTTTGGCCACTTATAAAATAATATTCCGGACATGCCGCGGGCGCGTGCAAGTGTGTCTGGGCTCAGAACGAACAATGAAGAGAACTGGGGGAAGCCGAACGAATGCAAGTTTTGAAAACATGATGATGCAATGCGGATGATGACATGGCAAGATGCGACACGGAAGAAAATGACAAGGCAACAACAACGAATAACTGGAAGACACCTGGCGCATCGGTCTCGGGGCATCACATATAGAGCCCAAAGTACAAGTATGCAAATACGTGAGAGCAAGGTTACCATTTTGAAGAGATGGTGGAGACAAGGATGGTGGGAAACCGGCAAACAAATGAGAACCCATGTTGCTGAACTGAGATGTCAAGAACCACTCAACCTGTAAAGTCCTTAGATTCAGAGTTAAAACTTCCGAGTCCACCACTTCTGCCGAAGGGTCTCTAGAATAACCAGGTTCCGGAATCCCTTGTATGAGTAAGTATCCCCATCTACACCCACGAGCATATAGCGATAGTTTACGGGTAAACTGAACCTTCCTTGTGACAGCCACTGGTTTGCACCACCACCATCATTTTGCAACACAGCATACCCGAGTTCAGGTGTCAAATACTCATTGGTAAACATCCCAAGCCTTCCTCCCCCTGCCTTTAGAATGACAACCTGTGTATTTCTGGTGCCAGGTGGGAGATTGACGGCAGAGAAATCCATGCTGCGTGTGTCGAGCATGATCAACTTGTTTTTGTTCGCCAGATAAAATGCCCAACAGAAGTATCCGTGTGCATAGTGGCGCATTCGCGGCCACAAGTACGACTCTGGCTGGATGCCTGGAGCTGGGTTGTCCAATCCTGTGAGCAGACTGACCCAATTGTCAACTGTAACAGCATGCCATTGTCCATCAGCTGAACCTGAAGAGAAGATGAGGAGGACCAGCCTGGTTGTGCAGCGCGCCAAGCAAATAACCCTGAATGAAATGCCGTTCTCATCCTCGGCGGCCGGAGGAGCTAGGAAGGGCTCGAAATTCCCCATGTCCGACTGCTGCGCTAAAGCGGCGAGGTCGTCGGGGATGGCAGGCAGCAGGTTGTAGCGCCGGTACAGGGGTCACAAACGGCCAGGTCCCTGGCCAAGACGCGGCAACAGAATTTGCTCCCCTCTGGGATGCCAGAGAGGAGGACGCGGCCGTCCCGTAGGTCACGCACCTGCCAACGCTCGGCGGAGGGGATGAAGGAGCATGAGAAGTCGGCGGCGTGAGAGCCGGCGAAAGTGCTCGCCGCGGCGGCGGATGGGTGCGGCGGCTGGGCCAGTTGCAGCAACGGCAGGTACCGGTGGGATCAGTGAGAAACGATGCCTAGGGGAGGCAGCGGCTGGCGGGCGCGGAAGCGGAAGCAGAAGCGGCGGAGGAAGCGGTGGTCGGTGATGAGGCGGCGGAAGGAGACCTAGGCAATGGAGGCGCGGGCGAGGTCAGCGACCGCGGGGAGGCGGAGGAGGACCTCCTCGTGAAGCTCCTCGGGTAGGGTGAGTAGCGTCGTCGGCGGGGCTTCAGGACGGCCATGTGTCGACGCCATTGGGATACGGAGTGGGGGATAGGATTTCTCTCGCTCTAGCAGCGGAGGAATATTTCAGTCGCCGCCGAAGACGAGGCTAGACTAGAGAACAAATGAACGGGGATCAAACGTGCCGTTTGATCTACAGTAGTCGAGAGAGAGGGGTACGGCGACCACTAGGCACCGGCGCGCCGGCCGAATACTTTCGGCCGGTCTGCTCCTAGCCGCCCGATACATGCATCCACAGCCACTCGATTGGATCCCGCAATATTCTTTTTCTTCGCCGCAGGAAAAAAACATCGTCCGCTCGCATTGGGCAAGGCCGTGCCCCGCGCCCTCCCGCTGACAGATCGAAGTTCCCCTCCGGCTTGCCTCGCCGCCGATGCTCGTTGCCGTCATGCAACACGTGCCCCCTCCCTCGTCGTCGACAGTAGCCTCCCGCGCGCCCCTCACCTGTGTTGCCCACCCTCACTCCCTCCCTCCCGCCCCTTCCCCCTCACCCCAACAAAATCAATGGCGACGCTGCCATGGTTGGCCGTGGTAGCAAAAATAGGGATGGTTCCAGCAAACCCAGAAATACTCGTAGTACCAAAAAATGGAGCCGGTTCCAGCAAATCAAAACGGGTGTGGTAGCAAAAAATGCAACAATTTGGCGCTGATTCCAACAAAAGATCAGAAATTATGTGGTAGAAAAAAATAAACATAGTTCCAGAAAAAATTATTGGTTGTAGCAAACACTACTAGGAAAAGGCCTACTAGTGGCGCACCTGTTTTGCCTACTAATGGCGCACTACAGGTGTGCCACTACTAGCACGCCATTAGTATTTTTTTACTAATGGCGCACCTGTGGTGCGCCATTAGTATAGCCCATGGTGCGCCATTAGTATGCCTCCCAAGGGGCCATATTTACCCATGTGCTTTGGCATACTAATGGCGCACTTGTGGATGATGCGCCATTAGTGTGCTCTGTCTTACTAATGGCGCACTATGTGGTGGTGCGCCACTAGTATGAATATCAGGGATTTTTTTCTTTTCTGATATTTTCACAGGTTACAAAATATATTATTGGACAGAATATAGGTAGACCACACAGCAACAGCAGATTCATCGAATACAATAGAAGATTAGTCTCCAAATACAATTCATCATATTAGTCTCCGAATTTAAAATACCGAACAAAGTTAGAACATTACAAGTCTCGAAACCGCGAGTAGCGAGTTTGTCTTCACATTACAAGTCGATATCGATCATCTAAACTACCATCACATAGAAGAGAGCCGCGGTCATCACGATGAGCATAATCGCGATGAAACTGGTTTTCATCCGGTTCCTCCAATGCTCCCTCCTCTCTCCCGCTAGATAACGCGCGTATCTAACTTCCGCCTCCGCCCTAGTGGTGTACCCTTTATAACTGTTACCGCTGAAACGGTGAACCTGTTTCCGACACTCCTCCTAGTCGTCGTAGACTCCGGGAACCTTACCCCTGTACACGACATACGACGGCATCTCTATGCACTAGCCAAACAAAACGTTAGTAGCAATTCACAGACAATACATAAGCAATATATAAGTATGCAACAAAAGGATCAGAAGAGAAAAGCAACACATTAATAGCACGATTCATTGTCCTACTAATAAATAGCATCGATTACATCTAAGTTGAACGACTGTCCAAACCAAAGAGACATACAAGTTCATTAAAGTTTAATTACAACATGAGCCAATCGATGTTTCAGAACTACACATAGCATCACTACTTTCGACTCGACTCAGGGACCGGAGCGTGGATGAAGCTGCCGTCTCTCGTGATGGTCATGAAATTGCGGGCGTTGTCCGCCTGCATTTGTAGTGTTGTGTCTATCTCACTGTTGGACGGTTGATATCTGAGGTAGAACTGCCCTAAGGTACGAAGGACATCTTGATGGATGATTTCCGCAAACTCCGACTGGATGCGAAAGAATTCTTGTCTGATGTCCGCGTCCTGGATTGCCGACAACCTTGCGGCCCAATCTTTGAGATTATTTGGTAGCAGAAGGTGATTATGGTCCTGTACGATCGCCTGCATGTGATGGAGGGCGTAGTAGGCATCCTTATGACCGCCAGGCGGCTGCTTGACGCAGGAGAACATCGTAGTGTGGGCGAACACGTGCTTGCCGTACCTACGAACTCGCCTGGTGAAGGTGCCTCTAGATTTGGCGTAGCCGGGGAGAACACCATCAAGAACTTTCTTGATATTTGTGTAGTCTTTCTTCGACTGACGGTCCGAGTCAAAATACGTGGCCATGGAATATTTCATGCTTCAGTGGATGAGTGTGCAATGTGTGTCACTGCATAAAACACGGAATGTTAGAAAAAAAAGAACGATCGAAATCTAAGAAATCATATGTTACAGGGCGGTGAGGGGATGACTTACTCGGGAAAGTAAGGCACGAGGAAGTTATCCTTATCTGGGTTTGCCAGAATGACGCCTTCGAGGTAAGAACTCGCGACCTGCCGGTCCCCAGCGTTTCCCAAGATCTTGGCATGCATGTAGAAGGGGTCGACTATCACGATGTCCGGGGTCTTGTCTCTAATGATCCGCATCTCCATACTCAGCGAAAATAGCCGAACGAAGGTGTAGTGCCGCGGATGAAGGTTAAACATAGCGAAGATGTCATCAAACCACATGACGATCATACCCCCGATGGCATTATCCACAAAGCCCTTGCCCTCTGGCACCTTGGCCATGAAAACCGGGTATGCCACATCATTCTCGGAGAGACGCCGCTTCTCCAAAGAAAGAACACTGTCATGCAGACTCCGCATAGCACCGGTTGCATCGGCCTACCCGCCACATGCACCCTCCTCGAGATATCCTTAGGTGAAGGTGGACCGTCCTGAGCATGGATCGTACTCGGTGCCGGATGGCTGGCACCCTTGTTACTCTTTCTTTTCCGCCCTTCTTCTTCTTCTACTATAATGGGATCAAGTTCTGCTCACAGACCGCCTTCTTGAATGTGTTGGGGCTGATAATAGTTGGCACCTTGGCTATCTGAGGCTCGGTGAAGGCGGCAGCTGGAGGCGTCTCCTGAGAACTGAACGCCAGATGATGCCTGTTGCAGTTTGGTTTCTCCGCGGTACCAGCATGATCGCGGTCGTCTTTTTTAGGGTTGGGTTCTTGAGAAGGAGGCCCGAAGAATTTGTCACTGTACCCATGTTCGGCAAAGTACTTATCGACGTTGGTAAATGTATCATCGTCGTTGTCGTCCGGATCCTGTGCCATAGGGATGTCCGGCATGTCCGGTAGTGTTGCGGCGGTCTTGCCATGGCTTGGCGCCGGCACGACTGGCGGTGTTGTATTTGGGGTGGTTTCCCCCGCCCCCAAACGAATCTGGCTCTTCGGCCAAAGCAGGGGCCAGCTTAGGCAGGCGCTAAGGGTCATCAGATCATCTTCGTCGGCCTCGGCGGGTCAAATCAGAGGTAACAACTCGTCGCAGCCTGGCAGCACCCGAACCAGTTGAACCCTATACACGGTGGGTGGCATCGGATTACCGTGGAACACGGGGTTGCCCGGTTGAACAATTTTGCCCTTGGCGACATCGACCAACTCGTCGTTCACGAAGTGCAGGAGAGTGCACGGAACATCGGCGGCGCCCTGCGAAAACATGTAGGGCGTCAGGGATGCCCAGTAAAAGGCAAGGAGATGAAGTCCTCGGCCGAGAGGCTTAATTAGTTACCGTGATGATGGCGTCGAGCTCAGCTAATGTCGAGGCATCGCCAACGGCGGGCGTGCAACTGACGGAGGGGCCGCTTGCTACCGAGGTGCCGGCCGGCGTACACCCGGGGTGCATTAAGCTCCAATGCCCGTGCCGGCGTCGGAGACACCAATACCGCCTCCGCCGGAGACACCAATGGCGCCGCCTGCGCGTTGTGCGAGTTGCTGGCCGTGAAGATGGGAATCGGGGGCGGCCCCTGTTGGCCGCCCGCAATCCACGTCGTCAGCCCATGAATCAAGGTAGGCATAATGCCGGTGAGCGTCGATCCCAGTTGTTGTTGCACTTGCTCTTGGACAATCTCCAGAATCCGTGCCACTTGTGCCTTGAGTTCTTGAACCTCGCGCAACTGGCTTTCCGAGCTGGTCTTTCTCTCCTTTCGCCCACCAGCATTATAGTATGATGACCATTTTGTGGACAAGCCTTTGCCGGCCACACGACCAGCTGATGACGGCTTACTGAGCTTATCCTTGTTTTTCATTACGTTCAACGCCCTATTTAGAGTGTTGTCCCAAGGGGTGCTCTGAGACGACCCCGCGCTACTGCTTTCAGTCTCCTGCGCCCGAACAAGCTCAAGCGCCCTGGTCTTCGGATCCGTGGTAAGCTCCTTTGTTATCGGGTCCTCCTTGTACCGGGCCCTGACATAGTTCTTGGTCTGTTTGTCACGATATTTCTTGAAGCGGGGCGGTAGGCCTTGCTCGGCACGCTCCGCGTCCTCCTTGTCCCATATAGGCTCCGCCACTCTGTAAGCGCCGGGACCGAGTTTGTGTTCCCCTAAGTTAAACTCCCGCATTTCTTTCCCCCACTGACTTGATTCTGAGGTTGTGCTGCTCTCGCACTTGATCTTGAACTCCTTGTAGTCATCTTCGCTGATCGAAGGATTTTTCGCCTTGATCTTCTCATAACTATCACCTTTGTCAATCATTCTCTTCACTGCGCTTTTCCAAGTAGACAGGGCCGTGCTCATCGTCGTGAGGGCGGCACTATTCAGTTTATTCCCTGAGAGGCGTGTGTTTACAAATTCAGCGGGGAACTTGTATCGTTCGTGCAGCTTCGTGAAGAGGAGGTTGCGCAAATTCCCTCGGTCCTTATGCCTTAGGTTCTCGGTGTTGATCGTCACGGTGCTCCGGAGAATGCACCCGAGCTGAAGCGAGTACCCCTTGACTAATTCTTTGGGTGCCGTTAGATGCCCGTCGGAGTTCACTTTAGTAAATTCCTCCTTGACGGTGCGGAGCACGTTCGGGCGCCGGTCCTTCTGTTGCCTCTTCGGTTGGCTACCATCTGTGCGTGCGCTGGCATCCTCAGTTGTGGCATCCTCGGCGACACCATCAGTGGTGGCATCCTCGGCGGCACCATCAGTGGTGTCATCCCCGACGCCACTAGGGGTTGTGTAGTCAGGATCGGTGTCTTCCGTGGCGTCCTCATAGCGGTGAGGTTGTTCCTCCATCTCCTGGGACAGCTCCCAGAATTGCTTGCCGCCCGAACCGCCGGCCTCATCATTGTGGGCAATGTTTCGCTCTAAATAGGAAAAAAGTTTGGTCAAAAAGTTGGTTATTGTCAAGGAACAAGATCATGGTCTCATCATTTAGGGTTTGTCGACACCGAGGCATCCTAAAAGCTAAGCTTTTATCATTTAGGGTTTGTCGATGCCGAGGCACCCTAAAAGCCTAAGCTTTCATCATTTAGGTTCTTATCGACACTGAGGCACCCTAAAAGCCAAGGTTTTATCATTTAGGGTTTGTCGACGCCGAGGCACCCTAAAAGCTAAGCTAGGAAGGAGAATTCTAAGTTGGGATTAATTACTTGGCTCTATTGCCACCTATGGTTTAATGCAGCAAGAATGGCGGGGCAATTGATCCTACTTAATTAAGTACTAAGATACCCCGGCCCATGCATTAGTCGCAAGTACCACATATGTCCTATTTTTTTAGCAAAGTCATGCTAAAATTCACGGAAAATTTCAGCATGACCTTTGCTAAAAATAGGACATATGGAGTACCTGAATTTGCCGGAACGGAAGTTAATCGACATTCCGGCAAACTCAAGGGCCTCTCGGGGTACCTGCAAAATCATTATCCCCATGTAATGAAGTCGCCAATGGGTCATTTCAGAAGATCACAAGTAGCATCATCACAAGTACAGCAGTAGCAACAGTGAACACAGGCATAACAGCAGCAGCAGTAGGTTTATTCTTCTTCTTCATAAACATTAATTGGTGTGGGTGACTCTATCTGCCCTCTAATGACTCACTCAACTTAACAGGACAACCCACAAGCATTGTTTTGATTCCAACAGCTACTGTAAAATACATCCAGCAAAGGTGCTCTAAAATCAGAAATACTACCCCCCAAATCTTTAGCTCAATTCTGAAAATACATGGTCTTCTAGTTACAATACTACCCCCAACAGTTAAGATCCCAGGTGAGTAACACACTTTGGTCTTCTAGTTACAAAAAAAAAACAGACATAATTCTAGATGCCATAATCAGATCAAAATTTCAAACCACACACTTACTTTCAACTATAAACAAAACTGACTTGCTGTTAATGAACAGTGGCTAAAGATATATAAAACTCCATTGCAAATGTGCCATGTCAATAAAACAACTCATGGAAGTAACTACTAGCAGCATGTCATTATCATGGCAGTCCACTATATATTTTTATGACAAAATACATCATTATCAGGGCACATTATGGCCATTTTCTTACATGATGCTAACTGTACCTAACTGAATTTTTTGACAGTAGCTCAAGTTTGTGCCATTGGAGCAAATAAGCAGGAACCAACATATCTAAGGTTTCAACAAGACTCATCATCAGTATATATAAACAAGAAAAAGCTTATGAAGAAGCTTCTCCAATAGTTAGGAATTTTTCCTGCATGGAGTATTACAGTAACACAAGGAATTTGCCTGCATAAGAACATGGGCTTCAGGATGTTCCTCTGAATTGTGTTGTGCCATGTTTCTTTAAGGAACGGCCATCTACCTTTAATCTTTCAGAATAGATCAGTACTGATACTATGTTCCAAATTGTACTCCCAAACTGGTAACTAAATTACAGTAACAATAAAAGTTCAGTTTTCATGTACTAATTCTGCCATAAATTCAGTTTTCAAGATTCTACACTAAATATCCAGTGATATACTAGTTACATTTTGATTTTTGCGAGCAATTCGATGCATGGCTCACTCACCTATTTGGAACACAGGGAACAACTTCTATCTATACATGGTCATGCAATAGAACAACTGAGAGAGGGAGCTGAAATCAGTGCAAGAGCAGCATATGTGAGTGCTGATTAGAAGGTTATCAACCTTTGTGAAATTCTGAAGATGCTAAACTACAGTCACCTCAAATCTGCTTGCACTTACTTTGGCAAGACCAAACTAAGACCGATCGAGGATCCATCTATAGAAAAAGACATCATCCATCTAAGCAGTTTCAATTCAATCAAGGATCATAGAGTATTGCCAGTCAATTATTTCTGATTAGTAAGCATTGAGTCTTAAGAGGGATTTTCATATGCCAGATCCATTCTATAATGAGATCCTACAACATCTATACATAGACAGAGAAAAAGAAGAAGAAAATGCTACTGATACTTGGACTTAGTAGACTCGTGAATACTGAACCCCTACCAAGAAATCATGTCAGGTTCATCAGGAGAATTCCTGGAAGTAGAATGCTGCACAGCCATAGCAATCAGTTCGATGATCAAAGCTTTTGCTGCACCAACTATAGCCGATCAGTGCTCCGAAGCCATAACAAAAAGAGTAAATTGAACACTGCCTAGTGGGCTGCACAAACACTACAGATTCTCCTCTTGCAAACCCCCAACCCTAGCTACTTAATTCTCCAACCCCCTTTCCTTGTCCAAAATTCTCCAACCCCCAACCCTAGAACACATCAGAAGGAAATCAAGAGGGGGAAGAGGGGGAAGCGGCTCGGGTGCTCACTGGGGAGGTCAAGGGCGACTCGGGGTAGCCGGAGCTAGTCAAGGCGGCGCGGATTCGGCGTCGAGCGGTGGAGATGGTGGCCGAGGCAGAGGAAATTAACGAGCGTCGAAGGGATGGCTCGAGGGTGTCGGAGCTCGTCCGGGTCCTCGTAGTCGAAGAGGAAGACAGCGACAGTCCTCCTGGGCAGGCCGCGCGGTGTCGGACGGCGAGCACGAGGTTGACGCAGGCGGGGCCACGGGGGGAGGGGGCGCTTGGGAGGGAGGACGTCGAGGGCGCGGGCGCGGGTAGAGGGGGGACGACGAGGGAGGCGACGCTCGGCTAGGGAAGGGGGCGGTGGTGGTCGGGTGCGGCGGGGGCAGCGAGCACGGCCGGGGACGGCGAGCACGGGGGTGGTGGTGGTCGGTGGTGGTCGGTTGCGGGTGAGATGAGGCAGGGGAGGGATTAGAGGGAAATGTGAGAGATTGGGGATTTTAGTGTGGGGGGAGGCTTAGCAATGGCGCACCACCTAGCGGTGCGCCATTAGAATGTTTTTTAGATAGCAATGGCGCACCCCCGAGCGGTGCGCCATTAGTAATCTTTTTTTAGATAGCAATGGCGCACCACCCAGTGGTGCGCCATAAGTAACTTTTTTTGCATAGCAATGGCGCACTAGCCAGAGGTGCCCCATAAGTAAATTGTTTTTATTATTTTTTGTTGCATCTAGTAATTTTTTAGAAAATGAATATGAATATGAAACAGTAATATTTTTTTAAAAAAATATCATCAAATTTGTTATTTGAAAATATTTAGGAATCGAAAAATATCATCAAATTTATTATTTGAAAATATCATCAAATTTGTTATTTGAAAATATAATCAAATTTGTTTTTTTGGATTTTTAGTTGCATTCATTTGTGATGGTGGAGCGGGGGAGGGTGCGGGGGGTCGGCGGCGGCGGTGGAGCGGGGGGTCGGCGGCGGTGGCGGAGCGGGGGAGGGTGCGGTGGGTCGTCGGCGGAGGTGGAGCGGGGGAGGGTGCGGGGGGTGCTCGGCGGCGGTGGAGCGGGCCGGGGAGGGTGCGGTGGGTCGGCGGCGGCGGTGGAGCGGGGGAGGGTGCGGTGGGTCGTCGGCGGCGGTGGAGCTAGCGGGGGAGGGTGCGGGGGGGATCGAGATCGAGATGAAGGGGGATAGCGATCGAGATGGAGGGGGATAGCGATCGAGATGGAGGCGGGCCCTCTCGATGGAGGTAAAACCCTACGTCTTGCTTGATTAATATTGATGATATGGGTAGTACAAGAGTAGATCTACCGCGAGATCAGAGAGGCTAAACCCTAGAAGCTAGCCTATGGTATGATTGTATTCTTGTCCTACGGACTAAAACCCTCCGGTTTATATAGACACCGGAGAGGGCTAGGGTTACACAGAGTCGGTTACAATGGTAGGAGATCTACATATCCGTATCGCCAAGCTTGCCTTCCACGCCAAGGAAAGTCCCTTCCGGACACGGGACAAAGTCTTCAATCTTGTATCTTCATAGTCCAGGAGTCCGACCGAAGGTATAGTCCGGCTATCCGGACACCCCCTAATCCAGGACTCCCTCAGTAGCCCCTGAACCAGCCTTCAATGACAACGAGTCCGGCGCGCAGATCGTCTTCGGCATTGCAAGGCGGGTTCCTCCTCCAAGTACTTCATAGAAGATTTTGAACACAAAGGTAGTGTCCGGCTCTACAAAATAAGTTTCCACATATTTCCATAGAGAGAATAATATTTACACAAATCTAATCTGCTGACGTATTCCGTAGCGTGACATCACACCACGACCAAGTCTTTATTTGAATCATTTACTGTCCCACCTCAGCGCGTTTAGCGAGGCGGTTTCCTTGGAACGTCTTGTGAAAGCAGAGATCGTGTCCCCTTATTCCGGGATTCTCATCAATACGGGCGTGGGTAACCCAGTCGTACCCGTTGGTATGTTTTCTCGATCAAAGGCGAGTCCCAAACGGTCACGGGGAGGGCCCTTGGTATTCAACCTCTTATAAATAGACCAAGGCCTTACTCCTTTCTTTCAATCTCAAACGAGTTCGCCCTTCGCCTCGAGTTCCAACACCCAAGGCTCCAGATTTCAGGTGCTTCGGACCTTCGACAATGTCCGGTTCCAACCTTTGAGGCCGATGGATGCCCTCCTCCGTCACAGAGGTGGACGTGCTGAAGTTGAGAGAGGCCAGGTTCTTGACTGGTGAAATCTGGCATAGGCTGCCTGCTCAAGGGCAGGTCATTCCCACTCCCAAGCCTGGTGAGAGTGTGGTGTTCATGTCTCACTTCCTTCGGGGGCTAGGCTTCCTGACGGATCCCTTCGTGAGGGGGCTCATGTTTTATTATGGGCTGGAATTTCACGACTTAGCTCCGGAGTCCATCCTCCATATTTCCTCATTCATCGTCGTGTGTGAAGCCTTCCTCCTTATTACTCCTCACTTCGGACTATGGCTCAAGACCTTCAAAGTAGAGCCGAAGATGATCGAGGGACGGCACGCGGAGTGCGGAGGTGCTTTTATAAGCAAGAATGCCGGTGCTCCATGGCCCAAGGGCTCTTTTCAAGAGGAGTCCAGCTTATGGCAACAAGAGTGGTTTTATATCACAGCTCCCAGGAGCACCAAGTCGGTGGCGCTGCCTGCTTTCCGCTCGGGTCCCCCACCACAGCTAGCGTCATGGGTCAATAAAGGACTGGACTGGGGGCCGTCCAAGGACGTGCCCTTGTTGCAGGGCCGCATTCGAGATCTCCTAGAAAGAGATATCAGTCTGGTCATGGTGACACAGGTTATGCTGATTCGCCGAGCTCTGCCCTGCAAACGTCGCCCCCTCCGCCTGTGGGAGTTCAATCCGGAGGGACCACGAGCTCTCCAACACTTTATGGGCGCGACGCCCGTGGAGATGTACAAATTGTTCTTCGGATCACAAGCAATGTGTCCGGACTTGACCAAGGATGCAGGTCTGAGCTGCAACCGCCCGGATACTCAAGTAAGTAGCCCTGTGACCGGACTCGCAATCCACATATTTATCATAAAATTGCCCATAAAAGAGCCGTCCTTTAAACAGGAGTGGATAGCGAAAGCAAAGCTAATCAGGTGTCCGGCCCCCCTCCCCGAGACCACGCCGGGTCCCGTGCTAGTCAGGATGTTGGAGGTTGTGCCTTCGGAGGAAAGTGAGGGAGGGGACAAGGAAGCTACGGCCTCCTCGAAGGAGGCTGTTTGGAAGGGAGGAATCGAAAATTCGTCTCCTCAGGGGAAGAAGAGGACCGCCTCTGAAGACCTGGAAACCATGGGCTCAAAGCGGGGGAAGAAATCTTCGCCAGAGGGTCCTGTGCTGGGGGATACTTCGGCCGAATTATGCCCTCAAGGGGATCAGCCCTCCACCGAGCCGTAAGTAGAGAGGAGTTTTCTTTTTAAGAAATGAGAGAAATCCTTGCTTTATATCTGAGAAAAGTAATTGAAAATTTACCCTGTAGCTCGGACCTTAGCCCTTCTCAGCAGAGCTCGTCTTCGGGGGATCTTCTTCCGGAGATGATGGAGAGCGGAACGCCTCCCCCTGCCGTACCGCCATGCGAGGCGAGCGACCCTGAGGTATCGTCGCGGAGGGTTTCTCCGAATCCGGCAGGGCCGTAAGGTAGTCATATGGCCCCCCAAAGCCCTCCGCGTCCGGCCTTCGAAAAGGGCCATCGGACGAGTCCGGCACCATCTGGTGCGCGGTCAGAGGAGCTGAAGGATCTGCTAGGGCGAGCATCTATCTCAGAGGAGCACCGTGCATTGATGGGTATGGTGATTGAGAGGATTTCATCCGCGGAGAGCGGATTGCACGAGGCCGTCAGGAGTTTACTGACAGGTTTTGAGGTACGCGAAATAATGTACCCTTTTTGGATAGTTGCGCATAAATAAGATGCGCCCTGTGTAGATAGTAGCCCCTGAGACTCTGTGCGTTGTCAAAAGTGACGGCGCGCATAGGATCATAATCCCAGGTCTAATATGTCGCCTTCATACGTAGGTGGCGAAGTGTCCGGTGGCCAGCCGGACTGATGAATTTGCCGAGCTAAAGAGGCAACTTGACGTGGCAGATGCCGACATCGCGCTTGTCAACAAGCGGCTTGACGAGGCACAAGGTATGTAATTTCTCCGGCGGCACCTGGTAAGAGGAGCTTTATGCCAGTATCTTACAATGTGTGCGCTTGATGCAGATGGTGCTGCTGCCATGGGGAATCTTCGGGCGGAACTTGCCCGAGCCAACGAGCAATCCAGGAAAAGTGATGCGGCTGCCGGAAAGGCAATTGAAGAGCTGAAAGCCGAACAGGCTGCTCACTGCCGAAGCAAGAAGGAAATGGCCGAGATGGCTGTGAAGCTGAAGAGCGCTGCTGACCGTTGCAAGCTTCTTGAAAAAGAAGATCGGGCGGAACAGACGGACCTGGAGAAGGCCGTTGCCGATGCCAAGGACGCTCGCTCTGCGATGAGAGCTATGAAGGAGGAGCTGTGTCAGGCCGGAGAGATCGCGGCTGGAAAGCCCTTTATGCTGTGGTGGAAGTTTTGTGATCCTAAACATGCCCCGTTACACCGGATGTGGAGTACGGCGGACACCTATCTGGATCTGGCAGCGAGTGCCACAGATGCGGCCGAACACTTCCGAGATCAAGAAGATCGCGAAGTGGAAAAGCTCTTTTGGTCGCAGTTCCACAATCCGGAGCGTCCATTGTCATTAGCCGATCATTTGGCCGAATGGGCCGAGCTAAATCGGTTGTCCGGACTCGCCATGAAGTATGTCATGAGTCATCTGTGGCCACAGAGGCCAGAGCCGAAAAGTTATTTCAACTTGGTGCAGCAGTTCCTTGGTGCGGCGCCGCATATCAATGCGATGAAGAGGTCAGCGTGCATAGAGGGTGCGCGGATGGCTCTTGCCCGTGTCAAGACATACTGGGCGGAAATGGAGGCCACCGCTGTTGCATCCCCAGACTCGGATGGAAGCCGAGTACCTGCCGAGCACTATTTTCAGGAAGTTCTGCAAGGCGCTCGTTTAATAGAGACGCAGTGCTCGAAGGATACTATATTCGAATAGCATATATTATTGTAAAACAATATTTTGATAAATTGTAGAAGCTTTTTATACTTGTGCCTGCAAGTATTATAATACCTCCTGTGCGGCCGTTTAACATATATGTATATATAATCTGAAAGATGGCAGTCGTTGGCTTCAGCCCCCACGCACATAATGCGGGGGTGTTCGCAGAAGGCGCATTTTCACACTTGATCCAACATCTTGGTCCTACAAAGGAGGTGATAGCGCAGCGAACTAGGCAATCGGACTATGATGCTTTATCACTTTCACTTAGCCATAGGAGTTTGACAGTGAGGCTACTTATATAGCCCCTGGTGGCGCCTGCACTCGCCCGAACTCAGGGCGCGTATGTGCCTGGCCGGGAAGCGGCCCTTCGTTAATGCGGAGGAATCCTAAAGATTCCAGTAAGTCATTGAGTGGTTGACCAGTCTCACGCTATATCATGACAGTCAGTTTTCGGCTTTTCTCTACTGAGGTGCTCGCCTGGCCGAACCGGGGCACAATCGCAGTAGTTCTCCTGGTGCCGCCTTAGCCGATAGAGCGGAACGTAAGGTAGCAAAACACAGGAGCCGGGCAAACCCAACATTTGACCAAAGACATGATTCGGAGCTGATGCATATAAGGCCAAACTCGCGACGCCGAACACTCCCTAAGGTATTCGGTCTTTATGAGGGCGAGCGGGATAACGCCCTTAGTAATAAGCCCCTAGTTTCCAGGTACGCGCAAAACTCTGATGTGGCCACATGCCAAAACGCCAGCCTCCTCCTTGGTTATACCAAGAAACCAGGGGATGTGTATCAACAAGAGACAGTAAAAAAGGTTTACGCAGGGTCTTAATCTGAAAAGAATCCTTGGAACGGGTCCCTGCTGCACGTCTGCGCCTGTGTCGTATCCTGGACGGGCGTACCACGGTGTTTATCTGTAAAAGAGAGGAACTTAGTTGAAGAAAGATCGTGCCGAATATGAGTTATACTAAATAAACAAAGTATAAATTGAAATGGGTAAAATTGAGCTTTATTGTCTCTTGTTTTATATGCGCGGAGCTCCTAGTACAGGGGTATACGGCTATTAAGCCTTTATCAATTGTATGTTCATGCCGGACTCGTCTAGCCGTGTCTGTGGTCTTGACGACCTGTTTAGGTGCTTTGGCTGGTGAAGCCGCTTTATTGTGCGGCTGTCAAGGCAGCCGCACTGTCTTCCGCGCAGGAGGAACACTCAATGTTTTCCCTTTAATGAGATGATGCCTCGTGGACCGGGCATCTTAAGTGTAAGAGATGCATAATGCGCTATTGCGTTAAAGCGGGCGAAAGCTTTGCGTCCCAGCAGTGCTTAATAGCCACTGGAGAATGGGGCGATGTGGAAAGTTAGCTGTTCGCGACGGAAGTTATTGGGGGAGCTGAACATAACTTCTAGCCGGAGAGAACCCATGCAACGGGCATCCGGGCCTGGCGTTACCCCTTGAAAGGTGGTTTTGCTATGGCGAATTTTTGTTGGGTCTATCCCCATGTTGTGGATTGTGTCCTGTTATAACAGGTTTAGACCACTGCTACCGTCCATCAGGACATTTGTAAAGTGGAGTCCGTTGATTATTGGATCTAATACCAAGGCAGTCCAACCTGCGTTCCAGATACTTCTAGAGTAATCCTGATGGTCGAAGGTGATCGGTTTTAACAACCATTGGCGAGGCTCCTTTGGGATAGGCCGTATGGCGCGTATCTCTGTTGGCGCCATTCTGTTCGTCACGTGAAGTAAGTTTACTGTTTTTACTTCTTGTGGGAAATCCTTTTGTTTCCTGGTGCTCTGCTTGTGGGGTTCGTCATCGTCCTCACTTGGTGTGTCAAGCCCCTTGTGTTCGGCGTTAAGTTTGCCGGATTGCTTGAAAACCCAACAATCTCTGTGGGTATGGTTCGCAGGCTTCCTGGGAGTACTGTGTATTTGACATATCTTGTCCAAGATTTTGTTTAAGTTGGATAGCTCGTCCCTGTTATCCTTGAGGGGCAGCTTTCTTTGATTCTGCCGCGAGCTTTTGAATCCGGCGTTAACTGCCGTGCTCTTTGGGCTGTTTCCCTTATTCCAGCGCTGGTCCTTGCTGCGTCGGGGTTTTCTGTTTCCATCCCTAACTTCGGATGTACATGGGTCGCTGGTGCTACATCTTGCCAACCAGCTGTCCTCTCCTGTGCAAAAGCGGGTCATGAGGCTTGTCAATGCGGCCATTGTTCTTGGCTTTTCTTGGCCGAGGTGTCTGGCAAGCCATTCGTCTCGAACGTTATGCTTAAAAGCTACTAGGGCTTCGGCGTCCGGACATTCGACTATCTGATTCTTTTTAGTAAGAAATCTGTTCCAGAATTTCCGAGCTGACTCTCCGGGCTGTTGAGTTATGTGACTGAGATCGTCTGCATCCGGAGGGCGGACATAGGTCCCTCGAAAATTTGCCCGGAAAGCATCCTCAAGCTCTTCCCAACTTCCAATGGCGCGGGCTGGCCCTTTAAGCTTGAGGGGTAAGTATTTTATGGCGTGGAGGTCATCTCCTCTAGCCATGTGTATGTGGAGGATATAATCCTCGATCCAGACCCCAGGGTCTGTTGTTCCATCGTACGCCTCTATGTTTACGGGCTTGAATCCCGCTGGAAATTCATGGTCCAGCACCTCATCGGTCAAACATAGGGGGTGTGCGGCACCCCTGTATTTGGGTGTGCCGTGATGTTCGGATATTTGTTGTGTTGCATTGCTTACTAGAGCTTGCTTTCTTGGCCCGTAGATAGATCTGGCTGGGCCATCTTTTTGATGCGGATCCTTTGGTGGATCGCGTGCCGGCTTGTGTGCGGCACCGCTTGCCGCTCCATGCTGGCCATGCGGTCGTCTATCCGACCGGGTGGCTTTCCAATTTTTTGACTGCGGGGGCTCTAAGGCCTCCTCGTCAAATTCAGGCAGTAGCTTTCGCTTTGGATAGCTTTTTGTGCGGCGACTACCGCCATATTTGTGTGCGGTGTTGCGTACTTTGCTCCATCTGATTCTGAGTGCATCTTCTGCAGTTTTGAGCTTCCGCTTTGGCTTTTTTAGGCTACGCGCAGTGGCGACGAGCCTTTTGTGGAGGTTCTTCTGCTCCATGAGCCTATCCGGCGTAAGGTCATCCGGACTGTTGTTTTCTCCGGGGAAGGGGTGTTCGGTTTGTTTATCCAAGTTGCCCTGTTCTGACGGTTGCTTAAAGGCATGTTCGTCGTCCGCCGGCTCGTCCTGCTCTATGGCTGGGTCTGTATGGCTGCTGTCTCTGTCGAGGCGGGGCTTGGAGCGGCGCTTACGTCGCCGCTTTGATTGCTTTTCGAGTGAACGATCTCTTGTTGCATCCCTGTGTTCCTCGCCGTCGCTTCATTTGGGTGTGTCCACCATGTATACATCATGAGATGAGGTGGCTGTCGAGTGCCTTATAGGCGTTGGTTCATGTTCATCTCCTACATCGTCGTCCATACCGTCGATGTCTTCGGAGTAGAAGTCGAGCACGTCGTTTAAATTATCGACAATGGCTACAAAGTGGGTGGTGGGTGGGCATCGAATTTCTTCGTCGTCCATATCCCAATCCTGCCGGTCATAGTCTGGCCAGGACTCTCCTGACAGAGAGAGAGAGAGAGAGATCTGAGTGAATTAAGAATGTCGCCGAAGGGCGAGTGCTGAAAGATGTCTGCAGCGGTGAACTCCATGATCGGCGCCCAATCGGATTCGATCGGTAGGGGCGCGGAGGGCTCGGAGTCCGGAGAGGAGTCCGACATCTTGGAGTCACGGGCTTCGCAGAGGACAAGGCTGGTGTTCGGCTTGATCGCCGTAGAGATTGCAGCCCCCGAGGCGGTGTCTAACCACCCATCCTCGATTGGTGTGGTTGGCTCTGAGCCAAGGGTCGGGGCGGACACAGGTGTGGCCTCCAGGGCACTGTTCGGCGACAGAGCTAGATCATGCCCACCGAGACAGTGCGGCACGCTCGGCTACGGCTCAGATCCGTCGAAGATCAAGTCTCCGCGGTCGTCCGCTGTGTAGTTTAAACTTCCAAATCTGACCTGACGGTCAGGGGCGTAGCTTTCGATCTGCTCCAGATGGCCAAGCGAATTGGCCCGCAGTGCAAAGCCGCCAAATACGAAGATCTGTCCGGGGAGAAAAGTCTCACCCTGGATCGCATCATCGTTGATGATCGGAGAAGCCATCGGGCCTAAAAGTGACGACACAGAGGAACTCTCAATGAAAGCACCAATGTTGGTGTCAAAACAGGCGGATCTCGGGTAGGGGTTCCCGAACTGTGCGTCTAGGCGGATGGTAACAGGAGGCAGGGGACACGATGTTTTACCCAGGTTCGGGCCCTCTCGATGGAGGTAAAACCCTATGTCCTGCTTGATTAATATTGATGATATGGGTAGTACAAGAGTAGATCTACCGCGAGATCAGAGAGGCTAAACCCTAGAAGCTAGCCTATGGTATGATTGTATTCTTGTCCTACGGACTAAAACCCTCCAGTTTATATAGACACCGGAGAGGGCTAGGGTTACATAGAGTCGGTTACAATGGTAGGAGATCTACATATCCGTATCGCCAAGCTTGCCTTCCATGCCAAGGAAAGTCCCTTCTGGACACGGGACGGAGTCTTCAATCTTGTATCTTCATAGTCCAGGAGTCCGGCCGAAGGTATAGTCCGGCTATCCGGACACCCCCTAATCCAGGACTCCCTCAGTGGTCCTGCTTCTTCTTGTGGTGTATGCTGCTACTTCATCGTCGTCGTCATGTTCCATCTTCGGGTCGCCGTACTTGTCGAAGTCTTGCTCATTGGCGACTCCATCCATTCCGATGATCTTCCTTTTGCCTCTCCTCACGACAACATGACTGGGCTTTGACGGGTCGGTAATGAAGAAGCATTGGTCCACTTGGGAAAGTACTCATGGCTCATTTTTCGCGGTGACGCTTGCGCCCGCGGTCTTGGATTTGGCTTCGGGTATAACCATGGTGGTGAAATACCGGTCTTCTTTTAGGACGCTCTTGGCCCATCTGACACGGAACATCGGGACCTTCTCTCCAGCATAGCTCAGCTCCCAGATCTCCTCGATCCTTCCGTAGTATCTATCCTTGTCGTTACCGGTGTAGGATTCCATCACTACCCCAGAGTTCTGATAACCATCACTCTTCATGTCCTTGTCCTCGGTGTAGAATGTGTAGCCGTTGATATCGTACGCCTCATAGGTCATCAGGTTGTGCTCGGCGCCCTGTGACAAGGCAAATATGAGTTGTTCTTCCGCGGAAGAATCCTCATGTAAAGGGCACGACAGAAGCTTCTGCTTGAACCAACGCGTGAAACATGAGTTGTGCTCTTTGATTATATCTACGTCCGTCCTCTGTTGGCCTCGGTCATTGTACGTCTTCTCAATAAAGGTTTTGTGCTCTACCACCCAAGGATCGACCACGTCTATGTGTTGTAGCGCGACTAGGTTTGGTCTTTCAAAGTCGGCGAGTCGACCCTCGAAGTCGACATGCATTTCATGGCGACCCTCACGGTGACCCCATCCAGCGAGCCTGCCGAGGTGCCTGTTGACGGGCAGACCAACGGGGTTCTCGATGCCTAGATAATTCGTGGAGTAGGAGATGCACTTTTCGGTCAGAAAGCCCCTGGCTATTCTTCCCTCTAGACGTGACATGTTGCGAACGTATCCTTTGATGACACCATTCATCCTTTCGAATGGCATCATGCTGTGCAGGAACGTCGGCCCGAGTTGGATGATATCCTCCACGATATGTACCAGCAGATGCACCATAATGTCGAAGAATGCGGGCGGGAAGTACATCTCAAGCTCGCATAGTATCACCATGATCTCTTCCTGTAGCCTTCTAAGTTGCCTCACGCCAACCGACTTCCGAGAGATGACGTCGAAAAAGTTGCATAGGCCAAATAGCGTTTCACGGACGTGCACGTCCATGATCCCACGGATTGCAACTAGAAGTATCTGCGTCATCAACACGTGACAGTCGTGAGACTTCATCCCGCTGAACTTCTGCTTTGCTGGGTCTAGGTATCTGCTTATCTTCCCCGTGTAACCGCAAGGAAGTTTTACTCCTACGAGGCAGGTGAAAAACTGCTCGATCTCCTCCTGACTTAGAGTGAAGCACGCGGGAGGGTAGTCATTTCCGGTCTTCTTGGCCTTTTTGCCTTTGCGATGACTTTCTGTGTCCTGCTTCGCCTCATCATCATCATCATTAGTGTGAAGCTCCTCCCTGATGCCCATTGATTTCAAGTCTGCCCTTGCTTTCGGCCCATCTTTGGTCCTCTCTGGCATGTTGAGCAGGGTACCAAGCAGACTCTCGCACACGTTCTTCGTGATATGCATGACATCAAGGCTGTGAGGCACACGGTGGATCTTCCAGTATGGCAAGTCCCAGAAAACAGACCTCGTTTTCCATACCTTCAGCAGTGGCTCTGGCGCCTTTCTCTTCTTTCCCGGCTCTGGCGCCTTTTGCTTCTTTCCCGGCAGTGGGCAATCTTTCCAATTTTTCAACAGCTCATCTATTTCCTCGCCGCTCCTCGTACGCGGGTGTCTTCGGGGTTCGGTTTCACCATCGAACAGATCCTTGCATTTTCTCCACGGGTCATCATCGCGAAGCCACCTTAGATGTCCCATGAACACGGCTTTCGAAGACCCGGGATCTCTATCTAGCTGGCGATACATTGTGTCATCCATGCACCTGACGCATCCAGAAAATCCGTGGACCACCTGCCCTGCGAGATATCCGTAACCGAGATAGTCATGCACCGTCATGAGCAGTGCAGCTCTCATAGGGAAATATTCTTTCTCTGCGGCGTCCCACGTATTGGCTGGCGTTTTCCACCGCGTGTCTAGCTCCCCTTTCAGCAGCCCCAGATACAGATTGATGTCGTTCTCTGGTTGTTTCGGCCCTTCAATTAGCATACTCATGTGAATGTACTTCCTCTTCATGCACAACCAGGGGGAAGGTTGTACATCCACACAAACACAGGCCAGGTGCTATGTGTGCTTCTCTGGCTGCCAAACGGAGTGACTCCGTCGGTGCTCGCGCCCAGCACGGTGTTCCTTGGATCATTCCCAAATTCTGGGTCTTCGAAATTCAACGCTTTCCACTGGGTCGCATCCTTAGGGTGACTCAGCATCTTGTCTTTTTTATTTATCTCCAGATCATTTCCGTCATCTTCTCGCTTCTTGTCCTCCCTATCCGCGTGCCAACGCAGGAGCTTTGCTACCTTAGGGTCCGCGAAATACCGCTGCAGACGAGGAGTGATCGGAAAGTACCACACCACTTTTCGAGGAGCTTTCTTCCTCTTCTTGTATCGAGTGACGCCGCACACCGGACATATGGTAGACTCCGCGTGCTCATCCCGATAAATGATGCAATTGTTCATGCACACATGGTATTTCACGTGTGGTAAATCCAGAGGACACACGATTTCTTCGCCTCCTCGAAACTGGTCGGGCACTTGTTCCCCTTGGGAAGACGTTCATGCCAGAATGACATGTTCTTGTCGAAGCATGCATCGGTCATTTTGTGTTTTACCTTCATCTAGAGCCATGAGCGTTACTTTCAGGCGGGTATCCTCGGGCCTGTATCCTTCATACAATGGAGTAACCGCGTCTATCTCCAGTTGATCCAGCTTGGCTTTCTATCGGGCGGCAGCTCTTGCGTTATCCGTCTGCTTGAGAAGCAGCTCTTGAATATGAGGGTCCTGCACCCAGCCTCCATCGTCGTCTGCTCCGGCATCTTCATCTTCATGATCATGCCCTTCGTCCTGATCTTCCTCATCATCATGTCCGGCATCTTCTACATGATGACTGTGTACAACATCACCGTCGTGATCATGTCCTGAAGATTCTTCGTCTTCTCGCCCGCCCTCGCCGCGGTGGTTGTCTTGCTGCCCTTCCTCATTTCTTGCCCGCCCCCCATGGACGACTTCATAGTCATCTTCATCACCTTGCCACCGATAGCCATCCATGAAGCCATGCAAGAGCAGGTGGTCCAGCACCTTCCCGGAATCCGGGTCCACAATAAGGCTCTTCAACTTGCATCTTCGACACAGACATCTTATCTCCGTCTCGTTCTTTTGAAGCATCTCGGCCTTCGCGGAGCTCAAAAACCTATTCACGATGCCTTCGGTCATCGTGCGGACCATGGTCGCCTGCGGGGTAGAGCAAAACGATATTTTAGAACCAAGAAAAAATTTGGCATGACTTTCCCTAAAAATAGGACCAAAAAGAATGCATAGTGCCAAAATTCTCGCTGAAGCAGAAATGAATCAACATTCCTGCAAAATATTGGCAACTATCACATTTCAAATACCGGTACCTGCAAACACAAACATATGCAACACCACAAACATACATAGATCTAGAAAGGCCATAAAAAGTGCATGTGCACGTTGTTGGAGCGAGCTAGGGAGAAAAAAAGTAGATCTACAACATAAATATAGCTTTCCCCTTACTTACCTATCAAAAAAGGTAATTTAACCACTTAATTTTGATGAATCTATGGTGCAAATGAGGTGAGGAGGAGGAGGCAGCCGACACAAGCTTGGAGGAGCAGGTGGAGAGAATGAAGTGGGGAAAGTGAGTGTGTAGGTGTGGTTGTCCAAAATATCTAGCTGGTCCCAGGTTACTAATGGCGCACCACCCACAAATGCGCCATTAGTAACCCTAGTTACTAATGGCGCACCAGCTTGAGGTGCACCATTAGTAGTTTTGCCAAAAAAAATAGTAGTGGCGCACTGCGTTGGTGGTGCGCCATTAGTATTTTTGGAAAAATTAAAAAAATTGTTACTAATGGCGCACCGTGTGTCTGGTGCGGCATTAGTGTCTACCACACTAATGGCGCACCAACTCATGGTGCGCCATTACTATATAGTAGTGGTGCACCACATGTCTGGTGCGCCATTAGTGGCCATATCATCTATAGCCCTTTTCCTAGTAGTGAAACGCCGATGAAGGTTGTAACGAAAATTATCGCAGACCCTCAGTTGTAGCTCGTCACACCATGGACGCCGACCGCACCACTGCAGGGTGCAACATCTTTTAGAGCGGGTTCCAGCAAAAACCAAATCCGGTGGAAGCATATTGGGCGGTTTCCCTAACCTCAACACTATGGTCTCCATAACCTCATGAAAAAATGGATGTAACAAATCAACACGGCGGTAGTAGCAAAAAATCAAAACGTTTGTAGCAAAAGTGATACAATGGTTCCAGCAAGAAATGACATGGAAGCAAAAAAAATATTAGTTCCACCAAAAATTGAAGACAGTTGTAGCAAAAAATACACTGGTTCCAACAAGGGAAGAAGCATGGAAGCAAAAAAATTGGTTCACTCCAAACAAAAACCCAAATACTTGGTAGCAAAATTTGAAGGTGGTTCCAGCAAAAAGTACACTTCGTTGCAGCAAAAAAAATTTGGCCGAGATCTTGAACGCCGGCCGCCGCGGGATCTCCAGCACTTGTGTCCGTCCTAGTTGCACCACTTGTCGCCGTCGCTGTCGTCGCACGTTGTTGCTCACCGGCGGTGGTTTGCCACCAAAACTGCATCTCCTCTCTGCGTTGGTCGCCGCCGTGCGGCAGCAAGGATAGAATGTGGAGGAGGGGGGAAGGGAGGAGGGTCGCTAGAGTTGCAAAATGGGGGCCATGCCCAACAGTGAGCTCGTGTTTCATGTGGTGGTTCTGGAGGTGCTCGCAGGAGCGGGCTTGGAGCTGTTTCGTGGCAGCGAACTCATACGCGGTGGAGCAGGCAAGGTCATGGCCGCTGTGGGGAAGAAGAGACAGAGAGGAGGAGACAAGATTGAGGGGGATAGAAACAATGGAGGGAGAGGATAAGATTGCGTGGGTGGATAAGAAGGGAGGACAGGGCGGTGCACGGGTCCCACAGGACACGTCATCACGAGAGGGCGAGGGAGCACTCGATCGTTCTTTCATCGTACGTGCCGCGTGCGACCGGCCCAATCTTTGGCCGGCGCACCGGCCACAAACATTTTCCATTGCATAAAACCATCCTAATTACGGTCTTATATTATAAGTACATAGAAAAGGAATGGCTAGAAGCCAGTCTGACTGATTTCTTTTGTCAGTTAATCAATTACGTCTTCTTTCTCCAACAATTTTCTTCCTGAAAAAAATGGATCGCAGTAGTCTGTGTTCTTCCTCCCACCGCCTGCTGCCACCGGCCGGGCCGCCTGTTTCCGCCCCCCGCGGTCGGCGGCTGATACGTCCATTTTTCTTCATGTTTTTCTACTGTTATTTATAATATTTTTATACATAATAATGTTTTATGGAGTAATTCTAATGCCTTTTCTTTAATAATGTGCAAAACTTTCAGTCTCAATCAACACTCTTTTTAATTTCTTGTTTTAACTTTTCACCGTAATCAAATCTTCCATACACTTGTGTTTTTAATCCTTGCAACTAGCAAGCTAGTGAGGCTGACAACTTCACTAGTCCTTTTGGGGGTCAAGGAAGTTTTGTATATGTGTGTGTAGGTGTTGATCATTGATTGTGCTACTAAGATTCTATTGGTTCTATAAACCTTGAGGTCACTTGAGAGAAATTGTTGCTCGCTACAAACCCTTGCATTTGGGGCCAACACCTTCCTAGTTAAGAGTAAGCAATTCCCATCGCCAAACGGTTTCCCTGGTTTCATGCCAGGGAAGAAGGTGTGGCCTTTGGGGCAAATATCTCTTGAGGTTGTCTTCGGGGATTTTTTTTCAAAAAGGGGGTTCGCCCGACCTCTGCATCAGAACGATGCATACAACCATGATTATTAATAAGCAAAAGGTCTTACACAAGTCTTGCTGTCTCAATCAAGGAACAAAAGGCTCACAAAGAGCTAAAAAGTAAAAGAGAAGCCACAACCAGCTGGCAAAAACGAGAGGAACTAAATGCCTATCCTATTACATGACCGCCATCCAAACCAGTTGAAAATATCCGGAGCTACCATCTTCCATCGGATAGATCCAGTAACTAAATGCTCCTGGGCCTCCGTCGGAGTGAGTAGCAACCACATACGGATCAACGCAGTGACTCGGAAAATAACCTGCAAAAAATGAATATTTGTTGTTCTGTTAAAGACCAAATCATTTCTGCAGTTTCAGACTGCTCATAATAAAGCACATACTCCTACACTAATGTGTCTGGCTGTTGCGAAATCTATCCCATCTAGCCACTTCCCAAATAACGTGGTGATAGAGTTCGGAGGAGTGATGTTGAAAGCTATGTGAACCGACCACCACAGTATTTTTTCCAGAGGGCAATCCAGAAAAAGGTGTTTGATCGACTCATGTTGGTCGCAAAAGCTACATCTTGTAGATCCTATCCAATTGTGTTTTGCCAAATTATCCTTAGTTAAAATAACTTGTTTATGCACAAACCACATAAACACTTTGATTTTCAAAGGTACTTTGACTTTCCAAACATGCTTTGAATGAGGAATCACGCTAGAGTTGATTACATCCAAGTACATGGATTTGACTGAAAACTCTCCATTCTTAGTTAGCTTCCAACATAACCGATCGGGCTGTTGAGACAGCTGAACATTCATCAATCTTCTCACAAGATTGAGCCAAACTTCCCAACGGTTTCCCACTAGCGTCCTCCTAAATTGAATATTGAGCGGAATGTACTGGAGTACTGAAGCCACATACGCATCTCTACGCTGAACAATACTATACAATGACGGATATTGGAGTGCAAGGGGCGTGTCCCCTAGCCATGTGTCCTCCCAGAATCTTGTATTGGTATCGTTTCCAACTATGAACCTTGTCCTGTTGAAAAAGAGTGATTTGACTCTCATCATGTAACACCCATGATGTGGCTATATCTCCCACGTGCCGGAGCACGACTTAGAGGCATAACCGCATTGTAGGCATGTCGCAAGAGGGGTAATCTTTACACATCCCATGCACTGAAATAGAAAGGGATAAAGAGTTGGCTTACAATTGCCACTTCACACAATACATAAATATAGCATTACAACATCTAGAATACAAACATGGTCCGACTACGGAACCAAAATAAAAGAAGACCACCCCTAATGCTAGATCCCCGATCGCCTCGACTGGGATCCACTACTAATCAACTGGAAACGAAACAACCAACGAACACGATCTTCATCGAGCTCCTCCTTGAGCTCGGCTGCGTCACCTGCACGATTATCATCGGCACCTGCAACTGGTTTTGGAAGTAATCTGTGAGTCACGGGGACTCAGCAATCTCACACCCTCGCGATCAAGACTATTTAAGCTTATGGGTAGGAAAAGGTAGTGAGGTGGAGCTGCAGCAAGCACTAGTATATATGGTGGCTAACTTACGCAAATGAGAGCGAGAAGAGAAGCAAAGAACGGTCGTGAACTAGAAGTGATCAAGAAGTGATCCTGAAACTACTTATGTTCAAGCATAACACAAGAACCGTGTTCACTTCCGGGACTCCGCCGGAAAGAGACCATCATGGCTACACACGCTGTTGATGCATTTTAGTTAACTTAAGTGTCAAGTTCTCTACAACCGGACATTAACAAATTCCCATCTTCCCATAACCGCTGGCACGGCTTTCGAAAGTTCAAAACCCTGCAGGGGTGTCCCAACTTAGCCCATCACAAGCTCTCATGGTCAACCAAGGATATTCCTTCTCTCAGGAAGACCCGTTCAGACTCGGAATCCTGGTTATAAGTCATTTCGACAATGGTAAAACAAGACCAACAAAGCCGCCCGGATGTGCCGACAAATCCCGATAGGAGCTGCACATATCTCGTTCTCAGGGCACACCGGATAAGCTAAGCGTACGGGAGCCAACGTAACCCAAGTTGCCAAGGGACGGCCCCGCACGGTGCTCTGGGTTGGACCGACACTTAGAGAAGCACTGGCCCGGGGGTTTAAAATAAAGATGACCCTTGGGCTGGCCTAACCCAAGGGAAAAAGAGGCTAGGTGGCGAATGGTAAAACCAAGGTTGGGCCTTGCTGGAGGAGTTTTATTCAAAGCAAACTGTCAAGGGGTTCCCATTATAGCCCAACCGCGTAAGGAACGCACAATCCGGGAACATAACACCGATATGACGGAAACTAGGGCGGCAAGAGTGGAACAAAACACCAGGCATAAGGCCGAGCCTTCCACCCTTTACCAAGTATATAGATGCATTAATTAAATAAGAGATATTGTGATATCCCAACAAAATATCCATGTTCCAAACATGGAACAAGCTCCAATCTTCACCTACAACTAACAACGCTATAAGAGGGGCTGAGCAAAGCGGTAACATAGCCAAACAACGGCTTGCTAGGACAAGCTGGGTTAGAGGCTTGGTTCAACAATATGGGAGGCATGATAAGCAAGTGGCAGGTATCGCAACATAGGCATAGCAAAAGAGCGATCAACTAGCAAGCAAAGATAGAAGTGATTTAGAGGGTATGGTCATCTTGCTGAAATCCCGCAAGGAAGAAGAACGAGTCCATGAAGAAGACAAACGGACGTAGTCGAAAGGGTCCTCACAAACGCGACGTTACCGGAACCAACCTGAAGAAGCAACACTGGAAAGAAGCACACAACATAGTAAACAACCAACAGATGAACATGGTATGATATGCGGGATGTGGTATGCGATGCATATGCATAATTTGGAAAGGAATGATTGAACCTCGACTCAACCTGTAAATCCAAGAGTGCCACTGGAAAGGTGAGGTGATTTCGATTGAAATCGATATAAAGATCACCAAAATCGGATGCACGGTTTGGAAATGGCAAGCAAAACAAATATGGCACCGGTCTGCGATAATCAGCAAGTAGCCATCTAAATGCATCAAGATAAATATGCTACAACACTCAAACATGGCAACAAGATACATGGCAGGGATCCACTCATGATTCTTGGCAAAAGATGAACACTGAGCTACGGCCAATTCATCCATTAACAGGTTCAAACAAGCATGGCAAAAGTGCAAATGATAACAGGTTTCAGACTTAGTGAAATTAACAGAAGTCTGGAATTTAACATCAGGAAGCACACTTTAGAGCATGAAAACTATATGCTACAGGAACTTAACATGGCAAAGCAAGGCATGTCATGAAGCTACTCAAAGCACTTAACAAAAGTCCCTTAGTGACCTTGAACCAAAAGGGATCCGAAATTACAATTGCAAGCATGTGAACATGGCAACAACATAATCAGATTACAGACTTAGTGAAAAACTGGAGCATGCAAATCAGTTAACGAGTAGGCATGTTCACGAGCTCGATGCACTCATTACAGAGAATGTCATGACAAACTAAGCATACAACCATCAAGAATACATGGCATAGAAGCTAGAAATGGCAAGAACAACAACATAGCATGCACGGATCAATAACAACATCCTCGGCAAAATCGCTAACAAGTCGACAATCTGCCAGGATTCACGAAATAGCAAAAGTAGAGCTCGATTGACTCAAGCTAGGTTGCTCCATAAATGCAAACAAAGACATGAATGCATAGAGCACCACAATGTAAACAAATCATCCTTACTGATCATCCTCAAAAGAGGCACGGATCAGTAGGAAACAACATGAACATATGGCATAATGACAAAAATAGAACAAGGACTTGGTGAAATTCTAAGTCCCTGAAATCAGCATTAGCGAATGCACTACTTTGCAAGCTTGTGCTAGTCACCACACATATCACAAAAACAAATGGTAAGCACCTCTGTAAAGATGGCAAGGCATATAACAAAACTCATGTAGAACTCAGGAGCATATCATGCACACATTAAGCATGGCAAAAAAGACAAATATCTATTTGATGAAACAGATCTTCCAAGTTTATCACATAGCCCTCTTCCAACAGCATTTTGGGCATCAAGATAAGCTCAAAATAAAATGATGCAATGAGATTAAATGATGTACTCGTTGAGACGAACATTTTGATATGCTACACGCTCAAAATGGACCCACAGATGATGAGTTATGATGCGATGAAAATGCATAAAAAATATTGGGATCTGGGGACTTAGCAGTTTTCCAGAAAAAAACATGATGAGCGTGAAATAATTAAAAGACGCACGGGCGGGGTTTAGAGGCGCTCACCACTGGGCTCGGCCCAGGAAGGAGGGAGAGGAAGGTGGGCCGACAGGCGCTGCTGGGCCATGACCCAAAGTGGGCCGCGGTCAACGGGCACGGGGAGCGAGCGGCTCCTCTGCTCGCTCCCGAGCAGGGCCATGGCGGCGGCGGCGGTGGCGTAGTACGCAGGGCCGGCGAGGGAGGTGCGGGGCGCCGAGGAGGCGAGGACGGCGCGGGATCGACAGATCCGGGCGGCGGCTCTCCGGATCCGACGCGGGATCGTGCACTAGGTGCGGTGCACCGGCGATGGCGAAGCTCGCCGGAGGGAGTCTGACGCGGGCGGTGGCGGTTGTGGACGGCGAAAACGAGGCGGCGGCGGAGATGGCTCCCGGCGGCCGGCGAAAGGCGTGCCTCTCAGCGGGGGCGGGCGGCGCTCTCCGCCGGGTCCTGCGGGCGCGGCGAGGGAGAGATCCAGGACCGGGCGGGCCTCAGATGGGCTTGGCGGGCCGCGGCGGCGGTGGGACACGGCGGGAGCGACGTGGCGCAACGGGATTGGAGGAGGGAGGCGGCGGTGACGACGTGGCAGCGCGCCATTGGTCAGGTGACGTGGCCGGACGGGGTGGACATGTCCGGCCGCCGGGCGGACGTGTCCGGCGGCGCAAGGAGGACGAAGGTTAGGGTTAGACTGCGCGAAAATTTCGAGGGAGGCCACATATTTATAGGTAGAGGGAGCTAGGAGAGTCCAAATGAGGTGAGGTTTTCGGCCACGCGATTGTGATCGAACGACCGAGATGATGGAGGAGGTTTAGGTGGGCTTTGGGCCAAAATGGAAGGGTGTTGGGCTGCAACACAAACGAGGCCTTCTCGGTCCCTCGGTTAACCGTTGGAGTATCAAACGAAGTCCAAATGGCACGAAACTTGATAGACGGTCTACCGGTAGTAAACCAAGGCCGCATGGCAAGTCTCGGTCCAATCCAGAAATGTTTAACCCCCACACACGAAAATAGGTAGAAAAGGGCACCGGAGGAGATAGGAGCGCCGGAATGCAAAACGGACAACGGGGAAAATGCTCGGATGCATGAGACGAACATGTATGCAAATGAAATGCACATGATGACATGATATGCAATGCATGACACGCAAGCAATGACAAGGCAACAACAACGAATAACTGGAGGACACCTGGCACATCGGTCTCGGGGCGTCACAGGTTTTTGGCCACGCGATCGTGATCGAACGACCGAGAGGATGGAGGGGGTTTGGATGGGTTTTGGGCCACTTTGGAGGGGTGTTGGGCTGCAACACACACGAGGCCTTTACGGTTCCTTGGTTAACTGTTGGAGTATCAAACGAACTCCAAATGACACAAAACTTGACAGGCGGTCTACCGGTAGTGAACAAAAGCCGCTTGGCAAATCTCGGTCCAATCCGAGGACGTCCAACACCCGCACACGAAAAGAGGCAAAAGAGAGCGCCGGAGGACATAGGAGTGCCGGATTGCAAAACGGACAACGGGGAAAATGCTCGCATGCATGAGACGAACACGTATGCAAATGCGATGCACATGATGACATGATATGAAATGCATGACACGCAAACAAATGACAAGGCAACAACAGCGAATAACTGGAAGACACCTGGCGCAACGGTCTCGGGGCGTTACAGATCAATCGCTTCCAAAAAGGCGAATCAGTCCGCCTCACTGCCACCTCGGACAAGGTCTTTGAGTGAAGGTACTTATTACGCAGCAGTTGAGCCCATGTAGCCTCCGTCTCAATCGAAAGTTTGAACATCCACTTGCTAAGAAGACATCTGTTCTTCACCTCCAAATTTTCAATGCCTAGACCTCCTTGGTATTTTGACCGACAAATGATATCCCACTTAGCAAGTTTGTACTTTCTTTTTATTTCATCGATCTGCCAAAAGAATCGTGATTGATAGAAGTCTAGCCTATTCCGGACCCCTACAGGTACCTCGAAAAAGGAAAGAAGAAACATGGGCATACTTGTTAGGACCGAATTAATGAGAATTAATCGGCCTCCATATGACATTAGCTTGCCCTTCCAGCAGCTCAACTTTCAAATAGATCCTCAATGCACTTCCGTTCTTTGTTAGTCAGCTTACGATGGTGGATTGGTATACCTAAATACGTGAAAGCTAGAGCCCCCAATTCACACCCGAACAATTGTTTATATGCCTCTTAGTCATCATTAGCTCTTCCAAAACAGAACAATTCGCTCTTATGGAAGTTAATCTTTAACCCGGTCAATTGTTCGAATAAGCATAACACAAGCTTCATGTTTCGCGCTTTTGCCAAGTCATGCTCCATGAAGATGATAGTATCATATGCGTACTGTAGGATGGATACACCTCCATCAACTAAGTGCGGTACTAGGCCACCTACCCGCCCCGCATCCTTAGCCCTTCCTATGATAATTGTCAACATATCAATCACTATGTTAAATAGGATAGGTGACATCGGGTCGCCTTGCCTCAATCCTTTGTGTGTTTGGAAGTAATGACCTATATCATCATTCACTTTAATTCCAACACTCCCTTTTTGCGTGAAAGAGTCTACCTGGTGCCTCCAGGCCTGATCAAAACCTTTCATTCGCAAGGCCTGTTGAAGGAAATGCCATTTGACCTTATCATACGCTTTCTCAAAGTCCACTTTGAAAATACCTCCGTCAATTTTTTTTCGTGTGGAGTTCATGGGGTGTTTCATGCAGGACGACCAACCCTTCTAGGATATTTCTGTCCGGCATGAAAGCAGTCTGGGACGATTGCACTACAGAGTGCGCAATTTGCATAAGCCTATTGGTCCCAACCTTGGTGAAAATTTTGAAACTTACATTAAGAAGACAGATAGGCCTGAACTGCTCAATACGAACGTCCTCTGTTTTCTTAGGAAGTAAAGTTATCATTCCAAAATTCAATTGAAACAAATGAAGATGTCCGGAGAATAAATAATGGAACATCGGAAGTAAATCCCCTTTGACAATGTGCCAACACTTTTTATAAAACTCCACCGGAAAACCATCCGGCCCTGGAGCCTTATTGTTTTTCATTTGTGAAATAGCCTCAAACACCTCTTTCTCCGTAAATGGGGCCGTTAAAATATCATTCTCATCTGCTGCGAGTTGGGGGACATCCTCAACCCTGGACTCATCTAAGGACACAAAGTTGTCCTCCGAAGGCCCAAACAACTGCTTATAGTAATTTATTATATACACTTTGAGGTTTTCTTGTCCTAAAATCGCCCCCTCGTCCTGCTCTAATTGAAAGATCCTCTTTTTTCGATGTTTTCCATTAGCAATCATATGAAAGAATTGAGTGTTATCATCCCCTTGGACGATTTTGCAAACCTTAGCCCGTAGTGCCCACTTCAATTCCTCCTCTCGAAGGAGTTCTTTCAGTCTCAACTCCGTCTCCACTTTAGTTTCCAGCTCTCTGGTATCTAAAATGGTGGACTCAACTTTTAAATCTAGGGATTGAATAAGTAAATGGAGCCTTTCCTTTTCAGCCTTATAAATCCCATGCATGTGCTTAGCCCATCTACGAAGGAACCTTCGTAGATGCCTAATCTTATTCTGCCATCTTTCCACAGGAGAACTCCCACCTGCATCTTTAGCCCATTCTATGGCTATCAGATCCAGGAACCCTACTCTTTCGAACCACGCTAATTCGAAAGAAAAAGTGTTTTTGTTCCCCACGTGAGTGGCCTCGCCAGAATCAACTAGCAACGGGGTGTGATCTGAGATTGCGCGCGATAACGCTTGGACCGTGACCAGGGGAAACTCCTGTTCCCATTCGACACTAGCAAGGACATGGTCCAGCTTCTCAAATGTCGGGTTTGGTAGTGTATTAGCCCAGGTAAATTTCCTACCCGAAAGCTCAATCTCTCTAAGGTCCAGGCTTTCGATTATGGTATTGGACATAAACGACCATCTGTCATCAAAATTATCATTATTCTTTTCCTCCCTCCTTCGAATAATGTTAAAATCGCCCCTAACGAGGATTGGGATCTGCTCACTATTGGGGAACGTAGTAATTTCAAAAAAATTCCTACGCACACGCAGGATCATGGTGATGCATAGCAATGAGAGGGGAGAGTGTTGTCTACGTACCCTCGTAGACCGTTCGCGGAAGCGTTATATCAACGCGGTTGATGTAGTCGTACGTCTTCACGATCCGACCGATCCAAGTACCGAAAGCACGGCACCTCCGAGTTCTACACACGTTCGGCTCGGTGACGTCCTGGCCTTCTCGATCCAGAAAGAGGGGCGAAGTAGTAGATGAGTTCCGGCAGCACGACGGCGTGGTGACGGTGTTGGTGAAGAACAATCTCCGCAGGGCTTCGCCTAAGCACTAAGAAAACTATGACGGAGGATAAAATAGAGGGGACGGGGTTGCCGGCACACGACTTGGTGTTTCTTGATCTCTCTTGGGTGCTAGCCCTGCCCCTCTATTTATATGCTGAGCCTTGGGATCGAAACTTGGAGTAAAAGCCTCCACAAAGTCGGTTTCACCCGAAAGGCAAGAGTCCTTCTCGGACTCCAGGGCCAGACGCCAGGGTTCCCGGCGTCTGGACCCAGACGCCAGGGACCCTGGCGTCTGGCCCCTGGACTCCGCAAAACTTCCTTTTGCGCTTTCCAAAAACCTCGTGGGATTTCCCCTTTGGCCCAGATAAAGTGTTCTTGTGCCCAAACATTTCAGGAAACATCCGGAACCCCTTCCGATGAATTCCGGAACCCTTCCGGAGATCAAACACTACTATCCACATATCAATCTTTACTTCCGGAACATTCTGGAGTTCCTCGTCATATCCGTGATCTCATCTGGAACTTTGAACAACATCCGGTCACCAACATACATAACCCATAGTACTATATCGTCAATGAACGTTAAGCGTGCGGACCCTACGGGTTTGAGAACTATGTAGACATGACCGAGACACCTCTCTGGTCAATAACCAATAGCGGGACCTGGATGCCCATATTGGCTCCTACATATTCTACGAAGATCTTTATCGGTCAGACCGCATAACAACATACGTTGTTCCCTTTGTCATCGGTATGTTACTTGCCCGAGATTCAATCATCGGTATCTCAATACCTAGTTCAATCTCGTTACCGGCAAGTCTCTTTACTCGTTTTGTAATACATCATCCCGCAACTAACTCATTAGTTGCAATGCTTGCAAGGCTTATAGTGATGTGCATTACCGAGTGGGCCCATAGATACCTCTCCGACAATTGGAGTGACAAATCCTAATCTCGAAATACGCCAACCCAACAAGTACCTTCAGAGACACCTGTAGAGCACTTTTATAATCACCCAGTTACGTTGTGACGTTTGGTGGCACACAAAGTGTTCCTCCGGTAAATGGGAGTTGCATAATCTCATAGTCATAGGAACATGTATAAGTCATGAAGAAAGCAACAACAACAAACTAAACGATCAAGTGCTAAGCTAACGGAATGGGTCAAGTCAATCACATCATTCTCCTAATGATGTGATCCCATTAATCAAATGACAACTCATGTCTATGGTTAGGGAACTTAACCATCTTTGATCAACGAGCTAGTCAAATAGAGGCATACTAGTGACACTCTGTTTGTCTATGTATTCACACATGTATTATGTTTCCGGTTAATACAATTCTAGCTTGAATAATAAACATTTATCATGAAATAAGGAAATAAATAATAACTTTATTATTGCCTCTAGGGCATATTTTCTTCAGTCTCCCACTTGCACTAGAGTCAATAATCTAGATCACATCGCCATGTGATTTAACATCAATAGTTCACATCACCATGTGATTAACACCCATAGTTCACATCGTCATGTGACCAACACCCAAAGGGTTTACTAGAGTCAGTAATCTAGTTCACATCGCTATGTGATTAACACCCAAAGAGTATTAAGGTGTGATCATGTTTTGCTTGTGAGAGAAGTTTAGTTAACGGGTCTGCAACATTTAGATCCATATGTATACTGCAAATTTCTATGTCAACAATGCTCTGTACTGAGCTACTCTAGCTAATTGCTCCCACTTTCAAAATGTATCCAGATTAAGACTTTAGAGTCATCTGAATCAGTGTCAAAATTTGCATCGACGTAACACTTTACGACAAACCTTTTGTCACCTCCATAATCGAGAAACATATCCTTATTACACTAAGGATAATTTTGACCACTGTCCAGTGATCTACTCCCAGATCACTATTGTACCCCCTTGCTAAACTTAGTGTAGGGTATACAATAGATCTGGTACACATCATGGCATACTTTATAGAAACTATGGCTGAGGCATAGGGAATGACTTTCATTCTCTTTCTATCTTCTGCCGTGGTCGGGCTTTGAGTCTTACTCAATTTCACACCTTATAACACAGGTAAGAACTCTTTCTTTGATTGTTCCATTTTGAACTACTTCAAAATCTTGTCAAGGTATGTACTCATTGAAAAAACTTATCAAGCGTCTTGATCTATCTCTATAGATCTTGATGCTCAATATGTAAGTAGCTTCACTGAGGTCTTTATTGAAAAAACTCCTTTCAAATACTCCTTTATGCTTTCCAGAAAATTCTACATTATTTCTGATCAACAATATGTCATTCACATATATTTATCAGAAATGTTGTAGTGCTCCCACTCACTTTCTTGTAAATACGGGCTTCACCACAAGTCTGTATAAAATTATATGCTTTGATCAGCTCATCAAAGTATATATTCCAACTCTGAAATGCTTGCACCACTCCATAGATGGATCGCTGGAGCTTGCATATTTTGTTAGCACCTTTAGGATTGACAAAACCTTCTGGTTGCATCATATACAACTCTTCTCAAATAAATCCATTAAGGAATGCAATTTTGTTTATCCATTTGCCCGATTTCATAAAATGCGGCAATTGCTAACATGATTCGGACAGACTTAAGCATAGATACGAGTGAGAAACTCTCATCGTAGTCAACACCTTGAACTTGTCGAAAACCTTTTTGCGACAATTCTAGCTTTGTAGATAGTAACACTACTATCAGCGTCCGTCTTCCTCTTGAAGATCCATTTAATCTCAATGGTTCGCCGATCATTGGGCAAGTCAATCAAAGTCCATACTTTGTTCTCGTACATGGATCTCATCTTAGATTTAATGGACTCAAGCCATTTCGTGGAATCTGGGCTCATCATCGCTTCCTCATAGTTTGTAGGTTCGTCATGGTCAAGTAACATGACCTCCAGAACAAGATTACCGTACCACTCTGGTGCGGATCTCACTCTGGTTTACCTACGAGGTTCGGTAGTAACTTGATCTGAAGTTACATGATCATCATCATTAGCTTCCTCACTAATTGGTGTAGTAGTCACAGGAACAGATTTCTGTGATAAACTACTTTCCAATAAGAGAGCAGGTATAGTTACCTCATCAAGTTCTACTTTCCTCCCACTCACTTCTTTCGAGAGAAGCTCCTTCTCTAGAAAGGATCCATTCTCAGCAATGAATATCTTGCCTTCGGATCTGTGATAGAAGGTGTACCCAACATTTTCTTTTGGGTATCCTATGAAGATACACTTCTCCGATTTGGGTTTGAGCTTATCAGGTTGAAACTTTTTCACATAAGCATTGCAACCTCAAACTTTAAGAAACGACAGCTTAGGTTTCTTGCCAAACCATAGTTCATATGATGCCGTCTCAACGGATTTAGATGGTGCCCTATTTAACGTGAATGTAGTTGTCTCTAATGCATAACCCCAAAACGATAGTGGTAAATCGGTAAGAGACATCATAGATCGCACCATATCTAATAAAGTACGGTTACGACGTTCGTACACACCATTACACTGTGGTGTTCCAGGTGGCGTGAGTAGTGAAACTATTTCACATTGTTTTAACTGAAGGACAAACTCGTAACTCAAATATTTTACTTCTGCGATCATATCGTAGAAACTTTTTTTGTCAAGATGATTCTCCACTTCACTCTGAAATTCTTTGAACTTTTCAAATGTTTCAGATTTGTGTTTCATCAAGTAGATATACTCATATCTGCTCAAATCATCTGTGAAGATCAGAAAATAATGATACCTGCCGCGAGCCTCAATATTCATCGAACCACATACATCAGTATGTATGATTTCCAACAAATATGTTGCTCGCTCCATTGTTCCGGAGAACGGAGTCTTAGTCATTGCTACCTCTTTTAGCACTGCGTTGGTTTTCCCCGAAGAGGAAGGATGATGCAGCAAAGTAGCGTAAGTATTTCCCTCAGTTTTTGAGAACCAAGGTATCAATCTAGTAGGAGGCTACGCGTGAGTCCCTCACACCTGCACAAAACAAATAAATCCTCGCAACCAACGCAAATAGGGGTTGTCAATCCCTATAGGGCCACTTAGGAGAGTGAGATCTGATAGATATGATATGATAATATTTTTGGTATTTTTATGATAAAGATGCAAAGTAAAATAAAGGAAAAATAAATAGTAAAGGAAATAACTAAGTAGTAGGAGATTGATATGATAAAGATAGATCCGGGGGCCATAGGTTTCACTAGTGGCTTCTCTCGAGAGCATAAGTATTCTACGGTGGGTGAACAAATTATTGTTGAGCAATTGACAGAATTGAGCATAATTATGAGAATATCTAGGTATGATCATGTATATAGGCATCACGTCTGAGACAAGTAGACCGACTCCTGCCTGCATCTACTACTATTACTCCACTCATCGACCGCTATCCAGCATGCATCTAGAGTATTAAGTTAAAAACAGAGTAACGCCTTAAGCAAGATGACATGATGTAGAGGGATAGACTCATGCAATATGAAGAAAACCCCATCTTGTTATCTTCGATGGAAACAATACAATATGTGCCTTGCTTCCCTTACTGTCACCGGGAAAGGACACCGCAAGATTGAACCCAAAGCTAAGCACTTCTCCCATTGCAAGAAAGATCAATCTAGTAGGCCAAACCAAACTGATAATTCGAAGAGACTTGCAAAGATAACCAATCATACATAAAAGAATTCAGAGAAGATTCAAATATTATTTATAGATAGACTTGATCATAAACCCACAATTCATCGGTCTCAACAAACACACCGCAAAAAGAAGATTACATCGAATAGATCTCCACAAGAGAGGGGGAGAACATTGTAATGAGATCCAAAAAGAGAGAAGAAGCCATCTAGATACTAACTATGGACCCGTAGGTCTGAGGTAAACTACTCGCACTTCATCGGAGATGCTATGGTGTTGATGTAGAAGCCCTCCGTGATCGATGCCCCCTCCGGCGGAGCTCCGGAACAGGCCCCAAGATGGGATCTCGTGGATACAGAAAGTTGCGGCGGTGGAATTAGGTTTTTGGCTCTGTATCTGATCATTGGGGGTACGTGGGTATATATAGGAGGAAGAAGTACATCGGTGGAGCAACAGGGGGCCCACGAGGGTGGAGGGCGCACGGGGGGGGGGGGGGGGGGGTAGGCGCGCCCCCTACCTCGTGGCCTCCTGTTACGTGTCTTGACGTAGGGTCCAAGTCTCATGAGTTGTATTCGATGAGAAATCACGTCCCCGAAGGTTTCATTCCGTTTGGACTCCGTTTGCTATTCCTTTTCTTCGAAACCCTAAAAAAAGGAAAAAAACAGCAATTCTGGGCTGGGCCTCCGATTAATAGGTTAGTCCCAAAAATAATATAAAAGTGGATAATAAAGCCCAATAATGTCCAAAACAGTAGATAATATAGCATGGAGAAATCAAAAATTATAGATACGTTGGAGACATATCAGTCATCTTGCCCATGAGGCATGGTTCCCAAGCATCAACTGATTCATAATCAAGTGATTCCAAAAGCCCATCAGCATGGATTTTCTTCATGTGCTTTACACCAATATGACCTAAACGACAGTGCCACAAATAAGTTGCACTATCATTATTAATTTTGCATATTTTGGCTTCAATATTATGAAAATGTGTATCACCACGATCGAGATCCAACAAACCATTTTCATTGGGTGTATGACCATAGAAGGTTTTATTCATGTAAACAGAACAACAATTATTCTCTAACTTACATGAATAACCGTATTGCAATAAACATGATCCAATCATATTCATGCTTAACGCAAACACTAAATAACATTTATTTTAGGTTTAACACTAATACCGAAAGTATAGGGAGTGTGCGATGATGATCATATCAATCTTGGAACCATTTCCAATACACATCATCACTTCACCCTTAACTAGTCTCTGTTCATTCTGCAACTCCCGTTTCGAGTTACTACTCTTAGCAACTGAACCAGTATCAAATACCGAGGGGTTGCTACGAACACTAGTAAAATACACATCAATAATCTGTATATCAAATATACCTTTGTTCACTTTGCCATCCTTCTTATCCACCAAATACTTGGGGTAGTTCCGCTTCCAGTGACCAGTCCCTTTGCAGTAGAAGCACTTAGTTTCAGGCTTAGGTCCAGACTTGGGCTTCTTCTTGAGCAGCAACTTGCTTGTCGTTCTTCTTGAAGTTCCCCTTTCTTCCCTTTGTCCCTTTACTTGAAACTAGTGGTCTTGTTAAACATCAACACTTGGTGCTCTTTCTTGATTTCTACCTTCGTCGATTTTAGCATCGCGAAGAGCTCAGGAATTACTTTCGTCATCCCTTGCATATTATAGTTCATCACGAAGTTCTAGTAACTTGGTGATAGTGACTAGAGAATTCTGTCAATTACTATCTTATCTGGAAGATTAACTCCCATTTGATTCAAGCAATTGTAGTACCCAGACAATCTGAACACATGTTCACTGGTTGAGCTATTCTCCTCTATCTTGTAGGCAAAGTACTGTCAGAGGTCTCATACCTCTCGACACGGGCATGAGTATGAAATACCAATATCAACTCTTGGAACATCTTATATGCTCTGTGGCGTTCAAAACATTTTTGAAGTCCCGGTTCTAAGCCGTAAAGCATGATGCACTTAACTATCAAGTAGTCATCATATACGAGCTTTTGTCAAAACGTTCGTAACGTCTGCATCTGCTCCTGCAATAGGTCTGTCACCTAGCGATGCATCAAGGACATAATTCTTCTATGCAGCAATGAGGATAAACCTTAGATCACGGATCCAATCCGCATTATTGCTACTAACATCTTTCAACTTAGTTTTCTCTAGGAACATATAAATAATAAACGGGGAGCAACATCGCGAGCTATTGATCTACAACATAGATATGCTAATACTACCAGGACTAAGTTCATGATAAATTAAAGTTCAGTTAATCAAGTTATTAAAGAACTCCCACTTAGATAGACATCCCTCTAATCCTCTAAGTGATCACGTGATCCATATCAACTAAACCATGTCCGATCATCACGTGAGATGTAGTAGTTTCAATGGTGAACATCACTATGTTGATCATATCTACTATATGATTCACGCTCGACCTTTCGGTCTCCGTGTTCCGAGGCCATATCTGTTATATGCTAGGCACGTCAAGTTTAACCTGAGTATTTCGCGTGTGCAACTATTTTGCACCTGTTGTATTTGAACGTAGAGCCTATCACACCCGATCATCACGTGGTGTCTCAGCACGAAGAACTTTCGCAACGGTGCATACTCAGGGAGAACACTTATACCTTGATAATTTAGTGAGAGACCATCTTATAATGCTACCGTCAATCAAAGCAAGATAAGATGCATAAAAAGATAAACATCACATGCAATCAATATAAGTGATATGATATGGCCATCATCATCTTGTGCTTGTGATCTCCATCTTCGAAGCACCGTCATGATCACCATCGTCACCGGCGCGACACCTTGATCTCCATCGTAGCATCGTTGTCGTATCGCCAACTTATGTTTCTACGACTATCGCTACCGCTTAGTGATAAAGTAAAGCATTAGAGGGCGTTTGCATTGCATACAATAAAGCGACAACCATATGGCTCCTGCCAGTTGCCGATAACTCGGTTACAAAACATGATCATCTCATACAATAAAATTTAGCATCATGCCTTGACCATATCACATCACAACATGCCCTGCAAAAACAAGTTAGATGTCCTCTACTTTGTTGTTGCAAGTTTTACGTGGCTGCTACGGGCTGAGTAAGAACCGTTCTTACCTACGCATCAAAACCACAACGATAGTTCGCCAAGTTAGTGTTGTTTTAACCTTCTCAAGGACTGGGCGTAGCCACACTCGGTTCAACTAAAGTTGGAGAAACTGACACCCGCCAGCCACCTGTGTGCAAAGCACGTCGGTAGAACCAGTCTCGCGTAAGCGTATGCGTAATGTCGGTCCGGGCCGCTTCATCCAACAATACTGCCGACCCAAAGTATGACATGCTGGTAAGCAGTATGACTTATATCGCCCACAACTCACTTGTGTTCTACTCGTGCATATAACATCTACGCATAAAACCAGGCTCGGATGCCACCGTTGGGGAACATAGTAATTTCAAAAAATTCCTACGCACACGCAGGATCATGGTGATGCATAACAACGAGAGGGGAGAGTGTTGTCTACGTACCCTCGTAGACCGTTCGTGGAAGCGTTATATCAACGCGGTTGATGTAGTCGTACGTTTTCACGATCCGACCGATCCAAGTAAAGCACGGCACCTCCGAGTTCTACACATGTTCGGCTCGGTGACGTCCTCGCCTTCTCGATCCAGAAAGAGGGGCGAAGTAGTAGATGAGTTCCGGCAGCACGACGGCGTGGTGACAGTGTTGGTGAAGAACAATCTCCGCAGGGCTTCGCCTAAGCACTAAGAAAACTATGACGGAGGATAAACTAGAGGGGACGGGGTTGCCAGCACACGACTTGGTGTTTCTTGATCTCTCTTGGGTGCTAGTCGTGCCCCTCTATTTATATGTTGAGCCTTGGGGTCGAAACTTGGAGTAAAAGCCTCCACAAAGTCGGTTTCACCCGAAAGGCAAGAGTCCTTCTCGGACTCCAGGGCTAGACGCCAGGGTTCCCGGCGTCTGGACCCAGATGCCAGGGACCCTGGCGTCTGGCCCCTGGACTCCGCAAAACTTCCTTTTGCGCTTTCCAAAAACCTCGTGGGCTTTCCCCTTTGGCCCAGATAAAGTGTTCTCGTGCCCAAACATTTTAGGAAACATCCGGAACCCCTTCCGGTGAATTCCGGAACCCTTCCGGAGATCAAACACTACTATCCACATATCAATCTTTACTTCCGGACCATTCCGGAGTTCCTCGTCATATCTGTGATCTCATCCAAAACTCCGAATAACATTCGGTCACCAACATACATAATTCATAGTACTATATCGTCAACGAACGTTAAGCGTGCGGACCCTACGGGTTCGAGAACTATGTAGACATGACCGAGACACCTCTCTGGTCAATAACCAATAGCGGGACCTGGATGCCCTGGCTCCTACATATTCTACGAAGAACTTTATCGGTCAGACCGCATAACAACATACGTTGTTCCCTTTGCCATCGGTATGTTACTTGCCCGAGATTCGATTGTCGGTATCTCAATACCTAGTTCAATCTCGTTACCGGCAAGTCTCTTTCCTCGTTCCGCAATACATCATCCTGCAACTAACTCATTAGTTGCAATGCTTGCAAGGCTTATAGTGATGTGCATTACCGAGTGGGCCCAGAGATACCTCTCCGACAATCGGAGTGACAAATCCTAATCTCGAAATACGCCAACCCAGCAAGTACCTTCAGAGACACCTGTAGAGCACTTTTATAATCACCCAGTTACGCTGTGACGTTTGGTGGCACACAAAGTGTTCCTCCGGTAAACAGGAGTTGCATAATCTCATAGTCATAGGAACATGTATAAGTCATGAAGAAAGCAATAGCAACAAACTAAACGATCAAGTGCTAAGCTAGCGGAATGGGTCAAGTCAATCACATCATTCTCCTAATGATGTGATCCCATTAATCAAATGACAACTCATGTCTATGGTTAGGAAACTTAACCATCTTTGATCAACGAGCTAGTCAAGTAGAGGCATACTAGTGACACTCTGTTTGTCTATGTATTCACACATGTATTATGTTTCCGGTTAATAGAATTCTAGCATGAATAATAAACATTTATCATGAAATAAGGAAATAAATAATAACTTTATTATTGCCTCTAGGGCATATTTCCTTCACTCACTCTCGCAGATACGTACAAGATCAGCCAAAAAATACGGCTTGAGCTCTGGCTGTGCGGCACTGTACACCGCCACCAACGCCCAATTAAAACCGTCGGCCTTTGATCTTATCCGGAATTTTACCGCAAAATCTCCCATAACCATACTCCGAACTTCCGACGACTCACATTTAACCCCAAGTAAGATCCCACCGGACCGTCCTCTTGGGGGGTAGGCAATGCTAATAAAAATCGACACCCCCCGATAAAGTACTAAGAAACTGGGGGGGTGGGGTGAAATTGTCCCTCCCAGTTTCTGATAGGGTGATGAAATCTAACTGGTATTCAATAGACGCATCCGCTAAAAATCTTCTTTTAGCCAAGTCCTTAAGACCTCTGCTATTCCAAAAAAATGCCTCTCATATTTCATCATGAATTTTTTTAAAGGTACGGATTCTAGCACTTCTACGCACAGCCGAAGTGGGATACACCTTCCGTTTCCACTTCCACTTAGGCTTAGTTTGATCCTGCATCCGGTCCTCACAACTGGACTTCGTGGACATAACTTCTGGAACATCTACATGTAACGAGTTTCTTGGGGAGTCGAGACCCTCATCGTCCTCCGTCTCAGGAAGTGAAGGGGCCAAATCCGCACAAAGACTGTCAAAAACCCTGACACCCAACGCATCTATGTCTGACTCGTTCACGGGTTTGACGGCTGCTAAGTTACGAATCAATTCCAAAGCATGCTCCGCTTCGAGGTCGAGAATATCATTAACTGATTTAGTGATTTCACTACCATTACTACCTAGTGAAACCCCGAATTGATTTGCATTGTGAACAATCTCATCATTTGAAAAATGTAAAATCGAATTTGACGTGTTGACCGACATACCAGTAGTGACCTCAATGTCACGAAGCTTGGCCGCCCGCATGGCGCACCTGAGCTGCATGTCATCAACATCCAGCTGATCCTGAAGGCGACTGATCATCCGTCGTCCTTCAGACACAGGATCTGGGATCCCTCCAAAAGCAATAATCTCCTCGCGCATGGCCCCGTTCGGGGTGGAGCCTCCTGCCCGACCCCCAACAGAACTCAGCTGAACTGGGGCCACCGAGAGGCCCCCGAGAGCCGTCGAGATCTCCTGAGCCAAGGGAGAAGAGGGGGCGGAGGCCACCTGCCCGCGCCCCCCTCCTGTCCTGGCCCCACCATCGGAGTGAGGGATGGTCACCATCGGGCTCGCCACCCTAGGCGATGCAGCCACCACGGACACCGTCACAGACGAGAGCGCCAAGGGGGAGGTAGGGGTGGAGGCCTCCTGCCCGCGCCCCCTCCCGGTCTAGCCGCCGACGCCGAACGCGCCAACGGAGAGGCAGGGGTGGGGGCCTCCTGCCCACGCCCCACCCTGTCCGACTACCATGGCCGAGTGCGTCGAAGGAGAGGCAAGGGCGGAGGCCTCCTGCCCACGCCCCCTCCCGGTCCGACCGTACCACCGTCCCGCGGCACGGCCACCGCCAGAGGAGGCGGAGATGTACATCGCAAGGCCGCCTGCCCACGAACATCCCCACCAACTAGGCCCTCCTGGACACCTAGATCAATCTCCACCTGTGATATCGTGAACTCTCCACCGAGGGTACCGCATCAACAAACTCATCAACCACCGGATCATCAGCAATATCAAAATCCAAAGGAGGAAGCGATCTCTCAAGCATGTCATCACGCTCCATCCGATCGCTCCACAATCAGGGAGGAGCGGAGGCAGGCTCGAAGGACCCAAATCTCAGCGAGTTCATGGGTGCAACCGTCGATGGAGCAGTCTCTTTCCCGGATGCCGGTGCATCGGAACCCGGGATGTTAGACGCCTTGCGCCCACTGTCATCCTCGCGCACCTCCTTATTGCCCGAGCCATCATCCTTATCGAGCATATCAACGTCATTCGCAGCCAAGACCTCAGAGAAGAGCTCGGTGTCCTCGAACTCAATCTGAGGTTAAAAATCATGCCTCGGTGAACCCACTTAACCACATCCGGCACGTACTCAATGTCCAGGATACTGACAAGCAATCATTGAGTCCGTCTCCACGATCCTAGGCAAGCGGGCATATGTAAAGTTCATGGCGTTACCATCCTATGCCTATCTACATCTAAAGATGCTAGGCCCAAATGGTACCATCAAGGTCAGCGACAACACCGAGAAGGCACTAGAAGCAGAGGTCGCCACCCTGGAGCACGTCGAGGCTGCTCTCGCATCAGCGGAGCTGGAAGAACTCAAGAAGACAGTGGACTCGACTACCACTTCCTTGCCCATGAAGCCTAAGCCCGGATAAGGCCATTGGTTTCTCCATGTCTAGAAAGGGCATCCTGCATCAAACATCTTGGCTGGACATACCTCCTCGGGATGGGGTGGCGGAGAGGAAAAATCGCTACCTAGTGGAGGTGTCTTGGGCATTGATGTTCACCATGAATGTGATTTCCATTTACTCTTATGAGGATCAGGCTGAAGGGTCAGTTGCTACAAAAAGGTCGATTGATTGTTTTGAGAAGAACTACTCGAGCAACAGGAGGGATACCAGAGAAAAGGTATGGATACATTAACAAAATTCAACATGATAGGATCACCTGAGGCTGTTTGTCATATGGGTCAAACAGATGCTAGACTGCGAGTCACTGGGACGAAAGGATAGGAAGCAACAGCCGAAACCTGCACCTGTCTGGACACCGCCTGCAGATGACTTGCTGAAAATTAACAGTGATGGAAGTGCGGCAGCTGACAGTTGCCACTTGCCAAGGGGGTTGGGTTTTTTTTTTTTTTGAACTTAAGGGGGTTGGGGTTTTGTTATTAGGGACTCGTCCGGGGAAGCTGTTGCTGCTGGTGCCGGTCACTTGCCCTATGTTCAGGATCTCCTGAAGCGATAGTCTGCCTGGAAAGCCTACAAGCGGCCCAGCAATGGGGTATATGGGTTCAGTGGTCGATCGTGGAGACGGACTCAATGATGCTTGTGCAAGCTGTCAATGGACCAGAGAGCATGATCGTTCCATGAATGGTACCACTTTCAAGGAGATTAAAGCCTTTGCTAGACTAAGATCTCCTTTGGTTCATAGGATAGGAATAGGAAAATAATAGGAAATGAGATGACATGCATCTCAATTCCTATAGAGAAGGAGATGTCATTTGATGCATAGGATAGGAACTTTTCCATTGAGTCTTAGCTAATGTTTTTTTCCTCCAAAATGTGAAGGATTGATTCCTATCCTACATTGAAATAGGAATTCATTCCTACAAACCAAAGGGCTTCAAAGGAAATTTTTCTTTGCAAATCCTATCCTATAGAAATCCTATGAAATTACTACAAACCAAAGGAGGCCTAAACTTTTCCCATTTTAGTTCATTGCCCACGGGCATGTAATAAGGCACTAGCTGATACACATGCTCTAGGGAGAAGGTGCGTGTCAGGCCTCGATAATCATCGTCGGTGGCGAGGTCGAGCACAAACCTCAAAGTCAACCTCGCGGCAATAAACCTGTTGCCGTTGCCGGCGTTGGACGGCGGAACAAATGCCACCTGATTCTTTTTGCAGTAAATATAGTCCAGTTTGTACGAAGTCATGTGCATCTCTTGCGCAACTTCTCACAAAAAGCAACAGAGATAGTAGAACCGATTTGTATAAATGTATATATTATTACTCTGCCTCAAGTCATAATCTGCTTCGGGTCACATTTGCATATAATGATACGAACAAAGGTTCCAGAAAATAGAAATTGTCTAGTAATATTTGATTTGTGAATCAAATTTGGTAGATTATCACAACTATTCTCCCATGACATATCTGAAAATAAGCACCGAGCTGCACAACAGTCAGCACCGCAAACAAGCCTGCGTCCGTCTCAAAAGGAAAGCCTGATGATTCCATCCAGTAGATAATCCTGCAAGTTGCTGCTCTATACCTCCAGACGTCAAGGTTTCATCTCCCAGCGGCATCAATATCAGATATCTGAATTAGAAATGGAGGCATCAGTCATATCTGAATCAACATTAAGAAAAATACTGGGTGTTATAAGCAATAAATTTTATTAGTACAAATATAGTAAGAAATGCAATCAATTGGAAATGATAATGACCAGTACAATCATGCAAAGGTACAGAGCAATATAACTTCAAAGAAAGTAGCTAATACAAGTCCTAATCCGGCATGATAGAACATGGCTTTGCTTTATTCTTACGATAGTCTAAAAAATAATGACGAGTATATCCCCAAGATGAGAAACATATCGCCTAAGTTTATGCCTGGCTAACATACTACATCTTATCGAACAAAGACCGAGCAATCCACATCTGTTGTCCCTGCTTCGTCGCCTCTGTTACGGCCTAACCCTCACTACACCTTCCACGCCGACCTGCATGGAATGTGGCGGCGGTGAGGCCCGTGCGTTGGAGACAGCGGACAACAAGAGCGCCGCAAGCAGTAGCAGTTTGATGCCACCGACGCTAGCAACATTACCTGCAGCGTCGGCTTGGATGGTTCCCGTCACCTCCGCGGCCCTTCCTGTTCACCATCCTCTGTCCATCCCCACCAGACCAACAGGAGGAGCAGTGCGACAGCCACTCCGCTGCCCAAGCTGAGCCGGCAAGCAGAGCGTAAGCAGCTCCACAGACGCCGGCAGCAACACCGCTAATCTGACTTGAACCACTTCGGTTTCTGTCACCTCCCTCTCCCTTTCCTGCCTTCTCGCCTCCCTGGGGCCATCCCCACAACGGCCTTGCACGTCTGCCCATAATATACCGGGGTTTGAGTCTTGCAACAATGGCCCTGTGTGTGATCGTCAAGATCAGGGATCAGAGAGAGCGCCTTTTAGTTGTTAGGACAGGGGCTAAACCACTCACAGCTTCTTGCGGCTTCCTAACAATTAATGACACGAGCAGTTACCCAGATTCAGGCCACACATAGGTGTAATACCCTACTCCTGCTTGTTGTGTGTTTGATGGATGATGTACAAATGAACTACAAGCTTGAGCTGAGTGCTCGCAGCTAGTTTTGGTAGTGCTCAGGTGGGCTTCTAGCTAGGCCTCAAGGTGCATAACTTGCTTCCCTTGCAGAGCCCATTTCTTTGGAGGAGGTCCGAGAGGACATCAATCTTATGCCGAGCAATAAGGCTCCCGAGCCGGACGGATTCACCGGGCTATTCTTCAAGTGTTGTTGGGATATCATAAAAGACGACGTCACACGGGTGATCTCGCTCTTCGGCAACCTCCACACCAACAACCTTCATTGCCTCAACTCCGCTAACATTGTGCTTATTCCGAAAAAGGAGGGCGTCGACGGAATCACCGACTTCTAGCGTATTAGTCTCATCCACGCCATCACTAAGATTGACGCCAAAATCTTAGCAATGTGGCTTGCCCCACACATGAAGAAGCTTGTCTCCAATGCCCAAAGTACCTTCATAAAGACAAGGAGCATTCATGACAATTTCATGTACGTGAAAAGTCTTGGCAACGCCTCCGCAAGAGCAAAACCCCGCCCCTCCTATTCCGAAGGCCTTCGACTCCCGTCAAGTGGGAATATATCATTGACATCATGCAACACCGTGGGCTCCCAAGCACTTTCCGGAATTGGATCACCGCTCTCTTGTGCACCTCCTCTTCGAGGGTGCTCCTCAACGGCATCCCGGAAAATCCTATCACCCACGGCTGCAGCCTTCGTCAAGGGGACCCCTCTCCCCCCTACTTTTTCTCATCGCCATCGACCCTCTTCAGAAAATCCTCAATATGGCAACTAGGAAGGGGTTGATGCACAAGATTCGTGGTTGTGGTACCATCATCAAAACTTCCCTCTACGCCGATGATGCGGCTATGTTCGTCGCCCCCATAAAGAAAGACATAGACAATCTCTCCATCTTGCTTAATGCATTTGGCGACATCACGGACCTCCACACAAACTTTTAGAAAAGCTTGGTGGTTCCAATTCGATGTGGCCACATCCCCCTTGGTGACATTCTCCAAAGCTTGCCAGCTGCACGTGCTTCATTTCCGATGAAATATTTGGATCTACCCCTCTCGGTCTGGCAACTCAAAGTCAGGGATTTTCAGTTCCTTGTGGACAAGATGGCTGCCAAGCTTGTCCCCTGGGATGGCCAAAGTATCACCGTCATTGGACGCGCTGCTCTTGTCAAGTCCATGCTTTCCTCGCAAGCCATCTACTTCTTAACCCCGCTCATCGCCCCCCCCCCCCCCATCCTACATAATGTCAACAAGCTTGATAGGGCCTTCCTTTAGGCGGAACGAACAAGACCACTGGTGCAAAGTGGCATGGTTAATCGAGACACAGTTTGCCGACCATTCGGGTATGGAGGCCTCGAAGAAATTTGCGAGAGCTCTTCGTTTGCGGTGGCTTTGGTACTAGTTGAAGGAGCTCGCCAGGTTGCGGGTTGGATCCGGTAATCCTTGTGACGAGATGGACATGAACCTTTTCTATGCCTCCTCCACCATCATGGTGGGCAACGACGCGCGCTCCCCTTTTTGGGATGCCCCTTGGGTGCATCACTGCAAGCCAAAAGACATCGCACCCCTCATTTATGAAGCGTCCTCCCAAAAAAGATGGAAGCTTCGTGAATAAATGATGATGCTTGGGTTCGTAAAATCAACGTCACCACCAACTTCACTTTCGCGCATATGCGGCAATTCATTGTGCTTTGGACCACCATTCGTGGCTACACCCTCGAGGATAATGCCCAACGATGAAATCATCTGGTAGCACACCGAGAGCGGGACCTACATACACGGCCAAGTCTGCTTACTTGGCACAATTCTTTGGCCTTCTCCGCTCCCCCATGGAACAAGCGGTTTGGAAGGCTTGGGCTCCACCGAAGGTCGAATTTTTCCCATGGTTGACCATGCAAAATAGGGTTTAGACCGCTGACCGGTTGGCCAAGCAAGGATGGCCCGACTGTGGACTTTGCCATCTATGCAAGCGCGAGCAGGAATCCATTGAGCATCTCATGTTCAAGTGCAGATACTCCATGAGGCTCTAGGGCATGATCAAGAAATGGCTTCAACTTGAAAGCATCGACACTACCAATTGGCACTTGGCACGTCCATCAAAGATTGGTGGACAAGTCTTTCTGACTCTACCATTCCAATCCGGAAGGCAATGGCTACTCTCACACTTCTCACCTCTTGGACCATCTGGAATCAATGGAACGCCTGTATGTTCCAACTCAAGAGCGCACCACCGATGGTTCTCCTCGGGAATATTAAGTCGGAGGCTCTAACTTGGGTAGCCGCAGGTGCAAAATATTTGGGTGTAATCATGCCGCAAGAGTAGACTATTGATTCGGTGCTCTCGCACCTTGGTGCTACAACAAAAACCACAACTCTATTCCCTCTTAATTAATGAATGAGGCAAGTCTTTTGCCTCCTTTCAAAAAACAAAGTTCTTGGAATCGCTCCCCTTCTACGAGCCATGGTCCTGCCCTTATACACAGTTCTAGAGGACCTACAATGGCTTCTTAACTACAAAGGTAAAATGTTCCAATAGCCTTCGTTGCTCATGCATCCACCGCGGAGTTCACCAAGAGTGGTAGGTAAAAAATTGCCCGAATCCCGTTTATCTCTGGTCGAGAGATATACCTGGCCGCGGTTACCGTTCTGGGCTCCACCTGTCAGCATCTGATAATTGATGGAGGCTGCAGCTCTTGACAAGGCGCCAGAGCCTTGGTTAAAAAGTGGCCATGTGTAGTCGTGACAGCCTGCTCAACTGCCCCTTATCGTGCAGGGATCATGATACTGCTTTGCGACAGAGTCATCATTCCCTTAAAATGTGTAGCCTGTGGTGGGTTACGGCCGATAGCCTGCCTGGCATTTAAGGCCCGATCAGTCAAGCCCCAATTCGCTTTGTTTGACCCAACCACTTGAGCCCAAGGTAATCATGCTCAGAGGCTTTGGTCGTGCTCGAGAGCCTGGTGGTGTTTGGGAATGGATTGAGGTGTGCCACGTGTTGTGCTTCGAGTATCTCTTTACTCTTTTTGGATGATTTATGATTTTCCTGATTGGCTCGTTGCAAGACTGAACGGGATCAAACTTCTCCAACATAGGCCACAACTTAACATATTTAAGATGTGGAAATATTTTATTGAGAGGCCCATTTAGGTGTGCCCGGCAACCCCCAGTTGTCCAATACACCGTCAGTTTAGGACATGAATTCTGGAATTGGGAGCATTCAAGAGGCTTGGGTATTTTGCCATCAAGGGATTTCATACATTCAAAATTTTCTGATGCTTTGAATTTTCGTTATCATTTGTTTGTTCAAGAGCTTCCGGGATCGGCATTTTGTGGGACAATTAGGAAACTTACATTATTGTCGTGATCAAAATGTACGAGCTATATTTAGAGTCATGCATAGCATGGAAATATGTTTGCTCCACCCTTCATTTTTAAGTCAGATAATATGTATAGGAACAGAATTGATTGACCAGCTGGGGAAGCCTTGCACATGGGACTGACAAGTGCAAGGAGGCAGAACAGAGTAGTCAAATTATAACAAAAATGATGGAGAATTCTTGAGGATCCTATTTCAGCGTCACCATACTATCCTGTGTCTCGCTGTAAGATTAAGGAATCATGGAATTAATTGATACTTCTATTTGCATACAACAAACCTGTATAGCATAGAGCAGTAATATTATTTTACCTAAATATATTCTTGCAAGGATTTCATCACTCGTGGAATAGTGTCTGCTAATGCGTGCATAATTTTTCTAGCCTAGCTAAACACACTTCTATTTGCATACAATTGAACATATAATTTTTCTGATCTAGCTCTTAGCTAGAGGCCATGTTCGAAGTAATGTTCTGTTGGAAAGGCAATTAAGGAAGTTGCCTGTGTGTTGAGGGCTTGAGGCAGGTTATTAGGAATATAGTTTTATCGTGTCTGCTAATGCGTGCATAATTTTTCTAGCCTAGCTAAACACACTTCTATTTGCATACAATTGAACATATAATTTTTCTGATCTAGCTCTTAGCTAGAGGCCATGTTCGAAGTAATGTTCTGTTGGAAAGGCAATTAAGGAAGTTGCCTGTGTGTTGAGGGCTTGAGGCAGGTTATTAGGAATATAGTTTTATCTATCAATTAGAGAGAGGAACCACAAATTTACCATTTCATCATTGTCTGGACTTTTTGGCTAATGTTATTCTCTTGCATAAGAGAGTAATCAATTCCGTTTCTTATTGTGTTTGAATACTTCTATATCATGCTGTGTCCAGTCATTTCAGTATGGTATCATTGTATCAGTGTGCCAGTCATGCAAGAAGAAAACTGCAAGGAAGTTTTCTCAATAAGATAGGAGGTTGAATATATAGAAACAAATGTTTAGAAAATTACCATGATTTCGAAGTTCAGAGGCTTGGTTCTGATGTGGTTTGATGCATTTTCAGCTCATTAAGGATTCTCTGGGTAGAGTTTACTTACCGCTTATGTGGGCATACACATCCTACCTTTTATAATTGTAGGCGATCTCTAATTTTGTTATTTTTGAAATGTCTTTACTACCTTCTCTCAGCAGTATTTTTGGCATGCAATATTAGCTACAAGTGTCGTCACAAAAAGAAAAGGGCTACAAGTGGTAGTTTGTTTTTCTGCAGCAACAGGAATTGAAGGAAATGCAGTCATTTGCTGCACGAGTAATATTTTTCTGAGACATTGCTAAGTGACTAAAACTTGAATGGAATGTTTCCAGGTATATGTGATGTAATACATCAGAAAGACATGGATGAAAGTTGCCATTCAAGATTCATATTTTCCCCTTCCCCTGCTAACACCTAATTCTTAATTCAACCCATGAAAACAATCTACTTATTTTCCCTTTGGTCTGCCAGTTTTTTTCTTTTAGGTCTATGGAAGTCCTTATCCCACCTGATTGATTTACATTAAGCCACCTCACTGATGGCAAAAAGAACTGTAACAATTACAGGGAATGTGGTGGGGAGGGAGGCGCAACTGCAGAAGTCAGGAACACCAAAGACAAAAGAGACGAAAATGAAGGTAGCGGAACAAAATTTTCATTAGAAATCACCGTCATAGTTAGGCACGTGTCCTTTTGCTCTTTTTCTTACCGCCTTAAAAACAACACATATGAATAAATTAGCGTGTGAATTGAAACTTTGTTTTCTGTCTGCAGATAATTATGGAAAGCATGTTCCATATCATGCTTCATCTTTCTTGTGATATTCTGTTTTGCATGAACACCAACGAATATTAGGATGCTTCAGACTTGGATAAAAGCATAGTTGTGCACATCCTCTTTGTGCTAAAGTTCCATATGTTCATTTGCTTAGATTTGTGATAATAATATTATTCTGCGCAGCTCACATAGTATGGCAGACCACTTATGTAGAGAAGCAGCAACAAAAGAATTGTACCAAGCAACATGGATATGCAGATACGGAATGCTTTTGTTGTTCTCTTTCGTACCTATACAATTATGCAAGCGACCTAAGCTGCTAAACTCTTTTGCTCTGTGTCAGTGTGCCCATGTCTGTGCGTGTAGTTGGTGTTTCTCAATAAAAAAATGTCTAGCTACTTGCCCTGTCGTAAGCTACTAGCGCCAACGATAGCCGGCATGGAGAAATGCACCTACGACCCATCTAGTACTTCTTGATCTCCTATGTTCCACGACTTTTCAATTGCATGAATAACAGCTTGCTAAAACAATTGTTAATGACATAGAAGACTACTAATACCTGCATAATATATTAGTATCGCAAAGTCCTATGGAGTGCAAAGTACAAGTATGCAAATAGAGAGGAAGGTTACCATGTCGAATAGTTGGTGGAGACAAGGATGGTGGGAAACCGGCAAACAAATGAGCACCCTTGTTATTGCGCTTTGATGCAAGGAACCACTCAAGCTCTAAAGTCTTCAGATTCAACGAAACCAAATGGAATGTATATTCGTCTTCTCCAATCCCTTGTAGGAGTAAGTATCCCCCCGCTACGCCCATGAACATATAGCCGCCATTATTTACGGGTAAATTGAACGTTGCCTCTGACAGCCACTGGTTCGCCCCAACTCCATCATTTTGCAACACATAATACCTGAGTTCAGGTGTGAAATGCTCATTCAAAAACATCTTAATCCTTCCATTCCCTGCCTCCAGAATGGCAACCTGTGCTTCACTGGTGCCATGCGGGAGGTCCACAACTGAGAAACTCATGCTGCGAGTGTCGAGCATGAGCAACTTGCTTGCCCGAAAAAGCACCCAACAGAAGTAGCCGTCTGCATAGTGGCGTATTGGCGACCGCCGGTAACTTGCTTGCTGGTTACCTGATCCTGTGAGCAGACTGATCCAATTGTCAAATGTAACAGCACGCCATTGTTCAGCACCTGAACCTGAAGAGAAGATGATGAGGAGCAGCTTGGTTTTGCACTGCACCAAGCAAATAACTCTGAAAGACATGCCCTCCTCATCCTCGGCTGCTGGAGGAGCAAGGAAGGGCTCGAAACGCAGCACGTCGGGTGGCTGCACCAAGGCGGCTAGGTCGTCGGGGATGGGAGGTAGCAGGATGTAGCGCCGGGACAGGGGGTCACAGACAGCCAGCTCCCTGACAAAGACGTGGCAGTTGTATTTGGTGCCCTCTGGGACGCCGGAAAGGAGGACGCGGCCGTCCCGCAAGTCGCGCCTACGCCAGCGCGCGGCGTTGGGGAGGAAGGCGCATGAGAAGTCGGCGGCGTCAAGCCCGGAGAAAGCGCTCGCGGCGGCCGCGGAGGGGTGCGGCGGCTGGGCCAGTTGCAGCAGCGGCAGGTCCCATCGGGGCCGGCGGGGATGGGGAGAAACGATGCCCAGTAGAGACGGCGGGTAGCGAGTGCGGAAGCGGCGGAGGAATCGGTGATTGGTGACGAGGCGGCGGATGGAGACGCGGGCCATGGAGGCGCGGACGAGGTCGGCGGCGTCGGAGAGGCAGAGGAGGATTTCCTCGAGCATCTCGTCTGGTAGGGAAAGCAGCGTCGTCGGCGGGATGTCGCCAGGAAGGCAGCGAAGCGTCGACGACGCCATTGGGATCGATCTGGACTTCTCGAGTATGGAGGGGAGGGGGGAATGGGGTTTCCGTTTCCTTGCTCTTTCTTGCTCTCTGGACTCGAGAGTGTGGACCGAGAGAATTGGGCCGCTGGTTCTGGAAACGGTGCGACTGTTTCCCAAAAATACGCTTCCTTTCAGCCGGTCTTTGCAAAATTGCTTTCGTTGGGGGGAAAAAGTGAAGACAAAAAATAGTTTGCAATTTTTTTCTACATCGTCTGTGTTTTGCAAAATTTCCATCCGCAACAACATCCGTGTTAAAAAAGTGAAGTCAAAAAAAAAATTTCTTCAACATCACATATATTGCAAAAGATTTCTGCAAATGAATTCTGTTGCAAAGGGTTGTGCAAAACTACCCTTGTTGCAATGGTGAAGACCATGCTAGACGTTGGATGATGTCAGATCTAATGGCTACCGAGGCGACAAATATTTTAAAATGATAGTCAACTGACACTTAGCATGCCCCGAAAGCTATCCAGGATGCCATGCGCAAAATTTCCATGATTCATGGCCATGCTGCAATTTTTCCGTGATTCGTGTGCACGATCAGACGGTTATCGTTACGTCGCGCCAAGGAGCAAGCGGGAGAACGTGCACTCTTCATTATCTGTTGATCACAAAATGAAGAGGCTGTACAAAAATTAAGCATGCCTTAAGTTCTGTTTTCACGTATAAGATTAAGTTAATTGTCTGTATCACATATGCAGAGGCCGGAAAGATCCCCTTTTCAGAAGAGATGTGCACATGAATGAGTGTACGTAAGTGTTTATGTTTGTATTGTGTCGGGTTAAGTATAATATCCATATTTTATCATTTATTTTACATGTGGGTATCAAAAACGAAATTCGATCATAAATTAAGCATGTCTAAATTATATTCCCTTTTTTTGCATGGAAAATTATATTCCCTTTTACCCACAAAAAAATTATTCCCCTTAGAAAATGTGTTCAAAATTTTGGTTAAGATTAAGCTAAACTATAAAGTTAAAAAATGATGAATTAAGCTCAACTATAAAGTTAAAAAATGCCGAATATAAAGTTGGACATGGTAATGTCTCATGTCCATCGGACATGGTAATGTCTCATGTCCAACTCTAATAATTTTCCTATGATCATGCCTTATGCTTGATCACAAAGGCACTACGGAAAACTATAAGTACAATGCTTAACTCAAACTATAATTCTTAGCATACTTCGAGTACAGAAGGATGCTCGGATTTTGCTTCATGGCTCCACACAAAAGATGATGTTTACACAGAAAGGTCGGCATATAATTTTGTGAGCACTGATTTTTCAGAGAGACAGAAATGGCAAGGAGACTACTTCAGATTAGAAGGTCATGGAGAAAAAAAATGGAGGAAGCTATTATGGGCAATTCAATGCCCAAATAAAATGAAAGTAATTTTGTGGATGTTGTCCCATAATTTCCCCCCAACAGGTGTTCAACTACAAGTGAGATCAACCCCTCAAGGTATGATTGTCGTTTCTGCGGTAGGGAGGAAACCATTGAACATTGCTTTTTTGTGATGTCACTATGTTAAAGAAATCTAGAAAGAGTTAAGAAAGATTATGGTTTTTGCCTGGAAAGTTTTACTCACATTAGGCAATGGATTTTGGAATGGCCACAAAACCCTACATACTTTCACTCTATGATTAAGGCAGTGGCAATATGGCACATATGAAAAATAGAAATGTCTTTCGTAATGGTGAGGCTTTAATTCATCATCTTCGTGTAGTGGGAACGATCAAAGCTTATGTTGAATTTACCAATATGCATTCTTCTAGTTTGACCACTTCCATTAGATGTCAGGCCTTGAAGTCAAACAAAAAATGGTATTCGTCGCGGATGAGTCGATGCTTGTCAATGTGGATGCAGCAATATTCTCCCAATCTGCAAGAGCGAGCTTTCGTGTGGTGACACGTGATCACCGGGGAAGAATGCATGCAACAAACAAAGGTTACTTTAAGCGAGTTCAAATTCTTGAAGTAGTAGAAGCCATGGCACTTCGTGAAATCTTAATCCTTGCCAATAACACTAGCATGCGGAAGATCATGGTAGCATCAGATTGCCTATGGTTGATCAACAAGGTCAAGGGTCTAGGTTTTGATAGGTCCCCTATTGGAGCCATAGTCCATGATATTAGGAAATGGGCCACACGGTTTGTATCTTGTACTTTTATCCATGCCAGATGTTCTGTTAACAAGGCAGCACGTGCTCTGGCTAAATCTACATAGCATGTTGTTTGGTAGTTATGAATGGATAAAAGGGTGCAGCTGCCCATTACCTAAAAAAACTCAATTTATAAGCATGTTGGCAGTTTTTTTTCCTTTTTGCAAAATTGTCGGCAGCTAATCATGAAGGAAATATGCCCTAGAGGCAATAATAAAGTTGTTATTTATATTTCCTTATATCATGATAAATGTTTATTATTCATGCTAGAATTGTATTAACCGGAAACTTAGTACATGTGTGAATACATAGACAAACAGATTGTCACTAGTATGCCTCTACTTGACTAGCTCGTTAATCAAAGATGGTTAAGTTTCCTAGCCATGGACAAAGAGTTGTCATTTGATGAACGGGATCACATCATTAGAGAATGATGTGGTTGACTTGACCCATCCGTTAGCTTAGAACTTTGATCGTTTAGTTTACTGCTATTACTTTCTCCATAACTTATACATGTTCCTATGACTATGAGATTATGCAACTCCTGAATACTGGAGGAATACTTAGTGTGCTATCAAACGTCACAACATAACTGGGTGACTATAAATATGCTCTACAGGTGTCTCCGATGGTGTTTGTTGAGTTGGCATAGATCGAGATTAGAATTTGTCACTCTATGTATCGGAGAGGTATCTCTGGGCCCTCTCGGTAATGCACGTCACTATAAGCCTTGCAAGCAATGTGACTAATGAGTTAGTTACGGGATGTTGCATTACGGAACAAGTAAAGAGACTTGCCAGTAACGAGATTGAACTAGGTATTGAGATACCGACGATCGAATCTCGGGCAAGTAACATACCAATGACAAAGGGAACAACATATGTTGTTATGCGGTTTGACTGATAAAGATCTTCGTAGAATATGTAGGAACCAATATGAGAATCCAGGTTCCGCTATTGGTTATTGACCGGAGACGAGTCTCGGTCATGTCTACATAGTTCTTGAACCCGTACGGTCCGCACGCTTAACGTTCGGTGACGATCGGTATTATGAGTTTATGTGTTTTGAAGTACCGAAGGTAGTTCGGAGTCCCGGATATGATCACGGACATGACGAGGAGTCTCGAAATGGTCGAGACATAAAGATCGATATATTGGAAGGCTATGTTTGGACATTAGAATGGTTCCGGGTAAGTTCGGGCATTTACCAGAGTACCGGGGGGGTTACTGGGACCCCCCTGGGGAGTGTATGGGCCTTAATGGGCCTTAGTGGGAGAGAGGAGGAGGCGGCCAAGGTGGGGGTACGCCCCCCCAAAGCCCAATCCGAATTGGGGTGGGGGCCGGGCCCCCTTTCCTTCTCCCTCTCTCCCCCTTCCTTCTCTCCTACTCAACAAGGGAAAGGGGGAATCCTACTCCCACCGGGAGTAGGACTCCCCCCTTCAGGCGCGCCATAGAGGGCCGGACCTCCCCCTCCTCCACTCCTTTATATACGAGGGAGGGGGCACCCCATAGACACACAAGTTGATTGTTTAGCCGTGTGTGGTGCCCCCCTCCACAGAATTCCACCTCGGTCATATCGTTGTAGTGCTTAGGCAAAGACCTGCGTCGGTAACTTCATCATCACCGTCATCACGCCGTCGTGCTAACGAAACTCTCCCTCGACCTCAGCTGGATCTAGAGTTCGTGGGACGTCACCGAGATGAACGTGTGCAGATCGCGGAGGTGCCGTACCTTCAGTGCTAGGATCGGTCAGATCGTGAAGACGTATGACTACATCAACCACGTTGTCATAACGCTTCCGCTTACGGTGTACGAGGGTACGTAGACAACTCTATCCCCTCTCGTTGCTATGCATCACCTAGATGGATCTTGCGTGTGCGTAGGAATTTTTTTGAAATTACTGCGTTCCCCATCAGTGGCATCTGAGCTAGGTCTATGCGTAGATGTTATATGCACGAGTAGAACATCAAGGAGTTGTGGGCATGGGTATATACATATTGCTTGCCGTCACTAGTTGATTCTTGATTCAGCGGTATTGTTAGATGAAGCGGCTCAGACCGACATTACGCTTACGCTTACGCGAGACTGGTTCTACCGACGTGCTTCGCACACAGGTGGCTAGTGGGTGTCAGTTTCTCCAACTTTAGTTGAATCGGATTCAATGAACAGGGTTCTTTCTGAAGATCAAAAAGCAATCACTATACCGCGTTGTGGTTTTCTATGCGTAGGTAAGAACGGTTCTTGCTCAGACCATAGCAGCCACGTAAAACTTGCAACCACAAAGTAGAGGATGTCTAACTTGTTTTTGCATGGCATGTTGTGATGTGATATGGTCAAGACATGATGCTAAATTTTATTGTATGATATGATCATGGTTTGTAACACAGTTATCGGCAACTGGCGGGAGCCATATGGTTGTTGCTTTATTGTATGAAATGCAATCACCATGTAATTGCTTTATTTTATCACTAAGCGGTAGCGATAGTCGTAGAAGCAATAGTTGGCGAGACGACAACGATGCTTCGATGGAGATCAAGGTGTCAAGCCGGTGACGATGGTGATCATGACGGTGCTTTGGAGATGGAGATCAAAGGCACAAGATGATGATGGCCATATCATATCACTTATATTGATTGCATGTGATGTTTATCCTTTATGCATCTTATTTTGCTTAGTTCGACTGTAGCATTATAAGATGATCTCTCACTATATGTCAAGGTACAAGTGTTCTCCCTGAGTATGCACCGTTGCTACAGTTCGTCGTGTCGAGACACCACATGATGATCAGGTGTGATAAGCTCTAGGTTCACATACAATGGGTGCAAGCCAGTTTTGCACACGCGGAATACTCGGGTTAAACTTGACGAGCCTAGCATATGCAGATATGGCCTCGGAACACTGAGACCGAAAGGTCCAGCGTGAATCATATAGTAGATATGATCAACATAGTGATGTTCACCATTGAAAATTACTCCATCTCACGTGATGATCGGACATGGTTTAGTTGATGTGGATCACGTGATCACTTATATGATTAGAGAGATGTCTATCTAAGTGGGAGTTCTTAAGTAATTTGATTAATTGAACTTTAATTTATCATGAACTTAGTACATGATAGTATTTTGCATGTCTATATTGTTGTAGATAGATGGCCCGTGTTGTTGTTCCATAGAATTTTATTGCGTTCCTAGAGAAAGCTAAGTTGAAAGATGATGGTAGCAACTACACGGACATGGTCCGTAACTTGAGGATTATCCTCATTACTGCACAGAAGAATTACGTCCTGGAAGCACCGCTAGGTGACAAACCCGCTGCAGGAGCAACGCAAGATGTTGTGAACACCTGGCAGAGCAAAGCTGATGACTACTCGATAGTTCAATGTGCCATGCTTTACAGCTTAGAACCGGGACTTCAACGACGTTTTGAACGTCATTGAGCATATGAGATGTTCCAAGAGTTGAAGTTAATATTTCAAGCAAATGCTCGGATCGAGAGATATGAAGTCTCCAATAAGTTCTACAGCTGTAAGATGGAGGAGAATAGTTCCGTCAGTGAACATATACTCAGAATGTCTGGGTACCACAACCACTTGACTCAACTGGGAGTTAATCTTCCTGATGATAGTGTCATTGACAGAGTTCTTCAATCACTGCCACCAAGCTACAAGAGCTTCGTGATGAACTATAATATGCAAGGGATGGATAAAACGATTCCTGAGCTCTTCGCAATGCTAAAGGCTGCGGAGGTAGAAATCAAGAAGGAGCATCAAGTGTTGATGGTCAACAAGACCACCAGTTTCAAGAAAAAGGGTAAAGGGAAGAAGGGGAACTTCAAGAAGAACAGCAAGCCAGTTGCTTCTCAAGTGAAGAAACCCACGTCTGGACCTAAGCCTAAGACTGAGTGCTTCTACTGCAAAGGAACTGGTCACTGGAAGCGGAACTGCCCCAAGTATTTGGCGAAGAAGAAGGATGGGAAAGTGAAAGGTATATTAGATATACATGTTATTGATGTGTACCTTACTAATGCTCGTAGTAGTGCCTGGGTATTTGATACTGGTTCAGTTGCTAACATTTGAAACTCGAAACAGGGGCTATGGATTAAGCGAAGATTGGCTAAGGACGAGGTGACGATGCACGTGGGGAATGGTTCCAAAGTCGATGTGATCGCCGTCGGCATGCTACCTCTACATCTACCTTCGGGATTAGTTTTAGACCTAAATAATTGTTATTTGGTGCCAGCGTTGAGCATGAACATTATATCTGGATCTTGTTTGATGAGAGACAATTATTCATTTAAATCAGAGAATAATGGTCGTTCTATTTATATGAGTAATATCTTTTATGGTCATGCACCCTTGATGAGTGGTCTATTTTTACTAAATCTTGATAGTAGTGATACACATGTTCATAGTATTGATGCCAAAAGATGCAGAGTTGATAATGATAGTGCAACTTATTTGTGGCACTGCCGTTTAGGTCATATTGGTGTAAAGCGCATGAAGAAACTCCATTCTGATGGACTTCTGGAATCACTTGATTATGAATCACTTGGTACTTGCGAACCATGCCTCATGGGCAAGATGACTAAAACTCCGTTCTCCGGAACAATGGAGCGAGCAAAAGAGTTATTGGAAATCATACATACTGATGTATGTGGTCCAATGAACATTGAAGCTCGCGGCGGATATCGTTATTTTCTCACCTTCACACATGATTTGAGCAGATATGGGTATATCTACTTAATGAAACATAAGTCTGAAACATTTGAAAAGTTCAAAGAATTTCAGAGTGAAGTGGAAAATCATCGTAACAAGAAAATCAAGTTTCTACGATCTGATCGTGGAGGTGAATATTTGAGTTATGAGTTTGGACTTCATTTGAAACAATGCGGAATAGTTTCGCAACTCACGCCACCTGGAACACCACAACGTAATGGTGTGTCCGAACGTCGTAACATCACTTTATTAGATATGGTGCGATCTATGATGTCTCTCACTGATTTACCACTATCATTTTGGGGTTATGTTTTAGAGACGGCTGCATTCACGTTAAATCATCTAAATCCGTTGAGACGACACCTTATTAACTGTGGTTTGGCAAGAAACCCAAGTTGTCGTTTCTTAAAGTTTGGGGTTGTGATGCTTATGTGAAAAAGCTTCAACCTAATAAGCTCGAACCCAAATCGGAGAAATGTGTCTTCATAGGATACCCAAATGAGACTGTTGGGTACACCTTCGATCACAGATCCGAAGGAAAGATATTCGTTGCTAAGAATAGATCCTTTCTAGAGAAGGAGTTTCTCTCGAATGAAGTGAGTGGGAGGAAAGAAGAACTTGACGAGGTAATTGTACCTTCTCCCTTCTTGGAAAGTAGTTCATCACTGAAATCAGTTCCAGTGATTCCTACACCAGTAAGTGAGGAAGCTAATGATGATGATCATGAAACTTTTGATCAAGTTACTACCGAACCTCATAGGTCAACCAGAGTAAGATCCGCACCAGAGTGGTACGATAATCCTGTTCTGGAAGTCATGTTACTTGACCATGACGAACCTACAAACTATGAGGAAGCGATGATGAGCCCAGATTCCGCAAAATGGCTTGAGGCCATGAAATCTGAGATGGGATCCATGTATGAGAACAAAGTATGGATTTTGGTTGACTTGCCCGATGATCGGCAGGCCATAGAGAATAAATGGATCTTCAAGAAGAAGACTGACGCTGACGGTAATATTACTGTCTACAAAGCTGGACTTGTTGCAAAAGGTTTTCGACAAGTTCAAGGAGTTGACTACGATGAGACCTTCTCACCCCTAGCGATGCTTAAGTCCGCCTGAATCATGTTAGCAATTGCCGCATTTTATGATTATGAAATTTGACAAATGGATGTCAAAACTGCATTCCTTAATGGATATCTTAAAGAAGAGTTGTATATGATGCAACCAGAAGGTTTTGTCGATCCAAAAGGTGCTAACAAAGTGTGCAAGCTCAAGCGATCCATTTATGGACTGGTGCAAGCCTCTCGAAGTTGGAATATACGCTTTGATAGTGTGATCAAAGCATATGGTTTTATACAGATGTTTGGAGAAGCCTGTATTTACAATAAAGTGAGTGGGAGCTCCGTAGCATTTCTGATATTATATGTAGATGACATATTGTTGATTGGAAATGATACTGAATTTCTGAATAGCATAAAAGGATACTTGAATAAGAATTTTTCAATGAAAGACCTCGGTGAAGTTGCTTATATATTGGGCATCAAGATCTATAGAAATAGATCAAGACACTTAATTGGACTTTCATAAAGCACATACCTTGATAAAGTTTTGAAGAAGTTCAAAATGGATCAGGCAAAGAAAGGGTTCTTGCCTGTATTACAAGGTGTGAAGTTGAGTCAGACTCAATGTCCGACCACCGCAGAAGATAGAGAGAAAATGAAAGATGTTCCCTATGCTTCAGCCTTAGGCTCTATCATGTATGCAATGCTGTGTACCAGACCTGATGTGTGCCTTGCTATCAGTTTAGCAGGGAGGTATCAAAGTAATCCAGGAGTGGATCACTGGACAGTGGTCAAGAATATCATGAAATACCTAAAAAGGACTAAGGATATGTTTCTCGTATATGGAGGTGACAAAGAGCTCGTCGTAAATGGTTACGTCGATGCAAGCTTTGACACTGATCCGGATGACTCTAAGTCACAAACTGGATACGTGTTTTTATTAAATGGTGGAGCTGTCAGTTGGTGCAGTTCCAAGCAGAGCGTCGTGGCGGGATCTACGTGTGAAGCGGAATACATAGCTGCTTCGGAAGCAGCAAATGAAGGAGTCTGGATGAAGGAGTTCATATCCGATCTAGGTGTCATACCTAGTGCATCGAGTCCAGTGAAAATCTTTTGTGACAATACTAGTGCAATTGCCTTGGCAAAGGAATCCAGATTTCACAAGAGAACCAAGCACATCAAGAGACGCTTCAATTCCATCCGCGATCAAGTCAAGGAGGGAGACATAGAGATTTGCAAGATACATACGAATCTGAATGTTGCAGACCCGTTGACTAAGCCTCTCTCACGAGCAAAACATGATCAGCACCCAGACTCCATGGGCATTAGAATCATTACAATGTAATCTAGATTATTGACTCTAGTGCAAGTGGAAGACTGAAGGAAATATGGCCTAGAGGCAATAATAAAGTTGTTATTTATATTTCCTTGTATCATGATAAATGTTTATTATTCATGCTACAATTGTATTAACCGGAAACTTAGTACATGTGTGAATACATGGACGAACAGAGTGTCACTAGTTTGCCTCTGCTTGACTAGCTCGTTGAATCAATGATGGTTATGTTTCCTAACCATAGACATGAGTTGTCATTTGATTAACGGGATCACATCATTAGAGAATGATGTGATTGACTTGACCCATCCGTTAGCTTAGCACGATGATCGTTTAGTTTGTTGCTATTGCTTTCTCCATAACTTATACATGTTCCAATGACTATGAGATCATGCAACTCCCGAATACCGGAGGAATGATACGTCCATTTTGCATCATGATTTTATATCGATATTTATCACATTACGGGATGTTATTACACATTATGTCACAATACTTATGCCTATTCTCTCTTATTTTACAAGGTTTACATGAAGAGGGAGAATGCTGGCAGCTGGAATTCTGGGCTGGAAAAGGAGAAAATATTAGAGACCTATTCTGCACAACTCCAAAAGTCATGAAACTTCACGGGAGCAAGTTTCAGAATATATAAAAAATATTGGGAGAAAGAAGTACGAGAGGGGGCCCACCAACCATCCACGAGGGTGGGCGCGCGCCCTACCCCCCTAGGCGTGCCCCCTACCTCGTGGGCCCCCTGGCAGCCCTCTGATGCCCATATTTGTCTATATGGAGTCTTTCGTCGAGGAAAAAATCATAAGCTAGCTCACGGGACGAAACTCCGCCACCACGAGGCGGAACCAATCTAGGGCTCCGATGGAGCTGTTCTGCCAGGGAAACTTCTCTCCGGGAGGGGGAAATCATCACCATTGATCCTCTCATCGGGAGGGGTCAATCTTCATCAACATATTCACCAGAACCATCTCATCTCAAACCCTAGTTCATCTCTTGTATCCAATCTTTGTCTCAAAGCCTGAGATTGGTACCTGTGGGTTGCTAGTAGTGTTGATTACTCCTTGTAGTTGATGCTAGTTGGTTTATTCGGTGGAAGATCATATGTTCAGATCCTTTATGCATATTAATACCCCTCTGATTATGAACATGAATATGATTTGTGAGTAGTTACGTTTGTTCCTGAGGACATGGGAGAAGTCTTGCTATAAGTAGTCATGTGAATTCGGTATTCGTTCGATATTTTGATGAGATGTATGTTGTCTTTCCTCTAGTGGTGTCATGTGAACGTCGACTACATGTCACTTCACGATTTTTTGGGCCTAGAGGAAGGCATTGGGAAGTAATAAGTAGATGATAGGTTGCTAGAGTGACAGAAGCTTAAACCCTATTTTATGAGTTGCTTCGTAAGGGGCTGACTTGGATCCATATGTTTCATGCTATGGTTAGGTTTACCTCAATACTTCTTTTGTAGTTGCGGATGCTTGCAATAGGGGTTACTCATAAGTGGGATGCTTGTCCAAGGAAGGGCAGTATCCAAGCACTGGTCCACCCACATATCAAATTATCAAAGTACCGAACGCGAATCATATGAACGTGATGAAAACTAGCTTGACGATAATTCCCATGTGTCCTCGGGAGCGCTTTCCTTTATATAAGATTTTTTCCAAGCTTGTCCTTTGCTACAAAAAGGATTGGACCATCTTGATGCACATTATTTACTTTTATTACTTGTTCCCCGTTACAAATTACCTTATCACAAAACTATCTGTTACCGATAATTTCAGTTCTTGCAAAGAATACCTTACTGAAAACTGCTTATCATTTCCTTCTGCTCCTCGTTGGGTTCGACACTCTTACTTATCGAAAGGACTACAATAGACCCCTATACTTGTGGGTCATCAAGACTCTTTTCTGGCGCCGTTTCCGGGGAGTGAAGCACCTTTGGTAGGTGTAATTTGGTAAGGAAAAATTTATATAGTGTGCTGAAATTTACTGTCACTTGTTACTATGGAACATAATCCTTTGAGGGGCTTGTTCGGGGTATCTTCGCCCCGGCCAGTAGAGCAAAGAGTTTCTACTCAACCTACTGAACCTACTGAAAATGTTTACTTTGAAATTCCTTTGGGTATGATAGAGAAACTGCTAGCTAATCCTTTCACAGGTGATGGAACATTACATCCCGATTTGCACCTAATCTATGTGGATGAAGTTTGTGTATTATTTAAGCTTGCAGGTATGCCCGAGGATGTTATCAAGAAGAAGTTCTTCCCTTTATCTTTGAAGGGAAAGGCATTGACATGGTTTAGGCTATGTGATGATATGGGATCATGGAACTACAACCGATTGAAATTGGAATTTCATCAGAAGTTTTATCCTATGCATCTTGTCCATCATGATCGTAATTATATATATAATTTTTGGCCTCGCGAAGGAGAAAGCATTGCTCAAGCTTGGGGGAGGCTTATGTCAATGTTATATTCATGCCCCAATCATGAGCTCTCAAGAGAAATTATTATTCAAAAAAATTATGCTCGGCTTTCTCTTGATAATCGCTCCAAGCTCGATACTTCTTGTACTGGTTCTTTTATGATGAAGACTATTGAATTCAAATGGGATTTATTGGACAGAATTAAATGCAACTCTGAAGATTGGGATCTCAACGAAGGTAAGGAGTCAGGTATAACCCCAAAGTTCAATTGTGTTAAATCTTTTATGGATACCGATGCTTTCCGTGAATTTAGCACTAAATATGGACTTGACTTTGAGATAGTAGCTTCTTTCTGTGAATCCTTTGCTACTCATGTTGATATTCCTAAGGAGAAGTGGTTTAAATATAATCCTCCCATTGAAGTAAAAGTAGCTGCACCTATTAAAGTTGAATAAAAGACTATCACTTATAATGATCCTGTTGTTCCTACTACTTATATTGAGAAACCACCTTTCCCATTTAGAATAAAGGATCATGCTAAAGATTCAACCGTGGTTCGTAAGAGTAATACTAGAACACCTAATACCTCTGAGCAAATTAAAGTTGAACCTAGTGTAGCTATGGTTAAAGATCTCTTGGCCGATAATATTGATGGGCATGTTATTTACTTCTGTGATGAAGATGCTAGAATTGCTAGACCAGATACTAAAAATAAACATAGACCTGTTGTAGGCATGCCTGTTATTTCTGTTAAAATAGGAGATCATTGCTATCATGGCTTATGTGATATGGGTGCTAGTGCAAGTGCAATACCTCATTCCTTATATAAATAAATTATGCATGATATTGCACCTGCTGAGATAGAGGAAATTGATGTTACTATTAAGCTTGCCAATAGAGACACTATTTCACCAGTTGGGATTGTTAGAGATGTTGAAGTCTTGTGTGGGAAAGTTAAATATCCTGCTGAATTTCTTGTTCTTGGTTCCCCACAAGATGACTTTTGTCCCATTATATTTGGTAGACCTTTCTTGAATACTGTTAATGCTAAGATAGACTGCAAAAAGGATGTAGTTACTATTGGTTTGGGGGATATGTCTCATGAGTTTAACTTTGCTAAATTTCATAGACAACCCCATGATAAAGAATTGCCTAGTAAAGATGAAATTATTGGTCTTGCTTCTATTGTCGTGCCTCCTAGTGATCCTTTAGAACAATATTTGCTAGACCATCAAAATGATATGTTTATGAATGAAAGAAGGAAAATAGATGAAGTATTCTTTAAACAGGGACCTATTTTGAAACACAACTTGCATGTTGAAATTCTAGGGGATCCTCCTCCACCCAAGGGTGATCCCGTGTTTGAGCTTAAACCTTTGCCTGATACTCTTAAATATGCTTATCTTGATGAGAAAGAGATATATCCTGTTATTATTAGTGCTAACCTTTCAGATCATGAAGAAAAGAAATTATTAAAAACTCTGAAGAAGCATCATGCTGCTATTGGATATACTCTTGATGATCTTAAGGGCATTAGTCCCACTCTATGCCAGCACAAAATAAAATTGGAGAAAGACACGAAACTGGTTGTTGATCACCAACGACGGTTAAATCCTAAGATGAAAGAAGTTGTAAGAAAAGAAATACTAAAGCTTATGGAGGCAGGTATAATTTATCCCGTTGCTGATAGTCACTGGGTAAGTCCTGTCCATTGTGTCCCTAAGAAGGGAGGTATTACTGTTGTTCCTAATGATAAAGATGAATTGATCCCACAAAGAATTGTTACAGGTTATAGAATGGTAATTGATTTCCACAAATTAAATAAAAGACACTAAAAAGGATCATTACCCTCTACCTTTTATTAATCAATTGCTATAAAGATTATCCAAACATACACAGTTTTGCTTTCTAGATGGTTATTCTGGTTTCTCTCAAATACCTGTGTCAAAAGAGGATCAAGAAAAGACAACTTTTACTTGCCCTTTCGGTACCTTTGCTTATAGACGTATGTCTTTTGGTTTATGCAATGCACCTGCTACCTTTCAAAGATGTATGACTTCTATATTCTCTAACTTTTGTGAAAAGATTGTTGAGGTATTCATGGATGATTTTTCTGTATATGGAACTTCTTTTGATGATTGCTTAAGCAACCTTAATCGAGTTTTGCAGAGATGTGAAGAAACTAATCTTGTCTTGAATTGGGAGAAGTGCCACTTTATGGTTAATGAAGGTATTGTCTTGGGGCATAAAATTTCTTAAATAGGTATTGAAGTTGATAAAGCTAAAGTTGATGCTATTGAAAATATGTCGTGTCCTAAGGACATTAAAGGTATAAGAAGTTTCCTTGGTCATGCCGGTTTTTATAGGAGGTTCATTAAGGACTTCTCTAAAATTTCTAGGCCTCTGACTAATCTCTTACAAAAAGATGTTCCTTTTGTCTTTGATGATGATTGTGTAGAAGCATTTGAAATACTTAAGAAAGCTTTGATTTCTGCACCTATTGTTCAGCCTCCTGATTGAAATTTACCATTTGAAATTATGTGTGATGCTAGTGATTATGCTGTAGTAGATGTTCTAGGACAAAGGGTTGATAAAAAATTAAATGTTATCCAATATGCTAGTAAAACTCTAGACAATGCTCAAAGAAATTATGCTACTACTGAAAAGGAGTTTTTAGCAGTTGTATTTGCTTGTGATAAGTTCAGACCTTATATTGTTGATCCTAAAGTAACTGTTTACACTGATCATGCTGCTATTAAATATCTTATGGAAAAGAAAGATGCTAAACCTAGACTTATTAGATGGGTTCTCTTGCTACAAGAATTTGATTTGCATATTATTGATAGAAAGGGAGCTGAGAACCCCGTTGCAGACAACTTGTCTAGGTTAGAGAATGTTCTTGATGACCCACTACCTACTGATGATAGCTTTCCTGATGAACAACTAGCTGTCATAAATGCTTCTCATACCGCTCCATGGTATGCTGATTATGCTAATTATATTGTTGCTAAATTTATACCACCTAGTTTCACATACCAGCAAAATAAAAAGTTCTTCTATGATTTAAGACATTACTTTTGGGATGACCCACACCTTTATAAAGGAGTAGATGGTGTTATTAGACGTTGTGTACCTGAGCATGAACAGGAACAGATCCTACGCAAGTGTCACTCTAAGGCTTATGGAGGACACCATGCTGGAGATAGAACTGCACATAAGGTATTGCAATCCGGTTTTGATTGGCCTACTCTCTTCAAGGATGCTCGTAAGTTTGTCTTGTCTTGTGATGAATGTCAAAGAATTGGTAATATTAGTAGACGTCAAGAAATTCCTATCAATTATTCACTTGTTATATTGAACCATTTGATGTTTGGGGCTTTGATTATATGGGACCGTTTCCTTCCTCTAATGGGTATACACATATTTTAGTTGTTGTTGATTACGTTACTAAGTGGGTAGAAGCTATTCCAACTAGTAGTGCTGATCATAACACCTCTATTAAGATGCTTAAATAAGTTATTTTTCCAAGGTTTGGAGTCCCTAGATATTTAATGGCTGGTGGTGGTTCACATTTTATTCATGGTGCCTTTCGTAAAATGCTTGCTAAGTATGATGTTAATCATAGAACTGCATCTCTGTATCACCCAAAGTCTAGTGGTCAAGTAGAATTGAGTAATAGAGAGCTTAAATTAATTTTGCAAAAGACTGTTAATAGATCTAGAAAGAATTGGTCCAAGAAACTTGATGATGCATTATGGGCATATATAACTGCATATAAAAATCCTATGGGTATGTCTCCGTATAAAATGGTTTATGGAAAAACATGTCACTTACCTCTTGAACTATAACATAAGGCATATTGGGCCATTAAAGAGCTCAGTTATGATTTCAAACTTGCCGGTGAGAAGAGGCTTTTTGACATTAGCTCGCTTCATGAATGGAGAACCCAGGCCTATGAGAATGCCAAACTATTTAAAGAAAAAGTTAAAAGATGGCGTGACAAAGGGATACAAAAATGTGAGTTTAATGTAGGTGAATATGTATTGTTATACAACTCTCGTTTAAGATTTTTTGCAAGCAAACTTCTCTCTAAATGGGAAGGCCCTTACGTTGTCGAGGAGGTCTATCGTTCTGGTGCCATAAAAATCAACAACTTCGATCCGAGGGTGGTGAACGGTCAAAGAATCAAACATTATATCTCAGGTAATCCCATAAATGTTGAAACTAATGTTATTGAAACTGTAACCCCGGGGGAATACATAAGGGACACTTTCCAGAACGTTTCGGACTCTGAAAAGGAATAGGTATGTGGTACGGTAAGTAAACCGACTCCAAAACAGTTCTAATAGCAATTTTTCTCCGTTTTGCAATATTTAAGAAAATAGGAAAATAAGAAGCAGCCCGGGAAGGACATGAGGCGTCCACGAGGGTGGAGGGCGCGCCCTACCCCCTAGGCGCGCCCCCTGCCTCGTGGGCACCTCGTGTGCTCTCTGGACTCAGTTTTCTTGCACGATACTTTTTTTGGTCAGTAAAAAATCATTATATAATCTCCCGAAGGCTTTGATTAGAAATCCTTCTTGCTACCTCTTGAGCACTGCGTTGGTTTTCCCTTGAAGAGGAAAGGGTGATGCAGTAAAGTAGCGTACGTATTTCCCTCGGTTTTTGAGAACCAAGGTATCAATCCAGTAGGAGATCACGCTCGAGTCCCACGCACCTACACAAACAAATAAGAACCTTGCAACCAACGCGATAAAGGGGTTGTCAATCCCTTCACGGTCACTTACAAGAGTGAGATCTGATAGATATGATAAGATAGTAATTTTTGGTATTTTTATGATAAAGAGAAATAAAGATGCAAAGTAAAATAAATGGCAATAAAAATAGCTAAGTGTTGGAAGATTAATATGATGGAAGATAGACCCGGGGGCCATAGGTTTCACTAGTGGCTTCTCTCAAGAGCATAAGTATTACGGTGGGTAAACGAATTACTGTCGAGCAATTGATAGAATTGAGCATAGTTATGAGAATATCTAGGTATGATCATGTATATAGGCATGTCCGTGACAAGTAGACCGAAATGATTCTGCATCTACTACTATTACTCCACACATCGACCGTTATCCAGCATGCATCTAGAGTATTAAGTTCATAAGAACAGAGTAATGCTTTAAGTAAGATGACATGATGTAGAGGGATAAACTCATGCAATATGATATAAACCCCATCTTTTTATCCTCGATGGCAACAATACAATACGTGTTGTTTCCCCTACTGTCACTGGGATCGAGCACCGCAAGATTGAACCCAAAGCTAAGCACTTCTCCCATTGCAAGAAAGATTAATCTAGTAGGCCAAACCAAACTAATAATTCGAAGAGACTTGCAAAGATAAACCAATCATACATAAAAGAATTCAGAGGAGATTCAAATATTGTTCATAGATAAACTTAATCATAAACCCACAATTCATCGGATCTTGACAAACACACCGCAAAAGAAGACTACATCGAATAGATCTCCAAGAAGATCGAGGACAACTTTGTATTGAGATCCAAAGAGAGAGAAGAAGCCATCTAGCTAATAACTATGGACCCGAAGGTCTGAAGTAAACTACTCACACATCATCGAAGAGGCCATGGAGTTGATGTAGAGGCCCTCCATGATCAATGCCCCCTCCGGCGGAGCTCTGGAAAAGGCCCCAAGATGGGATCTCTCGGGTACAGAAGGTTGCGGCGGTGGAATTAGGTTTTCGTGGTGCTCCTGGATGTTTGGAGGTATGTGGATATATATATAGGAGGAAGAAGTACGTCGATGGAGCAACGAGGGTCTCATGAGGGTGGAGGGCGCGCCTAGGGGGGTAGGCGCGCCCCCCTGCCTCGTGGCCTCCTTGATTGTTTCTTGACGCCCACTCCAAGTCTCCTAGATCACATTTGTTGAGAAAATCACGTTCCTGAAGGTTTCATTCTGTTTGGACTCCGTTTGATATTCCTTTTCGGCGAAACTCTAAAATAGGCAAAAAAAATAGCAATTTGAGCTGGGCCTCCAATTCGCAGGTTAATCCCAAAAATGATATAAAAGTGTAAAATAAAGCCCATTAACATCCAAAATAGATAATATAATAGCATGGAGCAATCAAAAATTATAGATAGGTTGGAGACGTATCAATCACACAAATATCTCCTGTCCTTGTTTCGAGCTGGGTTTTTTGACAGATCTAGATCGCCATGGCGTCTTCAAGTGCCCCCAAGGACAAGTTCTTCGAGAAGGTCATCAACCCCTAACTCGCGGAGGTGATGCAACACCCTCAAACCATTGAGATGCATGAGGGGTTGTTGCACATCCACAATGTTGAGGGACCAAGGAGGACCGGAAGCGTGGAGACAAGACTCGAACCAATGGAGCAACAAGTTTTCAAGTGCCAGGAGATGGTGGAATGTGGACTCGACACCAACCACATAATGATCACGGAGTTCACCAACACCGCCAAGCTAGATGCCAGAAACATCGGAGAGACCATCTTCAAGCTTCACGAGAAAATCGAGCATCTCCAAGCCCAGATCTATGACTTGCAAAACCAAAACTGTGAGTATGAATATAGATTCAAGAGGATGAGTTTGGCTGCAGATTCGAGGATCCCGGAGACTCGATCATCCTTATATGATGGTGAGCCTATGCCTTGGAAGGTGGACGACAAGCCTACATCATCAACAACTCCATCATCACTACCTCCGAGGAAGGAGACATAAACACATGGGTATGGGCACTCCCCTTGGCAACTGCCAAGCTTGGGGGAGTGCCCCGGTATCGTATCACCATCACTTTTGTCTTTACCGTTTTTCTTAGTTTGATCCTTTTGGTAATATTTTGATCTAGTAGAATAAAGTTTTAGCATGATCTAGTTTTGAGTTTTGCTTTATGATCCTTCTATGTAATCGAGTCTGTGAGCTATATATAATAAAGATTAGTGTTGAGTCAAGGGCTTGATTATCTTGCTATGATCTTGAGGGAATAAAATAAAAGAGAAAGAATAAAAGGGAATAAAGAGATCATATGGATCTTATGGAGAGTAATGACTTCACATATAAAGGGTATGATGAACAAAAGTTGTTGAGAGTTGACAAACATAGTTTTGGTCATCGTTGCAATTAATAGGAAGTAATAAAGAAAGAGAGGTTTTCACATATAAATATACTATCTTGGACATCTTTTATGATTGTGAGCACTCATTAAAATATGACATGCTAAAGAGTTGACGTTGGACAAGGAAGACAACGTAATGGGTTATGTTTTCTTACATCTGAAATAAATTATATATTCATGTATCATCCAACATGTTGAGCTTGCCTTTCCCCCTCATGCTAGCCAAATTCTTTGCACCAAGTAGAGATACAACTTGTGCTTCGAAATATCCTTAAACCTAGTTTTGCCATGAGAGTCCACCATATCTACCTATGGATTGAGTAAGATCCTTCAAGTAAGTTGTCATCGTTGCAAGCAATAAAAATTGCTCTCTAAATATGTATGATTTATTAGTGTGGAGAAAATAAGCTTTATACGATCTTGTGATGTGGAAGAAATAAAAGCGACGAACTGCATAATAAAGGTCCATATCACAAGTGGCAATATAAAATGACATTCTTTCGCATTAAGATTTTGTGCATCCAACCATAAAAGCACATGACAACCTCCGCTTCCCTCTACGAAGGGCCTATCTTTTATTCTTGTCTTATACTTCATGCAAGAGTCACGGTGATCTTCACCTTTCCTTTTTACATTTTATCCTTTGGCAAGCACAATGTGTTGGAAAGATCTTGGTATATATAGCTAATTGGATGTAAGTTTTCATGAACTATTATTGTTGACATTACCCTTGAGGTAAGAGGTTGGGAGGCAAAACTATAAGCCCCTATCTTTCTCTGTGTCCGATTAAAACTCTATACCCATACGTATTGCATGAGTGTTAGCAATTGTGAAAGATTAAATGATAGTTGAGTATGTGGACTTGCTAAAAAGCTCCTATATTGACTCTTTCTGATGTTATGATAAATTGCAATTACTTCAATGACTGAGATTATAGTTTGTTGGTTCTCAATGAAGTTTATGATTCATACTTGAAACTGTGAATGAATTGTTACTTTGGCATAAGAAATCATATGACAATATTTATATATGTTGTTGTCCTAAGAATGATCATGATTCCCTCATGTCCGTATTTTATTTTATCGACACCTCTATCTCTAAACACGTGGACATATTTTTCGATATCGGCTTCCGCTTGAGGACAAGCGAGGGCTAAGCTTGGGGGAGTTGATACGTCCATTTTGCATCATGCTTTTGTATCGATATTTATCGCATTATGGGCTGTTATTACACATTATGTCACAATACTTATGCCTATTCTCTCTTATTTTACAAGGTTTACATGAAGAGGGAGAATGGCGGCAGCTGGAATTCTGGGCTGGAAAAGGAGCAAATATTAGAGACCTATTCTGCACAACTCCAAAAGTCCTGAAACTTCACGGGAGCAAGTTTCAGAATATATAAAAAATATTGGGCGAAAGAAGTACCAGAGGGGGGCCGCCCACCATCCATGAGGGTGGGGGCGCGCCCCCTGCCTCGTGGGGCCCCTGACAGCCCTCTGATGCACATCTTTGGCTATATGGAGTCTTTCGTCGAGGAAAAAAAATCATAAGCTAGCTCATAGGATGAAACTCCGCCGCCACGAGGTGGTACCTTGGCGGAACCAATCTAGGGCTCCGGCAGAGCTGTTCTGTCGGGGAAACTTCCCTCCGGTAGGGGGAAATCATCACCATCGATCCTCTCATCGGGATGGGGTCAATCTTCATCAACATCTTCACCAGCACCATCTCATCTCAAACCCTAGTGATAACCCACAAGCATAGGGGATCGCAACAGTTTTCAAGGGTAGAGTATTCAACCCAAATTTATTGATTCGACACAAGGGGAGCCAAAGAATATTCTCAAGTATTAGCAGCTGAGTTGTCAATTCAACCACACCTAGAAACTTAATATATGCAGCAAAGTATTTAGTAGCAAAGTAATATGATAGTAGCGGTAACGGTAGTAAAAGTAATGTTTTTGGTATTTTGTAGTGATTGTAACAGTAGCAGCGGAAAAGTAAATAAGCAAAGAACAATATATGGAAAGCTCATAGGCAATGGATCGGTGATGGAGAATTATGCCGGATGCGGTTCATCATGTAAAAATCATAACATAGGGTGACACAAAACTAGCTCCAGTTCATCAATGTAATGTAGGCATGTATTCCGAATATAGTCATACATGCTTATGGAAAAGAACTTGCATGACATCTTTTGTCCTACCCTCCCATGGCAGCGGGGTCCTAATGGAAACTAAGGGATATTAAGGCCTTCTTTTAATAGAGTACCGGAACAAAGCATTAGCACATAGTGAATACATGAACTCCTCAAACTATGGTCATCACCGGTAAGTATCCCGATTATTGTCACTTCGGGGTTAACGGATCATAACACATAATAGGTGACTATAGACTTGCAAGATAGGATCAAGAACTCTCATATATTGATGAAAACATAATAGGTTCAGATCTGAAATCATGGCACTCGGGCCCTAGTGACAAGCATTAAGCATAGCAAAGTCATAGCAACATCAATCTCAGAATATAGTGGATACTAGGGATCAAACCCTAACAAAACTAACTCGATTACATGATAGATCTCATCCAACCCATCACCGTCCAGCAAGCCTACGATGGAATTACTTACGCACGGCGGTGAGCATCATGAAATTGGTGATGGAGGATGGTTGATGATGACGATGGCGACGGATTCCCCTCTCCGGAGCCCCAAACGGACTCCAGATCAGCCCTCCCGAGAGGTTTTAGGGCTTGGCGGCGGCTCCGTATCATAAAACGCGATGAATTCTTCTCTTTGATTTTTTTCTCCCTGAAACCAAATATATAGAGTTTGAGTTGAGGTCGGAGGAGCTCCAGGGGGCCCACGAGGTAGGGGGGCACGCCCTAGGGGGGCAGGCGCGCCCCCACCCTCGTGGATAGGTGGTGGGCCCTATGGTCTTCATCTTTTGCAAGGATTTTTTATTATTTCCGAATAGATGTTCCGTGAAGTTTCAGGTCATTCCGAGAACTTTTGTTTTTGCACATAAATAACACCATAGCAATTCTGCTGAAAACAGCGTCAGTCCGAGTTAGTTCCATTCAAATCATGCAAGTTAGAGTCCAAAACAAGGGCAAAAGTGTTTGGAAAAGTAGATACGACGGAGACGTATCACCTAGTTCATCTCTTGTATCCAATCTTTGTCTCAAAGCCTGAGATTGGTACCTGTGGGTTGCTAGTAATGTTGATTACTCCTGGTAGTTGATGCTAGTTGGTTTATTCGGTGGAAGATCATATGTTCAGATCCTTTATGCATATTAATACCCCTCTGATTATGAACATGAATATGATTTGTGAGTAGTTATGTTTGTTCTTGAGGACATGGGAGAAGTCTTGCTATAAGTAGTCATGTGAATTTGGTATTCGTTCGATATTTTGATGAGATGTATGTTGTCTTTCCTCTAGTGGTGTCATGTGAACGTCGACTACATGACACTTCACCATTGTTTGGGCCTAGAGGAAGGCATTGGGAAGTAATAAGTAGATGATGGGTTGCTAGAGTGACAGAAGCTTATGAAGGAAATATGCCCTAGAGGCAATAATAAAGTTATTATTTATTTCCTTATATCATGATAAAAGTTTATTATTCATGCTAGAATTGTATTAACCGGAAACATAATACATGTGTGAATACATAGACAAACAGAGTGTCACTAGTATGCCTCTACTTGACTAGCTCATTAATCAAAGATGGTTATGTTTCCTAACCATGGACAAAGAGTTGTTATTTGATTAACGGGATCACATCATTAGTTGAATGATATGATTGACATGACCCATTCCATTAGCTTAGCACCCGATCGTTTAGTATGTTGCTATTGCTTTCTTCATGACTTATACATGCTCCTATGACTATGAGATTATGCAACTCCCGTTTGCCAGAGGAACGCTTAGTGTGCTACCAAACGTCACAACGTAACTGGGTGATTATAAAGGAGCTCTACAGGTGTCTCCAAAAGGTACATGTTGGGTTGGCGTATTTCAAGATTAGGATTTGTCACTCCAATTGTCGGAGAGGTATCTCTGGGCCCTCTCGGTAATGCACATCACTTAAGCCTTGCAAGCATTGCAACTAATGAGTTAGTTGCGGGATGATGTATTACGGAATGAGTAAAGAGACTTTCCGGTAACGAGATTGAACTAGGTATGGGATACCGGCGATCGAATCTCGGGCAAGTAACATACCGATGACAAAGGGAACAACGTATGTTGTTATGCGGTCTGACCGATAAAAGATCTTCGTAGAATATGTAGGAGCCAATATGAGCATCCAGGTTCCGCTATTGGTTATTGACCGGAGACGTGTCTCGGTCATGTCTACATTGTTCTCGAACCCGTAGGGTCCGCACACTTAAGGTTACGATGACAGTTATATTATGAGTTTATGCATTTTGATGTACCGAAGGTTGTTCGGAGTCCCGGATGTGATCGCGGACATGACGAGGAGTCTCGAAATGGTCGATACATAAAGATTGATATATTGGAAGCCTATGTTTGGATATCGGAAGTGTTCCGGGTGAAATCGGGATTTTACCGGATTACCGGGAGGTTACCGGAACCCCCCGGGAGGTATATGGGCCTTAATGGGCCTTAGTGGAAGAGAGGAGAGGTGGCCAGGGCTGGGCCGCGCGCCCCTCCCCCCTAGTCTGAATAGGACAAGGAGAGAGGGGGCCGGCGCCCCCTTCCTTCTCTCTCTCCTCTTTCCCACTTAACGAATCCTATTCCAACTAGGAAAGGGGGGGAATCCTACTCCCGGAGGGAGTAGGACTCCTCCTGGCGCGCCCTATCATGGCCGGCCGCACCCCCCCTTTGAGCCTTTATATACGGAGGCAAGGGGCACCCCTAGAGACACAAGTTGATCCACGTGATCATATTCTTAGCCGTGTGCGGTGCCCCCTTCCACCATAGTCCTCGATAATATTGTAGCGGTGCTTAGGCGAAGCCCTGCGACAGTAGTACATCAAGATTGTCACCACGCCGTCGTGCTGACGGAACTCTTCCCCGACACTTTGCTGGATCGGAGTCCGGGGATCGTCATCGGGCTGAACGTGTGCTAGAACTCGGAGGTGCCGTAGTTTCGGTTCTTGATCGGTCGGGCCGTGAAGACGTACGACTACATCAACCAAGTTAACGCTTCCGTTGTCGATCTACAAGGGTACATAGATCACACTCTCCCCTCTCGTTGCTATGCATCACCATGATCTTGCGTGTGCGTAGGAATTTTTTTGAAATTACTACGTTCCCCAATAGCTTAAACCCTAGTTTATGAGTTGCTTCGTAAGGGGCTGATTTGGATCCATATGTTCCATGCTATGGTTAGGTTTACCTTAATAATTCTTTTGTAGTTGTGGATGCTTGCAATAGGGGTTAATCATAAGTGGGATGCTTGTCCAAGGAAGGGCAGTACCCAAGCACTGCTCCACCCACATATCAAATTATCAAAGTATCAAACGTGAATCATATGAACGTGATGAAAACTAGCTTGACGATAATTCCCATGTGTCCTCAGGAGCGCTTTCCTTTATATAAGAGTTTGTCCAGGCTTGTCCTTTGCTACAAAAAGGATTGGGCCATCTTGCTGCACCTTATTTACTTTTATTACTTGTTACTAATTACCTTATCACAAAACTATCTGTTACTGATAATTTCAGTGCTTGCAGAGAATACCTTACTGAAAACTGCTTATCATTTTTCCTTCTGCTCCTCGTTGGGTTCGACACTCTTACTTATCGAAAGGACTACGATAGATCCCCTATACTTGTGGGTCATCAAGGAACACTTTGTGTGCTACCAAACGTCACAACATAACTGGGTGATTATAAAGGTGCTCTATAGGTGTCTCCGATGGTGTTTGTTGAGTTGGCGTAGGTCGAGATTAGGATTTGTCACTCCGATTGTCGAAGAGGTATCTCTGGGCCCTCTCGATAATGTACATCACTATAAGCCTTGCAAGCAATGTGACTAATGAGTTAGTTACGGGATGTAGCATTACGGAACGAGTAAAGAGACTTGCCGGTAACGAGATTGAACTAGGTATTGAGATACCGACGATCAAATCTCGGGTAAGTAACATACCGATGACAAAGGGAACAACGTATATTGTCATGCGGTTTGACCGATAAAGATCTTCGTAGAATATGTAGGAACCAATATGAGCATCCAGGTTCCTCTATTGGTTATTGACCGTAGACGTGTCTCGGTCATGTCTACATAGTTCTCGAACCCGTAGGGTCCGCACGCTTAACGTTCGGTGACGATCGTATTATGGGTTTATGTGTTTTGATGTACCGAATGTAGTTTGAGTCCCGGATATGATCACGGACATGACGAGGAGTCTCAAAATGGTCTAGACATAAAGATTGATATATTGGACGACTATATTTGGACATCAGAATGGTTCCAGGTGATATCGGGCATTTACCGATGTACCGGGAGGTTACTAGAACCCCCCGGGAGGTATATGGGCCTTATTGGTCCATAGTGGAAGATAGGATAAGGGAGCAAAGGAGGGGGCGCCCACCCCAACACTACTAGGAAAACCCTTACCAGTAGCGCTGGTTTTTTGGCTATTAGTAGTGCGGGAAGGCACGCTACTGCTACGGTGCTACTGCTATTTTGATAGCAGTAGCGCTTGTTTGAACCAACGCTACTGCTATCTATATCTAGCAGTAGCGCGCCTCTATCCATCGCTACTACTAATACTAGTAGCGTGCCCCTACAACCAACGCTACTGGTAAGCAGCGCTGCTACTACTCCAATACCCCACGCTACTTCTAGTATTTTCTTTTTTATGTCGCTGTATTCATATTTTTACAGGTTTTGTACAATTACAACATACACATACACTGAAACTATATGAAAAAGGAATGTCTCATCATCATCATCGAAGTGGTAAAACATAGTCTCATCATATCAACATAGTCTCAACGCAAATGATGTCGATCTCATCATCATCTCGAAATAGCGATACAAGTTAATGATCACCTGTCTCTTACATTGTCACCGTAGACACATGTTTCATCATCTACCTAAACTATGGCATACGAGATAAGAGCGATCACGATGATCAAAAGCGGTATTATGTAGTAGTTTTTGCAGCGGCGCTGGTTCTGAATCCCCTGTTGTGCTATGAATCTCAAGTAACTAGCTTTGGCTTCCGCTCTTCTATCAAACCCTTTCTGGCTTCCGCCAGAGAAGCCAGAGACATGGGCTTGACACTCTGGCCACTCATCATACACACCCGGAACATGCCCTACATACACGACATACCACTTCCTCGCCATCGTTGATCTATATACCTGTCAGAGATGCACACACACACACACACACACACACACACACATATATATATATATATATATATATATATCATGAAGCGAATTCAACGAAATAGTTATGAAATAGAAGCAACATATATAGTAAACATAGTTAACAAATTTCATCGTACCAAAAGTAATTAACTAGAGCGCGACACCATACATCTAATAGTTTCGTCATACGGAGAGATTTGAAGTTTCGTCGTACAGAAAGTAACAAGTAACTAAACAGAAAAATTGTTTTTAAGCTGTGCACTCTTCCCATCTGTCCATATCTGGAAGGGTGGACCCAAGCTTAGTGAAAGGCGTCATGTCTTGACACTGTAGGGCAATGCGGATTCGGACGTCAGCTCGCGATATTGGGCCACCGTAGAACATCACATTATCTTCGAGGACATCTTTCATGATGATGGACGCAATTTCCTGCTAGATCCGGTAGAAATCCTTTCGAAGTTGATTATCCGGCACGGCTCCAAAGGCTTCAGCCCATCTCTGGATAGGGGTATCGGATGAATATTTCATGCAAAGTGATTGCACATCCCTTCTCTACTCCATCATTAGATGGATGACGTAGAATCCATCATTCTCACTTCTTGCCGGTTGCTGGATGCAACAGAAGTCAGTCTTGTGGCCGAAACAAAGCCTGGCCTTATTTGTTTTTTTGCATTGGACGTAGCCACCCCGCATGTTGAAGCCCAGCATAGCTCTGTCCAGAACATACTTTATGTGTGTGTAATCTTTCTTCTGTATGTTCTTCGACGGGTCCAAATATAGAGTGCGGGAGTGACGCGGGTAAAGAACGATGAGAATGGCACGACACCCCCCGTTGCACAAAATACACGATCAAGTTAGCCTCCATGTGTGAAAAGTAACTATTGAAATGCACGTATGTGTTATAGTGCTATCCGCGGATGACTTACCTGGGATGATAAGGTAGGAGAATCGTTTCTTTGTCCTTATTGCTGACCAGGAATTCTTTGATGTACCGACTCGCATATTTATGGTTGGCGTCGTTGATTGAAAAGAAACCCTCATGCATGTAGTATGGGTCTGCGACCGCAAGACCTATGACTTGCTCTCTCCTGATGATGTAGTTCATGTGCAGCGCATTTAGGCGGACGAACGTAAAATTGAGTGTCCTCATTTGAAACATCTGGAAGATGTAATCAAACCTCAGGAAGAAGAGGTCTACGGGGCATGTGTGGACATACATCTTGCAACTTCTCGGCACATGAACCGTATAAAGTGGGTATCCTGGATCATCCGAGGTGAGGAGACTTCTCTCTGTCGAAAGCACATGGTCATGGAGTCTCCTGAGATCCCCTGCTATGGCAGCTAGTGCATTCACCGGTACCATTGGCTCTCCCGCGACATGGATTAATGGCGCATGTTTCATCGGTACATGGTCAACCTTGGTCGAAGGTGGCTGGCTGCTAGAACCAACATTGCCAGCTTTATTGGATTTTCTCACCGTCGGTCTCTTCCTCTGCTTCTTCTTGGTGGGCTCAGGTGCTGGTGGGTCTGTCAGACCCTCCCTGAGCACCACCCCTAGTGTTTCGGGCTCAGCATTGGACGACTCTGGCTAATTAGTTGAGCTTGGGTGGAGCCGGCATCTGGAGGCGTGTCCTACGATGATTGCACGAACAAAGACTTCTTGCACTCCTGAGGACGTTCCGGCTCTGGTACATGCATCTCATATTCATATGGTTGACTCATTGTTACTTCGTTGTCAAAGGCAGTATTGAAATACTGGTTAGGGTCATCGGCCTCCTCCATGTCATGATCCATATCCTCTTCCATGGGGCAGATGGCATCTTCTGCCGGAACGGTTGGCCCTCCTTCCTCATGTCTCTCGATCTTAGCAAGTAGCATAGACGATGGTTGTACTTGTGTAGGTGGTGTTGTGGTCATACCTTCCTGAGGTCTCGTTGGTGTGCTCCCGGCCACCTCGACACGAAGAAGATTTTTCGGCCACAGGATCGGCCAATTTTTGCATTGGCCAAGCTGCATGGGGGTCTCGTCATCCTCTCCATCGGTTTGTATCGGACGAGGGAAACCCTCGTAGCCCGGGTGGATATCGGACGAGGTAAACCTCTCGATCACACTCGCCACGGAGACTGTCGGTGTCAAAACCGGTGGATCTCGGGTAGGGGGTCCCGAACTGTGCGTCTAAGGCGGATGGTAACAGGAGGCAGGGGACTCGATGTTTACCCAGGTTCGGGCCCTCTTGATGGAGGTAATACCCTACGTCCTCCTTGATTGTTCTTGATAATATGAGTAATACAAGAGTTGATCTACCACGAGATCAGAGAGGCTAAACCCTAGAAGCTAGCCTATGGTATGATTGTTGTTCTTGGTCCTACGGACTAAACCCTCCGGTTTATATAGACACCGGAGGGGGCTAGGGTTACACAGAGTCGGTTACAAGGAAGGAGATCTACATATACGTATTGCCAAGCTTGCCTTCCACGCCAAGGAGGGTCCCATCCGGACACGGGACGAAGTCTTCAATCTTGTATCTTCATAGTCCAACAGTCCGGCCAAAGGATATAGTCCGGCTGTCCGGATACCCCCTAATCCAGGACTCCCTCAGTAGCCCCTGAACCAAGCTTCAATGACGATGAGTCCGGCGCGCAGATTGTCTTCGGCATTGCAAGGCAGGTTCCTCCTCCGAATACTTCATAGAAGATTTTGAACACGGGGATCGTGTCTGGCTCTGCAAAACAAGTTCCACATACAACCGTAGAGAGAATAATATTTCCACAAATCTAATCTGCCGACGCGTTTCGCAGTGTGACATCACACCACAGCCAGGTCACCATTCGAATCATCTTTCACAACCAAACTTAGCGTGTTTCGTGAGGCGGTTTCCTTGGCACGTCTTATTGAAGCAGAGACCGTGTCCCCTTATTACGGGATTCCCATCAATACGAACGTGGGTAACCCAACCGCGCCATCAATTACGACGCTTGGGGGATAAGCGAGTTTTACCAGGCTGGTGGGGGCGCATAGTTTTCGTCCGCCCTTATAAAGAGATAAGGGTTCACCTTTTTCTTCCCACGCCTTCTTCCTCCTTGCTCATCCATTCTCGCGCACTCGAGCTCCAGCGCCCAATTCCACATCCTTCTCCTCAACTCTCTCCAAACATGTCTGGAGCGGGAGGCAAGTGGATGGTCTCCTCCGTCACGGAGGGAGACATCAAAAAGCTACGCTAGGCCGGATACTTAGCCACGGATATCGCGCACCGGCTGCCAGCCGTGGGGCAGATCGTCCCTACCCCAGAACCTTACGAAAGGGTGGTTTTCCTCACCCACTTCGTCTGCGGACTGGGGTTTCCCCTCCATCCGTTTGTCCGCGGCCTGATGTTCTATTATGGGTTGGACTTCCATGATCTGGCCCTGAATTTCATCCTCAACATCTCGGCGTTCATCGTCGTGTGCGAGGCTTTCCTCCACGTCCGGCCCCACTTCGGCCTGTGGCTGAAGACCTTCAATGTCAAACCGAAGGTAGTAGGCGGCCAACAAGCGGAATGCGGTAGAGCCATGGTGGCAAAATGCCCAATGTTGCATGGCTCGAGGGCTCCTACGTGGAGACCATAAAGGGGTGGCAATCGGGGTGGTTCTACATCACCGAGCCACGCGACACCAACTGGGTGGCGGCCCCCGAGTTTCGATCCGGAATCCCCACTTGGCTTACTTCCTAGAAGGAGAAGGGCCTGTCCTGGGGCTCATCGGTGGAGTTGGATGGACTCTAGAAGTGTATTCGGAACATGATAGGCAAGTGTCAACAACGGGCTTTCAACTTTTGGGAGTTCGACCCGGCCCAACACCAGACTCTATGCGAGTTCTTCGACATGGCGCATAAGGAAGTCTGGAAGGTGCTGTTCAAGGGCGCCGAGGTCCCCCCTCCCCTTACCGAGGACCGCGGGCTAAGCGCGACGCGCCCTGCGAATCCGGTAAGTTTTGTACATCTCGTAGGTTATTTATTTTCCACAGTTTAACCATGTGCGGGATCTGAGCTCCCATGCCTTTGACAGGACTGGGTGGAGACATCAGAGCAGATTGACTGCCCGGCCCCTCTGCCCAAAGACCCTGCAGACGCTCTCCTGACGGAGATGCGGACCCCGGCTCCTTATGAGGTGCCGGAGAAGAAGATCAAGAAGAAGGCCACGGGAACCCGAAAGAGTTCCTGGCGCCAGGTGGTATCGTACTCATCATCCGATAACTCCGAGACACACTCCTCCCGTGAAAACAAGGAGGAGGAAGATGAAGATTCTCCCCCTCCAGCCAGGGGAGATAAGAAAAGGAAGGCCGCCCCAACCGGGGAGGCCGAAGGGTCCAAGAAGGGAAGGACTCTCCTTCCGGACTGTTCCACCACCGCCGCCAACAGCAAAGACGAGTGGTTACTCAGGGCCAAGCCCCTGGCGAGGTCATAAGTATTCAGATACCAGAGTAACTCATAGCATACTTTTATTGCACTGCTTTTCCTAATGCCGAATATGATCATGCAGTCTGCCCCAAGTCCGTAGCGACGTATCCTTGTCGAGCGGTTCCTTAGACTCATCGGATATGAATAGTGAGTCACTTCCAACCGCCTCCTCTCCTCGCCCTACGGACAATGTCTAGGTATTGTCTCAAGGGGCACCGAGACGGGGGGAGATAGTCCTGGAGGCGCCTCAAGGCGACCTTCCGGACTCCAGGCGCAAAGGGAGCAAGACTCCCAAGGGCTCCAAGTTCGGCCCTCAGCCGAACACCGCGCCGGAACCTCCAGTGGTTCCGGACTCCAGTAGGCGGCCGCCTTCCAAGAGGGGCAAGCCGCCCGTGCCGGTGACCTCTGTCCATCCAGAGTCACCGAACAACCTACTGGGAACGCTTCGCGGCGCTCCCATCGACGAAGAGCACCGCACTATTATGAATGCGGTGATCAAGAAGGTTCAGTCCGCCAAGAGTGGACTAACTGAAGCCTGTGCCAGCCTTCTAATAGGCTTTGAGGTAAGTATTTAAAATATAGGAAAATATTACCGGATAGACAGTAGCCCCTGATGCTCTGTTTGGTGTTCACAAAGAAAAGCCGAATAGAGGATCAAATAATATCTGCAGGAGTCTAATATAAGTCTGTCTGTATGTGTATGCAGGCTTTGCTGCTGACCTTTGCCGCACTGACTGCGGAGGTCGCCGCACTGACTGCGGAGGTCGCCGCACTGAAGCAGAACCTCGAGCGGTCCGAGAAAGAGCTCGGCCTTGCCAAAAGGCAGCTCGAGGAGAAAAAAGGTAAGTAATACCTTGTCTATATATATAAAAAAGATGTGGTTGCAAAATGATAGGATCATCATGGATGTGCCAGGGGCCACGACCGAAGTGGCGACCCTGAAGCAAGCGTTGTCCAAGGCCGAAAACAAAGCGGCGAAGGAGCGCACCGAGCGGGAGAAACAGGAGGCACGGTGGGCCGAGGTGCAGCAAGAGCTCCAGGCTCTCGTGAAGAAGCACGAGACTTTGGAGCTTGACTCGAAGACGCGAGAGCCCGAGCTTGCCACGGCCCTCGAGAGCACAAAGCATGCCAAGGCTGAAGCCCAAAAGGCCCTCCAAGAAATTGAGGCGATGAGGAAGATAGCGGCGGGTAAGGCATTCATTATGCAAAGCAAGCATGTGAAAGTAAATTACTTGTTACTTACCCGAGTCCGGAGCTCTCCAGGAGTATTCGCAGATTTTCCCCGCAGTGTGTCAGATGCCGCAAAGTACTACCAAGCCGAGGAGGGAAGCTCGACGGAGAAGTTGTTCTGGTCTCAGTATACTGGGACCGAACACCCGATGCCTGTGAGCGACCAGCTGAAGCAACTGGTCGAGCTGCACAAGGCGAACGAACAGGCCATGAGGGGCCTTATAGTCCGGATGTGGCCTGGCGACTCCCTTCCCAACAGCTACTTCGTCCTGGTGAGGCGGCTTGTGGATGCCTGCCCACGGCTAGAAGTCATAGAGCGGTCCGTCTGCATCGAAGGTGCACGCCGGGCTTTTGCCCGTGCGAAGGTGCACTAGGCCAAGATGGACGCCGAGAAGCTGGTGAAGGAGGGGCCGCCGCATGGCAAGGAGCATCGCCACCCTAAAATGTATTATGAGGGTGTCCTGAAGGGTGCCCGTCTTGTGGTGGACGAGTGTGCGAAGGATGTAATTTTTGAATGAACTTGCTCGTGTGATCCTGTATTATGAAAACTTGTTCATGTGTGCTATGCAACGCTTGTTTGAATTTAAAATATTACCTTCTGTGCGGTTGTTTATCAAATCTGAGAGATGTCCAGTTGTCGGCTTCTGCCCCCATGCCACGAGTGCTGGGGTGTTCGGGATAAATCTGAGCACTCTTTTTCCCATTGTTGGGTCCTTCAAGGGAGGTGCTCAGCGCAACGAACAAGGCAATCGGACTATAATGCTTTATCACTCTCACTTAGCCATAGAAGTCTACAATTTTAAATTTTGGCGAAGCCCCTAGTATTCGGAAGGCCGAATTCGGGGCGCTATACACGCCTAAGCCGGACAAAGCCGACTCCTCGCCCTAAGCGGCATAAGTCTTTAGGGACTCGAGACCTCTCGAACAGCGACCAGCTCTCGTCTTATCATGACAGTCAGTTTTAGCTTTCTCTACTGAGGTGCTTGCCCAGATGAACCGGGGCACAATCGCAGTAGTTCTCCCAGTGCTACCTTAGCCGATATAGCGGATGGTAAGGTACCAAAACATGGGAGCCGGGCAAACCCAACTATTGACCCAAGACATGATTCGGAGCTGACGCATATAATGCTATAAGTTCGGGGTGCCGCACCATCGAAAGTGTTCGGACTTCTCACGCCGTATTATGGGGTACGCTTAAGCCCCTGGCGTATTGGCCATACCAGAGTGTACGGGTGCTGAATGTCATGGATGAACATATATATAAAAAAATAGAGAATGCGGTAATAGTCTAGTGCTATGCATTGTTTATTCAAAAAGGTGCGTCGAAGTAGAATGATACAAATAGTGCGATAAGCAAAAAGTAGGACTATTTGACATGTCCCCTCCAAGGGCAAGCTGAGGGATGGTATTTAAAGTAGGTATTTCACTCGTTATCAGAGACCACCTGGGAATTCCATGGTGTGACGTAGCTTTCTGCCTCCTTGGTTGTTGTATCGTGTGTCCGGCAATCGTACTGCCGGACGGGGTTTCCAGAGAGTAAAGTCCTGAAAGAGAGAAAAAATAACAAAGCGGGAAGCCCCTAGTGCGCTTGAGCCGCGTTTTGGGGCGTGCCGTAGTCGTGCCCCCACCTATGCCCATGGTATTTTCAATGCGTAATTATGTACGCGTGGCACGGATTTCGTTGTTTGGCTGGGACTGCGGTGGGGTCCGCATTGCTATGCGAGCTCGGAACATGCCAGGCGGTCTTGTTGCAGATTACTTCGGGCGCGCTTGACGGTGTCCGGGTGTTTAATCGCCGAACTGGTGGATTGCCTGAAGAGCCTGCTTTGTGCTTCTGCTGCGAGGGCCGCAGTGTGCTCCTCTGTGCGAAGAGAGCGCTCTGTGTTTCCATTGACTGTGATGACCCCCCGAGGTCCTGGCATCTTGAGCTTGAGGTATGCATAATGTGGTACCGCATTGAATCTCGCAAATGCGGTTCGCCCGAGCAGTGCGTGATAGCCACTGCGGAACGGGACTATATCGAAGATTAACTCCTCGCTTCGGAAGTTATCCGGGGATCCAAAGACCACTTCTAGTGTGACTGAGCCTGTGCAATGGGCCTCTACACCTGGTATGACGCCTTTGAAGGTCGTTTTTGTGTATTTGATCCTTGAGGGGTCTATACCCATTTTGCGCACTGTGTCCTGATAAAGCAGGTTCCGGCTGCTGCCGCCGTCCATAAGGACTCAAGTGAGGTGAAATCCATCGATGATTGGATCTAGGACCAGGCGGCTAATCCACCATGACGGATACTAGTGGGGTGGTCCCTGCAATCGAAGGTGATCGGACAGGAGGACCATGGTTGAACTTTGGGGCGACTGGCTCCAACGCATATATGTCCCTTAGCGCACGATTCTGCTCCCACTTGGGGATGTGGGTTGCATATATCATGTTCACCGTCCGCACTTGTGGGGGGAACCTCTTCTGTCCTCCGGTGTTCGGCGGCCGGGGCTTCTCCTCGTCATCTCTATGTAGCCCCTTATCTTTGTTTTCGGCATTTAACTTGCCGGCCTGCTTGAACACCCAACATTCCCTGTTGGTGTGGTTGGCTGGCTTGTCGGGGATGCCGTGTATTTGACACGAGCGATCGAGTATACGGTCCAAACTGGACGGGCCCGTAGTGCTTCTTTTGAATGGCTTTTAGTGCTGACCGGGTTTAGAGCCTCTGAATTCGGCATTGACTGATGTATCCTCGGTATTGTCGTTGTTGATGCGGCGCTTGTGTTTGTTGTGACGTGACCTGCCATTGCTATCCTTGGTATCCGAAGTACCATGGTTCTTTGATATATTATTGCTACGAGCCAGCCAGCTGTCCTCTCCCACGCAAAAGCGGGTCATGAGTGTTGTGAGGGCTGCCATAGATTTCGGCTTTTCCTGGCCAAGGTGTCGGGCGAGCCACTCATCACGGATGTTGTGCTTAAAAGCTGCTAGGGCCTTTGCATCCGGACAGTCGATGATTTGATTTTTCTTTGTCAGGAACCGTGTCCAGAATTGCCTGGCCGATTCCTCTGGCTGCTGAATTATGTGGCTCAAGTCATCGGCATCTGGTGGTCGCACATAAGTGCCCTGGAAGTTGTCGAGGAATGCGGCTTCCAGCTCTTCCCAACAGCCAATGGATTCTGCTGGCAGGCTGTTGAGCCAATGCCGAGCTGGTCCTTTGAGCTTGAGTGGGAGGTATTTGATGGCGTGTAGATCGTCACCGCGGGCCATGTGGATGTGCAGGAGGAAGTCCTTGATCCATACCGCAGGATCTGTTGTACCGTTGTATGATTCGATATTTACAGGTTTGAAACCCTCTGGGATTTGGTGATCCATTACTTCGTCTATGAAGCATAGGGGGTGTGCGGCGCCTCTGTACTGGGCTATGCCGCAATGCAGCTCAAATGAGTCTTGTCCGCTGTGTTCGGCCCGGCCGGATTTATTTTTACTGTATCCGGCGTGACGGTTATCGTCTCGCGTAGTGGCGCGCCCTCGTGATCCGTAGATCGATCTTGCGTGTTTTGCTTTGTCCTCCAATACGTCTCGCAGGTCTATCGTGTTTCCCCGTGCCTTGACATTTTTATTTGAGTGGCGTCGGGGTGCGGGCTGAGCTTTTGGCTGAAATGCCTCTCTGTCGCGGCCACGAGGTGGCTGATCAGCCGCATCATACGCTGGAGATGTAGGTTTTAATGCTTCCTCCTCTAGTCGAGGTAGCAACCTGCGCTTTGGGTAACTCTTGGAGGGGCGTTCGAGTTCATATTCCTCAGCCGCAAGGACTTCAGTCCATCTATTAGCTAGCAAATCTTGATCAGCTTGAAGCTGATGTTGCTTTTCTTAAGGCTATTTGCCGTGGCTATAATGCAGCGCTTTAAGCGCTCTTGCTCGACGGGATCCTCAGGCACGACAAATTCGTCATCGTCGAGGCTTGCCTTGTCTTCGGAGGGAGGCATGTAATTATCATCCTCCGCCTCTCCATCTGCCGCTCTCTCGGGAGGGCTGGTTTCTCCATCCTCCTGCTCTAAATATTGCTGGAGGGGATTGTCGTCATCTTCGGCACTGTCCGGAGTGCTATTATCTCCTGTGCCGGTATCACTGCTTTTGCCTTGGCGAGACTTAGAGCGGTGCCGCTGTCGTCGACGCTTAGGTTGCTTCTTGGAGGGGTCATCCTCCGCTATCCCGTCGCCATTGCCTTCTTTGGGTGTGTCCACCATGTATATATCATATGATAAGGTGGCTGTCCAGTGCCCTGTGGGCAGTGGTTCCTGTTCGTCTCCTGCATTGTCGTCCATACCGTCGATGTCTTCGGAGTCGAAGTCGAGCATGTCGGTCAAATCGTCGATAGTGGCTTCTAAGTGGGTGGTGGGTGGGAGGCGAATTTCTTCGTCATCTGCATCCCAATCTTGCCGGACATAGTTCGGCCAGGACTCTCCTGACAAGGAGAGAGACCTTAATGAGTTCAGTATGTCACCGAAGGGAGAGTGTTAAAAGATATCCGCGGAGGTGAGCTCCATGATCGGCGCCCAGTCGGCTTCGATAGGCACGGGCGCAGGCGGTTCGGAGTCCGTGGCCGGGGAAGAATCCGGCAGTTTGGCGTCACGGCTCTCGTGAAGGGTAAGGTCGATACTTGGCTCGATCGCCGCTGAGAATGCGGCCTCCGTGGCGGGGTCTATCCACCCGTCTATGGATGGCGCAATTGGCTCCGAATTGAGGGTCGGCGCGGTTGCCGGTGCGGTCTCCTGAACACTGTCTAATGGTAGAGCTAAATCATGCTCATCGTGACCGTGTGGCGCACTCGGCAGGGGCTCGAATCCGTCGAAGATCAAGTCTCCGCGGATGTCGGTCGTGTAGTTTAAGCTTCCAAACCTGACCTGGTGGCCAGGGGCGTAACTCTCGATCTGCTCCAGATGGCCAAGCGAGTTGGCCGCAGTGCGAAGCCGCCGAATACAAAGATCTGTCCGGGGATAAAATTCTGACCGTGGACTGCATTGCTATCGATGATTGAAGGAGCCATCAAGCCTAACGATGACGACACAGAGGAACTCTCAATGAAAGCACCAATGTTGGTGTCAAAACCGGCGGATCTCGGGTAGGGGGTCCCGAACTATGCGTCTAAGGCAGATGGTAATAGGAGGCAGGGGACACGATGTTTACCCAGGTTCGGGCCCTCTTGACGGAGGTAATACCCTACGTCCTGCTTGATTGTTCTTGATAATATGAGTAATACAAGAGTTGATCTACCACGAGATCAGAGAGGCTAAACCCTAGAAGCTAGCCTATGGTATGATTGTTGTTCTTGGTCCTACGGACTAGACCCTCCGGTTTATATAGACACCGGAGGGGGCTAGGGTTACACAGAGTCGGTTACAAGGAAGGAGATCTACATATCTGTATTGCCAAGCTTGCCTTCCACGCCAAGGAGAGTCCCATCCGGACACGGGACGAAGTCTTCAATCTTGTATCTTCATAGTCCAATAGTCCGGCCAAAGGATATAATCCGGCTGTCTGGATACCCCCTAATCTAGGACTCCCTCAGAGACCCTTAAGGCGTTATCAGGCATCTGCCGGCGGTGAAACAATTGATCCTTAGGCTTGAATATAGTACCCTTCCCCACATCCACCAACCCGCCCTTCATGTGGTAAAGGAGGGTGCACAGAGTGGAGTCGGCCTACAAAGACATATACGTGCGGCATCAGAGATCCAAAAAGAACGGCAACTAAAGATTAATTAATTAGTTGAGTTGATGAAGGTGCGACGTGTATTTATCGTGAGGGCATCGAGCTCAGCCAATGTCGACGGCCCGATATTCAAGCCAGAGACGGAGCTAGGGCTGCTGTGAGAACTAGGTGCAGGAGCAGGTGCTGGAGGAGGTGCGGGTGCGGTTGCCATACTAGGTACGAGTATGGGTGCGGTGTTCATTGAGTTTCTCCCAGTGAAGCTGGGCATGGGAAAATCACTTGGTGGCACGTTTGGATTTTGTTGCACCCATGTGACCACTGTTGGAATCAAGCTTGTAAAGGCAGCCACCATGTCATCTCTACAGGCAGCGATTATCTCAGCTTTGGTCTCAGCTTTTGCTTTCTCCATCACCCACGCCACCTTCTCGTCGATAGTCACTTGACTGAACTTCTTTCTCTGTCTTTTGGCCTTGGGGTCCTCGTTATAATAGTACTTCCACGTGGCGCCATCCCCGGCGCCGTGCACACGTCCATATTGCGGCCGCTGGCCGGGCGGGTGTCCCATCATTATGTTCATGGCCCGGTTGAAAGGAGTGTCCCACCTGTACTTCGCCGACGACTGAGTCAACTAAGTCGACAAGTCGCTTTCGGCCGCAAGCTTGTGTTGCTCTCTCTGCAAAATGGACCGTGAATCATTTACGAATGCGACTAGAATGTAGTAGACTTCATTGATTAGAAGCTAATATGTAAGGTGGTAAAAGGATAATTACCAGTATTCTCATGAATTTCCTAGTCGGCCCGTCGGTGAAGAAAAATCTTTTTTTGGGGTCCCAAGAGAATCAAGCCCTGATGAAGTTGTGCTTCTGCTGGTCGGTGAACTCAGCCAATGGGTCTGGGATCCCCTGACGTTCACGTTCTGCGTGCTCCTTAGCCCACACGGGCATCTTTCCAGTGTAACCACGACTTCCAAGGCGGTAGTCCCCATGTTCTTTGCCTGCAGCTGCTTGCCTCTCTCTGACCTAGCCTTGGCATCTTCTTCATTGCAAGTCTCCTTGAACTTTTCAAAGTCCTCTATCGTAATTTTCGGATTGTCTGCAACAATCTCGGCGTAGGTTTCATGGTCTACTTCAATCGCCCTTTTCACCCTAGTTTTCCAAGCACTCAATGTGTTGCTTAACTTCCCTAGGGCTTTGTAGTTGATTTTTTTTCATGGCATCATCATCCCATGGGTCGACATCGTCATTCCGACCGGGGAACTGGAATCTTGCGTGCAACCTAGTTGGGAGCATCTTCTTCAAATTTTCATACTTCCGTATTTTCGTGGTGTTGATGTTAGCTGTATCCCGTAGGATGCATGCTAGTTGGTTGCCGTAACACGCTGCCACTTCCCGCGGCTCTATTGGCTCGAACTCGCCAGGGTGCACCGCCGTGACCACCAGTCTTCCGGTGTCGAGCTCACACTACAAAAAAAATACACTTCCGTGATGATACGTGTTTGTCACAGTAGGTCGCGTTTTTTGTCATGCATGTACATCCATGAAAATTTATGACAGAATCAAGATAGTCATACCTGTGCTATCGTAGAAGTGTTCCATGACATTACCAAAATTATCATCATGGAAGTGTCCACTTCCATGACGATAAATCGCACGTCACAGAAGTGCTTTCGTCAAGGGTGACCGACACGTGGCATCCACCGTAACGGAACATCGTTAAGCTATCGGGTCGGGTTTTGGATCCGATAACCCGTTAAGAGCCCCGACCAATGGGGATTTTCCACGTGTAAAATCATCATTGGCTGGAGGAAACACGTGTTTGCTCATCGTCGGGACAGATGTCATCCACTCATTGGACAGAAGGCGCCTATGATACGTTGACACGTGGCACGGCCCAATAGAGGCCCATTCCTATGAAAAGGCCGGCCCGTTTGACTTGGTCAAAAGGTGGCGGGCCGGCCCATGGAAAGCTTGTTAACGGCCTGTTCGCATATAGCCCATTTACAACCCACTAACCCAAGGCCCGTTATGCCCTATCCGAATTAGGCCCAGTAGCATCATCTGGGCCATCCAATATGATTCCAGCCCATTTTCACTTCTGGCCCATGTATGGCCCATGACGTCTTTCGGCCCATATGAGGCCCTATGTAACTCTTGGCCTATTAACGGCCCGTGGTGAAACTGGCCCATAATGAACAGCGTATCACTTTACACCCTTTAATGGCCCGTGGTGAAACTGGCCCGTAATGAACAGTGTATCGCTTTATACCCATTAACGACCCGTTATTCCGTTGGGCCGTCTCCAACCCATGTTATCTTTCAGCCTTCTCAGAGCCCATTTATTCTTGGGCTCATTTCCAGCATTCGTTTACTTACGGCCCGTTACTGTCATTTTCTGCTTGTGGGCCAAATTCAGCCCGTGGTTACAGTCGGCCCGTTTATGGTCCGTTAATACGTTGGGCCATTTTCATAGCATCATCAAATACGGCTTATTAACGATGGCCCGTTATGGTCGGCCCATGAATAGACGATTCCAACTCTAGCCCGTTTATGACCAGAATGCGGTCTATTTGGCCCATGTTTGGCCAATCGATCATACGGCCCGTATAAGGCCCATTGATGATACGGCCCGTAGAAGGCCCATTGATGATATGGCCCGTAGAAGGCCCATTGTTTCTACGGCCCGTAGAAGGCCCATTGTTTCTACGGCCCGTAGAAGGCCCACTGTTTCTACGGCCCGTAGAAGGCCCACTATTTCTACGGCCCGTAGGAGGCCCAGTGTCACTACAGTAAATATTAGCCCATGGTTATTGTGGCCTAGTTTTAAAAAATAGGTTATTGCAGCCACTAGCAAACCACAAAAAAAGAACTGCACTGACTACAAGCAAACAAATAAACAAGACAACAATGAAATAAATAAGCAAGCAACTTACACTAGGCTATCATGGCTATTACACATATTACATCCACTGGGCATCAAAGTTCGCCACGAGTGCAAATATAGGGAACACAGCAGCATATAAATGCCGCAACAAAACAAGTCCAGAAGTGAAACCACTTCAGAAGAGCTCAAGAAACAATATCCTGGGTACCCATAATGCTGGCAAGATGCTTAGCAAGCTTATTAAGTTTCTCTTGTTTGGCGCTTAAGTCCTCCAGCGCTTGCTGTTGCACCAGAAAGTATGCATCTGAATTCTACAGGGACTTCCTCAGTCCTTCGGCTTCCTGTCGCATAACATCTGATCAATGTCTTTCAACTTGAAGTTGAGACTCAAGAAGCCGAACTGATTCAGGCAACGAGTTCGAAGAGCTGGTGCCAGCAGTGGTAGCCAGTAACTCGAACACTACATCAAGACAGGACTTTGGGGTTGTCTCAGTGTCTTCAATATAGTTTTTATCAGCTTTCTTGGAGACCAACAGGGATGTCTCACTATCTTGAACCTTATCTACATTACTTCCTTTACCATTGCATAACAGGGTACTCTTCTCCAATATTTTATCCGCGTTCTAAAAGAGAAACAAACAAACACATCTCAGGTTTACAATGTAGTATATGAAACTCATTTTAGTAAACCAGTTCAGTAGTAAGGTGGATAGGATAACAACATGAAACAAACATATATCTATGTAGTATGGTCACTGTATGGTCTATATCATTCTACTTTATGTTGCCAAATCAAGATAGATACAGTTCGGATCATATATATTTAAGACAAAGCAGCATAGACAGAATATAAGTGTGGGAAACTACACAGCAATAACAACACTTGTAATGTGCATGGCATGAGAACATAACTGTTTATTCAATTGAAACTGAAATCAACATAGAGCAAGTTACAACAGCAAACAACCAAACACGTTGAAGAAATAGGTTTAAAACATACCTGTTGCACCATTGGAGTTTCAATTGCATCCTTCAAATTTGAAATTAGTTGGTATCCGTAAATACAGTGATGCAAGAGCAAAGTAGTATGAACCATAGCTACGGAACCTGACCTGAGAACAATTCTTCTTCTGCTTTAAGCGTTGACTTCAGGTTCGGAGTGGTGGTCCTCGTGATTTGGGCACTGCAGTTGCCTTACTAACTGCTCGTGTTTGGGTGTTCTGTGGTGGAGACGGTGTTGTGTCAATGGGAACTGGGTGTCTATCTGCTGGGGTTGGGGTTAGAAGGGGTGTAGTTGGTTCTCTGTCCAACTGGGTAGGGGTGCAATCTGCATGAGTGTGGGTTATGTGTGGTGGGGCTGGTTCTTGGGCAAGTACAACCGTGGTTCTATCTGCATCGACAGGTAGCACGATCTTTTCTGAAGACCGTGTTTTACTCCCACAGATACTGCCATCACTCCCTCCAATTGAAATGGCTGATAAACAAGAAAAGTAATTGAATGTACAGACATTGTAAGATAGACAGGTGCAATGGATAGTAGGGAAGAAAACCGGGCATGAAATAATTCACATTTATGTTGTCTAAGCAAACAGAATAGCAGGACATAATTTCACATATATGATGGCTAATTAAACAGGATAGCATGACACAATTTCACATGTATGATGGCTAACTAAACGGGATAGAATGACATACTTCAAAATATGATGACTATGTAAACAGGATGACATGATATAACTATACGATGAGTCTATTAAAGTGGTTGGCATGCCATAAATCGCAAACATGTCGTCGATGGAAACATGATGGCATGATATAATTCACAGATAGAATGACATAATTTAAATATGATGACTATGTAAACAGGATGAGATGATATAACTATATTATGTCTTTAGAAAATGGGTTGGCATGCCATAATTCAGATACATGCTGTCTATGTAAACATCATGGCATGACATAATTCAAATATATGATTTATATACTAAGGAAGTGAGCAGAGGGCAATCGCATATATGATGTGTCAACTAGGGAGATGGCATTCAATATTGTGTATATGATGTAAAAACTAAGCATTGCAATACAACATATGCATTATATGAGTAATATAACCCTGCCAAGTTTGAGCATACACCTCAGGGGGATAATAGGACTGGTCATCTGCCTCTGAATCCTCCTATGAAGAGCTATCTGTAACCAGCAAGATATCTGCTTCAGCAGGTAGCATTGTCTGCTCTGAAGACCTTGTTTTCACTCCAGATTTCTCCATCACTAATCCAAATGGCTGATGCACAGGAAGAGCAGTTGAATATACAAACATTGTCGACAAGAGCAATGAGAAATACAAAAAAAGGATGGCATGATATAATTCACATATTGTCGGGTGGTAGGTGCGACATATGCCAACGGGTGGCTTATCATTGTGGGAGGCAGTAAGATGTCGCCGGTGCCAGGAAACGGGATGAGGCGAAGACATGCACGCCGGCGAATCTTACCCAGCTTCGGGGCTCTCCGTGGAGATAACACCCCTACTGCTGCTCTACGGGGTCTCCGCATGATCACTAGATGGACAAGTAGCTACACAACGCTCCTTGAGCTGTTCGGTGGGAGGAGGAAGAAGGGCACGGCTAGCTTGCTTCTTCTCCTTGTGTGGTGTCTAAAACTAGCTGGGGGTCCCCCCTTTGCATGGGCGCCCCGGGGGGTTTATATAGGCCTACCCCCCGGGGGTACAATGGTAATCCGACTGGGCGCGGGGCCCAGCCGTCTGTGACTGCGCTCGCCGGCTTCTGCGCCGGCTGCTGGGGCCCGTCGACTGGTGGGTCCCGCCGGCTGTCGGCCCCTTGGTCGACAGGCAGGCCCCACTGTCCAGGACCTGGTCGGCGGCTGGTTACTGTTGCTCTATCTTGGTGACGTGGGCTTCGTCATGGTAGGCGTGGCTACAGTGCCGCCGCCCGGCGGGCGATCGCTGTAGCCTCACCGTGTCTTGTCTCCTTAATGGGGCGTCTCCTTCGAGGGAGGCGGCAAGCTGGCTGCGCGGAGTCGGCTCTGTCTTGGGCCGACTGGGGGAGGCGTGGCCACCTTCGGGTGTCTCTCTGCCCGAAGGGGCCCACCGCTCGTGGGTCGTACTGGCAGCCCATCATGGATGGCATCAGGGTCAACATGGCAACAGTGTTGCGCCGGACGGGTCATGGTCACCCATACGGCGCACTGTGCTGGTCATGCTCCGGGATTTGGGGGTGGCAGGCTTTACTGTAGCCGCGCCCTGTCACATCGCCGTTAGGTGGATGCAAACTTTGAGGGTACGGTCTCGACCGCTTTATGGGAGCCGGCTTCTTGGAGTCGGTCTCCTCGCGGCCGGCTTCTCGAAGTCGGCCCTCCCATGGCTTTCTTCATGAGGGCTAAAGTCGGGCCGCCTTCCAAAAGCCGGCCTGGGTGACAGCCAGCAAGGGGAAGGCGGCCCCATGTCTTGGATTCTTGAGAGCCGGACGGGCTCGTAATTTTTTCAGAAGGGCCAGGGGAAGCCGGCTAGGCTACCCATGGCTATTTACTCTGACAGTAGTCCCCGAAGCTGATCGAGCTTCGAGGCGGACAAAGGGACGAGAAGCTTGGTCAGCTTCCTTCCCTGAAGAGCCGGCTTTGCTGGTGCATGCCGATTTCGGAGAGCCCTGCGTCTTGCAGGCGGGAAAGTGGTCGACCCGCGTACTGACCGCGGGCCCTCCCGCGGGCCTCGTGGCAGCGAGACCCTGCCAGCGCACGCGTGCGGCGGGACACCTCCGCAGGCCCGGGCCCGCCACTCCTAGGCCTCGGCCCGAACGCTGATCTTCTGCGGCCCAGGTGGACCGCTTGCCTTCCCGTGGCGATTTTATTTCGCCGTTTAGGGCGCAATAAACGCGGGACGTGGGGGGTGGGCACGATCGATCCCCACGTTTCCCCACGCCGCGCCTCGTCGGCTCCGCCACGCGAGCCTATAAGTAGGGGGAGGAGGGGGAGAGACAGAGGTTCGCACACTCTCTCTCGCTCCGCCCCTTCTCGTCCTCCTTTCTTCCTCTTGTTGCCGCCGCAGCCTCCCGTCTCAGCGCCGCCGCGCCGCCACATCGTCTTGCTCCCATGGCGCTATCGAGCTCGTGGGATGTCTCCAACGTCCATGAGGACCATGTTGAGTTCCTCCGCCAGACTCGGCGCCTGCCCGACGCCAACCTCGTGCGGGTCCGCCTGGCGCCGGAGACGGAGATCTCGCCGGCACCGGAGGAGGGCGAGCGGGTCGTCTTCCGCTCGCACTTCCTGCGCGGCTTCGGCCTTCCGGCGAGCGGATTCCTGCGCTCCTTCCTCGAGTTCTACAATCATCAGCCGCATCACCTCATGCCCAATGCGGTGATGCTGCTGTCAGCCTTCGTCTCTCTCTGCGAAGGTTTCTTGGGGCTGCTCCCCACGCTGGAGCACTGGGGGGAATTCTTCCAGAGTAAACTCGGCACCATCGTCGCAGGCGTGCCCGCCCCCTGCGGGGCCATCATCGCCATGAGGAGGTCGGGCGAGAACAACCCGTTCCCGCCCATCCCCCTGATCCAGTCGGTGAAGATCTGGCAGAAGTCATACTTCTACGTGAAGAACGTCGCCCAGCAAGGAGACCACGTCAACCTGCCGGCTTACGTAGCCGGCCCGCCGGCTGGGAGGCAGCCCTCATGGAGTTTCCGGTCCAGGTCACTGTCTCAGGCCGGGAACGCTGCCGTCTTCCGGCTTCGGGTGATGATCCAGTCGGAAGGCCTGAGCGGGGCCGACTTGGTGGCCGCCTTCGTGGAGCGCCGGATACTTCCTCTCCAAAGCCGGCCCCACATGATGTGTCAGATGAGCGGCCGCTTCGACCCAAGCCGGCTGAGCACCAGGGAGATGCCTCATGCGGAGGTGTCATACATGGTAAATCATATCTCCAATTGCAAGCTCGCCGAGGACTGGCGATACGGCAAGGTGCCGTATTCTCGCGCCAACCCTTCTCCCATGGTAAGCTTTCCTCTCTTTCTTCTTTTTGTTGGTAGCCGGCTTTATGAGGGCCGGCTTCTGATCGGTCGGTTCTTCTTAGCAGAACCCCCTTCTTCCGCCGACGACCAGGGCAGCAGGGATAGAACGCCAGTACATCCCCGACCGCACGGTGGACGACGCCGACGACCCGGATTTAGGGGCGGCCGCCATGGAAGACGCCCTTGTGGGGGACGACGCCGAGCTCGGAGGCACAGGGCTTACCGCCAGCTTCGAGGACTGGCCGGATGATGCCGAAGCCGAAGTCGCCCCGCGTCGCCAGCCGGCGGCCGACCATCAGGGCGCGGGCTTGTCCACCGCGCCGGCTGCCGGCAGCGGCGCACAGAAGCGTTGGGCCGCGTCAATCCTCTTCGGCAGTCGGCCGAAGAAGTCCAAAGCCTCCACCGCGGCGACCAAACGAGATGAGGCGGCCGCGAAAGCGGCCCGCTTCCGCAAGGCGGTGAAGCAGCCTCAGGCGGTCTCAGCGTAAGTCGTCGATTGCCTGGTCGCATGTTTTTCATCGTTCTCTCCTATTCGAACATTCTTCCTAACCTTTTCCTGCTCGTTGGACAGGGCGCCGCTTTCCCTTGAGCGGGGTCCGGGCGGCTCCGTAGTTGGGCCGACTGGAGGGTCTTCGGGCTCCCGCTGCGTGGACCCCCGCGCCGACCTCGGGGAGGCCACGGAGCGGAACGCCCGTGAGGCGCGGGAGGAGCGTGAGGCGGTGGAAAAAGCGGCCGCCCAGGCGGCGAGGGAGCAGGCCGACGCGGCAGCCAAGGCCCAGGCGGAGGCGGCGACCGCGGAAGTGGAGGCGGAGGGTTCGCGTAACCAGCCTCCGCTGCTCGCCATTCCCGTCCGAGCCGTGGCCCCTGACACCCCATTGCCCCTGGCGGAGGAAATCGTCCAAGACCCGCCGCTGATGGAGAGGAAGGAGGACCTCGTGGTCTTCGCGGGGAGAGTGCCGCCGGCAGCGCCAACCGAAGCGGGCCAAGGCGGCCAATCGTCAGCGACGCCGGAGGAGCCGGCCGGGGGTGAGCCGGAGGACGGAGCCGGCTTCGAGGTGCAGCAGGGGACGCGTCGGCGCGCAGGGGGAGGCGCCGCTCCGCCGGAGTCGCGCCGAGTTGCGGGCGCCGGCCAGTCGGCGGAGGCTCTGGAGGCGGCCAACACCGCCACGTCCGAGTGGACTCCCAGCGGGGGGACTGGCGAGCTGAATGTGGCGGCTCAAGAGATCCGGAGCCGGCTTCAAGCTCAGGCCGCCCTGCTGCAGTAGTACACCCAGGAGTTCCTATCGACGCGGGCCGCCATCCGGGTGAGTCTTTCATTCTTGGCCGCTTTGGTCTCTTGATTTCTTCCGTGGGGGCGCGTCAGCGCACCCACTGGGTGTAGTCCCCGAGATTCGGGCCGACTGCTGAGCAGTCGGGTCGGATCTTTCTTGACGACTACCTTATTTTTGCTTCCTGTCTGAACTTCCAGGAATATCATAACTCCCGTGCTGCCGCCTTCAACTCCCAGGCTCAGGAGTTGGGTCGGAAGACCGACGACCTGCTCAACAGCCGAAGTAAGTGCTTGATCTTGTCTGTCTCCTGTGGGGGCGCGTCAGCGCACCCACTGGGTGTAGTCCCCGAGATTCGGGCCGACTGCTGAGCAGTCGGGTCAGATCTTCCTTGACGACTTTTTCCTTATTGGTTTTTTTTCTTTCGTCTATCGTGCTTTCAGGGGCCAACGCCGACTTGAGGAGGGAGCTCGGCGAAGCGGAGGCCGCCCTTCGTACCAAGGATGCTGAGTACGCTGCCTTGGTCCAGGAGCGTGACCGCCTGGCCAAGAAGCTGGCTGACCAAGAGGAGAGCCACAAGGCGGCCTTGCAGAAAGCGCAGGATAGCGAGGCCGCCCAGAAGGCAGAGTTTGAGACCGAGGCGGCGAGCTGGGCTGAGACCCGGCGAGCGCTGGATGAAGGCTTCGGCCGCATCGAGGACTTGACCGACGGTAAGCCGCCTTCCTCGCTCCTCTCCTGCCCCTTGCCGCCTGGTTTTTGGCCTGACTTGTGCTGCTGCCTATTTTCTTGTGCATACTACTTTCCCGGCTACTCCGCCTTCGCCGGCCAAACCATCGAGGCCCATCGCGAGGCGCGCCGTCAGGCGGGGGTCAACATCGCGCCGGACGCGAATCAGACGCTTGAGGAACAGCTCTTGGCTGTCCAAGCGCGGCTACAGCGGGCTCACCGGATGCTTCGCCGGCTCCAATGTGCTGGGGCGCAGGTGTTGGCCGCCCTCTGGCCCGGCGAGACGATCCCCCGCAACCCAAGCCGGACTGCCGACTGGCTGGAGGTCGCAGTCGGTCGCTTTGAAGCTTGGAAGGCGGCGGCGGCCCGTCTTGGAGCCGAGCGGGCGTTGGAGTTCGTTTGAGCTTGGTACCGATGGCTGAACCTGGACCAGCTGCGCACTTGGCGGCTGGAGGCCGACGCGGAGCTGGAGGAGGTGCGGCCGGCTATCGCCCAGTGTGCTTCGACGATCGCCGAGTGCACCGACATCAGTGCTTTTGCACCTGAAATCAATGATGACGGCGTTGCCCAGCCGGAGGAGTGGTTCGGGCTGAACCCGGCGATGGGCGAGGACTCGGCAGAGGAGATCGCCTCCGGCGACAAGGGCGAGGATGACGAAGAAGAGGACGGTGAAGACGTCAAGCCGGCTAGTGGAACAACCGGCCGGCCTCAGGCTAACCGTGCCTCCAGCAACGAGGCGCGTGGAAGCGCGCCCTCTGCGGGAGGCGGTGATCAAGCCGAGGTTCGCCAGCCGGCCACTCCTTCAGCCGGCACAACCGTCTCCGCCGACCAGCCCGGCTCGTCGGTCGTTCCGCCAGCTTGACCTGCCGTCCTTATTTTTCCTGCTTGTTGCCTTTTGAACAATCTTTATTAAGCTTTCGCAGTTCCACCCACTGGGGGTGTATCCAAACTATGTTGAATGCTGGCCTCTTGGAGGTCTTTTATGTAAATATTATTATGTGCATGTTTGGTTTCCATTCGCGTATGCTTTTTATCCTTAGGCTTTTTCCTTTGCCGCCGTCCCTCTTTGGGGAGGCAAGTACTCGAGCTTTCTTGGATTGAAGTGAAGTGAATGGAAACCGGCCGGCCGGCTACTTTGGTAGTCGGTCGGTGGTAGGCGGCAAACCGGCTTTCGTTATATTAGTCCGTTGGTCCCTGGCCATTCTTTGTGGGCATCCTTTCCTGCTTTGGACTCTTGCCAGCCGGACAGCCGGTTCTTCGAACTGCGACTTTGTAAAGGGCTAAGCCTGGGTGTCGGCACACTACTTGTCTGACCGCGGGTAGGACTTCTAATATAACTCCAGTCGGCCAGTCCCCGGGCCGACTAGTCGAACCCGGTGCCGGACGGAACAAGTAAATGAAATGACAAGGTCATAAGCATGATACTTTTCATTCATAGATAAAAGATGGCAGTCCCCGAGCCCTCCTCGGGGGGCCTATTGTCTCGTATTTAGTACAAAAGTTAGCGTGATACATACTACATTTCAACTGTAAAATCTTCGAAGGAGGTTGGCGTTCCATGGTCGTTCCGACTCCTTGCCGGAGTCGTCTCTCTTGCGTGCCTTCGGCTTCTGCGCGTCGATTAGGTAGTAGGAGTCGTTGCCTAGAGCTCTGCTGATGACGAAGGGGCCCTCCCAAGGGGCTGAGAGCTTGTGCTGGCCGGCTGTTCGCTGGATCAGCCGGAGCACAAGATCGCCCTCTTGGAAAGATCTTGGCCTGACCTTCCGACTGTGGTAGTGGCGCAAACCCTGCTGGTAGATGGCAGACCAGCTGAGGGCTAACAGCCGGCCTTCTTCCAGCAGGTCGACGCCGTCCTCTCGTGCTTCCTTGGCCTCCGCCTCCGTGTACATGGTTACCCGGGGCGAGTCGAACTCGATGTCGGTTGGGATGATCGCCTCGGCACCGTACACGAGGAAGAAAGGAGTGAAACCGGTTGACTTGTTTGGGGTAGTGCGCAGACTCCAGAGGACAGCCGGCAGCTCATCGAGCCAACAGCCGGCTGAACGCTCCGGGGGTACGACCAGTCGGGGCTTGATGCCGGAGAGGATGAGGCCGTTGGCTCGCTCGACCTGGCTGTTTGACTTCGGGTGGGCGACGGACGCTAAGTCCAGCCGGATACCTTGGGCTGCGCAGAAACGTGCCAAGGCTCCTTTGGCAAAATTCGTGCGATTGTCGGTGATGATGCTGTGTGGCACGCCGTACCGAGTTGTTATGTCTGCGATGAATGTCACTGCAGTCGGCCCATTCAGCTTCTTGATCGGCTTTGCCTCAATCCACTTGGTGAATTTGTCCACGACGACGAGCAAATGCGTCATGCCGCCGCGCGCCGTCTTGAATGGGCCCACCATGTCCAGTCCCTAAATGGCGAAGGGCCAGGTGAGGGGAATGGTCTTGAGTGCCGAAGCCGGCATGTGTTGCTTGGAGCTGAAGAGTTGGCACCCTTTGCAATATTTAACTAATTCTTTGGCGTCATCCAAAGCAGTCAGCCAGAAGAAACCATGGCGGAAAGCTTTGGCGACGGGTGATCTTGAAGCCGCATGGTGGCCGCATTCTCCTTGGTGAATGTCTCTAAGGATTGCAATGCCCTTCTCTTGCTCGACGCACCGTTGGAGGACTCCAGTGACACTGCACTTGACGAGTTCTCTATTGACGATTGTGTATGCTCCGGCTCGACGTTGGACTTGTCTTGCCTCTGTTTCGTCAGCTGGCAGATCTTGGTTTACTAGGAAGTTGAGGATGGACTGAGCCCATGACGGAGCCGCGACTTCTCCTACTGCCAATGTGGCTACTGCCACTAGGGTGGGCGGGCTGGGTGGTGAAATGCTGGAGTCGGCCGCCGGCTATTGTGTTGGTGCAGTCCCCGGGCCGGCTACTGTAGTCCCCGAGCCGGTTGTGGCAGTCCCCGAGCCTGTTGCCGAAGTCCTCGGGCCGACTACTGAAGTCCCGGGGTCGCCTGCTTGGTTCTTCGAGCCGGACCCGGCCGCGTCGGGGTCAGGCGGTACGAAGATGGAATCGGACTCTGGAGACGGCTTGATGGACGGCTTGAGGAGGCGTTGTAGAGCGATGCCGGTTGGTATTGCTTGCCGAGTGGAGCCTATTCGAGCCAGGGCATCGGCTGGCTCGTTGTCGGCTCGCGGTACGTGGAGGAACTCGCATCCTTCAAAGTATCCGCTGAGTTGTTGAACCAGGAAGCGGTAGCTTGCCATATTTGCGTCCTTGGCGTCCCAGTCGCCGGATGATTGCTGAACCACCAAGTCTGAGTCGCCATAACATAGGATCCGGCGGATGCTGAGTTCCTTGGCAAGCCGGAGCCCGTGTATGAGTGCCTTGTACTCAACTACATTGTTGGAGGCGGCAAAGTGAATCTGCAGCGTGTATCTGAGCTTGTCGCCTTTGGGAGAGGTAAGGACGACGCTGGCTCCCAAGCCGGTGCGCATCTTGGACCCGTCAAAGTGCATGCGCCAATGGGTGGAGTCGGGAGCCGGCGGTAGGTACTGGGTCTCGGCCCAGTCGACGAGGAAGTCGGCCAGTGCTTGGGACTTGATGGCGGTGCGGGGCTGGTAGAAGATTGTGTAAGGGGCCAGCTCGATGGCCCATTTCGCCACCCGGCCGGATGCGTCCCGGCTGCCTATGATCTCGGCCAGCGGGGCGGTGCATACGACCGTGACGGGATGCTCTTGAAATTAGGGCTTCAGCTTCTTGGCGGTGAAGTACACGCCGTAACACATCTTCTGGTAGTGCGGGTAGTTCTGCTTTGAAGCGGACAGCACCTCGCTCAAATAATACACCGGCCTCTGGACCGGCTGGGCTCGGCCTTCTTCTGGGCGTTGGACTACGATGACGGCGCTGACCACCCGGCTGGTTGCGGCAATGTAAAGGAGCATGGGCTCTTTCTCAGTCGGCGCCGCTAGGATGGGCGGCGTGGCCAGCATCTTCTTCAGCTCGTGAAAAGCTTGGTCGGCCTGGTCGTTCCACTCGAAGTGAGTGCTCTTCTTCATGAGGCGGTAGAGGGGGAGAGCTTTCTCTCCGAGCCGGCTGATGAAGCGGTTCAAGGGGGCCAAGCATCCGGTGAACTTCTGGATGTCTCGAAGCTTGGTGGGAATCGCCATTCTCTCGATGGCCTTGATCTTCACCGGGTTGCATTCGATGCCGCGTTCGGAGACCAGGAAGCCTAGGAGCTGGCCGGCTGGCACTCCGAACACGCATTTCTCGGGGTTGAGCTTGATTTGGAACCGGCGTAGGTTCTCAAACGTTTCTTTGAGGTCTTCCAGCAAGGTGCCGCGCTTCTCCGTCTTCACCACAATGTCGTCCACGTAGACGTGGGCGTTTCTACCGAGTTGCTTGAGGAGGCACTTCTGCATGCAACGCTGAAAAGTGGCACCGGCATTTCTTAAGCCGAATGTCATAGTCAGGTAGCAGAAGGCTCCAAATGGCGTGATGAAGGCAGTCTTCAGGCGGTCGTCCGGATCTAGCTTTATCTGGTGATATCCTGAGTAAGCATCCAAGAAACTCAACAGCTCGCATCTGGCCGTGGAGTCTATCACTTGGTCAATCCTCGGCAGGGCAAAGGGATCTTTAGGGCAGGCCTTGTTGAGGCTTGTGTAGTCTATACACATGCGCCACTTGTTGTTCTTCTTTAACACGAGGACCGGGTTGGCAAGGCACTCTGGAAAGAAGACTTCCATAATGAAGCCGGCTGCCAGAAGCCGGGCTATCTCCTCCCCTACAATCCTTCTCTTTTCCTCTGATAGTCGGCGGAGGGGCTGCTTGACTGGTTTCGCGTCTTTTCGGACGTGTAGTTTGTGCTCGGCAAATTCCTTCGGAACACCCGGCATGTCCTTGGGGGACCATGCAAAGATGTCACGATTCTTACGGAGGAAATCGGCGAGCTCGCCTTCCTATTTGTTGTTCAGGCTTGCCCCGATGACGGCAAACCTCTCGGGGTGCTCGGGGTCAAGGGGTATCTTCTTGGTTTCTTTGGCCAGCTGGAAAGATCCTTGGGCATCATACTCCTTGGGGTCGGGGGACTGGTTTGGCTGCTTGCTAGCCATGGCCACGACCCGGTCCAACATCTTCTTCTCTTCGGCAATCACAAGGGACTCGGCTAGCCGGCTGCTGGCGGCAGCGCACTCGGAAGACTTCTTGTAATCGCCGGCTACGGTGATGACGCCCTTGGAACTTGGTATCTTCATCTTGAGGTATGCATAGTGGGGAACTGCCATGAACCTGGCCAAGGCGGGTCGGCCAAGCAACGCGTGGTAGGGGCTCTCCAGGTCCACCACTTCAAACCAGATTGCTTCCCGGCGGAAATGCTCCTTGTCCCCAAAGAGTACATCAATCTTGATCTTGCCAATGGGGGCGCAGGACAAGCCAGGTACGATGCCATGAAACACTGTCCGAGTAGGCATGAGCTGCTTCGTCTTGACATTTAGCTTCTCCAGGGTGTCACGGTACAGGATGTTGATGCTGCTCCCGCCGTCTATCAGCACGCGGGAGAAGCGGGCAGCGCGTCTGTCCGTCGCGAGGGTGTCTTCCAGGACCAACGCATAAGAGCCGGGAGACGGCATCACCTCTGGATGGTCGGCCCGGCTCCAGCTGATGGGTTTTTCTGACCAATGCATGTGTCCGGCGGGGTTGGCAGCGACCATGCTGACTTCCTGGTGCTCTCGGCATTTGCCGCGCTGGTCTTCGAGCTGGCTTGTAAAGATGATGTAGGTTGCTTGCTCGTCGGGGAATTCATCGTGCACGGCTCCGACTGCGGGCCGAGCGGCCGGAGGTGGCGGAGCCGGAGGCGGCAGGCCGGCAGGCGGAGGCGGCGCGAGCCCCTCGCCTTTAGAGATTTGGGTGAGCCAATGGCACTTCCGGGTTGTGTGGTTGGACGGCTTCGCGCCGCTATGGAATTTGCACGGGGCATCGAGAGTTTGCTCGTAGGAGAAAGCCGGCTGCCAAGCCGGCCGGCCGCCCTTGGGCTTCTTGGGCGCGGGTCGCCCTTCAAGCAGCGTGTCTTCGACTGTGGCCACCTGCCGATTGGCGGGAGGCGGCGCAGGGCCCTTGCGCTTGCGGTCGTTCGGGTGTGGGCGTCGGCCGGAATCCCCTGCCGGCGTCTTGGGCGCCGGGTTGAGTACTTTCCCGGACGCGTCTACCCGGAGCTCGGTCTTCATCGAAGAGTCGGCGGTGGCGTATTTGTCTACTATGTCCAGAAGCTCGTCGAGGGTAGTCGGCTCGTCGCAGAGGAGCTTGTGCTTGAGGAGGGTACCTTCTCGGCACCCGGCAGTGAAGTATTCGATGGCTTGCACCTCGTGCACCCCCTCGCAAGAATTGCGAAGCTCGGCCCAACGCGTGAGGTAGTCGCGAGTGGACTCGGCTGGGCCCTGTACGCACAGGGAGAGCTGCCTGGGCTTGGGGGCCCGCTTGTAGGTGCTGGTGAAGTTGTGGATGAAAGCTTCAGTGAAATCTAGCCAGCTGTTAATGCTGAGAGGCTTGAGGCTATTGAGCCAGGTGCGCGTCGTGCCTTGCAGCATGAGGGGCACGTACTTCACGGCAACGCGCCGGTTGCCGTTGGCTATGCTGACCGCCGTGGAGTAGTCGATCAACCAATCTTCTGGCTTCACAGAGCCGTTGTATTTGGGCGTGTCTCTTGGGAGCGAGAACCCTTTGGGGAAAGGCTCGTCGCGGATGCAGGGGACGAAACAAGGCGGGCCGACATCGTCTTCTTCTTCCAGTGCCAGGGATCGCGCCAGGCGGTCGATCCGATGGCGGGCGTCGTTCTCGCCGACTCCTTCGCGGCGACCTAGTCGGCCACCGAGAGTCGGGTGCGCCACTGGCGGCGGGGTGGGATATCTCTCTCCACGGGGGCAAGGCGGAGGCGGGTTGCCCCGCCATTCCATGGCTCGGGGATGGCCGTCCGCGTCTCGCTCGATGGAGATTCGGGTCCGGCTTCGGCTGGCCGCCGGCTCTTTCTCGCGTCGCGCGCGGGCGTTGCTCGTAGTTGGTGTCCGGGACGTCGCGCCGTGATATCGGCGCGGGGGAGGGCTTCTCGCGCGGGCGTCGGCTTCGTGCCGCCGTGCGGCCGCGTCAATCAGTTGCTGGATGCGCCGGGTCATGTGGGGGAGTTCTTCGGCCTCCAAGCCGTCCAACTCGTCCACGGCCGCCTGGGCGGCACGCAAGTTCTCGAGCGGAGTGGCATAGACCGGGCGGTCGGCTCCCAGCATGTCGGCGATGACGGCGCCGCGTTTCTTGACAATGCCGGCCCGGCTTGGCCCACCCGGGGCCGGCGTGCCGAAGCCGGCGCGGTCAGCTTCGCGCTGGTAGGCCTCAGTGAGGCGTCTCACGGAAGCCAGCCTCCGGCCCTCTGCGAGGAGGGCGAGGCGGCGCGCCTCCAGTGCTTCGTCGTCGGCATCAGCCGGGAGGGGGGTGGACAAGTCGTGGGCCGCCGCGTGCGGGGCGTCGTGGGCGCTTTCGTCGGCCGGGCCGCCGTGGCCGATGACCATCACTTCGGTGGTGACAGTATCGCGGCCGTGGGTCCGAGGAAGCGGGTCGTTGTAGATCACGACGTTGGTGGGGAAGGTGTCGAAGGAGGCCGTGTCGGAGTCGACAGGCATCGGGTCGGTGGAGCCAACCGACTCCAGATCCACAGCGGGCTCGCTGGAGACATGGAGCTGGCCGAGGAGGTTGGCGAGGTGGTCGGTGCCCGCATCGGAGGCGAGCTCGTCGGAGATGAGGGTTTCGTCGAGGAGATTGGCGAGGCTGCTCGCCGCGCAGATGCTGGTGACGCCTTGCAGCGCGTCGTGGCAAGCGCCATCGGGCGTGCCGGGCTGGCTACGCTCGCTGGGGAGGAAGAGGGTTCCCGTCCAGAATAGGTCTCCGGACGACGGTGCACCTGGCCCCACGGTGGGCACCAAATGTCGGGTGGTAGGTGCGACATATGCCAACGGGTGGCTTATCATTGTGGGAGCCAGTAAGACGTCGCCGGTGCTAGGAAACGGGATGAGGCGAAGACATGCACGCCGGCGAATCTTACCCAGCTTCGGGGCTCTCCGTGGCGATAACACCCCTACTGCTGCTCTGCGGGGTCTCCGCATGATCACTAGATGGACAAGTAGCTACACAACGCTCCTTGAGCTGTTCGGTGGGAGGAGGAAGAAGGGCACGGCTAGCTTGCTTCTTCTCCTTGTGTGGTGTCTAAAACTAGCTAGGGGTCCCCCCCTTTGCATGGGCGCCCCGGGGGGTTTATATAGGCCTACCCCCCGGGGGTACAATGGTAATCCGACTGGGCGCGGGGCCCAGCCATCTGTGACTGCGCTCGCCGGCTTCTGCGTCGGCTGCTGGGGCCCGCGACTGGTGGGTCCTGCCGGCTGCCGGCCCCTTGGTCGACAGGCAGGCCCCACTGTCCAGGACCTAGTCAGCGGCTGGTTACTATTGCTCTATCTTGGTGACGTGGGCTTTGTCATGGTAGGCGTGGGTACAGTGCCGCCGCCCGGCGGGCGATCGCTGTAGCCTCACCGTGTCTTGTCTCCTTAATGGGGCGTCTCCTTCGAGGGAGGCGGCAAGCCGGTTGCGGGGAGCCGGCTCTGTCTTGGGCCGACTGGGGGAGGCGTGGCCGCCTTCGGGTGTCTCTCTGCCCGAAGGGGCCCACCGCCCGTGGGCCGTACTGGCAGCCCATCGTGGATGGCATCAGGGTCAACATGGCAACAGTGTTGCGCCGGACGGGTCATGGTCACCCGTACGGCGCACTGTGCTGGTCGTGCTCCGGGATTTGGGGGTGGCAGGCTTTACTGTAGCCGCGCCCTGTCACATCGCCGTTAGGTGGATGCAAACTTTGAGGGTACGGTATCGAACGCTTTATGGGAGCCGGCTTCTTGGAGTCGGCCTCCTCGCGGCCGGCTTCTCGAAGTCGTCCCTCCCATGGATTTCTTCATGAGGGCTAAAGTCGGGCCGCCTTCCGAAAGCCGGCCTGGGTGACAGCCAGCAAGGGGAAGGCGGCCCCATGTCTTGGATTCTTGAGAGCCGGACGGGCTTGTAATTTTTTCAGAAGGGCCAGGGGAAGCCAGCTAGGCTACCCATGGCTATTTACTCCGACACATATATGATGCTTGCCTAAACAACATGGCATTGCATATTTCACATACATAATGCCTTGCAACAAGATAACATTGCATAATTCACATATATAATGTCTTGCAACAAGATGGCATTGCATAATTCACATATATGGTAATTAGACACTAAACAGGTGGCATTCACACAAAGCATGTCTAAACTAAGCAAATGACATAGCAATGCAAGATACCATACGCACGATATGAGCAACATAACCCTACCAAGTTAGGGCATGCACCTCGGGGGGGGATATGACCGGTCATCTGTCTCTGAATTCTCCTCTGAGGAGCTATTGGTAACCCACAAGACATGCGCTTCGTCAGATAGCATTGTCTGCTCTGAAGACCTTGTTTCCACTCCAGATTTTCCATGACCATGCCAAATGGCTGATGCACAGGAAGAGTAATTGAATGTACTAAAATTGTTAACAAATTTAACATGTAATAAAAAATGATGGCATGATATAATTCACATATAAGATGACTGGCTAACCAGGGTGGCATTGCAAAATTCACATATATGATGCCTGGCTAGACAAGATGGCATTGCATGATTCACATATACGATAAAGAAACTAAACGGATGGCATTGACACAAAGCATGTCTAAACTAAGAAGATGACATCTTTAATGTATACAGTAAGCAATGCAAGGCACCATATGCATGATATTACCAACATTAGCATGCCAAGTTAGAGCGAAGACCTCATGGGGTAAATAGGAGTGGTCTTCTCCTTCTGAATCCCCCTCATAACAGTTATCTTCCTCTTGATTATGATCCGAAATGGGTGGAGGGGGGCTGCCTTTGCGCCCATGATGGAATGACGTCTGCATGAAATTTTATTGCCACGCAAGGCTCGTCTCTTTTGCTCTACATGATCAGTTCCATTGTGTACAATAACTGACATGCATAGGAATAAAACATAGTGAGATTATGTAAGGAGTGCATGCACAAATCCAGAGTGATGGTAGCAAACTGTGGATAGACCCAAAACCAATGATAGCAGGCAGATAATAGCTTTAGTTAAAAAATACAGATAATGGCTCCTTTAATGTTTGTTTGCACCCAACATGAAACTCATAGTAGACACCGGAGATTAACCAGATAGTAGACAGATAGTACTGATTGCTGCCCCAATATGTACCCCACAACCATTTAAAAACTCAAGTTTCAGCATTAGTTTGGACCTGACTCGGAGTCTAATAGGTGAACACGACGATAATGTAGCATGCCATCATATTAAGCGATGCATAACATAAGCAGACACAGAAGAGTGCGACCTCTCTTGCGGACCTGTGTAGTCCTCAAGGTCATCTGCTCAGTTGATGATGGTAATGCAGTTGCCGTGGCTGCCGGCGGCGGGGAAGAAGATCTGAGGCGGCGAAAGATAGTTTGGAGAGTGGATCCCTGCCGTGGTGAACCCTTCCGTCATTGGAGCAGCTGAGCTGGGGTGGAACACAGCACCGCAGGAGCAGGACAAACCACATAAGGTTTTCTTTGACACATATCTGTAACAGAAGTAATTGAGTAAGGGCTTGTTTGAATTTGAGGATTCTAACAATGTAGGGATAGGAAATAGACAGGAATAGGATAGGAATGCACGTGCAAAACAGAGAATTTAAAAACACAAGATTTCTGCCAATCTAGGTGTTTGATTCACAACAATTGGAAGATCACAGGATGCAAAAAAGCATGGTGAGATTAAGTCAAACCACAAGAAAATGTACGGTTATAATGCTATTATGCTACTATCTCTTAGTCTTGTGCTTGATGAATAGGAATATGAAAAGGAGGAGAAGTGGAAATTAGAATTCCTACGGTTTTTCTTTCAAGGAGACACTAAAGGAACAAATCCTACAGTTTTCCTTTGCTCCATTCCTTTGCACCAAATTCATGAAAAGTAGTACCATAGGAAACTTTTCAATTCCGATGTTTTTCATTCACTTTTCCTTTCAAGCACTGGTGATTCTAGTAGGCAGGCTTGAGCAAGGAAAATCCTACACTAAAAAAATGTTTTTGTGCTACTTCTATTACTTTGGACCCAGGCCACTGCTATACTAGCTCATATCCAAGGCCCATCGACAAATGCACAGCTCAAACGCGCAGAGATAAATAATGATGGCGTTCAAGAGAGTCCATCACGGATAGCTAAGTTGCCTAGTACCTCACTGCTTGTCATATAGTAGGATAAAATAATCATATTTCCCGTTACTACGAGTGCTCAGTGGACAATATATATAACATGTAGAGTAAAAAAGAGATGCAACAAGTGTACAACCTCTTTGGCGAAGCCATGTCGATCTCAGCGTCATTGGGTTGGCCGGTGAGGATGCTCTGGCTGACTTGGCTGTCGGAGGAGGGGAAGAAGATCTTAGGCGTCTGGAGATGGAGCCCGAGGTACTGCTCCGCTGTGATGGAGGGTTTCGTCGTTGGAGCAGCTCCGGTGAGTTGTACGACGCCGAGGCTGAAGCAGGACAAGAGAGACAACGAACAACGTTAACCTGAGTGGAATTCTAATAGCATCTCCAATACATGACGTAAAATACATAAACACAAAGTTCTAGATGTAAAATACATCAGCCGCTCATCTCTGAACTTAACTGTCGAAACTGAATTTAACTGTCGAAACTAAACTTAACTGTCGAAACTGAACTTAACTGTCGAAACTGAATTTTGCTGTCGAAACTGAACGCACTAGCAAGGTGAGGCTACAGGTCGGTCGACTGACTTTTTCATCTCTGGTCAGTCGATTTTGCAGCCGTTGGATACGAAATCAAGGGCATGCGGTTCATCTTCAACCTCCACCCCCCCTGAGCCGGCCAAACAGCAGCCCCCCGCCACCCGCGGCCGGCGGTGCGCCGCCCCGCCCGCCCTGAAAACACTCCCCACCGCCGGTCCGCCGCCGCCCCGGCCATCCCTCTAGGCCCCCCCTGGTGCCGAGCTTTTTCTCCGGCGATCCCCACGCCACCGCCCCGCCAATGCCCTGCCACCGCCGGCGACCACCGCCCCCATCCTGAACCCTAAGATAGATAGTGGGGTACCCCTCCGGCGAGACCCCCTCCCCGCTGCGGCTGGTTCTTCCTTCACCCCGGCGGCATCGGAGTGAAGTGTAGCTAAATCGGAGCAGCATCGCAAGTAAGAGCAAGAGCGAGAGCAGAAGCGCGAGCAAGAGCAATAGCAAGAGCATACCAGGCAGGGGACTGAGAGCAAGAGCAGAGCAGCAGCGCGAGCAAGAGCTAAAGCAGCAGCAGGTCCTACTGGTGTGGATGTCGCCGCTGAGGGAGCGACATCGTGGAGGAAGTGGTCGGCGACGCCGCCGTGGATGGAGCCGCGCCGTGTCGGCTCGGGACCGAGCGCCGGCAGCACCGTGAGATCGAATCAAGAAGAAAATGCAGCGATTAGTGTACAACCTCTTTGGTGGCGCCGATTAGGCTGCAGCTTTATCCGAGGAAACTGTGATGATGATGCTCTTCCGGTGGTGCAGGTGAAGACGGTGGTGTGGGAATGGAGGTGGCTCGAAAGACGAGGGGAATGTCGGGGCAGCTCCTTGGAGGTGGAGGACGGGGTGGCTGAACCGGCGGGACGATGAGATCGACGACGGATCCTCATACGGTACGGTGGATGAGGAACGTCGAGGTGTTGCTGTGGACGACGTCGTCGGGGAAGAGGCTCCGGCTAGGTGGCGGACGGAGCAGGGTGTGGGGTTTCGTCACGGGTTTTCGCGGCCTCGGTGTACGAATGGGTGGGCGGATGGGATGGCAGTGGGGAACCATGGCTTAGACACGCGCTTGTCTGAAATGTGGGGTAATTTATGAAAGTACCCCCACCGATTTGAGGTGGTTCTTTCGGTTCAGGGGTACCACAGGCATTTCGCGTGTCGGGATTTCACAGGAGGTGGGAGTTTTCACGCGCATTGTAATTTCGGAATATCAAGGCACTGGTTGAGATGGAGGGAGTTGTCGGAGCACAACGAGACAAAGATATATCTTAAATATTTCGGGCTACCAAGGCGCGGGTTGAAGAGGCGGGAGTTTCGCAACATGATAGACAAAGACGCTAGCTTGAATTTTCGGCATAACAAGGCGCGACTTGAAATTTCGGAAGAACAAGCTTAACGTGTACCCAAAAAAAAGACAATTTGCACCTCAACACGCACAACACACACACAAACACCATTTAGACTAGAGTAAGGTACACGTGCATTGCACGCATGAGATTTGGCAACCAAATTATGAATAAATTGTTGGGGAACGTTGTAGAAAACAAAAAATTTCCTACGGTTTCACCAAGATCCATCTATGAGTTCATCTAGCAACGAGTGATCGGATTGCATCTACATACCTTTGTAGATCACGTGCGGAAGCGTTCAAAGAAAGGGGATGAGGAAGGCGTACTCGACGTGATCCAAATCACCGGAGATCCTAGCGCCGAACGGACGGCACCTCCGCGTTCAACACACGTACGGTCAGCGTGACGTCTCCTCCTTCTTGATCCAGCAAGGGGGAAGGAGAGGTTGATGAAGATCCAGCAGCACGACGGCGTGGTGGTGGATGCAGCAGTCACCGCAGCAGGGCTTCGCCGTTCTCTACGGAGGAGGAGGAGGTCTTGGAGGGGAGAGGGAGGCGCCAGGGGCATGGGGTGCGGCTGCCCTCCCTCCCCCCTCTATATATAGGGTCCCCAGGGGGGCGCCGGCCCTGGAGATCCAATCTCCCAAGGGGGCGGCAGCCAAGGGGGGTGGAGTGCCCCCCAAGGCAAGTGGGGCGCCCCCCACCCTAGGGTTCCCAACCCTAGGCGCAGGGGGAAGGCCCAAGGGGGGGGCGCACCAGCCCACTAGGGGCTGGTTCCCCTCCCACTTCAGCCCATGGGGCCCTCCGGGATAGGTGGCCCCACCCGGTGGACCCCCCGAGACCCTTCCGGTGGTCCCGGTACAATACCGGTGACCCCGAAACTTGTCCCGATGGCCGAAATAGCACTTCCTATATATAATTCTTTACCTCCGGACCATTCCGGAACTCCTCGTGACGTTCGGGATCTCATCTGGGACTCCGAACAACTTTCGGGTTACTGCATATACATATCTCTACAACCCTAGCGTCACCGAACCTTAAGTGTGTAGACCCTACGGGTTCGGGAGACATGTAGACATGACCGAGATGGCTCTCCGGTCAATAACCAACAGCGGGATCTGGATACCCATGTTGGCTCCCACATGCTCCTCGATGATCTCATTGGATGAACCACGATGTCGAGGATTCATGCAACCCCGTATACAATTCCCCTTGTCAATCGGTACGTTACTTGCCCGAGATTCGATCGTCGGTATCCCAATACCTCGTTCAATCTCGTTACCGGTAAGTCACTTTACTCGTACCATAATGCATGATCCCGTGACCAGACACTTGGTCACTTTGAGCTCATTGTGATGATGCATTACCGAGTGGGCCCAGAGATACCTCTCCGTCATACGGAGTGACAAATCCCAGTCTTGATCCGTGTCAACCCAACAGACACTTTCAGAGATACCTGTAGTATACCTTTATAGTCACCCAGTTATGTTGTGACGTTTGGTACACCCAAAGCACTCCTACGGTATCCGGGAGTTACACGATCTCATGGTCTAAGGAAAAGATACTTGACATTGGAAAAACTCTAGCAAACGAACAGACACTTTCAGAGATACCTGTAGTATACCTTTATAGTCACCCAGTTATGTTGTGACGTTTGGTACACCCAAAGCACTCCTACGGTATCCGGGAGTTACACGATCTCATGGTCTAAGGAAAAGATACTTGACATTGGAAAAACTCTAGCAAACGAACTATACGATCTTGTGCTATGTTTAGGATTGGGTCTTGTCCATCACATCATTCTCCTAATGATGTGATCTCGTTATCAATGACACCCAATGTCCATAGTCAGGAAGCCAAGACTATCTTTGATCAACGAGCTAGTCAACTAGAGGCTTACTAGGGACATGTTGGTGTCTATGTATTCACACATGTATTACGATTTCCGGATAACACAATTATAGCATGAATAAAAGACAATTATCATGAACAAGGAAATATAATAATAATCCTTTTATTATTGCCTCTAGGGCATATTTCCAACAGTCTCCCACTTGCACTAGAGTCAATAATCTAGTTACATTGTGATGAATCGAACACCCATGGAATTCTGGTGTTGATCATGTTTTGCTCTAGGGAGAGGTTTAGTCAACGGATCTGCTACATTCAGGTCCGTATGTACTTTACAAATATCTATGTCTCCATCTTGAACATTTTCACGAATGGAGTTGAAGCGACGCTTGATGTGCCTGGTCTTCTTGTGAAACCTGGGCTCCTTGGCAAGTGCAATAGCTCCAGTGTTGTCACAGAAGAGTTTGATCGGCCCCGACGCATTGGGTATGACTCCTAGGTCGGTGATGAACTCCTTCACCCAAATCGCTTCATGCGCTGCCTCCGAGGCTGCCATGTACTCCGCTTCACATGTAGATCCCGCCACGACGCTCTGCTTGCAGCTGCAGCTGCACCATCTTACTGCTCCACCATTCAACATATACACGTATCCGGTTTGTGACTTAGAGTCATCCAGATCTGTGTCGAAGCTAGCGTCGACGTAACCCTTTACGACGAGCTCTTCGTCACCTCCATAAACGAGAAACATGTCCTTAGTACTTTTCAGGTACTTCAGGATATTCTTGGCCGCTGTCCAGTGTTCCTTGCCGGGATTACTTTGGTATCTTCCTACCAAACTTACGGCAAGGTTTACATCAGGTCTGGTACACAGCATGACATACATAATAGACCCTATGGCTGAGGCATAGGGGATGACACTCATCTCTTCTATATCTTCTGCCGTGGTCGGACATTGAGCTGAGCTCAATTTCATACCTTGCAACATAGGCAAGAACCCCTTCTTAGACTGATCCATATTGAACTTCTTCAATATCTTATCAAGGTATGTGCTTTGCGAAAGACCTATGAGGCGTCTTGATCTATCTCTATAGATCTTGATGCCTAACATATAAGCAGCTTCTTCAAGGTCCTTCATTGAAAAACTCTTATTCAAGTAGGCCTTAATGCTGTCCAAAAGTTCTATATCATTTCCATTCAAAAGTATGTCATCTACATATAATATGAGAAATGCTACAGAGCTCCCACTCAGTTTCTTGTAAACGCAGGCTTCTCCATAAGTCTGCATAAACCCAAACGCTTTGATCATCTCATCAAAGTGAATGTTCCAACTCCGAGATGCTTGCACCAGCCCATAAATGGATCGCTGGAGCTTGCATACCTTGTTAGCACTCTTAGGGTCGAAAAAACCTTCCGGCTGCATTATATACAGTTCTTCCTTAAGATAACCGTTAAGGAATGCCGTTTTGATGTCCATTTGCCATATCTCATAATCATAGTATGCGGCAATTGCTAACATGATTCAGACGGACTTCAGCTTCGCTACGGGAGAGAAAGTCTCATCGTAGTCAACCCCTTGAACTTGTTGATAACCCTTAGCGACAAGTTGAGCTTTATAGATGGTAACATTACCATCCGTGTCCGTCTTCTTCTTAAAGATCCATTTGTTTTCTATCGCTCGCCGATCATCGGGCAAGTCTGTCAAAGTCCACACTTTGTTTTCATACATGGATCCTATCTCGGATTGCATGGATTCAAGCCATTTGTTGGAATCGGGGCCCGCCATCGCTTCTTCATAGTTCGAAGGTTCACCGTTGTCCAACAACATGATTTCTAAGACAGGGTTGCCGTACCACTCTGGTGCGGAACGTGTCCTTGTGGACTTACGAAGTTCAGTAGCAACTTGATCTGAAGTTTCATGATCATCATCATTAACTTCCTCTCTAGTCGGTGCAGGCACCTCAGGAACATTTTCTTGAGCTGCGCTACTTATCGGTTCAAGAGGTAATACTTCATCAAGTTCCACTTTCCTCCCACTTATTTCTTTCGAGAGAAACTCTTTCTCTAGAAAGGATCCATTCTTGGCAACAAAGATCTTGCCTTCGGATCTGATGTAGAAGGTATACCCAATAGTTTCTTTAGGGTATCCTATGAAGACGCATTTTTCCGACTTGGGTTCGAGCTTTTCAGGTTGAAGTTTCTTGACATAAGCATCGCATCCCCAAACTTTTAGAAACGACAGCTTAGGCTTCTTCCCAAACCATAAGTCATACGGTGTCGTCTCAACGGATTTTGACGGAGCCCTATTTAAAGTGAATGCGGCAGTCTCTAAAGCATAGCCCCAAAATGACAGCGGTAAATCGGTAAGTGACATCATAGATCGCACCATATCCAATAGAGTGCGATTACGACGTTCAGACACACCATTACGATGAGGTATTCCAGGAGGCGTGAGTTGTGAAACTATTCCACATTTTCTTAAGTGTGTGCCAAATTCGTGACTCAAGTATTCTCCTCCACGATCTGATCGCAAAAACTTGATTTTTCTGTCACGTTGATTCTCAACCTCACTCTGAAATTCCTTGAACTTTTCAAAGGTTTCAGACTTCTGTTTCATTAAGTAGACATACCCATATCTACTCAAGTCATCAGTGAGGGTGAGAACATAACGATAACCACCGCGAGCCTCAACCCTCATTGGACCGCACACATCAGTATGTATGATTTCCAACAAGTTGGTTGCTCGCTCCATTGTTCCTGAGAACGAGTCTTGGTCATTTTACCCATGAGGCATGGTTCGCACGTGTCAAATGATTCGTAATCAAGAGACTCTAAAAGTCCATCTGCATGGAGCTTCTTCATGCGTTTGACACCTATGTGACCAAGGCGGCAGTGCCACAAGTATGTGGGACTATCATTATCAACCTTACATCTTTTGGTATTCACACTATGAATATGTGTAGCATTACGCTCGAGATTCATTAAGAATAAACCATTCACCATAGGAGCATGACCATAAAACATATCTCTCATATAAATAGAACAACCATTATTCTCGGATTTAAATGAGTAGCCATCTCAAATTAAACGAGATCCTGATACAATGTTCATGCTCAAACTTGGCACTAAATAACAATTATTGAGGTTCAAAACTAATCTCGTAGGTAAATGTAGAGGTAGCGTGCCGACGGTGATCACATCAACCTTGGAACCATTCCCGACACGCATCATCACCTCGTTCTACGCCAGTCTCCGTTTATTCCGCAGCTCCTGCTTTGAGTTACAAATGTGAGCAACCGCACCGGTATCAAATACCCAGGAGCTACTACGAATACTGGTAAGGTACACATCAATTACATGTATATCACATATACCTTTTGTGTTGCCGGCCTTCTTGTCCGCTAAGTATTTGGGGCAGTTCCGCTTCCAGTGACCACTTCCCTTGCAATAAAAGCACTCAGTCTCGGGCTTGGGTCCATTCTTTGGCTTCTTCCCGGCAGCTTGCTTACCGGGCACGGCAACTCCCTTGCCGTCCTTCTTGAAGTTCTTTCTACCCTTGCCTTTCTTGAACTTGGTGGTTTTATTGACCATCAACACTTGATGTTCCTTTTTGACTTCTACCTCTGCTGATTTCAACATTGAAAATACCTCAGGGATGGTCTTTTCCATCCCCTGCATATTGAAGTTCATCACAAAGCTCTTGTAGCTCGGTGGAAGCGACTGAAGGATTCTGTCAATGACCGCGTCATCCGGGAGATTAACTCCCAGCTGAGTTAAGCGGTTATGTAATCCAGACATAGTGAGTATGTGCTCACTGACAGAACTATTTTCCTCCATCTTACAGCTGAAGAACTTGTCAGAGACTTCATATCTCTCGACCTGGGCGTGAGCTTGAAAAACCATTTTCAGCTCTTCGAACATCTCATATGCTCCGTGTCTCTCAAAACGCTTTTGGAGCCCCGGTTCTAAGCTGTAAAGCATGCCGCACTGAACGAGGGAGTAGTCATCAGCACGTGTCTGCCAAGAGTTCATAACGTCTTGGTTCTGTGGGACGGGTGCGTCACCTAGCGGTGCTTCTAGGACATAATCTTTCTTGGCATCTATGAGGATGATCCTCAGGTTCCGGACCCAGTCCGTATAATTGTTGCCATCGTCTTTCAGCTTGGTTTTCTCTAGGAACGCGTTGAAGTTGAGGACAACGTGGGCCATTTGATCTACAAGACATATTGTAAAGATTTTAGACTAAGTTCATGATAATTAAGTTCATCTAATCAAATTATATAATGAACTCCCACTCAGATAGACATCCCTCCAGTCATCTAAGTATAACATGATCCGAGTTAACTAGGCCATGTCCGATCATCACGTGAGACGGACTAGTCAACATCGGTGAACATCTTCATGTTGATCGTATCTTCTATACAACTCATGCTCGACCTTTCGGTCTTCTGTGTTCCGAGGCCATGTCTGTACATGCTAGGCTCGTCAAGTCAACCTAAGTGTTTGCATGTGTAAATCTGTCTTACACCCGTTGTATGTGAACGTTGGAATCTATCACACCCGATCATCACGTGGTGCTTCAAAACAACGAACTGTCGCAACGGTGCACAGTTAGGGGAAACACTTTCTTGAAATTATTATGAGGGATCATCTTATTTACTACCGTCGTTCTAAGTAAACAAGATGCAAAAACATGATAAACATCACATGCAATCAAATAATAATAGTGACATGATATGGCCAATATCACATAGCTCCTTTGATCTCCATCTTGGGGCTCCATGATCATCTTGTCACCGGCACGACACCATGATCTCCATCATCATGATCTCCATCATCATGTCTCCATGAAGTTGCTCGCCAACTATTACTTCTACTACTATGGCTAACTCGTTTAGCAATAAAGTAAAGTAATTTACATGGCGTTTCTCAATGACACGCAGGTCATACAAAAAATAAAGACAACTCCTATGGCTCCTTCCGGTTGTCATACTCATTGACATGCAAGTCGTGATTCCTATTACAATAGCATGAACATCTCATACATCACATATATATCATTCATCATTCATCACAACTTTGGCCATATCACATCACAAAACATTTGCTGCAAAAACAAGTTAGACGTCCTCTAATTGTTGTTGCAAGTTTTACGTGGCTGCAATAGGGTTCTAGCAAGAGCGTTTTCTTACCTACGTGAAAGCCACAACATGATTTGTCAACTTCTATTTACCCTTCATAAGGACCCTTTTCATCGAATCCGCTCCAACTAAAGTGGGAGAGACAGACACCCGCCAGCCACCTTATGCAACTAGTGCATGTTAGTCGGTGGAACCGGTCTCACGTAAGCGTACGTGTAAGGTTGGTCCGGGCCGCTTCATCCCACAATACCGCTGAAGTAAAATAAGACTAGTAGCGGCAAGAAAGTTGACAACATCTACGCCCACAACAAATTGTGTTATACTCGTGCAAAGAGAACTACGCATAGACCTAGCTCATGATGCCACTGTTGGGGAACGTTGCAGAAAACAAAAAATTTCCTACGGTTTCACCAAGATCCATCTATGAGTTCATCTAGCAATGAGTGATCGGATTGCATCTACATACCTTTGTAGATCACGCGCGGAAGCATTCAAAGAACGGGGATGAGGAAGTCGTACTCGACGTGATCCAAATCACCGGAGATCCTAGCGCCGAACGGACGGCACCTTCGCGTTCAACACACATACGGTCAGCATGACGTCTCCTCCTTCTTGATCCAGCAAGGGGGAAGGAGAGGTTGATGAAGATCCAGCAGCACGACGGCGTGGTGGTGGATGCAGCAGTCACCGCAGCAGGGCTTCGCCGTTCTCTACGGAGGAGGAGGAGGTCTTGGAGGGGAGAGGGAGGCGCCAGGGGCATGGGGTGCAGCTGCCCTCCCTCCCCCCCCCCTCTATATATAGGGTCCCCAAGGGGGGCGCCGGCCCTAGAGATCCAATCTCCCAAGGGGGCGGCGGCCAAGGGGGGTGGAGTGCCCCCCAAGGCAAGTGGGGCGCCCCCCACCCTAGGGTTCCCAACCCTAGGCGCAGGGGGAAGGCCCAAGGGGGGGCGCACCAGCCCACTAGGGGCTGGTTCCCCTCCCACATCAGCCCATGGGGCCCTCCGGGATAGGTGGCCCCACCCGGTGGACCCCCCCGGGACCCTTCCGGTGGTCCCGGTACAATACCGGTGACCCCGAAACTTGTCCCGATGGCCGAAATAGCACTTCCTATATATAATTCTTTACCTCCGGACCATTCCGGAACTTCTCATGACGTTCGGGATCTCATCTGGGACTCTGAACAACTTTCGGGTTACTGCATATACATATCTCTACAACCCTAGCGTCCCCGAACCTTAAGTGTGTAGACCCTACGGGTTAGGGAGACATGTAGACATGACCGAGATGGCTCTCCGGTCAATAACCAACAGCGGGATCTGGATACCCATGTTGGCTCCCACATGCTCCTCGATGATCTCATCGGATGAACCACGATGTCGAGGATTCAAGCAACCCCGTATACAATTCCCTTTGTCAATCGGTATGTTACTTGCCCGAGATTCGATCGTCGGTATCCCAATACCTCATTCAATCTCGTTATTGGTAAGTCACTTTACTCGTACCGTAATGCATGATCCCGTGACCAGACACTTGGTCACTTTGAGCTCATTGTGATGATGCATTACCGAGTGGGCCCAGAGATACCTCTCCGTCATACGGAGTGACAAATCCCAGTCTTGATCCGTGTCAACCCAACAGACACTTTCAGAGATACCCGTAGTATACCTTTAGATGTTTGGTACACCCAAAGCACTCCTACGGTATCCGGGAGTTACACGATCTCATGGTCTAAGAAAAAGATACTTGACATTGGAAAAACTCTAGCAAACGAACTATACGATCTTGTGCTATGTTTAGGATTGGGTCTTGTCCATCACATCATTCTCCTAATGATGTGATCTCATTATCAATGACATCCAATGTCCATAGTCAGGAAACCAAGACTATCTGTTGATCAACGAGCTAGTCAACTAGAGGCTTACTAGGGACATGTTGGTGTCTATGTATTCACACATGTATTACGATTTCCGGATAACACAATTATAGCATGAATAAAAGACAATTATCATGAACAAGGAAATATAATAATAATCCTTTTATTATTGCCTCTAGGGCATATTTCCAACATAAATACCACATTATAACATGCAAGCTTTGAGTCATATATGCATGATGTAGATGTTCGTTTAATTCTTATAGTTCATTTCATTCAAAATCATCTAGTTTTTATAAGAAAGCTAATCTATTTTAAGATTTATGGAATTGTGCGTCGTAAGACATAAAGTAAAAAACAAATAATGGCAAATCATGTAGAAAAACATTTGGGCAATTCTGATATGGAAGATTCTAGAACAAATAAGAAGTGCTTGTGTTTTGATGTTTGTGCATTATGCTTAAGTTCAACCATGGAGTCTTCTAGATTATACATGTGGTGAAATCTGGTGGAATCTAGATGATATCCAACGGCAAGTAGTGCTCAAATTTTCCATCTTTGGACCATCGGATTTGCCTCATCCAACAACCATCTTTCAAAGTTAAAGTTACCCGCACACAATATAAACAAAATATAAAATATAATATATATAGGGGTATAGATATAGATATGTGATGCAAAAGCCGCCCATCATCTCCAATTAGAATAGTGTGTCCATGCACGAATGCGATGTGGCCAAATGATGTCTGCCATCGGTATCTCAAATTCAAATCAATCTGACCTTGTTCAATGTGTATACATTACAACATGCTCGTTTCCAAACCACACCACGCAGATCTCCGTTATATTCATGCATGCATGGGTTTCAAACATCAGGATCTCTTATTCAAATATTTGAATTCAACTTTACATTGATTGTGACCTCACCTATTCAGCTATTCTTTTACACACACACAGTAGTCTTCTCTTTATAATTGTACCACTAACTTTCTCTCGTGCATGCATGCACACACACTACTAGTCGGCATTATCCATCGCACGCATACAATCTTTTTCTTCAGGTCGGTCTCCCATGAAGGCACACACCAACACACATCCCCCTCTCCATCATATCGGGCATTCTTTATCTCTCACGCGTGCATGCGCAACGATCGATGTTCCTCTATGTATGTGTGTATATAGCTAGGTATTTCATAGTTTTCCACACAAACCGATCAATCAATATATCCAGTGAGGTCTCACCCTCTTTCCCACGTCCACATCGATCAATCTATACCTCTCTATATAGGATTAACATATATAGCTAATACACCCACAATAATTATGTATCCAACGTCCCCCTCTCATCATCCATGCCTTCCGCTTCATCTCTCAGACGCGTGCACAATGGCGAAGACAGGGGCAGTAAGGGCCCTGCCTCCCTCCCCCCTAACATCACTATATATCAAGGCTAATATGAATGTGATCATTAGACAATTGCTGCTAAAAATTGTTTAAGTTCATGAATTGAACCTCCTCGTAAAGTATTAGCAATGCTTGGCCCCCTAGCTCATTTATTTTTCATGGCTCCGCCACTGCGCGCATCAGTGCACGTGTCCGTCCCCTCTCTCTAAATATCGATCTCGCACTTGTGCATTCCTTCATGGTCTCCCTCCACTCGGCCCCTCGCACCATCTTCTAGCCCCCCACCGGATTTGGCCACATGTACAATCTAGCAGACTCCATGGTTGAACTTAAGCATAATGCACAAACCTCAAAACAACAGTGGTTCTCTTTTGTTCTAGAATCTTCCGTATCATAACTGCCCAAAAAATTTTCTAGTTGAATTGCCATTATTTGTTTTTACTTTATGCTTTATAACGCACAATTCCATGAATCATAAAATAGATTAAGGGCTTCTTTGATTCAAAGGATTCTCAAAGGAATTTTGGAGGATTCTAATCATTTGTAATTTTTCCTATCTTGGTTGTTTGATTCGTAGGATTGTAAACCATAGGAATTTTTCCATATGATTCATTTGCACTAGATTTCATAGGAAACATCCCATCCACTCAAACCTCTTTGAAAGAATTCTGCGTTTTTTCTATGCACAATCAAACACTCGTACAATCCTGTAGGATTCAAGACGACATTCCACTATAATCCCATGTTTTTCCTACTCCCGCGTTCTTAGCTTTTTTATAAAAACTAATTGATTTTGAATGAGCTGAACTATAAGAATTAAATGAAGGGCTACATCAGGCATATATGTCTCAGAGCTTACATGCTATTTTGTGGTATTTATTCATAATTTGGTTGCAAAATCTGATGCGTGCAATGCACGTGTACCTTACTAGTACTTCGAGTATGTGCAAAACACGTAAATTAGAATACCAATGGCACGCTACACAGTGTCTCTCTTACAGTTCATGAAGCCACGTGGCACATGTGTAGGCATTGTCGCGACCTCCTTGCGTGGATTGATCACAGTGACGTGCTGCTGGTTCCAGAAGAATGTACTCGTCCTCCCTGAGCCATACTGGCGGTACATGCATGAAGCGAAGATGTGCACGCACGCCATGCACGCACTCATTCCTCGCACGCACACGCGGGTACACAGGCGGACGCAATTTTGTACCAAGATCCACCCCATGTGATAATTTGACGTGTGTAAAGTCGTTCACTTCATTGATGGTCAATTAATACAGCGCATGCAAATTGAGTGGATGTGAGGGCGGAAGAAAGACATTATTACTCCACTGTGCACATGCAAGTAGTTAAATCGTGGGTTCCTAGTAGTACTTCCATTGGTCTCCTTCGTATTTTGTGCCAATTTTTGACAGTAACATAATATTTACGCATTTGAGCAATGTAGTACTTGAAATTTATGTTCCACTAAACTCAACGGGAGCCGTTTAGGGCCTCGAAACCAAAACCATCAATTAATCTTTACCTTGTTCCCATCACATTCGAAAGCCTGCTCACACCTACTAGTAGTACTTACCAAACCTGAACGTGTTCCCACTATGCAGGTATTAGTACTAGTGCTAGTACTTAGGTTATAAAAAGGGGAACTACCTAACCGAAAATCACTCTACCTTTCCTCCTCATAAGTGCTTCTTCTTCGTCCGTCGTTGCCATGGCCGGTGAGCAGAGCTCTAGGTCAAGAACTACTCGTAACAAGGGAGCGGCAACCAAGGCTACGGAAAAAAAAGAGGGCTCGCCGCCACACAGAGACCTCGAAAGATCTCTCACGGGCAGGCGATGGCTCCCAGGAGCGCCCTAGCCGCGGAGGCGAACATGCCGAGCCAGTGGAGCTGGAGTCGTTATCCCTCGACGACATGCCCGATCAGCTCAATAAGCAGAAGGAGTTCATCCAAGGCTTGATGGAGTTGCTGAAGGAGAGCCTCGACGACATGCCCACTGAGCTCAATCAGCAGGGGGAGTTGACCGCCGTCTTGGTGATGTTGCTGAAGAAGAGCATTGCCTCGGAGAAGAAGGCGACCGACGAAATCCTGCGACTTCGGGGGGACAATGCGAAGCTCTGCCACAAGATCGACCTGTTGAAGGAGAAGAACGCCGGCTGGAAGAAGCTACATGAGAATAGTAGTTCCTCGATGAAGATGCTGCAGGCCCTCGCCAAGGAACAGAAGGAAGAGTTGGCGAAGCTCCGCATCAAGCACCCGACTGCTGTCAAGGTACGTAATATGGCCGTGGAACAGATGATGAAGGCTCATGTCGAGAAATGCCACGTCATGGACACAATGATGAAGATGGCGGAGGAGACGCGCAAGGAGATGGAGGTCGTGGAGGCGATGAAGAAGCAGTTATGACTCCGCGGCGAATTAGATCATTTGGGGTGATAATCTTCCTTCTTCTTTTGCTCCTGTGTTTCATCTTTTGCTTCGGGTGTTTCACCGCACATGTCACGTTCTCTGCGAGGCATGAATAGAACAATGTTTTTTTAGAGAATGAATAGAACAATGCTAACAATGAGATGACTAGAAAATTAGATCATTTTTTATCGCCATATGGCACTGGGCTGCCGTGTTTCGTGCTCCTCTGTCGCAGTACTACTCCAGTGGAAAACTTGAGTATAGCGCATGGTTCTTTACTCCTCCTCGATCAGGTCGTCGGCACATTTATACGAGCAGTCAAATCACAAGGCCCCACCTTCCAGCAGTAATGAGTCGTCAAATCACAAAGGCCCTCGCCTCTCGTGAAACCGACCAAGCTAGACTGCCCCGCCCTCTAGCCTTTTGAAAAATGTATACTTTTGTACAGCAGTAGTAGTATCGATGGATTGCGCCATGGAGCAAAACTTGAAATTAAAAAAAAGGTGGTACATATAGAGAGCGCTCGTCGCCAAATTATGCATATAGTGCTATTAAAAAGGCTAGTCACAATAATGGTGTCCAGCACAACCCACCCCTCAAATAAAACTAAGAGGGTGCTTGGATACGTTTTAGTCCCATGACTAAAAGTAGTGGGACTAAAACATGCTAGCCTCATCCATCCTTGGATCCAAATACTAAAAAGTCTAAAATCAAGTTAATGAGCATTTATTATCCTCCAAACCCTCCAATCCAGAACTCGCCTGTGTTAAAGGACAGGAGTCAAATGAGTAGAGAGAGGACTAATCCACATTTTAGTAGGGGTACCCCTGACTAAAAAAATTTAGTCCCAAGACTAGTTTTAGCCCCTCTTTAGTCAGGGGTGCTTGGAACTTTAGCCTCTTAAAGAGACTATTTTTAGTCAGACTAAAATAAGTCCCTTGGATCCAAGCACCCTCTAAGCATCCTGGAATTCTTTGACAAAACTAAGCACCCTGAAATTCTTTGACAACTAAACTGCTGGCTATATGATGTTGGCCATATATATTGTATGTATATAATGTGAAGAAACGAGTGGTAGTACTATACCAACTAAAAGATGAAATGTAAGAAATACTAGTATGTACGTACTGAAGAGTTAAAGTAACGAGAAGAAACGTAACATAGTTCTGCTGGCGGCTCAGCACAACACACCCCTCAAATTAAATTAAGCACACCTGAAATTAAACTTTGCAACTATTCCGGTAGACACTGCATTAGAACCACCATGAGCAACGACACTGCCACCTTACTCGGAGTCCTCGTCCACGTCCACGTCCTCGACTTCGTCCTTGTCCCTCTTCCTCTTGGCCGATACTTCTTTGCTTGAACCGCACACTTGGCTGTTTCTCTTCATCCAACCCTTGTAGATATTGAAGCAAAGGTAGCCATCCATTGTAGTGTAGTGGATGTGGTCTATATCTAGTAACTTCCGCTGCCATGCATGACGATGAAACGTGTAATGAGGTTTCTCTAGTTTACTCTATGAAGGATGAACCATGGCTCCTGCCAGGGTCAGCATTGAAGGCTGACGAGAGCACACCAGCCGATTCTTCTGGAGGTCGAAGGTGTTGCCTACAACAAGGCATATCTGATGCAGGACTTCTTTGTCGTTACCAAAGTCTACAGTAACGAATTTGACTAGGTTGCTCTTGAGGAAGTCCTTAAAATCCTGGCACTCAACGTCGGCATGGCATATGTGGTAGATCAAGCATAAGTCATGCACGCAAACCTGGATCACGGCGGGCTTCTTCCTCTCTTCGTCCTTTAGATCCTTCTCTCGTCCCAGGACTGTGGTGTACTCAACATCTAGCCCAGTGACCCACTCATCATCTGAGTCTTCGAACATGCGTCTGAAGCGAGAAAGGCATCCTTTCACTGTCGTGGAAGAACGGGTGTAGATGACGTCGAACTCATCACCGGTGATGGTTCTAACTTTGTGCTCACCGCCGATTGTGGAGATTTGGGACGCCATGGATTTGGGAGGAGGGTTAGGATTAGTGGAACTGTCGTAATGTGAATGGACGGGACGACTAGGAGCGAACCGCTGTAGTATTGAAGGAGTGCGGGGACGAGTAGGAGCGAACTGCCAGCGTGCGAACGGCAGGGTAGTGGCTTTCCATTCTCCCATGATACGGGCTTCTGAGGGACCTTGGATCTGAGATCGAATGGTTGCATGGCATGATTCTAGACCTATGGGTGAATATCCTATCCTAGAGGGTTATTCTGCAAATTTTTAGCAACTTAGCATGTGACCGTTTGATCTCAGATCCAAGGGCTGCCAGCATCCCGTATCATGGTCGCGCCTACCATGACTGTCGCGTCGCTCGCGCGGTCGCACCCTTGGAGATTTAACACGGTGCGTTAGGCTATCTGATGTTGGCATGTCATACATAGTCATCACTTAGTCACTCATACTACAACAAGGTTGGCTATAAGTGTATTTTTTTACTCCTCTCTATCTCTTTGTTCGTACTCAAGGAAGAAACGGTGCTAAGCGCGTGTATTTATTGCATTTGCCAAGGAGTGACCTCTTCCAATGAAATGGTGTTGCTAAGTTTGCTTCATTTAATTAGCTATAGACTCAAAATTGTCTTTTCACCTAGGTACACGCGCTTAGCACCGTTTCTTCCTTGGGTCACCAAACTAGTCTCTCTCTTCTTGATTAACTTGCCACATCAGACTTTATGCCTATGTGGCAAGCTTAAGCACCTGTAGGACCAAGTAAAAGTAAGTACAATAGTGCGCTTTACATGGAATTTTTGCATATGTGGAGGAAAGAGAGGCAAGGAAAAAGTGGAGAAGTGGGCTCTCATGCAAGAGCCAGCCTCTACTACATGGTGGAGCATTGGGAGAGGCACCTGTATGGAGGTGGTCAGGAATCTGGGAGACTCACGCCGGTCGTAGCGCCGCAATTAAAATGATAATGGCAAGTCAAATCACGGGGCACCACCTGTCCAGCAGTAACTCGCTGTCAAATCACACATCCCTACGTTTGCAGCAGCCTACTCCCTCGTCTTCTCGCATCTCTATCAAACCGACTAGGCGGAACTGCCTCGCCGCCTACCGCACAGGAAAAGCCCCCCCTTGACTTTTAAATAGTATACAGTATACTAATTTTGTATCCATGGATTGCGCCCGCGCCATGGAGCAAAGCGTCTAGAAAACGGAGGAGAGACGGTGGTCTTGCAATAGAGAAGAGGGAGAGGCGAGATGGTGGTTTTGGAATGGAGATGATGGAGAGGAGAGGAGGTGGTTTTGCAATGGAGAAGAGGGAGAGGAGCGTGCGGCAACGATTTAGGATTGGACGAGAGGGCCGGCGCGCTCTGACTGGATCAAAATCAAAATCAATTTACCCTTCAATTAAGAAAGCGACCCCACATTAACTAGTCTCCCTTTTATTCTGGGTCATAATTGAGCATGATTTTCGCACATAAAATATATGTTATATGTTGTATACAAGGCCACTATCAAAATTACAATTTGCAACTATACAAGGCCACTAACATTAATCAAGGCAAAATTGATAGAGTTTGCCTCGTACTAGAACCCGAGGACATTAATATCCCTTGTGTGTATGCGGGAGTGAGAAGGTTAGCTTGCATTCCCAACATTAATCAACCAATGAGGAGTAAGAGGGTTGGCTTGTTGTGCTTGGGAGAGAAAAACCACATTAATTAACACGACAATCAAGGTGACAAGCTAGCTTGCAACATTGACTTAAACATAGCATTGATTTTTACCTTGGTACCTGTAATATGAGTTTGTGGCCTTGTATACAAAAATGCAGGGAGTATAATTTGAAAGTACATTCAGATACGAACCAAACGATACAATTTTTGGTGACATGCATTCACATTTTGCTTGTCAAATACAGTACGTGGTCAAACTTTGACCCAAAATACACGAAACAACAAAAAAATACTTCCAAGACCAGTGCCACTCTTCCGCTCTTCTCCTCTTAAACCTCCGCCGCTCCTCTCCTGTTCCAATCTAAATGCAGCGCCGCTCTCCTCTTCCATTTTAAAACCACCACCCCTCCTCTCCTGTTCCAGTCCAAAACCAGCGTCGCTCCTCTCCCGTTCTAATCCAAAACCAGCGCTGCTCCTCGCCGCTTCCATTCAAAAACCACCGCCGGCGAGTGAAGGTGTTGTGGAGAAGTAGATCGATGGAGGAGTACAACCGATACATGAGGATCGCAGACGGCGACCCTGTGAAGCTAGCTAGGATGTTGGAGATACAGTCTTGGTTTGACAACAAGGAACAACTAGCAGCAACGGTGACATCCATGGCCAAATATCTGCAACAGAGCAAAAAGGCGGCGATACTCCCGGAGGGAGTCGCGTCGGAGTACATAGAGCTGCTCCTCTGGGCCATGGAGCAAACAGATTCACCGAATCCGATCGTGAGGGAGCGGTGGTGGGAGTATCGATCCCAGATGGAGCATCCACCAGAGATTGAAGGATCGAGCATCTACAGGATGCCATTTGTGAGGGTGTCCTGCCAGAGCGGGCCGGTGGAGTCTTCGTCGACCGAACCCAACTGCAAGAGGAGAAAAGCAGTTGGCCCGACGACGCTTCCCGCCATCGTCTCCCTCGCCGTTCACATTGTCTCACGGGGCGGCTGTCTGCCGCCGAGTGAAAGCACAAGTGCTCCCTGGGTGGTTTTGGTAATTAATGTCAACATATCTCTTGTTGGACTAACACTTTTACCTAGTATGTTTCAGATAAGTTCAACAATGGAGTGGCATGGACTAGAGGATGTGGAACCCCTTCAAGATGCTAAGGACAAAGGATTGGCTCAAGCTTCAAGATCAGGACTCTACATTTTCTATTTTAGTGATCCAAGATCACATTGAGTCTATAGGAAAAGCCAATACTATCAAGAGGGGATGACATGTCGCTTAATGGCACTACTAGGGAAAAGGCTAGCAGCAGTGCGGGTTTTAGGCCTATCAGCAGCGCGGGTACCCGCGCTACCAATAAGGCGCTACAGCTAACTCTTAGTAGTAGCGCTGCATGTACCCGCGCTACCACTATTGACTATAGCAGCAGTGCTTTTCAGGAACGCGCTACTATTACTTAGCTGTAGCGATTTCCCGGTCCAGCGCTACAGTTATATCTTTCACCATTTCCCCATTCCGGCTTCGATAAACTGCAATCCAGATACTAGGTACTACTAGATATCAATTTCATAAAGCATTATAGGTACTAGGTAGTACTCCCTCGGTTCGAAATTACTCGTCGTGGTTTTAGTTCAAATTTGAACTCAAACCACGACGAGTAATTTGGAACCGAGGGAGTACTAGATAACAATTTCATATATACTCAACATGCATCCTCAAGCAGTACAAGGTGACATCGACGACAATCATCATATTTAGTTCTAGATGATATCGACGACGATCATCATATGTAGTTCTACATGATATCGACGATGATCATCATATGTAGTTCTAGATGATATAGCCACATACACATATGTAGTTCTAGATGATATCGACGACGATCATCATCCTCAAGCCTGGGCGGTGGGTGTTCCTGATAGTAATTAGGATGGCCTGTTGAAAGCACAAGTGCTCCCTATGTGGTTTTGATAATTGATGACAACATATCTCTTGTTGGACTAACATTTCTATCTAGCATGTTTCAGATAAGTTCAACAATGGAGTGGCATGGACTAAAGGTTGTGGGAACTCCTTCAAGATGCTAAGGACAAAGGATTGGCTAAAGCTTCAAGCTCAAGACTCTTCATTTTACATTTTAGTGATCCAAGATCACATTGAGTCCATAGGAAAAGCCAATACTATCAAGGAGGGATGAGGTGTTGCTTAATGAGCCTCTTGCTTCATGTGCTTAATGATATGCTCCAAAATCCTCAGCTACTTTCCCACTTCCACATATGACCTAAACCCTAAGCCAAACTCGGTCCTACCGATTCTTTCTATCCGGCGCCACCGAGTTTCACTTGTCATAAGCCACTGCCAAACCCTAGCAATTCGGTTCTACCGATAGGGATCTCGGTCTCACCGATATGGGATTGCAAACTCTCTGTTTCCCTTTCGTAACTTTTCGGTCTCACCGAAAGAGCGAATCGGTCCCACCGAGATTGCAATGTAAACTCTTTGTTTCCCTTTTGTAACTTTTCGGTCTCACCGAAAGAGCAAATCGGTCCCACCGAGTTTGCCTGACCAACTCTCTGGTTAGCTTATTACCAAACTCGGTCTCACCGAGTTTGTGTAATCGGTCTCACCGAGATTACGTTATGCCCAAACCCTAACCATATCGGTCCTACCGAGTTGCATGTCAGTCCCACCGAAAATCTCTAACGGTCACTAGGTTTACCTTTTCGGTCCGACCGAGTTTGTTGATTCGGTCCCACCGAGATTGGAAAACTGTGTGTAATGGTTGGATTTTGTGTGGAGGCTATATATACCCCTCCACCTCCTCTTCATTCATGGAGAGAGCCATCAGAACACATACACAATTCCAACTCATATGTTCTAAGAGAGAACCACCTACTCATGTGTTGAGACCAAGATATTCCATTCCTACCATATGAATCTTGATCTCTAGCCTTCCCCAAGTTGCTTTCCACTCAAATCTTCTTTCCACAAAATCCAAATCCTATGAGAGAGAGTTGAGTGTTGGGGAGACTATCATTTGAAGCACAAGAGCAAGGAGTTCATTACCTACACACCATTTGTTACTTCTTGGAGAGTGGTGTCTCCTAGATTGGCTAGGTGTTACTTGGGAGCCTCCGACAAGATTGTGGAGTTGAACCAAGGAGTTTGTAAGGGCAAGGAGATCGCCTACTTCGTGAAGATCTACCGCTAGTGAGGCAAGTCCTTCGTGGGCGATGGCCATGGTGGATAGACAAGGTTGCTTCTTCGTGGACCCTTCATGGGTGGTTGCTTCTTCGTGGACCCTTCGTGGGTGGAGCCCTCCGTGGACTCGCGCAACCATTACCCTTCGTGGGTGGAGCCCTCCGTGGACTCGCGCAACCGTTACCCTTCGTGGGTTGAAGTCTCCATCAACGTGGATGTAGGATAGCACCACCTATCCGAACCACGGGAAAAACATCCGTGTCTCCAATTGCGTTTGAATTCTCCAAACCCTTCCCCTTACATTCTTGCAAGTTGCATGCTTTACATTCCGCTGCTCATATACTCTTTGCATGCTTGCTTGATATGTATTGTGTATGTTGAAATTGTGCCTAAAACTCCACTCAAACCAAAAAGGCCTAAAAATTGCAACTTTAGCACTAAGTGTCTAACCACCCCCCCCCCCCTCTAGACACATCTACTTCTAGATCCTACAAGTGGTATCAGAGCTTTGGTCTCCATTGCCTTGGTTTAATCGCCATTGGAGGAAGATGGATGTGTCTACCTTAGGGAGTCTTAGACATAGAGTGCCTATTCTTGATGGAGAGTATTTTCATGAGTGGAAAAATGAGATGCTTGTAATTTTCAATCAATATCATTTGAACAAGTATATTGCTAGCCCTTGTGCACCTCATATTGATCCTTTGCATCCTACCCTAGATGAAGACATTGACATGATTCACAATCTTAGAACTATTGAGCTCATCATTAGAGGATTGCCCAAAAATTGAATTGCTAGTTTGCCTACTCTTAATTGTGCCTATACTATATGGAAATTTCTTGAGGAATGATTTCCCGATCATTCCTTGAAAACTTTGGATGAAATTCTCCATAAATCTATTGCCTTGAGTAAGATGAACTCTAGTGATCCTAGTTTTGGTAATTGTCTATTTGAACTTACCAATCTTAAGCATGCTAAAGGAGATGTTGGAATCATTAGTGATATCATATTCGAAGCTATAAGAATTCATAAAAGTGACCACTTTGATGATCATTTATCTAATGAATTACCCTCTCTAGGAAATGATGAGTCACAAGACCATGATGAACATGGATACTATGATGATGATGATAGTGACTTCGATCTTGATGATGCAATGAGACATTTTGGTCTTATGGGAAATCTTCGGGGATATGAATCAGGAGGAAAGGAATGGGTTCTTGATAGTGGATGTACTGATCATATGACTGGAGATGAAGAGATGTTTCGTGAGCTTGCTGAAAATGACGGCCCTCGAAAATATGTCACCTTTGGTGATAATTCAAAGGGTAAAGTGGTTGGCCTTGGTAAGGTGGCCATCTCACATGATAGTTCCATTCAAAATGTCATGCTCATTGAATCTCTCGGCTACAACTTACTTTCAGTATCTAGACTTGCTGATTTTGGTTTGAATGTCCTATTTACTGAGGTAGATTGCCAAGTATTTCGTCGAGACAATCATAAAATGGTCTTTACCGGTATGCGTAGAGGTGATCTTTACATTGTCGATTTCTCTAAAAAGGCACAACCTAAAACTTGCTTTGTTGCTAAATCCTCAAAATGTTGGTTGTGGCATAGACAACTAGGTCGCGTTGGCATGAGAAATCTTGACAAGCTTATTAAAGGAAATCATATCCTTGGAGTTAACGATGTCATATTTGATAAGGATAGACTTTGCAGTGCTTGTCAAGCAGGTAAACAGGTTGGAGGAAGGCATCCCGTGAAGAACATCATGACCACAAGAAGGCCACTCGAGCTACTTCATATGGATCTTTTTGGTCCCAACGCCTACAAGAGTCTCGGTGGAAATTCTTTTGGTCTAGTTATAGTTGATGATTTTTCAAGATTTACGTGGGTGTTCTTTCTTAATGACAAGTCGCAGGTCCAGAAGATCTTCAGAAACTTCGCTAGGAAGGCCCAAAATCAGTTTGACGTGAAGATCAAGAAGGTTCGGAGTGACAACGGAACGGAGTTCAAGAACGCAAATGTGGACACCTTTCTTGACGAAGAAGGGATTTCACACGAGTTCTTGGCTACGTACACACCTCAACAAAATGGAGTTGTTGAGAGGAAGAACCGGACACTCATCGAAATGGCAAGAACGATGCTTGATGAATACAAGACGCCGAAGCACTTTTGGGCAGAAGCGGTTGAGACAGCTTGTCACGCAACAAATTGCTTATATCTTCACAAGCTACTCGGCAAGACGGCATACGAGCTTCTCACCGGTAACAAACCCCAAGTTGGATACTTTCGAGTATTCGGCTCAAAGTGCTACATTCTTGATAAGCATCGTCGTTCAAAGTTTGCTCCTAAATCTCATGAAGGTTTTCTACTTGGTTATGGCTCAAACTCTCACACTTACCGTGTCTACAACAATTTCACCCGAAAGGTTGAAGAGACGGTAGATGTGAAGTTTGATGAACCTAATGGCTCGCAAGTAGAGCAATTGCCAATTGATGTAGAAGACAAAGACCCTTCAGAAGCAATCCAAGACTTGTCCATTGGAAAAATTCGTCCAACGGAGGTGAAGGAGAGTACTTCATCCGTCCAAGTGGAAGCTTCTACTTCACGACAAGGTGAACCAAGAATCGATACGGAAGCATCCACAAGCGGGACACACCAAGATGAAGAAGACAAGGAAATGCATCAAGACGAACATCAACAACCTCCTTCTCCACCACGACAAGAGAACGATGACGTCAACAATGAAGAAGGCCAAGAAGAAGAACAAGATGAAGAAGATTTCAACGAAGACCCAAGCAAAAGCTCTCACGAGTTCGAGCAAGAATTGCCAAAGATCATCCCGTCGAGCAAATCCTCAATGATATACAAACCGGGAGAATCACTCGCTCAAAAACTCGTTTAGCTAACTTTTGTGAAAACTATTCATTCATCTCTAGCATTGAACCTATGAAGGTTGAAGAAGCATTGGAATATTTGGATTGGATAAACGCTATGCATGAAGAGCTACACAATTTTGAGAGAAACCAAGTTTGGACATTGGTTGAGAAGCCCGACAACAACCACAACATCATTGGTACCAAATGGGTGTTTCGCAACAAGCAAGATGAAGATGGACAAGTGGTTCGCAACAAAGCACGTCTCGTCGCCCAAGGGTACACACAAGTCGAATGTATGGACTATGGTGAGACATATGCTCCCGTTTCTAGACTTGAGTCCATTCGCATCTTACTTGCCTATGCTAATCACCATAATATCACCTTGTACCAAATGGACATTAAAAGTGCTTTTCTAAATGGTTAAATAGAGGAGGAAGTTTATGTCAAACAACCTCCCGGCTTTATCAATCCTAAGAAACCAAATCATGTTTACAAACTTCACAAAGCTCTTTATGGTCTTAAACAAGCTCCTAGAGCATGGTATAAATGCTTGACCAAGTTCCTTATTACAAGTGGTTTTGAAATTGGTAAAATCGATTCTACTCTTTTTACTAAAAGGGTTAATGGAGAACTATTTGTATGCCAAATTTATGTCGATGATATCATATTTGGTTCAACTTACCCTCTCTTTAGTGAAAAGTTTGGAAAGCTAATGTCGGAGAAGTTTGAGATGTCTATGATGAGTGAACTCAAATTCTTTCTCGGTTTGCAAATCAAGCAAACTAAGGAAGGTACATTTGTCTCTCAAACAAAGTACACCAAGGACTTATTCAAGAAGTTCAATATGCAAGAATGCAAAGGTATGTCTACACCCATGCCTACTAGTGGACATAATGATTTGACCAAAGATGGTGAACCGGTTGATCAAAAGGTTTATCGCTCTATGATTGGTTCATTGTTATACCTATGTGCTTCACGTCCCGATATTATGCTAAGTGTGTGCATGTGTGCACGATATCAAGCTGCTCCTAAAGAATGTCATCTTAAGGCTGTGAAAAGGATAGTGAGATATTTAATCCATACACCAAATTTTGGCATTTAGTATCCTAAGAGGTCTTCTTTTGATCTTGTTGGCTATTCCGACTCGGATTATGCCGGAGACAAGGTTGATAGAAAGTCCACTTCGTGTACTTGTCAATTTCTTGGTAGATCTCCTGTGTCTTGGTCTTCCAAGAAACAAAACTCGGTATCCTTATCCACCGCCGAAGCGGAATACATTGCCGCTGGTTCATGTTGTGCTCAATTACTTTGGATGACCCAAATTCTTAAAGATTATGGGATTTATGTGAAACATGTTCCACTGCTTTGTGACAATGAAAGTGCTATCAAAATTGGTCATGATCCTGTACAACATTCTCGAACTAAGCATATTGAAGTTCGTCATCATTTCATTCGAGATCATGTTGCTAAGGGTGACATTAATCTTAAGCACGTTCACACCGATAAGCAATTAGCGGATATATTTACTAAACCTCTTGATGAGAAAGTATTTTGCAGGTTGAGAGGTGAATTGAACATCATCGATGCTTCGAACTTGGAGTAGAAACTCCATTGGATACATGCAAGACATGAGCTTATGACTAATCCATGATATATCTCTTATGATAACTATCTTATGTCTTGGATATATTTGCACCTTGCATGTTGTCTAACCCATGTAGGTGCTTGGTTGAATCTAATTCCATGAGATTGCGACTCACTCACATCTTGAGCAATCTCTACATCACCAAGACTCTACAGAATGGTGGTTGAAGACAAGGAAGCACAAAACCATTCAAACATATCCTTTGACAAATTCTATGTTGAGCTTCATGATTGTCATTTTTGGATACACAAGTGCTCTTCCTTTCAAGAACTAACCCATGTAGGTAGATGAACTCAAACTCCAAGTGGTGCTCCCAACTCTTGATGAGCTACATCAACCTTGAGCACCCACACAAGTTCAAGTACATGAGCAAGAACCACACCACCACCCAAGGTATGTTATTCCATCTTAGAGAAGCTTTACTCCAAGAAATGAGTCAAAGCAACTCAACAAGATGTGAATACATCAAGATGCTTAAACGAAAAATGGTAACCCCATTTTGAGCTTAAACGATGAGTATGACCTATGATCAAGTGTTCTCACTTGACTCCTAAGTCAATATACTCTAACATAGGTGACCATGTCACCGCCCAACTCTAGATGAAGTTCTCTTGTGTTCTTTTCTGTGTTATTGCATTTGTCTCATGCATGTTTATTTTCTTTCTCTTTTTCAAAAAAAAACTTCATCTAGATCTTTCAGTTTCTTCTCTTTTCTTTCTATTTATGTTCTGCATTTTCTGCATTTAATTCCTTGCAAATCCTTCAGGTAATTCATTGCAAATCTTTGTGAGATCCTACATGTCTAGTGAGCTGAGGTGACAAGTGTTTTTCTCTGTGTGAACTCGGTTTCACCGACTTGTAATTTTCGGTCCAACTGAATCTTTTCGGTGCCACCGAAACATACCACTCGGTGCCACCGACTTCGCAACAGGAAAAACAGTTTGCCACTTGTTCTATATTTCTTCTGATCCAGCTCTACTCAATGAATCTTGTCCTCTACAAGCATCACAGTTTTATCCATTGCTTTGTGCTGAGTCTCAAGGACCAAACCTATACGACGGATTCCAGAAAGCCCTTCTTGGAAATTGATGTCAAAGGGGGAGAGAGAGATCACATCAAAGCTTGTAGGAGAGAGAGATCACATCAAGGGAGAGAAAAAGTCTCAAGGACCAAACCTACAAGAGAGAAAGTATTAAGGGAGAGAGAGAGACTTCCAGGGGGAGAGAATACTCAAGGATCCCAGATGCTTGATGTTCAAGAGGAGAGATGTCACATGTCTTTTTAAGGGGAAAGACATGCTCATTTGTATCTTTCAGCTCTGATTTGCTGTTCCTTATCTTCTCCCAATATCCCATGTAAGATTTTGGGGGAGCAAGACACCTAAGGGAAAGAAATCAGTCAAATTCATTGCATATCTTTATTCTTGGGGACATGTTGAATCCAATGTGGTATCTTGTACTCACTCTCTACATGTCATCCCAGTCTTGGTATTCTTGTGGTTTCTTTTGTTTGCTCTGGCTAGTGGATGTACCTGTGTTATCTAAATTTGTTTGTGCAGGTTCATTCCATCCTAAGCCAACTCAAGACCACAAGGTAAGTATATGCATCAAAATCATGAGTATGAGGAGTTCTTGCTTATGTACATACTGTTTGCAAGAAGGACTCATGAGCATGAAGGTATTTTCCTTGATAATCTTTTGCTCTGATGCATATGGCCAAGATACATGTAACACATTGCCTACTCTGTCATGGTTATGCTCTCACATGCCTCTATATTTCATATTTACATGAGTGCATACATGTAGGGGGAGCCTATGCTTGTTACATGTCCTTCCAAAGCTTTACTTGCTGTTCTTTATATCTTCATCTAAAGCTTTGATGTATGTTGCAATCAATTACCAAAAAGGGGGAGATTGAAAGCACAAGTGCTCCCTAGGTGGTTTTGATAATTGATGACAACATATCTCTTGTTGGACTAACATTTCTATCTAGCATGTTTCAGATAAGTTCAACAATGGAGTGGCATGGACTAAAGGTTGTGGGAACTCCTTCAAGATGCTAAGGACAAAGGATTGGCTAAAGCTTCAATCTCAAGACTCTTCATTTTACATTTTAGTGATCCAAGATCACATTGAGTCCATAGGAAAAGCCAATACTATCAAGGAGGGATGAGGTGTTGCTTAATGAGCCTCTTGCTTCATGTGCTTAATAATATGCTCCAAAATCCTCAGCTACTTTCCCACTTCCACATATGACCTAAACCCTAAGCCAAACTCGGTCCTACCGATTCTTTCTATCCGGCGCCACCGAGTTTCACTTGTCATAAGCCACTACCAAACCCTAGCAATTCGGTTCTACCGATAGGGATCTCGGTCTCACCGAGATGGGATTGCAAACTCTATGTTTCCCTTTCGTAACTTTTCGGTCTCACCGAAAGAGCGAATCGGTCCCACCGAGATTGCAATGTAAACTCTTTGTTTCCCTTTTGTAACTTTTCGGTATCACCGAAAGAGCAAATCGGTCCCACCGAGTTTGCCTGACCAACTCTCTGGTTAGCTTATTACCAAACTCGGTCTCACCGAGTTTGTGTAATCGGTCTCACCGAGATTACGTTATGCCCAAACCCTAACCATATCGGTCCTACCGAGTTGCATGTCAGTCCCACCGAAAATCTCTAACGGTCACTAGGTTTACCTTTTCGGTCCGACCGAGTTTGTTGATTCGGTCCCACCGAGATTGGAAAACTGTGTGTAACGGTTGGATTTTGTGTGGAGGCTATATATACCCCTCCACCTCCTCTTCATTCGTGGAGAGAGCCATCAGAACACATACACAATTCCAACTCATATGTTCTAAGAGAGAACCACCTACTCATGTGTTGAGACCAAGATATTCCATTCCTACCATATGAATCTTGATCTCTAGCCTTCCCCAAGTTGCTTTCCACTCAAATCTTCTTTCCACAAAATCCAAATCCTATGAGATAGAGTTGAGTGTTGGGGAGACTATCATTTGAAGCACAAGAGCAAGGAGTTCATTACCTACACACCATTTGTTACTTCTTGGAGAGTGGTGTCTCCTAGATTGGCTAGGTGTTACTTGGGAGCCTCCGACAAGATTGTGGAGTTGAACCAAGGAGTTTGTAAGGGCAAGGAGATCGCCTACTCCGTGAAGATCTACCGCTAGTGAGGCAAGTCCTTCGTGGGCGATGGCCATGGTGGGATAGACAAGGTTGCTTCTTCGTGGACCCTTCGTGGGTGGTTGCTTCTTCGTGGACCCTTCGTGGGTGGAGCCCTCCGTGGACTCGCGCAACCATTACCCTTCATGGGTGGAGCCCTCCGTGGACTCGCGCAACCGTTACCCTTCGTGGGTGGAGCCCTCTGTGGACTCGCGCAACCGTTACCCTTTGTGGGTTGAAGTCTCCATCAACGTGGATGTAGGATAGCACCACCTATCCGAACCACGGGAAAAACATCCGTGTCTCCAATTGCGTTTGAATTCTCCAAACCCTTCCCCTTACATTCTTGCAAGTTGCATGCTTTACATTCCGCTGCTCATATACTCTTTGCATGCTTGCTTGATATGTATTGTGTATGTTGAAATTGTGCCTAAAACTCCACTCAAACCAAAAAGGCCTAAAAATTGCAACTTTAGCACTAAGTGTCTAATCACCCCCCCCCCTCTAGACACATCTACTTCTAGATCCTACACCTGTCCAGCACGAAGATTCTTGCCAACGAGGAATCTCTTCCACCCAACCGAGTTCAAGTGTGTGCGACCATCTGTGCCCATGCGGTAAGTACATGTGGTGATGGAGCCCCTTGCGGTAAGGCGTAGTCCAACTGAGCCTTCTTCATCAGGCTCGATACCACAACTCACAGATAGGTTCTTTGGCAATCTCTAAATAAGAAAAATGTATCAATTAATAAATAGCCTAAGCATGTGATCAGACTCTACACTAAAGTATATCATCGACTAGATTTGTAAGTATAACAATACAGCATGTATATATCATCAAATTACTACATGCAGTACGTATAACATACCATTTCATGCCGATCGACCATGGTACTTGTCAGGCGGGTCACGAATGGCACCCCGACAAAGTCATCATGTGGCGGAATTATGTCCCATAGGTTGCACACCTCCTCCTTGCTCAGCCTCATTCTTTGAGCTATGCTGACTTCATGAAGTGGGTTCTCATCATCTTCATTGAGTGGGTCCTCATTATCTTCATCATCTTTGTCACCTTCATCATCTTCCACCAGGTTGATATAAATGACAACCAGCTTGGGTCTTTCTGCTCTGAAGGAGAATCTGATCAACTCACCACCAGTAAGACACATGCGAGAGAGGAAACGGGCCCATCCATCTCCTCCAATCTGCGACATATTGCGTCCTTTCTCGACCTCCATAGTGTACAGGCCCCCAGGAGCCTCAAATGTCACAGTGTCTCCTGTCAGCTTGTTGAATTTCAACCTCACATTGCATGGGACGATCTGTGTAAGAAAAGCAAAATGACACAATGCAATAATGCCAACACTAAAAATAAAATAGTTGTTACATTTCATCTAATTTCTTACCGCCGCATGACGAAAACTCGGATGGAAGTAGATGCCGAACAGCTTGCCAGTTGCAAGGCTGCTGGCGCACCTTGACTTGCACAGTCGACATAGTGGTGCTGGTGGTGGCGCCATTTTACTAAATCAACTAAATCAAAATGTTCTAAATCAACTAGCCTACTAAATCAACTAAATCAACTAGCCTACTAAATAAACTAAATCAAAATGTTCTAAATCAACTGAATCACATCAACTAAATTGACTAAATCAACTAGCATACTAAATCAACTAGCATACTAATAAATCCACTAGCATACTAAATCAACTAAATCAAAATGTTACATATGAAAGCCTACTAAATCAAAATGTATCAGGGAGGAGGGACAAGGAGGGGCGACTCGAGGAGGGAGAAGATAGTAGGACGGAGGAGGAAGGCGGAGCGAGGAGGGGCCGGCCGGCGGCGAGTGGAGGGAGGACGGATCGAGGAGGAAGGCGGAGCGAGGAGGGGACGGCCAGCGGTGAGTGGAGGGAGGACGGAGGAGGAGGCCGGTACTGAGTCCAGCGAGGAGGATGAGGCGACAGCGGCGCAGATCGGGGGAGGGGCGATGGGGGAGGGGCGACGGGGGAGGACCGCGGCACGGGGGGTGAGGAGGAGACCGTGAGTGTGTGTGAGTGTGATCTGTGGATGAGGCTAGTGAGATCTGTAGTTAATTTAGCAGTAGCGACTATTGCCTAAATGCGCTGCTGCTACGTTACGTAGCAGTAGCGCTGTCTATTTTAATGCGCTGCTGCTATAACTGGCCTCGCGGCGGCGGCGTGGGAATTTTAGCAGTAGCGCCGCTTGGAGTGCGCGCGCTACTGATAAACTTGTTTCAGCAGCGAGTTTCCACAGCCCGCGCTACTGCTACTTAGCAGCAGCGCCTGATTTTATAGCGCGCTGCTGGTAAGATTCTGTGTATAGGCTTTTCCCTAGTTGTGTGGCTTGCTTGCTCAAAGTGCTTAGTGATATGCTCCAAAACCCTCAACTACCTTCCCACATCCACATATGACCTAAACCAAAAGTCAAACTCGGCCCCACCGATTCTATCTATCCGGCGCCACCGAGTTTCAAATGTCATAGCCACTACCACAAACCCTAGCAAATCGGTTTCACTAATAGGGATCTCGGTCTCACCGAGATAGGATTGTAATCTCTCTGTGTATGTCCATTACCATCGATCTCACCGAGTTTGAGCAATCGGTACTACCGAGATTACAATGCAAACCCTCTGGTTAGCTTATTACCAAAATTGGTCCCACCGAGTTTGTGTAATCGGTCCCACCGAGTTTGCCTGACCAACTCTCTGGTTAGCTTATTACCAAAATCGGTCCCACCGAGTTTGTGTAATCGGTCTCACCGAGTTTGCCTGACCAACTCTCTGGTTAGCTTATTACCAAAATCGGTCCCACCAAGTTTGTGTAATCAGTCACAGCGAGATTATGTTATGCCCTGACCCTAACCATATCGGTCCTACCGAGTTGCATCTCTGTCCCACCGAAAATCCTAACGGTCACTAGGTTTGCTGAATCGGTCCGACCGAGTTTAACCATTCGGTCCCACCGAGTTTGGCAAATTGTGTGTAATGGTTAGATTTGGTGTGGAGGCAATATATACCCCTACACCTACTCTTCATTCGTGGAGAGAGCCATCAGAACATACCTACACTTCCAATACACATTTTCTGAGAGAGAACCACCTACACTTGTGTTGAGGTCAAGATATTCCATTCCAACCATATGAATCTTGATCTCTAGCCTTCCCCAAGTTGCTTTCCACTCAAATCTTCTTTCCACCAAATCCAAATCATGTGAGAGAGAGTTGAATGTTGGGGAGACTATCATTTAAAGCACAAGAGCAAGGAGTTCATCATCAACACACCATTTGTTACTTCTTGGAGAGTGGTGTCTCCTAGATTGGCTAGGTGTCACTTGGGAGCCTCCAACAAGATTGTGGGGTTGAACCAAGGAGTTTGTAAGGGCAAGGAGATCGCCTACTTCGTGAAGATCTACCGCTAGTGAGGCAAGTCCTTCGTGGGCGACGGCCGTGATGGAATAGACAAGGTTGCTTCTTCATGGACCCTTCATGGGTGGAGCCCTCCGTGGACTCGCGCAACCGTTACCCTCCGTGGGTTGAAGTCTCCATCAACGTGGATGTATGATAGCACCACCTATCGGAACCATGACAAAAACATCCGTGTCTCCAATTGCGTTTGAATACTCCAAACCCTTCTCTTTACATTCTTGCAAGTTGCATGCTTTACTTTCCGCTGCTCATATACTCACTGCATGCTTGCTTGATATGTATTGTGTTTGTTAAACTTGTGCTTAAACTCCACTTAAACTTAAGAATATTAAAAACTACAACTTTTGGCACTTAGTGTCTAATCACCCCCCCCTCCAGACACCTCTTCTCGATCCTTTCAATTGGTACCAGAGCATTGGTCTCCATTGCCTTGGTTTAAACACCATTGGAGGAAGATGGATGTGTCTACTTTGGGGAGTCTTAGACATAGAGTGCCTATTCTTGATGGAGAGTATTTTCATGAGTGGAAAAATGAAATGCTTGAGATTTTCAATGAATATCATTTGAACAAGTACATTACTAGCCCTTGTGCACCTCATGTTGATCCTTTGCACCCTACCCTAGATGAAGATATTGACATGATTCGCAATCTTAGAATTGTTGAGCTCATCATTAGAGGCTTGCCTAGAAACTTGATTAGATGTTTGCCTACCCTCAAGTGTGCCTACACCATATGGAAATTTCTTGAGGAACTCTTTCCTAATTACTCCTTCAAAGATCTAGATGAAATCCTCCATAAGTCTATTGCTTTGATTAAGATGAGTTCCAATGATCCCAAATTTGGTGACTGCTTATTTGAGCTTACTAATCTTACGAGTGCCAAAGGAGATGTTGGAATCATTAGCAATATCATTTCCAGAGCTATTAGAATTCATAAAGATAACTATAGAAATGATCATTTATCTAATGAATTGCCCTCTCTAGGAATTGATCAATCACAAGATGATGTTGAACATGAATACTCGGATGATGATGATGATGATGATGTTGATGATGATGATAGTGACTATGATCTCGATGACGCGATGAGACACTTTGGTCTTATGGCAAATCTTCGTGGCTACATGGCTGGAGGAAAGGAATGGGTCCTTGATAAAGACATGTTCCGTGAGCTTGCTGAAAATGACGGCCCTCGAAAGTATGTCACTTTTGGTGATAATTCAAAGGGTAAGGTGGTTGGCCTTGGTAAGGTGGCCATCTCACATGATAGCTCCATACAAAATGTCATGCTCGTTGAATCCCTTGGATACAATTTACTTTCAGTTTCTAGACTTGCGGATTTCGGTTTCAATGTCTTATTCACTGAAGTAGATTGCTAAGTGTTTCGTAGAGACAATCATAAAATGGTCTTTACCGGTATACGTAGAGGAGATCTTTACATTGTTGATTTCACTAAAAAGGCTCAACCTAGAACTTGCTTAATTACCAAATCTTCTAAAGGCTGGTTGTGGCATAGAAGACTAGGTCATGTTGGTATGCGAAATCTTGATAAGCTTATTAAAGGTGATCATATCCTTGGAATAAAAGATGTCATATTTGACAAGGATAGACTTTGTAGTGCTTGTTAAGCAGGGAAACAAGTTGGAGGAAGTCACCGCGCGAAGAACATCATGACCACAAGAAGACCACTCGAGCTACTTCACATGGATCTCTTTGGTCCAAATGCCTACAAGAGTATCGGTGGTAACTCATTTGGTCTAGTCATAGTTGATGATTTTTCAAGATTTACGTGGGTGTTCTTTCTTGATGACAAATCGCAGGTCCAAACGATCTTCAAAAACTTCGCTAGGAAGGCCCAAAATCAGTTTGACGTGAAGATCAAGAAGGTTCGGAGCGACAACGGAACGGAGTTCAAGAACGCAAATGTGGACACCTTTCTTGACGAAGAAGGGATTTCACACGAGTTCTCGGCTACGTACACACCTAAACAAAATGGAGTTGTTGAAAAGAAGAATCGGACTCTTATCGAAATGGCAAGAACGATGCTTGATGAGTACAAAATGCCAAAGCACTTTTGGGCAGAAGCGGTTGAGACAGCTTGTCATGCAACAAATCGCTTGTATCTTCACAAGCTACTCGGCAAGACGGCATACGAGCTCCTCACTGGTAACAAACCCCAAGTTGGATACTTTCGAGTATTCGGCTCAAAGTGCTAAATTCTTGATAAGCATCGTCGTTCTAAATTTGCTCCTAAATCTCATGAAGGTTTCCTACTTGGTTATGGCTCAAACTCTCACACTTACCGTGTCTACAACAATTTCACCCGAAAGGTTGAAGAGACGGTAGATGTGAAGTTGGATGAATCTAACGGCTCGCAAGTAGAGCAATTGCCAATTGATGTAGGAGACAAAGACCCTTCGGAAGCAATTCAAGACTTGTCCATTGGCAAGATTCGTCCAACAGAAGTGAAGGAGAGTACCTCGTCCGTCCAAGTGGAAGCTTCTACCTCATGACAAGGTGAACCAAGAGTTGATACAGAAGCATCCACAAGTGGGACACGCCAAGATGAAGAAAATTAGGAAGCGCACCAAGATGAACATCAACAACCTCCTTCTCCACCACGACAAGAGAACGACAACGTCAACAATGAAGAAGGCCAAGAAGAAGCACAAGATGAAGAGAATGTTCCACCCCGACCCAAGCAAAAGCTTTCACGAGTTCGAGCAAGAATTGCTAAGGATCATTAAGGGAGTCCTGGATTAGGGGGTGTCCGGATGGCCGGACTATACCTTCAGCAGGACTCCTGGACTATGAAGATACAAGATTGAAGACTTCGTCCCATGTCCGGAAGGGACTTTCCTTGGCGTGGAAGGCAAGCTTGGCGATACGGATATGTGGATCTCCTACCATTGTAACCGACTTTGTGTAACCCTAACCCTCTCCGGTGTCTATATAAACTGGAGGGTTTTAGTCCGTAGGACAACATACAGAACAACAATCATACCATAGGCTAGCTTCTAGGGTTTAGCCTCTCCGATCTCGTGGTAGATCTACTCTTGTACAACCCATATCATCAATATTAATCAAGCAGGACGTAGGGTTTACCTCCATCAAGAGGGCCCGAACCTGGGTAAAACTTCGTGTCCCTTGCCTCCTGTTACCATCCGGCCTAGACGCACAGTTCGGGACCCCCTACCCGAGATCCGCCGGTTTTGACACCAACATTGGTGCTTTCATTGAGAGTTCCTCTGTGTCGTCGCCATCAGGAAGGATGCCTCACCCCGTCTTTAAAGACGACACCGTTGCTAAGGGAGGTTTGGCTGTCGGCCAAACCCTCCGGTTAGGTGGTTTTCTTATGACCTCCTGTTCGGCTTCTGTGCCGACAATGACCTCTCGAGCCATCGAAAACGATCTTCATGTTAGCTCGGAACTCGCCGAGCAGTTAGATCCAATGGAGCTCTCCTCCATAAACGAGCTCTTGGATCACATCGCCGCCCTGGGAGTCGCTACGGATTACGACCAGATTGGGCCTAAACCCGATCTGGGAGAGATTAACTCTCCCCAAGTCACCCATCATGTTGCCGTGGTAGAGGGACAGTGCGGCGACTCTTCATCTATCTTAAGGACTAGCTACGTCCGGATTCCAGATCCCTCCAAGCCGGATACCCGCGGAGGGCAGGATATCACTCAAGACCTGAACTTAGAGTCAGGCGACGGGCTGGATTCATTGGACAACATCCAGGAACCCAAATTTTCGAGTTCGGAAATTCCTCGGCCTCTGAGCCTCAGTCCAATAGTGGACGGCTTTCGTCTTACCAAGGTACTCATGGACCGCGGCAGCGGATTGAACCTCATTTATGAGGAAACCCTTCAAAAATGGAAATAGACTGGAACCGCATTGAGCAAAGCAGCACAACCTTTAGAGGAATAATCCCCAGTCGGGAAGCGCATTGTACAGGAAAAATCACACTAGATGTGGTGTTTGGCACGCCGGATAATTACAGGTCCGAAGAGGTCACGTTCCATGTGGCTCCGTTCAGCAGCGGTTATCACGCTCTGCTAGGGCGGGAAGCGTTTACAATCTTCCAAGCAATACCCCATTACGGGTACATGAAGCTCAAGATGCCCGGGCCTAACGCGATCATCACTCTCGCTAGTGATCCGGACATACCACTCCGCGCCGAAAGCAAGACAGCCGCACTGGCCCTCGAGGCACTATCCGAAGCCCTAGCGGCTGAGGAACTAACTGCGCTGCGCTCCACGGTGAATAGGGACGATGTGGTACTCGACAAAAGATCCAAGTCCACCTCCTTTAAATCGGCGGAAGAAATAGTCAAATTCCAGGTCCATCCAACGGACCCCAATGAAACAGCTTCCATCGGGGCACAGTTAAACCCTGATGTAGACGCCGCACTGCGAGAGTTCCTACGAGAGAACTGGGACATTTTCGCCTGGCACCCTTCAGACATGCCAGGAATCCCACGCAGGCTAGCCGAGCACAGCTTAAATATCCTAAAAGGATTCAAACCTGTCAAACAAGCTCTTCGGCGTTTTTCCAAACCTAAGAGACAGGCCATGGGAAAGGAGCTAGCAAAGCTATTGGAGGCCAGATTCATCAGAGATATAAAACATCTTGACTGGCTAGCAAACCTGGTGATGGTACTAAAGAAGGACAAATCCTGGCGCCTGTGCGTTGATTTTAAAGACCTTAACAAGGCTTGCCCAAAGGATCCCTTCCCCCTCCCCCGCATCGATCAAATTATCGACGCTACCACAGGACACGATTCGTTGTGTTTCCTCGATGCATATTCTGGCTACCATCAAATCAAGATGGCAGAATCAGACCAAGCCACAACGGCATTTATCACACCATACGGCCCATTCTGCTTCAACACAATGCCCTTCGGACTCAAAAACGCCGGCCCAACATATCAGCGCATGATTCAGACATGTCTGGCAAACCAGATCGGCAAAACAGTGGAGGCATATGTAGATGATGTGGTCGTCAAAACAAGACATGTCGAATCTCTAGTAGACGACTTGAGGCTCACATTTGATAACCTCCGAACATACGACATCAAGCTCAATCCGGAAAAATGCGTTTTCGGCGTTCCAGCCGGAAAGCTCTTGGGCTTCATTGTATCCGGTAGAGGAATTGAAGCAAATCCAGCCAAGATCTGAGCTCTGTCACAATTGGATATCCCAAAGGACATCAAACAAATACAAAAGTTAACAGGATGCGTGGCGGCTCTAAGCCGCTTTATCTCCCGCTTGGGAGAAAAGGCCCTACCCCTTTACCGCCTCCTTCGGTGCACCGAACACTTTGAATGGACGGATGCAGCCACGGCCAGACTCGACGAAATAAAAGCCATATTGGCAACAAACCCAGTCCTGTCCGCGCCAAACATTGGCGAACCAATGCTATTGTACATTGCAGCAACACATCAGGTTGTAAGCGCAGTGCTCGTCGTCGAACGAGAAACGGACGGACACGAATTCCCCCTTCAAAAGTCGGTCTATTATGTGTCCACCGTCCTCACTCCGTGCAAATCACGGTACCCGCATTATCAAAAGATTGCGTACGCGGTATTCATGGCATCCCGGAAGCTACGACACTACTTTCAAGAGTGTTCAATAACAGTAGCCTCGGAAGTACCACTTAACGATATTATAAACAACCGTGACGCAATGGGCCGGATTGCAAAATGGGCCATTGAGCTCCTCCCGTTCGACATAACTTATAAGCCACGGCGAGCCATCAAATCGCAAGTTTTGGCTGACTTCGTCGCAGAATGGACGGAGGCCGAACTCCCTAAAGAGTACGGCACATATTCAAATTGGATCATGCATTTCGACGGCTCCAAGATGTTGGCCGGACTAGGGGCTGGCGTCGTTCTGACGTCCCCCATAGGAGACACAGTTCAATACGTACTCCAGATTATGTACACAGACTCCAACAATGCAGCCGAATATGAGGCCCTTTTACATGGTCTCCGGATGGCAGTATCCATGGGCATTCAACGCCTAGAGGTGCGCGGGGACTCGAACCTCGCAATATCCCAAATAAGTGGAGACTTCGATGCCAAGGATCCAAAAATGGCAGCTTACCGCAACGCCATCCTAAAAATGTATCCTCGGTTCGAAGGGCTTGAATTTCACCATATAGCCCGGGAAAATAATCAGGCGGCAGATGTCCTGGCACGCATCGGCGTAAAACGCAATGTAGTCCCCCCCAACATCTTCTTGGAAAGGCTGTTCAAGCCATCCGTAGTATGGGAAGGGGAGCCGAACAATAACAGCCCGGACCCAACCGCACTGCCCGACACCAAACATTCTGACACAATCGGAGGCTCTGCCAATGAAATAACACCTTCAGCCCACGTAATAATGGCCGTCATCATCCCGTGGACAGAACCATTCCTCGCCTACCTTACTAGGCAGGAACTCCCCGAGGACCAAAATGAGGCACGCTGCATAGTGTGGCGATCCAAAGCCTACAAAGTCCATGAGGGAGAGCTTTATAAGAAAAGCACTACCGGAGTCCTTCAAAGGTGCATCTCCGAAGAGGAAGGGCGGAACCTCCTAGCTGAAATTCATGCCGGACTCGGCGGTCATCACGCGGCAGCTCGGTCCCTTGTAAGCAAGGCCTTCCGTACAGGCTTTTATTGACTGACGGCTCGGGCAGACGCCCAAGACTTAGTCCAACGATGCGCCGGTTGCCAACTCTTTGCAAACCAAAGCCATATGCCACCCACCGCCCTCCAAACTATCCCCATCACTTGGCCCTTCACGGTCTGGGGGCTTGACATGGTTGGACCCCTTAAAGCGGAACCCACAAGCAAAAATACTTACTGGTCATGGTGGATAAGCTCACCAAATGGATAGAAGCCAAGCCTGTTAAGACGGCCGAATCCGGACCGGTGATAGACTTTATATCAGGGGTTGTACACTGTTACAGCATCCCCCACAGCATCATCACTGATAACGGCAAGAACTTTACGGCCGACGAGGTAAAACTCTGATGCAAAAACATGGGCATCAAGCTCAATTATGCTTCCGTCTATCACCCACAAACTAACGGCCAGGTCGAACGTGCAAATGGTCCTATCATGAGCGGCATCAAACCCGGATTAGTGCGGTCCCTCAAGGAATCTAACATGCACTGGGTAGAGGAGCTCGACTCCGTACTCTAGGGGCTGCGGACCATGCCGAATCGCACCACCAGATACACACCATTCTTTACGGTGTACGGCACAGAGGCAGTTTTGCCTTGCGACATAATTCATGACTCACCTCGAGTGCGCATGTACGAAGAAAGAGAAGCCGAGCTCGATCGGCAGGACAGTTTGGACGCATTGGAGGAGGAGCGTGACATGGCAAAAGCCCGTTCCGCATTCTATCAACAGCAGGCTCGAAGATACCAAAGCAGAGAAGTACGGGCCAAAAATTACAACATTGGCGAATTAGTTCTACGCCTGTCGGACAAGAAAAAGGACAAACTCAAGCCCAAGTGGGAAGGTCCCTTCATAATTGACCAAGTCCTGACTGGTGGAGCGTACCGCCTGCGAGATGCATCGGATAACCGACTCGAGCTGAACCCATGGAACGCAACCCGTCTCCGAAGATTCTACGCCTAGCGCCGGACTCTGTGTTCGTCTCCTTCCTCTGTCCATTTTTTATATACTGTCTGTCTTACATTTCTCTCCTTCTCCCCTTCCTTTATCTTATAGCCTTTAAAGACTCATCAAATGACGTGCTATTCGCACTCATTAAACCTGGGGGCTTCTTTTAACATAAGCTTATTTATACGGGCTTCATGCCCAACACATGTGTTACACTTCCGCATGTACCTTTTATTTCACCATTATATGCATCGATATGACTTAAGTTTTGGCCAAGCTGGGTTGCCTGGCTCCTGTGCTTACCCCTACGTTCCCGATTATTCGGCTAGGCGGTAAAGGGAGCACCTCTGCGATTGTTACTGCCGGATCAGCCAGATGTGTACCTCAGACTGGGTGAAGCCAAAAGCTAGCGTTCTTAAGGGAATATTCGGTCGGTGACCTAAAAGATGATATTTTCACTTATTTATTTATGTGCCCCCAGATGCTTTTTCCCGCGTCTTCTTTGCAGAATGGGCATGCACTTTAGGGCATGCCTCCCAGGGAAAGGAACCCCTAACGGAACTATTCTCCCTGGAAGATGTTTCTTACTAACCATGTAATATAACATAACTAGTCGGGCACTTGTCTGTTCACGCACTAATGACCCCTACGCCTGGTCTCCATGCATTCCCCGGTTCTTATATAACCGCATGGGAATTCGGACACACTCCGGACCGTCAGGTCCCGAGGCTGAAGCGAAAAGGTCAGCCATGACAAACGATCTACAATCCGGCTAGAAGGCATTATAAATGTCAATTAAATTACATAGTCATTATGATTGATTGTATTCCTCATCAATACCATCTAACAGGCTGTCTAATTTACAGTCCTGCTGGGAATACTTTGCGGCCAATTCTACTTGGCCGTATACTAAGCTTACAGGGATCTCCTTCCCATCGGGCCCCACAGGACCGACCTCGGCCATGTGGTTGGGGTCAGCCTTTGTGTACCGCGTATTCACCATGGCCCAGGCCTCCCTAGCGCCTTGACGGCAGGCCGATATCTTCCACAATCGGAAGCGCCGCCGTGCTCCCTTTAGCTTCTCCGCAAGCTCTCCAAGACCTTCGGGCATGGAGATGGATGGCCACAGGGCCTGGGCGACACCTTGCATCGCCTGCCGAACTCGCTCGAGCAGTTGCAAGAGCTCGGGAAGAAGGTCACCCATAGAACCGGGCATCTCCTCTGCAGGACGACCTGTTAGCACACCTACAGACATTACTCTGTTAGTCGACTTCCCCGCCAAACTTTTTTTTCAAAGGTTCGTTCAAGCACTTACTAAATATGCCGCACCGAAGCCGCTGATTCTCCTTAACGGAGTCTGACAGCTGGGCACGAACATCTTTCAGTTCGACACCCAGCTTGGTGTTGGCATCTTGGAGATCGTTCTTCTCCCGCCTCACCTTTGTCAGCACCTTCTCACCAGCCTTCAGCTGGTGTAGGAGGTGTTGCCTTTCCGGATTCAATCTGGTGCCATCTGCAATTTCATTTGTCAGATTCACACCCATGTCGTGCTTCGCAAAATACTTATCTTTCGAAGTGTATATTACCAGAGGGGGTCTCCTTGGGCTCCCCTGCCGCGGCTAGTGCGGCCTCAAGTTGGGCTTTGCACTCTTCTAGCTCCTTGGATAGTAGGGAATTTTTTTCTATAAGAATCTGCATAACAAATGATCCTTAAATCAGTTATTCTAACTGTTTCAAGTCTCGGGGGCTACTGGTATATATATATATATATATAAAATTACCAAAATTTTCTTACCCGTATGTCTTTTACATATTGCTCCGTGGCTCTGGCTAGACCATTTTGAGCGGCACAGAGGTACACATCTCCCGAATTGAAGGCACCTAATGCCTCTTGGGAGAAACAAGCATCGCGAAGAATTGTCCGGCGACGCCTGTGGTTCATGGCGCTCTCCACCTCAGAATGGGTGGCAGACAACCTGTCCACATCCTCCATCGGAGGAGCGTCCGGTGCGCGCCTTGTGTTCGCCTCCGCCTCCGGACCAGGCTTTGGAGCCTGGCTGGTGGAGGCGCGATTGGCAGCCTCTCCGGATATAGTCCGGCGGGGTCTCTTTGTCCTGAAGAGAGCACGAGTGTTAATATGCCTTGCAGGTATAACACCTGGGATAAGGGGACGCGCCATACCTTCGCGCTGACGCCTCGGTCCGGACTGCACTTCTTTTCTGCCCACGGGGCCCTGCAGCCCCTCGTTGGCTTGTCGCCGCAGGTTCGGCCTCTCGTCTCAAAAACCTCCCTTGCAAAGCTCGGTTGTAAACAGGAAACTGAAAACACGAGAGGGCGGACCCCTATTCGAGGTACTGGGACTTTGATCTCAGTTACCTGGGAGGCCGGGATTAGCCTTGGGTAATCGGCCGTAATGGCCACCAAGGCGTTGTCCTTGCTCAATTGATGGAACACTCCATCAATCAGCTCCACAGATAAGTCCAGATCCTCTTGAGAGGCCGGGTCGAGGAACCGTCCTGGGTCCTCGGGTTGTGGAGGAGGGATGTTTATTTCTTTAACAGCCTGGTGCAGTTCCTGCATTGAAGTCGTTAGACTGAATATTTAACAATGGGAATATAAAATGGATGGGCAAGTAAATGTGACCACTTACCCAGCTTGGGGGATTGTACATAGAAAATCCACCCTATGGGTCGACGTGGAGAAATTCCTCCTCTTCTCCCTTGTTAGAGCCGCAGCCGAATTCGGCCCCTTACGGCCGTAGCGGGTGGCGTCGTCCTCCCCGTTGAAGTCCCACATGGGGTGCCCTCTATACTGTAGCGGCTGCACCCCTCGCATGATGCATGCGGCCATGACCCCGATCATGGTCAGTCCGGAATGAGCTAACAATCTTATCCGGCCCATCAGGTAACGAACGTCCTTGTCACTTTCCCTCTAAGGGCTCCGTGGACGCCAACTTAGGCGCTTCTTTAGTGGAGTACTATCGAACTCAGGGAGGCCGATCCGGACAGGATCTGGCAGCGGGACATCCTCTATGTAAAACCATTTCGAAGGCCAGTCCTCGGACGCCTTCTTCGGGGTTCCAGATAGATATCCGGTCCCGGTGATGTGCCACACTTCGGCTCCGCCCACTTGATATATTGACCCCTTCTGAGAACGGGGCACAAGGCAGAATAGCTCTTTCCACAGCCCGAAATGAGCTTCAACACCCAAGAACAGCTCACAGAGGGCTACGAAGCCCGCGATATGCAATACGGAGGCAGGCGTAAGATTGTGTAACTGGAGGCCATAGAACTCCAGGAGCCCCCGGAGAAACGGATGGATTGGAAATCCGAGCCCTCTTATTAAATAAGGGACAAGGCATACCCGCTCTCCTTTGGAGGGATTAGGGGCACTCTCCTCTTGCTCTCCGCCATTATAGATGGCAAGACCGGCTCGAACCGGGACCATATAGGTCGGGGGGAGAAATCCCTTGGTCTGGAGCATCACTAGCTCGCTATGCGGGATAGAGCATCTCTCCCAATATCCAGGTTGAGGGCTGGAAGGGCGAAAGGAGGAGTTGCGACGGCTGGCCATTGTGGAATGGACCTTTGTCGGATGTGCTCTGATGAACACTCGCGAAGGGGAGAAGGTGTGGTTTGGATCTAAATCCTCGTCCCCTTAAATGGGCGGCTCATTTACGCGGCTAGGGGTGTGGATGTAAAAACACTCAGACTTTTCATATTCATTTGACACGTGGGAGACGGCCATTATTGGGCGTAGAAGCCAAGGAGCACAACATTCACAAGAAACCGGACTTTATTCAACAGGTACGCGGAATTTGGAGGAAAACCCGCCTTGCAATGCCGAAGACAATCTACGCGTCGGACTCATCGTCATTGAAGCCTGGTTCGGGGGCTACTGAGGGAGTCCTAGATTAGGGGGTGTCCGGATGGCCGGACTATACCTTCAGCCGGACTCCTGGACTATGAAGATACAAGATTGAAGACTTCGTCCCATGTCCGGAAGGGACTTTCCTTGGCGTGGAAGGCAAGCTTGGTGATACGGATATGTGGATCTCCTACCATTGTAACTGACTTTGTGTAACCCTAACCCTCTCCGGTGTCTATATAAACCGAAGGGTTTTAGTCCGTAGGACAACATACAGAACAACAATCATACCATAGGCTAGCTTCTAGGGTTTAGCCTCTCCGATCTCGCGGTAGATCTACTCTTGTACTACCCATATCATCAATACTAATCAAGCAGGACATAGGGTTTTACCTCCATCAAGAGGGCCCAAACCTGGGTAAAACTTCGTGTCCCTTGCCTCCTGTTACAATCCGGCCTAGACGCACAGTTCGGGACCCCCTACCCGAGATCCGCCGGTTTTGACACCGACAATCATCCCATCGAGAAAATCTACAATGATATCCAAACCGGGAGAATGACTCGCTCTAAAACTTGTTTAGCTACCTTTTGTGAACATTACTCATTCATCTCTAGCATTGAACCTATGAAGGTTGAAGAAGCATTGGAGGATCCGAACTGGATAAACATATGCATGAAGAGCTACACAACTTTGAGAGAAATCAAGTGTGGACATTGGTCGAGAAGCCCGACAACAACCACAACATCATTGGTACCAAATGGGTGTTTCGCAACAAGCAAGATGAAGATGGACAAGTGGTTCGCAACAAAGCACGTCTCGTTGCCCAAGGCTACACACAAGTTGAAGGTATGGACTATGGTGAGACATATGCTCCCGTTGCTAGACTTGAGTCCATTCGCATCTTACTTGCTTATGCTAATCACCATGATATCACCTTGTACCAAATGGACATTAAAAGTGCTTTTCTAAATGGCAAAATTGAGGAAGAAGTTTATGTTAAGCAACCTCCCGGCTTCGTCAATCCTAAGAAACCTAATCATGTTTATAAACTTCACAAAGCCCTTTATGGTCTTAAACAAGCTCCTAGAGCATGGTATAAATGCTTGACCAAGTTCCTTATTGAAAAAGGCTTTGAAATTGGTAAAATTGATTCTACTCTTTTTACTAAAAGGGTTAATGGAGAACTATTTGTGTGCCAAATTTATGTTGATGATATCATATTTGGTTCAACTAACCCTCATTTTAGTGAGAAGTTTGGAAAGCTAATGTCGGAGAAGTTTGAGATGTCTATGATGAGTGAACTCAAATTCTTTCTCGGTTTGCAAATCAAGCAAACTAAGGAAGGTACCTTTGTCTCTCAAACGAAGTACACCAAGGACTTATTCAAGAAGTTCAATATGCAAGAATGCAAAGGTATGACTACGCCCATGCCTACTAGTGGACATCTTGACTTGACCAAAGATGGTGAACCGGTTGATCAAAAGGTTTATCGCTCTATGATTGGTTCATTGTTATATCTATGTGCCTCTCGTCCCGATATTATGCTAAGTTTGTGCATGTGTGCACGATATCAAGCTTCTCCTAAAGAGTGTCATCTTAAGGCTGTGAAAAGGATAGTGAGATACCTAATCCATACACCAGATTTTGGCATTTGGTATCCCAAGAGGTCCTCTTTTGATCTTGTTGGCTACTCCGATTCGGACTATGCCGGAGACAAGGTTGATAGAAAATCCACTTTGGGTACTTGTCAATTCCTTGGTAGATCTCTTGTGTCTTGGTCTTCCAAGAAACAAAACTCAGTATCCTTATCCACCGCCGAAGCGGAATACATTGCCGCTGGTTCATGTTGTGCTCAATTACTTTGGATGACCCAAACTCTTAAAGATTATGGGATATATGTGAAACATGTTCCATTGCTATGTGACGATGAAAGTGCTATTAAGATTGCTCACAATCCCGTGCAACATTCTCGAACTAAGCATATTGAAGTTCGTCATCATTTCATTCGAGATCATGTTGCAAAAGGGGACATTAACCTTAAGCATGTTCGCACTGATAAGCAATTGGCGGATATATTCACTAAACCACTTGATGAGAAAGTGTTTTGCAGGTTGAGAGGTGAATTGAACATCATTGATGCTTCAAACTTGGAGTAGGAACTCCATTTGATACATGCGGGGCATGAGCCTATGACTAATCCTCGATATTTCTCATATGATGCTATTCATATGTCTTGGATATATTTGTACCTTGCATGTTATCTAACCCGTGTAGGTACTTGGTTGAATCTAAATCTATGAGATTGCAACTCACTCACATCTTGAGCAATCTCTACATCACCAAGTCTCTACACAATGGTGGTTGAAGACAAGGAAGCACGAAACCATTCAAACATATCATTTGGCAAATTCTATGTTGAGTCTCATGATTGTCATGTTGGATACACAAGTGCTCTTTCTTGCAAAGCTAACCCATGTAGGTAGATGAACGCAAACTCCAAGTGGTGCTCCCAACTCTTGATGAACTACATCAACCTTGAGCAACCCACACAAGTTCAAATACATGATCAAGATCAACACCACCACCCAAGGTATGTTATTCCATCTTAGAGAAGATTTACTCCAAGTCATGAGCCAAAGCAACTCGACAAGATGTGAATACATCAAGATGCTTAAACGAAAAATGGTAACCCCATTTTGAGCTTAAACGATGAGTATGACCTATGATCAAGTGCTCTCACTTGGCTCCTAAGTCAATATACTCTAACATAGGTGACTTTGTCACCGACCATTTCTAGATGAAGTTCTCTAGTGTTTCTCCGTGTTTTTGCATTTGCATATTTGTTTCCCCTTTCAAAAAAACTTCATCTAGAACTTTTAGTTTCTTTTCTTTCCTTTTTGTTCTGCATTTTCTACATCCAATTCATTGCAAATCTTTCAGTAAATTCCTTGCATATCCTTGTGAGATCTTACTTGTCTAGTGAGCTGAGGTGACAAGTGGTTTCACTCTGATGAACTCGGTCACACCGGTTTGTTCTCTTCGGCCCAACTGAAATCTTTCGGTGCAACCAAAGCACACAACTCGGAGTCACCGATTCCACCACAGGAAAACCAACTTGCCACTTATTCCTGATTTCTGTTTGCTCCAGCTCCACTCAATGATTCTTGTTCTCTACCAGCATCATATTAGACATGCTGCTTTGCTCTGTGACTCAAGGACCAACCCATTTGTATCACATGTCTAGAAGAGCCCTTCTTGGAAATTGATGTCAAAGGGGGAGAGAGAGAGATCACATCAAATCTTAATCCTTCCTATAGGGGGAGAAAGAGAGAATACTCAGGGGGAGAGAGTTTCTCAACTAGGAGAAAGTAATATCATCAAAGACCCCAGATGCTTGGTGTTCAAGAGGAGAGATGTCACATGTCTTTAAGAGGGGAAAGACATGTTTGGTTGCTTGCTTTAGCTCAAGCTCTGTTGTTTTGTTGCTCTGATTTTCTGTTCCCTATCTTCTCCCAATATCCCATGCAGATTCAGGGGGAGCAAGACATCTAAGGGAAGGAAATCTCTGATTTTATTGCATATCTTTACCTTTGGGGACATGTCTATATCCAAGTGGTACTTAGTACTCACTCTACATGCCATCCCAGTCTTGGTTCTCTTATGGTTTCTCTTGCTTGCTCTGGTCAGTAGGTGTATCTATGTTATTTAACCTTGTTTGCGCAGGTTCATCCCATCCTAAGCCAACTCAAGACCACAAGGTAAGTATATGCATCACAGTCAAGTGAATGAGAAGTTCTTGCTGATGCACATACTGTTTGCAAGAAGGACTCATGAGCATGAAGGTACATTTCTCACATTCACATCATTTGCTCTGATGCATATAGCCAAGATACATGTAACACATTTCTTACTCTGTCATGTTTACGCATTCACATGCTCCTATATTCAATATTGACATGATTGCATACATGTAGGGGGAGCCTATGCATGTTACATGCCTTTCCAAAGCTTTACTTGCTATTCTCTATATGTTTATCTAAAGCTTTGATGTATGTTGTCATCAATTACCAAAAAGGGGGAGATTGAAAGCACAAGTGCTCCCTGGGTGGTTTTGGTAATTAATGTCAACATATCTCTTGTTGGACTAACACTTTTACCTAGTATGTTTAAGATAAGTTCAACAATGGAGTGGCATGGACTAGAGGATGTGGAACCCCTTCAAGATGCTAAGGACAAAGGATTGGCTCAAGCTTCAAGATCAAGACTCTACATTTTCTATTTTAGTGATCCAAGATCACATTGAGTCTATAGGAAAAGCCAATACTATCAAGAGGGGATGAGGTGTTGCTTAATGGCTTGCTTGCTCAAAGTGCTTAGTGATATGCTCCAAAACCCTCAACTACCTTCCCACATCCACATATGACCTAAACCAAAAGTCAAACTCAGCCCCACCGATTCTATCTATCTGGCGCCACCGAGTTTCAAATGTCATAGCCACTGCCACAAACCCTAGAAAATCGGTTTCACCGATAGGGATCTCGGTCTCACCGAGATGGGATTGTAATCTCTCTGTGTATGTCCATTACCAAAATTGGTCTCACCGAGTTTGAGCAATCGGTACTACCGAGATTACAATGCAAACCCTCTGGTTAGCTTATTACCAAAATCGGTCCCACCGAGTTTGTGTAATTGGTCCCACCGAGTTTGCCTGACCAACTCTCTAGTTAGCTTATTACCAAATCGGTCCCACCGAGTTTGTGTAATCGGTCTCACCGAGTTTGCCTGACCAACTCTCTGGTTAGCTTATTACCAAAATCGGTCCCACCAAGTTTGTGTAATCGGTCACAGCGAGATTATGTTATGCCCTGACCCTAACCATATCGGTCCTACCGAGTTGCATCTCAGTCCCACCGAAAATCCTAACGGTCACTAGGTTTGCTGAAACGGTCCGACCGAGTTTAACCAATTGGTCCCACCGAGTTTGGCAAATTGTGTGTAACGGTTAGATTTGGTGTGGAGGCTATATATACCCCTCCACCTACTCTTCATTCGTGGAGCGCCATCAGAACATACCTACACTTCCAATACACATTTTCTGAGAGAGAACCACCTACACTTGTGTTGAGGTCAAGATATTCCATTCCAACCATATGAATCTTGATCTCTAGCCTTCCCCAAGTTGCTTTCCACTCAAATCTTCTTTCCACCAAATCCAAATCCTGTGAGAGAGAGTTGAGTGTTGGGGAGACTATCATTTGAAGCACAAGAGCAAGGAGTTCATCATCAACACACCATTTGTTACTTCTTGGAGAGTGGTGTCTCCTAGATTGGCTAGGTGTCACTTGGGAGCCTCCAACAAGATTGTGGAGTTGAACCAAGGAGTTTGTAAGGGCAAGGAAATCGCTTACTTCGTGAAGATCTACCGCTAGTGAGGCAAGTCCTTCATGGGCGACGGCCGTGATGGAATAGACAAGGTTGCTTCTTCGTGGACTCTTCCTGGGTGGAGCCCTCCGTGGACTCGCGCAACCGTTACCCTCCGTGGGTTGAAGTCTCCATCAACGTGGATGTACGATAGCACCACCTATGAGAACCATGACAAAAACATCCGTGTCTCCAATTGCATTTGAATACTCCAAACCCTTCTCTTTACATTCTTGCAAGTTGCATGCTTTACTTTCCGCTGCTCATATACTCATTGCATGCTTGCTTGATATGTATTGTGTTTGTTAAACTTGTGCTTAAACTCCACTTAAACTTAAGAATATTAAAAACTGCAACTTTTGGCACTTAGTGTCTAATCACCCCCCTCCAGACACCTCTTCTTGATCCTTTCAATTGGTATCAGAGCATTGGTCTCCATTGCCTTGGTTTAAACACCATTGGAGGAAGATGGATGTGTCTAATTTGGGGAGTCTTAGACATAGAGTGCCTATTCTTGATGGAGAGTATTTTCATGAGTGGAAAAATGAAATGCTTGAGATTTTCAATGAATATCATTTGAACAAGTACATTACTAGCCCTTGTGCACCTCATGTTGATCCTTTGCACCCTACCCTAGATGAAGATATTGACATGATTCGCAATCTTAGAATTGTTGAGCTCATCATTAGAGGCTTGCCTAGAAACTTGATTAGATGTTTGCCTACCCTCAAGTGTGCCTACACCATATGGAAATTTCTTGAGGAACTCTTTCCTAATTACTCCTTGAAAGATCTAGATGAAATCCTCCATAAGTCTATTGCTTTGATTAAGATGAGTTCCAATGATCCCAAATTTGGTGACTGCTTATTTGAGCTTACTAATCTTACGAGTGCCAAAGGAGATGTTGGAATCATTAGAAATATCATTTCCAGAGCTATTAGAATTCATAAATATAACTATAGAAATGATCATTTATCTAATGAATTGCCCTCTCTAGGAATTGATCAATCACAAGATGATGTTGAACATGAATACTCGGATGATGATGATGATGATGATGATGATGATGATGACTATGATCTCGATGATGCGATGAGACACTTTGGTCTTATGGCAAATCTTCGTGGCTACATGGCTGGAGGAAAGGAATGGGTCCTTGATAGTGGATGTACTGATCATATGACCGGAGATAAAGACATGTTCCGTGAGCTTGCTGAAAATGACGGCCCTCGAAAGTATGTCACTTTTGGTGATAATTCAAAGGGTAAGGTGGTTGGCCTTGGTAAGGTGGCCATCTCACATGATAGCTCCATACAAAATGTCATGCTCGTTGAATCCCTTGGATACAATTTACTTTCAGTTTCTAGACTTGCGGATTTCGGTTTCAATGTCTTATTCACTGAAGTAGATTGCCAAGTGTTTCGTAGAGACAATCATAAAATGGTCTTTACCGGTATACGTAGAGGAGATCTTTACATTGTTGATTTCAATAAAAAGGCTCAACCTAGAACTTGCTTAATTACCAAATCTTCTAAAGGCCGGTTGTGGCATAGAAGACTAGGTCATGTTGGTATGCGAAATCTTGATAAGCTTATTAAAGGTGATCATATCCTTGGAATAAAAGATGTCATATTTGACAAGGATAGACTTTGTATTGCTTGTCAAGTAGGGAAACAAGTTGGAGGAAGTCACCGCGCGAAGAACATCATGACCACAAAAAGACCACTCGAGCTACTTCACATGGATCTCTTTGGTCCAAATGCCTACAAGAGTCTCGGTGGTAACTCATTTGGTCTAGTCATAGTTGATGATTTTTTAAGATTTACGTGGGTATTCTTTTTTGATGACAAATTGCAGGTCCAAAAGATCTTCAAAAACTTCGCTAGGAAGGCCCAAAATCAGTTTGACGTGAAGATCAAGAAGGTTCGGAGCGACAACGGAACGGAGTTCAAGAACGCAAATGTGGACACCTTTATTGACGAAGAAGGGATTTCAACGAGTTCTCGGCTACGTACACACCTCAACAAAATGGAGTTGTTGAAAGGAAGAATCGGACTCTTATCGAAATGGCAAGAACGATGCTTGATGAGTACAAAACGCTAAAGCACTTTTGGGCGGAAGCGGTTGAGACAGCTTGTCATGCAACAAATCGCTTGTATCTTCACAAGCTACTCGGCAAGACGGCATACGAGCTCCTCACTGGTAACAAACCCCAAGTTGGATACTTTTGAGTATTCGGCTCAAAGTGCTACATTCTTGATAAGCATCGTTGTTCTAAATTTGCTCCTAAATCTCATGAAGGTTTCCTACTTGGTTATGGCTCAAACTCTCACACTTACCGTGTCTACAACAATTTCACCCGAAAGGTTGAAGAGACGGTAGATGTGAAGTTTGATGAATCTAACGGCTCGCAAGTAGAGAAATTGCCAATTGATGTAGGAGACAAAGACCCTTCGGAAGCAATTCAAGACTTGTCCATTGGCAAGATTCGTCCAACAGAAGTGAAGGAGAGTACCTCGTCCGTCCAAGTGGAAGCTTCTACCTCATGACAAGGTGAACCAAGAGTTGATACAGAAGCATCCACAAGTGGGACACGCCAAGATGAAGAAAATTAGGAAGCGCACCAAGATGAACATCAACAACCTCCTTCTCCACCACGACAAGAGAACGACAACGTCAACAATGAAGAAGGCCAAGAAGAAGCACAAGATGAAGAGAATGTTCCACCCCGACCCAAGCAAAAGCTTTCATGAGTTCGAGCAAGAATTGCTAAGGATCATTAAGGGAGTCCTGGATTAGGGGGTGTCCGGATGGCCAGACTATACCTTCAGCAGGACTCCTGGACTATGAAGATACAAGATTGAAGACTTCGTCCCATGTACGGAAGGGACTTTCCTTGGCGTGGAAGGCAAGCTTGGCGATACGGATATGTGGATCTCCTACCATTGTAACCGACTTTGTGTAACCCTAACCCTCTCGTCCCGATATTATGCTAAGTGTGTGCATGTGTGCACGATATCAAGCTGCTCCTAAAGAGTGTCATCTTAAGGCTGTGAAAAGGATAGTTAGATACCTAATCCATACACCAGATTTTGGCATTTGGTATCCCAAGAGGTCCTCTTTTGATCTTGTTGGCTACTCTGATTCGGACTATGCCGGAGACAAGGTTGATAGAAAATCCACTTCGGGTACTTGTCAATTCCTTGGTAGATCTCTTGTGTCTTGGTCTTCCAAGAAACAAAACTCGGTATCCTTATCCACCGCCGAAGTGGAATACATTGCCGCTGGTTCATGTTGTGCTCAATTACTTTGGATGACCCAAACTCTTAAATATTATGGGATATATGTGAAACATGTTCCATTGCTATGTGACGATGAAAGTGCTATTAAGGTTGCTCACAATCCCGTGCAACATTATCGAACTAAGCATATTGAAGTTCGTCATCATTTCATTCGAGATCATGTTGCAAAAGGGGACATTAACCTTAAGCATGTTCGCACTGATAAGCAATTGGCGGATATATTCACTAAACCACTTGATGAGAAAGTGTTTTGCAGGTTGAGAGGTGAATTGAACATCATTGATGCTTCAAACTTGGAGTAGGAACTCCATTTGATACATGCGGGGCATGAGCCTATGACTAATCCTCGATATTTCTCATATGATGCTATTCATATGTCTTGGATATATTTGTACCTTGCATGTTATCTAACCCGTGTAGGTACTTGGTTGAATCTAAATCTATGAGATTGCAACTCACTCACATCTTGAGCAATCTCTACATCACCAAGTCTCTACACAATGGTGGTTGAAGACAAGGAAGCACGAAACCATTCAAACATATCCTTTGGCAAATTCTATGTTGAGTCTCATGGTTGTCATGTTGGATACACAAGTGCTCTTTCTTGCAAAGCTAACCCATGTAGGTAGATGAACTCAAACTCCAAGTGGTGCTCCCAACTCTTGATGAACTATATCAACCTTGAGCAACCCACACAAGTTCAACTACATGATCAAGAACAACACCACCACCCAAGGTATGTTATTCCATCTTAGAGAAGATTTACTCCAAGTCATGAGCCAAAGCAACTCGACAAGATGTGAATACATCAAGATGCTTAAACGAAAAATGGGCACAGGATGCCCCACCCCAGGGAGCCGCCAATTGCGTTTGTTCGATGGGCGAAAGGAGAAGTGAATTCAGGAGATCCTCGCCGTGCTGCGAGATGGAAATGCTTGACTGGACTCGTGCCCACCAGCACGCCATCGGAGCCGGAGCAGGTGGATCCCCTACCTTACCTCTCCCCCAAACCTGCAGAAGATTGAAATTAGGCTTGCAATCTGCTTCAATTGAGCTGTCTGGTGGTTATTTCTGCTTCCTGAGAGACAACATCTGGCTGGAGGATGATAAGGAACCAGGAACTCCGATGAATTTCCCCTATCACAATGGGGGGAGCGCCGGTTGGGCAGTGGTATGGCCCACCTCCGCCCCAAATGGGGGCACAATCTGGGCATGCTCCTGTAATTGCCCAAGATCAATCTGCTGGTGGTTCTGACTCTCAGATCAGTGGGAAATCTCAAGGCAAGAATCAGCAAAAGAAGAGATAGGACATCCAGAAAACTGCTCCTGCCCCTGCTTCGGGCCTTATGGCATACTCTGAGGTGATCTGCTACAACAGTGGGGAACCAGGGCATCATTTGGATAAATGTGTCAAGACCAAGAGTTGTTTTATCTGCAAAATGGTTACCCATAAAGTTGAGAATTGCCCTGTCAGAAGAAAAACCCACTGTTCTGCTAGATATGTTGGAAGTGCTGCTCCAGGATTATGTCCACCATTGACAGAATTTTCTGTGACACAGAATTAGATAGTTTCTTTCCCCTTTCTAGTTTGTAGAGCTCTGCCCAGATGTGGTAGTGACCACACTCCTTTACTCTGGGACTCTGGTCTTAACCAAACTCCAAAGAGCAATAGTTTTAAATTTGAAAAGTGGCGGTTGCTTAGAGAAGATTTTACTGAGCTAGTCGGGAAAATCTGGAATGAGCCTACTGGGAGCAGCTACCCCCTAGAAAATTGGTAGATCAAAATCAGGAGATTAAGAAGAACTACCAAAAGGTGGAACTCCAATGAGGAAGCTAATCTTAGAAGATACAAAAGGCTTCTCCTCCTTGAGTTTGATTCTCTAGATAAGGCAGAAACCACTGATCTCTCTGAGGCTGAGACTAATAGATTAAACTTTGTCCATGGAGAGCTCAAGAAAATTTGGCTTCAAGAAGAAATCAAAGCCAAACAAAGGTCTAGAGATAGGAACATTAAGGAGGGTGATAGAAATACTGCTTACTTCCATGCAGTAACTAACCAGAGGAGGAGGAAAACCCTCATTCACTCCCTTGATGGTCCTAATGGCCATGTTACTGAGGTAGATGAGATGCTGAAAGTGGCTAGTGACTTCTACAAATACATGTTTAAGAAAGAAAACCCTTCTGGGTTCTCTCTACAAATCAATTTTTTCTCTGCTTCTAAAAAAGTCTCTCCTGCTGAAAATGAGCTGCTAGAAGCCCCTTTTTCAGAGACAGAGGTGAAGGAAGCCATTTTTAGCTCTTATCCTGATGGAGCTCCTAGTCCTGATGGGATTCCCTTCTTGTTTTACCAGTATTTTTGGGACTTGGTGAAAAATGATCTCTTAGATCTTTTCCAAGCCTTTCATAGAGGAGAGTTGGATCCAGCAACTTACTCATGGGAGGTCTGTTGGGGTCAAGTTAAATAACTGTGAAAGTGATTTTTTCCTTGCTGGTAAAGGCCTTAGGCAAGGTGACCCCATCTCCCCGCTTTTGTTTAATTTAGTAGTGGACGTTCTTACTAAAATGCTGAGCAAAGCTACTGATCATAGTCTGATTGCAGGGCTCTATCCTGAGGTCTGCCCTGGTGGCATCATCTGCCTTCAATATGCAGATGGTACCATCCTTTTCTTAGACAATGACTCCACACATGCTAGTAATCTAAAAACTGTTCTAACCTGGTTTGAACAAGTTTCAGGCATGAGAATCAACTACTCTAAAAGTGAACTCATCCCTATCAACATGGATGATCAGGAGTTAGCTAACTTCCTCTCTATTCTAGTTTGTAATAAAGGTAACTTCCCCGTTAAGTACCTAGGTATCCCTCTCCACTATGATAAACTGAGGAGAGAGGATATCCAACCCCTTCTGGATAAAATCATTAAAAGGATTGCTGGGTGGAGGGGAAAACTTCTCTCTTACAGAGGTAGATTGATCCTCATACAAGCTTGTTTGGCTAGCATTCCAGTGTATTTCCTCTCCTTCTTCAAGTTCCCTCAATGGGCAGTGAACCTCATCAATTCTCAGATGTCTCATTTCTTGTGGAATGATTTTGAGGGAAATAGGAAGCTACACCTTGCTAATTGGGCCCTAGTCTCTATGAAAAAAGATTTTGGAGGCCTAGGCATACCTAACCTCCAAGAAATTAACATTTGTCTTCTAGGGTCTTGGATTAAAAGTCTATGAGGAAGACCTGAAACCCTGGAAGCTTCTTATTGCCCATAAATACCTAGGAAATAAACCTAATATTTTTTTCCTTCCTCCAACCCTAAGACCTCTAGATTCTAGAAAGGATTAAAATCTATTATGCATGCTATGAAATTTGGCTACAGATGGAACATAGGGGATGGGAGCAGAACCAGGTTCTGGGAAGATACTTGGTTTGGCACATCCCCCCTAGCAGACCAATTTTGGCCTATTTACCCTGTCCGCAATGAGCTTAACAAAAGTGTCAATGAAGTTTGGGACGGTCAATGCCTAAAACTCTCTTTTAGAAGGAACTTTAGTGATAGTCTCATGGAACAATGATTCCAGTTGGAGGAAATTGCCAAAAGCATTACATTTACTGCCGAGCCGGATGCCGTGATTTGGCAGCTGAACAATAAGGGGAAGTATTCCTCCATCTCCCTCTATCATGTTATCAACTTTAGAGGGGTTCAACCCATGTTTATCCTTGCTGTCTGGAAATTGAGAGTTTCCCCTAAAATTCATGTATTTCTCTGGCTTCTCTCCAAAAACAAATTGATGACTAGGGATAACCTTAGGAAGAGACACATCATCAAACCCCTTGATTGTGTTTACTGCTTGGAACAAGAGTCTTGTTCTCACCTATTTTTTGAATGTATAGTTGCTAAACATCTCTGGGCCCACATTGAGGAATATTTCTCTAGTCAGATTGGCGCATCCTTCGAATCTGTCGCCAGATTCTGGATTGCTACCAAAAAGTGCTCAGTTTTAAACACTGTTAGCTCAGCTGTCCTTTGGTGCCTCTGGAAATATAGAAATGCTATGATTTTCAGTAACACCTCCTGGATTTCCATTCCGCGGGTATTGAGGTTGATCAGGAACATGGTGAGGAACTGGGCAATTCTCTCCTCCGGATCGGACAAGGACAAGTTGATGAGCTTCGTGGAAACCCTAACAAGATCCCTCCAGAAACCGTTGGCGATCACTTGTGGCTGAATAAGGCTCGACTTGCTCTAGGGCTGGACCCGTGGGCTCGTCTCAAGATCTCTGATGAAGATGATGGGCACCTGGCACCGAAAAAGAGGGACATCCACCATGCTACGCCTTCCATCCCGGTGTCTCCGCTTGCTTACTGGTCGCCGCAAGCTGACACGGCCCCTCGGCTGAAGACCATGAAGGCTTCGATGGACCCTCCTTGTGTCATTTGAGTGCTCTATCCGCTCTGCCTTTGGCACCGCTCGGGTGATTTGTGTTATTCAAAGAACTTGTTCATCCACCCCCCCCTAGTTTGTAGCTTTTCTACCTTTGCTTTCGAACTGCTCTTTGAGCTACTGTATCAGAATATGTTGTGGTTTCATTCTCAGCAATGGAACCGGGGAGATGCTCCCTATTTTTCTAAAAAAAATTATTTTATATGTTATTATATATTATTTTTATTGTCATCATATATTTAACAGATACTTACATATGTAAGAAAACAATATCCCACATCTTATTAACTTATAAAAATAATTTCTTAACAAATAAAATCCTAGATTGTTTTGGCACGAAAATCCTAGTGATTGTGTACAAAAGCTTGGTAAGATTTAAGGACGAATGTAATAATATCACTTATTATTTAAATATATTTATAACAAAATGCTCAGCACTTTTTTATTTTTGATAACATTGCTGTCCCAACCCAACATTATAATTAGAATCAGCCTAGCAAAATCGTGTATTTCGAGAAAGTGCAAATGGGTTGTAATTTTTTAGGAAATAAAATAAACGGGCCACATGGACGCTACATTATTTGTTCACCCAGCCTAGCTAATGGCTGTAATTCAAAAAAAGATCAAATTGACTGTAAATTCTACCGCGCAAAAAAAAGACTGTAAATTCTGAAAAAATGGATTGAATACGTGCCACATTTTTGGAGGCTGAAATGTGGGCCAATAGGTCGAAGCCAATGCAAGTCATTGTCAATTTAGTCAACAAATGATTCTGGCATGTTAGCCGTTGGATTTACATCCAACAACCGGCCTCCATATTCAATCTCTCGTCTTCTTCCTCCAGCGTCGCCGGGACCACCTCCCGCCTCCTGCTGCTAGCAGCTCTGCTTAGCACGCTTCGATATGAACCGCTACTCCACCGTTGGCCAGGCCATCCCTCCACCCCTCCACCCCTCCTTTTCTTCTCCACCGACTGCCGAACCACACCGCACTAGAACCAATTAACCTTCGTACACCTCTCTGTCTGCGACTCTACTCCCGCGTCTTCCCATCTCTGGCTCGTTGCTGTCCGGGGCCACGTCGTCGTCCACCACCTTGGATGCGCTCGGCGCGGCGTGGTCAACGTGGTCAACGAACGACACCATCGGAAGTAGACTGTGCGTGGAGAGGTTGATAGCTGGGTCCACGGCCGCACACAAGGAAATGCCTCCTTATTACGCGCAAAATAATGATTCCTCCACCTGACATCTGGGACCCACTGGAAGGGCCTCTGTATTCCATGAAATAAAGTGCCCCCTGCTGACATGTCGGACCCACCAGCTATCTTCGCACGCAAGTAAGTGCCTCCTTATTACGCACAAAAAAATGAATATTCCCCCTGCCAGCTGGAACCCAGCATAGTGGGAGGCTGACTTGTGGGCCTACCAAGTTGACGGGGACGGAGGGCTTTGTCAACTTAGTCAATATGAACGATTCTAGCTCCTGTTACCGTACGATGTTCATCCAACGGCCGTAGTGCTTCTTCAACCTCTGATCTTCTTGCTCCAGCCGCCCAAACCAGCATCGGTCGTGCCGCGTGCTCCTACCTCCCGTGGCCGGCTGTGATGTCGCAGAGGCCTCACCGCCCCCTACTACTCCCACCGCTAGCCAGGCCATCCCTCTACTCACCCACACCCCCTGTTATTCTGCGGCGACAGCAGCCTCACACTGCAGCCGAGCTAGTGAACCCTCATACTCCTCTTCGCGTGGGCATCCACTGCTGCGTCTTCCCCGGCTCCGAGTCATCCCCTTCCTAGTCCTCGCCGTCATCCACCGCCCTGGTGCTCTCGGCGCGGCGTGGTCAACATGGTCAGCGACCGACTTCCATCGGAAGAGTACTGTACGTGGAGAGGCTGACAACTGGGTCCACGGCAGCCGCAAGGAAGTGCCTCCTTATTATGCGGAAAATAATTATTCCTCCACCTAACAATGGGGACCCACCAGACGGGCCACCAGTATTTTGCGAAAAAAATCATTTCCCCCTGACTGCTAGGACCCACCGGACGGGCCACCATATTTCGTGAAAAAAATGTTCCCCCCGCTGTCAGCTCGGACCCACAGGAAGTGCCTCCTTATTACGCACAAAAAAATGAATACTCCCCCGGCTAGCTGGGACCCACCTTGCTGGGAGGCTGACTTGTGGGCCTACTAAGTTGACGGGCAAGAAGGGCTTTATCAACTTAGTCAATATGAACGATTCTAGCTCCAGTGACCGCGCGATGTCCATCCAACGGCCGTAGTGCTTCTTCAACCTCTGCTCTTCTTGCTCCAGCCGCCCAAAGCAGCGCCGGTCGTGCCGCATGCTCCTGCCTCCCGTGGTCGGCTGTGCTGCCGCAGAGGCCTCACCGCCCCCTACTATTCCCACCACTGGCCAGGCCCTGCGGTGATGGCAGCCTCACACCGCAGCCGAACCAGTGAACCCTCGTAGTCCTCTCCGCGTGGGCTTCCACTGCCGCGTCATCCCCTTCCTAGGCCTCGCCTCGTCCACCGCCGTGGTGCTCTCTGCGTGGCGTGGTCAACGTGGTCAAGGAACGACTTCCATCGGAAGAGTACTGTACGTGGAGAGGCTGATAGCTGGGTCCACGGCCACAGCCTAGTTTTTTTTGTGATTTGCCAAGTAAGTCGCTTTGTCAGGCCTGTTGGGCTGCAAATCTTTCAAGACGAGGAGAGCTTTCATTCGGCTGGCCGAGAAAATGGCCCATCAGTAATGAGAAATGGGTTGTACATTTTTAAAACACATCAAACCGGCAATTAGTTTCAAATATCTTTTTTTCATTTCAAGATTTTAAATTACATTAATTTTTATGCATGGAGAATTTGTTGGATTTTATATTGATATACATTTATTTTTAGAATCAGTTTGAATGTGAGTCGAAATTTCGGGATTAAAAACAGTTCAGACCGCACCGAAATATGCAAAATTTCATATAATTTTTTAACCGTTGCCACAATATGGGCTGTAATGCTAACAAAAAGAATATGGGCTCCAAAAAAACCTTAAGAATTAGCAAATGGGCTGTAAATTATTAGAAATAATGGCAGATGGGTTGTATGCTGTTTTCCACAGATTTGAGGCTTTCCTAAAAAAAGGTTGACGCACAAGCACTGACTGTTGGATGTCCATCCAACGGCCGTCGTGCTTCTTCAATCTCTGCTCTTCCTGCTCCAGCCGCTCAAACAAGCGCCGGCGGGACTGCCTGCTCCCTCCTCCTCGCGGCTGGCTGTGCTACCGCGCAGGCCTCACCGCCCGACCGTACTCCCATCGCTGGCCTAGCCATCCCTCTACTCACCCACACCTGTTGTTATTCTCCGACGACGACAGACGAACCAGTAAACCCTCGTACAGTCGTACTCCCCTCCGCATGGGAAACAACTGTCGAGTCTTCCCTGCCTCCGTGTCGTCCCCTTCCTAGGCCTCACTGTCGTCCACCGCCCTGGTGCTCTCAGCGCGGCGTGGTCAACGTGGTCAAGGAATGACTTCCATCGGACGTGGACTGTACGTGGAGAGGCTGACAGCTGGGTCCACGGCCGCAGCAAGGAAGTGCCTCCTTATTACGCAGAAAATAATGATTCCTCCACCTGACAGCTGGGACCCACCGGACGGGCCACTGTATTTCACAAAAAAACGTTTCCCCCTGACTGCTGGGACCCACCAGCTACATCTTCGCACGCAAGGAAGTGCGTCTGGGCACAAAAAAATGATCCGCCCCCTGACTGCTGGGACCGACCAGCTACATCTTCGCAGGCAAGGAAGTGCCTGACAGTCGGGACCCACCTGGTCGAAGCGTACGTAGCGTTGTCATTCTGGTCGCGAACATGTACGTACATACTGGTCGATGTAGAGGCACGCACGTGTCGTAGTAGAGGTGCGCACGTAGCATTTACACGTACGTACAGCGGCCAGGGTGCAAGAAAGAAAATATGGCCACGTATGTGTACATATGGGCGGGGTCTCGAACGCCTACTCGCGCATACGTACGGCCAGGGCTCGTGTACATGGCTGGGTCGGAACGGAGAAACAGCGTCGTCGTCGTGTTCATGGGGAGGCAACGGAATGCGTCATGTTCATGGGGAGGCAACGGAATGCGTCGTGTTCATGGGGAGGCAACGGAATGCGTCGTGTTCATGGGGAGGCAACGGAATGCGTCGTGTTCATCGGGAGGGCTTGGACGGAATAGGCGATGGAAATGAGGCCTGGCGTACCGCAGAACGGAGGAAACGGCCTTGTGTTCGACCAGCCACGTTCGAAACGGGATCCTGTTCATCGGGAGGGGTCTGGCGTACTGCAAAACGGAGGAAACGGACCTCCTACGGTCAAAACGGGGGTCCTGTTGATCGGGAGGGGTGTGGCGTACCGCAAAACGGACGAAACAGACTTGTGTTGGAGCGCTACGGTCGAAAAGGGGGTCCTGTTCATCGGGAGGGGTGTGGCGTACCGCAAAACAGGACTCCACGGGATACTGTTCATCTCCACCGTCGACCTCCTCCGGCCTCCACGGGCTCCTTTTCATCCAGCCTCCACGGGCTCCTGTTCATCCAGCGTCCACCGCGCGCTACTCCACCGACTACTATTCAACCACCCCTCCGCCGTCTACTATTCATCCAGCCCTCCACACCACGGGGGCCTGTTCAATCACCCCTCCACGGGCACCCCTCCACCGTCTACTGTTCATCCAGCCCTCCACACCACGGGGTCCTGTTCAACCACCCCTCCACCGTCTACTGTTCATCCAGCCCTCCACACCACGGGGTCCTGTTCATCCACCCCTCCACGGGCACCCCTCCACCACACCACGGGGTCCTGTTCATCCAGAGGCAACGCCACCACTCACTGTTCATCCAACCCCCCCCCCCTCCGCGACGCTCACTGTTCATCCCATCGATTGGCTTCAGTTAGCAGCAGTAGTGAAGGAATCGCTCGATCGGGTTCAGTTAACGGCCATCGATCAATCGCTCGGGTTCAGTAACGCGTAGCCTGCAGTGCAATAGCTCGGGTTCAGTTAGAGCCCAACGCCTCGCTCGGGTTCAGTTAGAGCCAACGCCTCGCACACACGCGCGTACGTGTATGAGAGAAACGCGCATCGCTCGGCCCCCAACCTCCCACCGTAACCGGGAACTCCCCGAAATTTTCCTCCCCTCGCTTCTACCACGGTTTTTTCCGTCATGGACGGCCCAAAGAATGTCATGCAGCTGCGTCTCCGGCCCGCCCAGGATGAAAAGCCCATTTTCTGTCATGATTTTTTGTCATAGAAGTAGGAGCCCACCACATCTATGATGATACCGGGTTCTGTCACAATTATCGTCATAGAAGTGTCATATGTACGACAGAAAAAAAATTCGTTCGGCCCAAAATGTCACGGATGTGTCTTTTTTTTGTAGTGTCATTTGGGCTTCATGTCCTCTTTTCCTTCTTTCCCTCACTGGTTTGGGAGGTTCCACCTTCCATGCTGTAGTTAGGAACATCATCAGCGCCAGTCTCAGTGCCGGTGTCGTTGGTGGCATCAGTGTCGGCATCGGCGCCACCACCGTCGTCATCCGTCATGACAAGGGGGTCCTGACACCCAGCTTGCTGTCTCTCCTGATCCGCCAGAAAGTCGAGGTAGGCGTGTGCTCGAACTAATTGGGACAGAGAAACTCCGGCCTCATCGGTGTCGGTCATGTTTCCTAGGGTTCGATGTCGTAGTCGTTTAATTATCGAGCTTTATATAATAAAGTAAATAATGAAAAAAAGTGACCTTTGTTTTGCCGAAAATGTCGTTTCATTCCCGTCGTGACAAATCTCGAGCACTCAATATGTCCAACTTTCTAGCACAAGTCATGCCGAAATTCACGGAAAATTTCGGCATGACCTTTGCTAGAAAGTCCACATATAGAGCGCTTGAAATTTGCCGGGATGGAAATGAATCAACATTTCCGGCAAAACATAGGTCACTAGCAATTGATTCCCTGCAAATGACAATAAGCACTATGTGTTGAAGTAGCATTTCACTATCAATCACAGAGATGCAGCCATCAAAGTGAAAGTTTGATAAGTCCAGTGTAAACAAGTGTTCCAAATAGAGAATCTAGCATCAAGCGGTTGCTGTCACACGCACTTCAATAATGAATTTCACCACTAGAATTTTTTAACAAACATTTTTCATACATGAAGTGGATAAGACACATCGATACAAGTTCAGAACCAAAATACATATACAAAGAAACAAGCTAATTTTCATTTTCTGTTTAGAAACAAGCTAATTTTCATTTTCAAAATGGGCAGCAACATAAGCTAATTTTCATTTTCATTTATCATCATTTTCAAAATGGACATCAACTACAAATTAATGGACCATATGTGGTGGGCAATCCGTAGTCAGTTACTGAACTATAGCTAAGGTGTGTGTTCAGAGTTCAGACATGGGTAAATTTCAGCTATATGTGGCAGAAAATTCCCGTTGATATGCATGTAATAAGAGTTCAGACATGGGTAAATTTCAGCTATATGTTTCTCAATTTATTTACTAGACTAGAGATACCCTGCAGACCATCTAACCAGCCACACCATCTCTCCATCTCACACAGTCACATCCATCAAACCTTTCTCAATTTATTTACTACTCCATAGAGATCACCAGCTACACCAACATAAGCTAATTTTCATTTTCATTTATCATCATTTTCAAAATGGACATCAACTAAAAATTAAAAATCCTCAATTTCATATTCATTTACTTTTTATTTTGCCTCATGAACTACAAATGGACATCAACTACAAATTTAAAAAACATGAAATGGGCAGCAACATAAACTAACAAATGCTTCTCATGAACTCAATTTGGACACCCTACATAGAAAAATTGGCCCCAATTTGGACACCCTACATGTTAATTTAAGAACAGCAGGAAAGGAAGGAGGTGGCTCACCGCGTGTCGGGGTCGGGGTCGCCGGGGCTGAGGGGGTCGACGTTGGGGTTGAGGACGTCGACGTCGTGGTAGGGGTCGCCGGGGCTGAGGGGGTCGGGGTCGATCTGCAGAGACCAAATTTTCTCAGAGAGAGAGAGAGAGAGGGAGGGAGGGAGGGAGGGATGGAGACCTGCGTCGGGGGAGCGGCTGAGGTAGTCGGGGGAGCGGCGCCACAGGGGGAGGGGGTGATGGGCGGCGTCAGGGCCGGGGCTGAGGTCGAGTCCTGTGTTGGCGGTGGCGTTGGTGGTGCGGCGTCGAGGTCGAGGCTAAGGTCGAGTCCGGCGGCGGCATGGGTGGTGCGGCGTCGAGGTCCGGGCTGAGGTTGAGTCCGGCGGCGGCGTGGGTGGTGCGGCATTGGCGGTGGCGTGAGAGAGAAGGGGATCGATCGACGAGCGAGAGTACAGAGAGGAAAGAGATAGGAGCTCTCGGACCCCGTGCTATAGGTAACTTAGCTATAGCGCGTGTTGGCAAAACGCGCTATAGCTAAGTTAGCTATAGCGCTGCCCCAGCCAAAACGCGCTACTGCTAACTTTCTTTTCTTTTTTTATTTTTCTTTTTCTATTTATTTTCCCTAGATATAGCGTGTGCTGGCAAAACGCGCTATAGCTAAGTTAGCTATAGCGCTGCCCTAGCCAAAACGCGCTACTGCTAACTTTCTTTTCTTTTTTTCTTTTTCTTTTTCCTTTTCTTTTTCTTGTTCTTTTTCATATTCCACAAACTTCCTTTCTTTTTATTTCTATTTTTATTTTTATTAATCTTTTTTATTTTTCATATTCCACAAACTTCCTTCATTTTTCTTTTTATTTTTATTTCTCTTTTTATTTATTTTTTATTTTTCTTTCATTTCATTTTGCAAAACTTTCTTTCTTTTTCTTTTTCTTTCATGTGCACTTTTCTTTTTTTATCTTTCTTTTGCACTCTCCTTCCTTTAATTTGGTCTATCATTGGAGCAATACCACTGTTACCTTCCGGATAACAATTAGTATAATATATATTACATCATTTGACCGCTATCAGCGGTATACAAAATAGCTGGACACACACAAAATTTGTGGATTAGTTTGTCAGCTTGGGCGACGACGACGCTTTAGACTGATCTTCTTCCCTCTTTTGTTCGTTGTCGAATAATTGAGCCCATGGTCGTGACTTTTCCTTCTCCAAGGATTAGGATCTTTCGTAGGTAATGTAGTCTTCATTCTTCTTTTGACGTATGTTTCATCGTCATCAGCATCATCTTCCCTCATCGGATCACCATACTGGTCGTAGTCTTCCTCGTTGGCGACTCCATTTGCTTCTCCTCACGACAACACGGCTGGGATTGATCGGATCAGTTATGAAGAAACATTGTGTCATGTGTTTAGCGTGTACCCATGACTTATTTTTGGCGATGGCGTTGACGGTACCGCTATCGGAGTCGGGTATACACATGGTAGTGAAATGTCGGTTTTCTCTTTGTACATTCTTAGCCCATCTGACACGGAACATCGTCGCGCTATGCAATCCAGAGTAGTTAAGCTCCCATATCTCTTCGACCCTTCCGTAATATCTTTCAATTACATTCCCGGTCATGGCTTCCATCGTCACCCCTGAGTTTTCGTCATCACTGTTTATATCTTTCTCCTCCGTGTAGAACGTGTATCTGTTGATATCGTATGCTTGATAAGTCGCGAGGTTGGTCGAGGGGCCATATGCTAAGGCGTATATGAGCGTTCCGTTCGGACAACCCTCTTCCGGGGGATTAGCCAGAACTCGCTCTTTGAACCAACGCAAGAAAGTGGAGTTGTGCTCTCTAATAACTTCAACGTCCGTCCTGCGCACCCCATGGTCACGGTACTTCTTTACGATGGTCTCTCTGTGTAGTGTCACAAAATCTTCTAGCACATCTAGGTGTTGTAGCACTACTAAGTTTGCCCTGTCAAGGTCGTTTTGTCGGCCCGAGCGTAACACATTCACATCCCTATGACCGTTGATGTGACCTTCGCCTTCGAGCCTTCCACAATGCTTGTTGACGGGCAAACCAACAACAGGGTCTCCGGTTCCTACTAGATAACTCTCATAGAAAGAGATGCACTCTTTGGTCAGATATCCCTGGGCTATGCTTCCATCTGGATGGGACATGTTACGAACGAATCCTTTGATGACGCCATTCATCCTCTCGAACGGCATCATGCTGTGCAGGAATGTCGGCCCTAGGTCGATGATGTCGTCCACGATGTGGACACATAGATGCACCATGACATCAAAGAACGCGGGCGGGAAGTACATCTCTAGCTCATTCAGTATGACAACGATCTCTTCCTGTGGCCTGTGGAGTTGCTTCACACTGATCGACTTTCGAGAGATAGCATCAAAAAAGTGGCATAGGTCAGTAAGCGTCTCACGCACATGTGTGTCCATAATCCCTCTAAGTGCAACCGGGAGTAACTGCGTCATCATCACATGACAGTCGCGAGACTTCGTCCCACTGAACCTTTTTTCTTAGTGTCTAGATATCTGCTTATCTTCCCATAATATCCGGAACTAACTTTGATTCCGGCAAGGCACTTGAACAATTGATTGACCTCCTTCGGATCTAAGGTGAAGCAAGAGGGGGGGCAATATTGTTCTTCCTTCTTGTTTACTTTTTTTGCCCCTATCTTCTGTCTCCATCTCCGTCTCGTCTCCTCTGACGACCGTCGGGCATTTGGAGATCTTTCCTGATATTCAAAAATTCCAAGTCTTTTCTTGCCTTCGGCCCATCCTTGGTCCTCTCCGGGATGTTCATCAATGTTCCATCCAAGGGTATTTTTTGTGATATGCATTTGATCAAGCCTATGAGGTGTGTCGAGTATGGGCCAGTACTCCAAGTCCCAGAAAACAGATCTCGTCTTCCATACCTTCAGCAGGGGCTCCGATGCCTTTTTCTTCGTCTTTCCCGATGAGGGGTGCTCTTCCCAGTTCTTCAATAACTTATATATTTCTGCACCGCTACGCTTATGTGGAGGACCTCGATGCTCAGCCTTACCATTGAATAGATCTCCACGCTTTCTCCATGGGTCATCCTTCTCGAGCCATCTTCGATGCCCCATGTAAATGATTTTCGAATACCCGCCATCTTTCGATAGCTACAGAGAAGTTGTATCATACATGCACCTCGTGCATCCGCAATATCCGTGGCACACCTGGCCGGAAAGATAGCTGTAACCGAGATAGTCCTGCACCATCGTGATCAGCGCGGCTCTCATGTAGAAATACTCTCCTTTGCTTGCATCCCATGTCTTGGTCGACGTTGTCCATAAGGTATATATGTAGCTCCTCTTTCAGTAACCTGAGATACAAATTTATATCATTTCCCGGTTGTCTCATCCGTTGAATAAGCATAGCCATGTGTATGTATTTTTCCTTCATGCACAACCAGGGGGAGGTTGTACATCCATACAAACACGGGCCATGTGCTATGATTGGTGTTTTGGTTGCCAAATGGATTCATGCCATCACTACTAGCACCAAGCACGATGTTCCTTGGATCATTTGCAAAAAAATCAAATTCAGCATTTAATGCTCTCCACTGGCTAGCATCTACGAGGTGTCTCAACTTCGGCTCATCTCCGTCATCTGGCTTCACCCTCTCTGCGTGCCAGTGCATAAGCTTTGCTTCCTTAGGATCTACGAAATACCGCTGTAGACGCGGAGTGATCGGAAAGTACCATACAAATTTCTGTGGAGCTTTCTTTCCGGCCTTTTTATATCGTGAAGCATTGCACTTTGGATAGATGGTTTTTTTGTGTGCTCGTTCCGATATATGATGCAATCATTGATGCATGTGTGATATCTAATGTGTGGCAAATCAAGAGGGCACACGATTTTCTTTGCCTCCTCGACACTAGTAGGACATAGGCTTCTCATGGGAAGAACCTTCTTTAGATACTTCAAAAGCTCATCCAAGCTTGTATCTGTCCATTTGTTTTTTGCCTTCGTCTTTAGAAGTTCTAGTGTGAAACTCAAGCGGGTCACCTCAGGATTGCAACCATCATACAAAGGAGTCATTGAGTCTACCTCCAGTTGCGCCAATTTGGCCTCCTCTCTAGAAGCAGCTCTGTCACTAGTCGTCTTCTTGTGAAGTAGGTCTCGAACATGTGGGTCCCGCATGGGTGAACTTAGTAGCGACAAGACGGCGGCGTGTCTGTGTCTTCTCCGCCTTGAACTGCCTCTTCGCCATCGACATTTCCGAGGTCGTCTTCCTCGTCGGGCACATAATCGGTCATCTCTTTGTCTGGTGGCCCCATGTCGTTATTTCCTACCCCGTCGACATCCTCATTGTCATCATCTTCACTTATCCACCAAGTATGGCCATGCATGAAACCATGCATGAGTAGGTGCTCCTTGAATGTGCCACCCTCAAAGGGGTCGAGCCTGACTATTCCTTTGCATTTTCAACGCGGACATAAAACATCCTTCAGTCTTTTTTCATACATGTCGTCCACAGCGGATTGCCAGTATCTTTCCACCATCCTTCCATTGACCTTCATGATCACCTACATGCAGTGCAAATATTATAACCACGTATATATGCATGCATGGATCAAATTCATACAAAAATTCGGCATGACCTTCTCTAAACATAGGACATATTGAGTTTGCCCGAAATTCGCCGAAACGGAATTGAATCGACATTTCGGCGAAACATAGGAAACTCATTTCACCCACATTATTTCATCAAATACACAATGTAGGCAACTCAAATTATGCCACACACAATTCGGTATATTCTCATATCGCCCATATATATATAGTTTCGGTCCTTATCCACACAAAAACATTTTTTTCTAACTAGCTAGCTAGCTCCCTGGGGAGAGAGAGAGAGCTAGGGAGAGAGTGGGAGGAGAGGGAGAGAGGAGAAGAGGGAAGGCATTAATGGAAGGGGGTGGGGGAGGGCAAAGAAGAGGGGGAGGGGGCATTAATGGAGGGGTGGTGGTGGAGGGCAAAGAAAGGGGGGTGGTGATGGGAGGGCTCTAATGGAGGGGTGGTGGAGGGGGAGCATTAGAACAAGCAAGGTGCAAGGAAAGGGGGAGAAAGGAAAGGGGGAGAAAGGAAGGGGGAGAGGAAGAAGAAAGGGGAGGAAGAAGGGGAAAGGTGGTAGGTGGCTGGCGACCATAGCAGTAGCGCGGGGAGCCAAAACACGCTACTGCTATGGCAGCTTGCAAAATATCTACGGCTAGTATTGCACTACCTATAGCGCGGTCTAGAGAAACCCGCTACTGGTAAAATGTTATACATAGAAAAAATAGCAGTCGTGCGCTTATCTAAACAGGCACTATAGATCCAAAACTAACAGTAGCGCTGGTTGGGCGACCAGCGCTGCTAATATTTATTGACCAAGGGGTGTGGTGTGTTACACTTAGCAGTAGCGTGGGGCTAGGTAACAAGCGCTGCTGCTAACACATACCAGTAGTGTGCTTTCTACCCAGCGCTACTACTAACTACTAGTACTGTGGGGTCATAAACAAACGCTACTGGTAAAATTCTATCTATAAGCATATTCCTAGTAGTGCAAGCCCAATCTGAATTGGGAGGGGGGCGCCCCCCCCCTTTCCTTCCTCCTTCCTCCCCCTCCTTCTCTCCTAATCCAACTAGGGAAGGGGGGAATCCTACTCCCGGTGGGAGTAGGACTCCCCTTGGAGCGCGCCTAGGAGGTCGACCCCCTCCCCCTCCTCCACTCCTTTATATACGGGGGAGGGGGCACCCCATAGACACACAAGTTGATCATTGATATCTTAGCTGTGTGCGGTGCCCCCCTCCACCATAATCCACCTCGGTCATATCATAGCGGTGCTTAGGCGAAGCCCTGTTCTGGTAGCATCATCATCACCGTCATCACGCCGTCGTGCTGACGAAGCTCTCCCTCGACACTCTATTGGATCGTGAGTTCGTGGGACGTCACCGAACCGAAAGTGTGTAGATCGCGGAGGTGTCGTACCTTCGGTACTAGGATTGGTCGATCGTGAAGACGTACGACTACATCAACCGCGTTGTCATAACGCTTCCACTTACGGTCTACGAGGGTACGTGGACAACACTCTTCCCTCTCGTTGCTATGCATCACCATGATCTTGCGTGTGCGTAGGAATTTTTTTGAAATTACTACATTCCCCAACACCTAGCATATGCAGATATGGCCTCGGAACACTGAGACCGAAAGGTCGAGCGATAATCATATAGTAGATATGATCAACATAGTGATGTTCACCATTGAAAACTACTCCATCTCACGTGATGATCGGACATGGTTTAGTTGATATGGATCACGTGATCACTTAGAAGATTAGAGGGATGTCTATCTAAGTGAGAGTTCTTAAGTAATATGATTAATTGAACTTTAATTTATCATGAACTTAGTACCTGATATTTTGCATGTCTATGTTGTTGTAGATAGATGGCCCGTGTTGTTGTTCCATTGAATTTTAATGCGTTCCTAGATAATGTTAAGTTGAAAGATGATGGTAGCAATTACACAGATTGGGTCCGTAACTTGAGGATTATCCTCATTGCTGCACAGAAGAATTACGTCCTGGAAGCACCGCTAGGTGACAAACCGCTACAAGAGCAACACCAGATGTTATGAATGTCTGGCAGAGCAAAGCTGATGACTACTCGATAGTTCAGTGTGCCATGCTTTATGACTTAGAACCGGGACTTCAACGACGTTTTGAACGTCATGGAGCATATGAGATGTTCCAGGAGTTGAAGTTAATATTTCAAGCAAATGCCCCGTTTGAGAGATATGAAGTCTCCAATAAGTTCTACAGCTACAAAATGGAGGAGAATAGTTCTGTCAGTGAACATATACTCAGAATGTCTGGGTACCACAACCACTTGACTCAGTTGGGAGTTAATCTTCCTGATGATAGTGTCATTGATAGAGTTCTTCAATCACTGCCACCAAGCTACAAGAGCTTCGTGATGAACTATAATATGCAAGGGATGGATAAGACAATTCCCGAGCTCTTCACAATGATAAAGGCTGCGGAGGTAGAAATCAAAAAGGAGCATCAAGTGTTGACGGTCAACAAGACCACCAGTTTCAAGAAAAAGGGTAATGGGAAGAAGGGAAACTTCAAGAAGAACGGCAAGCAAGTTGCTGCTCAGTGAAGAAGTTCAAGTCTAGACCTAAACCTGAGACTGAGTGCTTCTACTGCAAAGGGAATGGTCACTAGAAGCGGAACTGCCGCAAGTATTTGGTGGAAAAGAAGGATGGCAAAGTGAAAGGTATATTTGAAATACATGTTATTGATGTGTACCTTACTAATGCTCGCGGTAGCGCCTGGGTATTTGATACTGGTTCTGTTGCTAATATTTGCAGCTCGAAACAGGGGCTACAGATTAAGCGAAGATTGGCTAAGGACGAGGTGATGATGCGCGTGGGAAATGGTTCCAAAGTCGATGTGATCGCCGTCGGGACGCTACCTCTACATCTACCTTCGAGATTAGTTTTAGACCTAAATAATTGTTATTTGGTGCCAGCGTTGAGCATGAACATTTGATACGTCTCCAACGTATCTATAATTTTTTTATTGTTCCATGCTATTATATTATCTATTTTGGATGTTTAATGGGCTTTAATATACCTTTTTATATTATTTTTGGGACTAACCTACTAACCAAAGGCCCAGTGCAAATTGCTGTTTTTTGCCTATTTCGGTGTTTCGCAGAAAAGGAATATCAAACGGAATCCAAACGGAATGAAACCTTTGGGAGAGTTATTTTTGGAACAAACGTGATCCAGGAGACTTGGAGTGGACGTCAAGAAAGAAGCGAGGAGGCCACGAGGCAGGAGGCCACGCCCAGGGGGTAGGCGCGCCCCCACCCTCGTGGGCCCCTCGTAGCTCCATCGACGTACTTCTTCCTCCTATATATACCCATATACCCTGAAAACATCAAGGAGCACCACGAAACCCTATTTCCACCGCCGCAACCTTTTGTACCCATGAGATCCCATCTTGGGGCCTTTTCCGGCGCTCCGCCGGAGGGGGAATCGATCACGGAGGGCTTCTACATCAACACCATAGCCTCTCCGATGATGTGCGAGTAGTTTACCGCAGACCTTCGGTTCCATCTTGCGGTGCTCGATCCTGTGTCATCTTGCTTAAGTTTATATCATAGAGGATAAAAAGATGGGGTTTATATCATATTGCTTAAGTTTATCCCTCTACATCATGTCATCTTGCCTAATGTGTTACTCTGTTCTTATGAACTTAATAATCTAGATGCATGCTGGATAGCGGTCGTTGTGTGGAGTAATAGTAGTAGATGTAGAATCGTTTCGGTCTACTTGTCGCGGACGTGATGCCTATATACATGCTCATGCCTAGATATTTTCATAACTATGCGCTTTGCTATCAATTGCTCGACAGTAATTTGTTCACCCACCGTAGAATTTGCTATCTTGAGAGAAGCCACTAGTGAAACCTATGGCCCCTGGGTCTATCTTCCATCATATTATTTTCCTATCTACTTGTTATTTCTGTCGCCTTTATTTTGCAATTTTTATTTTCCAATCTATACAACAAAAATACCAAAAATATTTATCTTATTATTTCTACCAGATCTCACTTTCGTAAGTGACTGTGAAGGGATTGACAACCCCTTTATCGCGTTAGTTGCGAGGTTCTTGTTTGTTTGTGCAGGTACGAGGGACTTGCGTGTAATCTCCTACTGGATTGATACCTTGGTTCTCAAAACTGAGGGAAATACTTATGCTACTTTGCTGCATCACCCTTTCCTCTTCAAGAGAAAACCAACGCATGCTCAAGAGGTAGCAAGAAGGATTTCTGGCGCCATTGTCGGGGAGATCTACGCACAAGTCAAGACATACCAAGTACCCATCACAAACTCTTATCCCTCGCATTACATTATTTGTCATTTGCCTCTCGTTTTCCTCTCCCCACCTTCACCCTTGCCATTTTATTCGCCCTCTTTTCCATTCGCCTTCTTTTCGCTTGCTTCTTATGTGCTTGTGTGTTGGATTTTTGTCACGATGGCTCAAGACAATACTAAATTGTGTGACTTTTCCAATACCAACAATAATGATTTTATTAGCACTCCGATTGCTCCTCCTACCGATGCTGAATCTTGTGAAATTAATACTGCTTTGCTGAATCTTGTCATGAAAGATCCGTTTTCTGGCCTTCCTAGTGAAGATGTCGCTACCCATCTAAACAGCTTTGTTGATTTGTGTGATATGCAAAAGAAGAACATTATATCTGGATCTTGTCTGATGCGATACGGTTATTCATTTAAATTAGAGAATAATGGTTATTCTATTTATATGAGTAATATCTTTTATGGACATGCACCCTTAATGAGTGGTCTATTTTTACTAAATCTTGATACTAGTGATACACATGTTCATAGTATTGAAGCCAAAAGATATAAGTTTAATAATGATATTGCAACTTAGTTGTGGCACTGCCGTTTAGGTCATATTGGTGTAAAGCGCATGAAGAAATCCATGCTGATGGGCTTTTGGAACCACTTGATTATGAATCACTTGATGCTTGTGAACCATGCCTCATGGGCAAGATGACTAAGACTCCGTTCTCCGGAACAATGAAGCGAGCAACAGACTTGTTGGAAATAATACATACTGATGTATGCGTCCCGATGAGTATTGATGCTCGCGGCGGGTATCGTTATTTTCTTACCTTCGCAAATGATTTGAGCAGATATGGGTATATCTACTTGATGAAACATAAGCCTGAAACATTTGAAAAGTTCAAAGAATTTCAGAGTGAAGTGGAAAATCATCGTAACAAGAAAATTAAGTTTCTACGATCTGATCATGGAGGTGAATATTTGAGTTATGAGTTTGGTCTTCATTTGAAACAATGCAAAATAGTTTCGCAACTCACGCCACCTGGAACACCACAGCTTAATGATGTCTCTTACTGATTTACTGCTATCATTTTGGGGTTATGCTTTAGAGACGGCTGCATTCACGTTAAATAGGGCACCATCGAAATCCATTGAGACAACACCTTATGAACTGTGGTTTGGCAAGAAACCCAAATTATCGTTTCTTAAAGTTTGGGGCTGTGATGCTTATGTAAAAAATCTTCAACCTAATAAGCTCGAACCCAAATCAGAGAAATGTGTCTTCATAGGATACCCAAAGGAGACTGTTGGGTACACCTTCTATCACAGATCCGAAGGCAAGATATTCGTTGCTAAGAATGGATCCTTTGTAGAGAAGGAGTTTATCTCGAAAGAAGTGAGTGGGAGGAAAGTAGAACTTGATGAGGTAATTGTACCTGCTCCCTTATTGGAAAGTAGTTCATCACAGAAATCAATTCCAGTGATTCCTACACCAGTAAGTGAGGAAGCTAATGATGATGATCATGGAACTTCTGATCAAGTTACTACTGAACCTCGTAGGTCAACCAGAGTAAGATCCGCACCAGAGTGGTATAGTAATCTTGTTCTTGAAGTCATGTTACTTGACCATGACAAACCTACGAACTATGAGGAATCGATGATGAGCCCAGATTTCACAAAATGGCTTGAGGCCATGAAATCTGAGATGGGATCCATGTATGAGAACAAAGTGTGGACATTGGTTGACTTGCCCAATGATCTGCAAGCCATAGAGAATAAATGGATCTTCAAGAAGAAGACTAATGCTGGTGGTAATGTTACTGTCCACAAAGCTTGACTTGTTGCAAAAGGTTTTCCACAAGTTCAAGGAGTTGACTACGATGAGACCTTCTCACCCGTAGCGATGCTTAAGTCCATCCGAGTCATGTTAGCAATTGCCGCATTTTATGATTATGAAATTTGGCAAATGGATGTCAAAACTGCATTCCTTAATGGATATCTTAAAGAAGAGTTGTATATGATGCAACCAGAAGGTTTTGTCGATCCAAAAGGTGCTAACAAAGTGTGCAAGCTCCAGCGATCCATTTATGGACTGGTGCAAGCCTCTCGGAGTTGGAATATACGCTTTGATAGTGTGATCAAAGCATATAGTTGTTGGGGAACGTAGTAATTTCAAAAAAAATCCTACGCACACGCAAGATCATGGTGATGCATAGCAACGAGAGGGGAGAGTGTTGTCTACGTACCCTCGTAGACCGAAAGCGGAAGCGTTCGCACAACGTGGTTGATGTAGTCGTACGTCTTCACGATCCGACCGATCAAGTACCGAACGTACGGCACCTCCGAGTTCAGCACACGTTCAGCCCGATGACGCCCCTCGAACTCCGATCCAGCCAAGTGTTGAGGGAGAGTTTTGTCAGCATGACGGCGTGGTGACGATGTTGATGTTCTACCGACGCAGGGCTTCGCCTAAGCACCGCTACAGTATTATCGAGGTGGACTATGGTGGAGGGGGGCACCGCACATGGCTAAGAGACGATCAACTTGATCAACTTGTGTCTCTGGGGTGCCCCCTTGCCCCTGTATATAAAGGAGCAAGGGGGGAGGCGGCCGGCCTAGGAGGAGAGCGCGCCAAGGGGGCAGTCCTACTCCCACCAGGAGTAGGACTCCTCCTTTCCTTGTTGGAGTAGGAGTGAAGGAAAGAGGAGGAGAGGGAGAAGGAAAAAGGGGCTGCACCCCTTGTCCAATTCGGACCAGAGGGGGGGGCGCAAGCCTCCTTCCTTTTGGCCTATCTCCTCTATTCCCGTATGGCCCAATAAGGCCCATATACTCCCCGGCGAATTCCCGTAACTCTCCGGTACTCCAAAAAATACCCAAATCACTCGGAACCTTTCCGAAGTCCGAATATAGTCGTCCAATATATCGATCTTTACGTCTCGACCATTTCGAGACTCCTTGTCATGTCCCTGATCTCATCTGGGACTCCGAACTCCTTCGGTACATCAAAGCATACAAACTCATAATATAACTGTCATCATAGCGTTAAGCGTGAGGACCCTACGGGTTCGAGAACTATGTAGACATGACCGAGACACGTCTCCGGTCAATAACCAATAGAGGAACCTGGATGCTCATATTGGCTCCTACATATTCTACGAAGATCTTTATCGGTCAGACCGCATAACAACATACGTTGTTCCCTTTGTCATCGGTATGTTACTTGCCCGAGATTCGATCGTCGGCATCTCAATACCTAGTTCAATCTCGTTACCGGCAAGTCTCTTTACTCGTTCTGTAACACATCATCCTGCAACTAACTCATTAGTTGCAATGCTTCCAAGGCTTATAGTGATGTGCATTACCGAGTGGACCTAGAGATACCTCTCCGACAATCGGAGTGACAAATCCTAATCTCGAAATACGCCAACCCAACAAGTACCTTCGGAGACACCTGTAGAGCACCTTTATAATCACCTAGTTACCTTGTGACATTTGGTAGCACACAAAGTGTTCCTCCGGTAAACGGGAGTTGCATAATCTCATAGTCATAGGAACATGTATAAGTCATGAAGAAAGCAATAGCAACACACTAAACGATCAAGTGCTATGCTAACGGAATGGGTCAAGTCAATCACATCATTCTCCTAATGATGTGATCCCGTTAATCAAATGACAACTCATGTATATGGTTAGGAAACATAACCATCTTTGATCAACGAGCTAGTCAAGTAGAGGCATACTAGTGACATACTATTTGTCTATGTATTCACACATGTATTATGTTTCCGGTTAATACAATTCTAGCATGAATAATAAACATTTATCATGATATAAGGAAATAAATAATAACTTTATTATTGCCTCTAGGGCATATTTCCTTCAGTCTCCCACTTGCACTAGAGTCAATAATCTAGTTCACATCATCATGTGATTTAATACCAATAGTTCACATCACCATGTGATTAACACCCATAGTTCACATCGACATGTGACCAACACCCAAAGGGTTTACTAGAGTCAATAATCTAGTTCACATCGCTATGTGATTAACACCCAAAGAGTACTAAGGTGTGATCATGTTTTGCTTGTGAGAGAAGTTTAGTCAACGGGTCTGCCACATTCAGATCCGTAAGTATTTTGCAAATTTCTGTGTCAACAATGCTCTCCACGGAGCTACTCTAGCTAATTGCTCCCACTTTCAATATGTATCCAGATTGAGATTTAGAGTCATCTGGATCAGTGTCAAAATTTGCATCGACGTAACCCTTTACGACGAACCTTTTTGTCACCTCCATAATCGAGAAACATATCCTTATTCCACTAAGGATAATTTTGACCGCTGTCCAGTGATCTACTCCTAGATCACTATTGTACCCCTTGCCAAAAATAGTGTAGGGTATACAATAGATCTGGTACATAGCATGGCATATTTTATAGAACCTATGGCTGAGGCATAGGGAATGACTTTCATTCTCTCTCTATATTCTGCCGTGGTCGGGTTTTGAGTCTTACTCAACTTCACACCTTGTAACACAGGCAAGAACTCCTTTTTGACTGTTCCATTTTGAACTACTTCAAAATCTTGTCAAGGTATGTATTCATTGAAAAACTTATCAAGCGTCTTGATCTATCTCTGTAGATCTTGATGCTCAATATGTAAGCAGCTTCACCGAGGTCTTTCTTTGAAAAAATTCCTTTCAAACATTCTTTTATGATTTGCAGAATAATTCTACATCATCTCCGATCAACAATATGTCATACATATACTTATCAGAAATGTTGTAGTGCTCCCACTCACTTTCTTGTAAATACAGGCTTCACCGCAAGTCCGTATAAAACTATATGCTTTGATCAACTTATCAAAGCGTATATTCCAACTCCGAGATGCTTGCACCAGTCCATAGATGGATCGCTGGAGCTTGCATATTTTGTTAGTACCTTTAGGATTGACAAAACTTTCTTGTTGCATCATATACAACTCTTCTTTAATAAATCCATTAAAGAATGTAGCTTTGTTTATCCATTTGCCAGATTTCATAAAATGTGGCAATTGCTAACATGATTCGGAAAGACTTAAGCATAGATACGAGTGAGAAACTCTCATCGTAGTCAACACCTTGAACTTGTCGAAAACCTTTTGCGACAATTCTAGCTTTGTAGATAGTAACACTACTATCAGCGTCTATCTTCCTCTTGAAGATCCATTTAATCTCAATTGCTTGCCGATCAACGAGCAAGTCAATGAAAGTCCATACTTTGTTCTCATATATGGATCTCATCTCAGATTTCATGGCCTCAAGCCATTTCGCGGAATCTGGGCTCATCATGGCTTCCTCATAGTTCGTAGGCTCGTCATGGTCAAGTAACATGACCTCTAGAACAGGATTACCGTACCACTCTGGTGCAGATATCACTCTGGTTTACCTACGAGGTTCGGTAGTAACTTGATCTAAAGTTCCATGATCATCATCATTAGCTTCCTCACTAATTGGTGTAGTAGTCACAGGAACAGATTTCTGTGATGAACTACTTTCCAATAAGGGAGCAGGTATAGTTACCTCATCAAGTTCTACTTTCCTCCAACTCACTTCTTTCGAGAGAAACTCCTTCTCTAGAAAGGATCTATTCTCAGCAACAAATTTGCCTTTGGATCTGTGATAGAAGGTGTACCAACAATTTCGTTTGGGTATCCTATGAAGATGCACTTCTCCGATTTGGGTTCAAGCTTATCAGTTTGAAACCTTTTCACATAAGCATTGCCGCCCCAAACTTTAAGAAACGACAACTTTGGTTTCTTGCCAAACCACAGTTCATAAGGCGTCGTCTCAACAGATTTTGATGGTGCCCTATTTAACGTGAATGTAGCTGTCTCTAATGCATAACTCCAAAACGATAGTGGTAAATCGGTAAGAGACATCATAGATTGCACTATATCAAATAAAGTACGGTTATGACATTCGGACACACCATTACGTTGTGGTGTTCCAGGTGGCATGAGTTTGTGAAACTATTCCACATTGTTTTAATTGAAGACCAAACTCGTAACTCAAATATTTGTCTCTGCGATCAGATCGTAGAAGCTTTATTTTTCTTGTCACGATGATTTTCCACTTCACTCTGAAGTTCTTTGAACTTTTCAAATGTTTCAGACTTATGTTTCATCAAGTAGATATACCCATATCTGCTCAAATCATCTGTGAAGGTCAGAAAATAACGATACCCGCCGCGAGCCTCAACATTCATCGGACTGCATACATCAGTATGTATTATTTCCAATAAGTCAGTTGCTTGCTCCATTGTTCCGGAGAACGGAGTCTTAGTCATCTTGCCCATGAGGCACGGTTCACAAGCATCAACTGATTCATAATCAAGTGATCCCAAAAGCCCATCAGCATGGATTTTCTTCATGCACTTTACACCAATATGATCTAAACGGCAGTGCCACAAATAAGTTGCACTATCATTATTAACTTTGCATCTTTTGGCTTCAATATTATGAGAATGTGTATCACCACAATCGAGATCCAACAAACCATTTTCATTGGTTGTATGACCATAGAAGGTTTTATTCATGTAAACAGAACAACAATTTATTCTCTTACTTAAATGAATAACCGTATTGTTATAAACATGATCAAATCATATTCATGCTCAACGCAAACACCAAATAACACTTATTTAGGTTCAACACTAATCCCGAAAGTATAGGGAGTGTGCGATGATGATCATATCAATCTTGGAATCACTTCCAACACACATCGTCACTTCACCCTTAACTAGTCTCTATTCATTTTGCAACTCCCATTTCAAGTTACTACTCTTAGCAACTGAACCAGTATCAAATACCGAGGGGTTGCTACGAACACTAGTAAAATACACATCAATAATCTGTATATCAAATATACCTTTGTTCACTTTGCCATCCTTCTTATCCACCAAATACTTGGGGTAGTTCTGCTTCTAGTGACCAGTCCCTTTGCAGTAGAAGCACTTAGTCTCAGGCTTAGGACCAGACTTGGGCTTCTTCACTTGAGCAGCAACTTGCTTGCCGTTCTTCTTGAAGTTCCCTTTCTTTCCCTTTGCCCTTTTCTTGAAACTAGTGGTCTTGTTAATCATCAACACTTGATGCTCTTTCTTGATTTCTACCTTCATCGATTTCATCATCATGAAAAACTCGGGAATCGTTTTCATCATCCCTTGCATACTATAGTTCATCACGAAGTTCTAATAACTTGGTGATGGTGACTAGAGAATCTTGTCAATCACTATTTTATCTGGAAGATTAACTCCCACTTGATTCAAGCAATTGTAGTACCCAGACAATCTGAACACATGCTCACTGCTTGAGCTATTCTCCTCCATCTTTTAGCTATAGAACTTGTTGGAGACTTCATATCTCTCAACTCGGGTATTTACTTGAAATATTAACTTCAACTCCTGGAACATCTCATATGGTCCATGACGTTCAAAACTTCTTTGAAATCCCAATTCTAAGCTGTTAAGCATGGTGCACTAAACTATCAAGTAGTCATCATATTGAGCTAGCCAAACGTTCATAACATCTGCATCTGCTCCTGCAATAGGTCAGTCACCTAGCGGTGCATCAAAGACATAATTCTTCTGTGCAGCAATGAGGATAAACCTCAAATCACGGACCCAATCCGCGTCATTGCTACTAACACCTTTCAATATAATTTTTCTCTAGGAACACAATAAACTAGGAGCAACATCATGAGCTATTGATCTACAACATAGATATGCTAATACTACCATGACTAAGTTCATGATAAATTTAAGTTCAATTAATCATATTACTTAAGAACTCCCACTTAGAAAGACATCCCTCTAATCTTCTAAGTGATCACGTGATCCAAATCAACTAAACCATAACCGATCATCACGTGAAATGGAGTAGTTTTCAATGGTGAACATCACTATGTTGATCATATATACTATATGATTCACGCTCGACCTTTTGGTCTCAGTGTTCCGAGGCCATATCTGCATATGCTAGGCTCGTCAAGTTTAACCTGAGTATCCTGCGTGTGCAAAACTGGCTTGCACCCGTTGTAGATGGACGTAGAGTTTAACACACCCGATCATCACGTGGTGTCTGGGCACGACGAACTTTGGCAACGGTGCATACTCAGGGAGAACAATTTTTATCTTGAAATTTAGTGAGAGATCATCTTATAAAGCTACCGTCGAACTAAGCAAAATAATATGCATAAAAGATAAACATCACATGCAATCAAAATATGTGACATGATATGGCCATCATCATCTTGTGCCTTTGATCTCCATCTCCAAAGCATCGTCGTGATTTCCATCGTCACCGGCATGACACCATGATCTCCATCATATTGATCTATATCAATGTGTCGTCACATGGTCGTCTCGCCAACTATTGCTCTTGCAACTATTGCTATCGCATAGCGATAAAGTAAAGCAATTATTTGGCGCTTGCATCTTATGCAATAGAGAGATAACCATAAGGCTTTTGCCAGTTGCCGATAACTTCAACAAAACATGATCATCTCATACAACAACTTATATCTTATCACGTGTTGACCATATCATATCACAACATGCCCTGCAAAAACAAGTTAGACGTCCTCTACTTTGTTGTTGCAAGTTTTACGTGGCTGCTATGGGCTGAGCAAGAACCGTTCTTACCTACGCATCAAAACCACAACGATAGTTTGTCGAGTTGGTGCTGTTTTAACCTTCACAAGGACCGGGCGTAGCCACACTCGGTTCAACTAAAGTTGGAGAAACTGACACCCGCCAGCCACCTGTGTGCAAAGCACGTCGGTAGAACCAGTCTCGCGTAAGCGTACGCGTAATGTCGGTCTGGGCCGCTTCATCCAACAATACCGCCGAACCAAAGTATGACATGCTGGTAAGCAGTATGACTTATATCGCCCACAACTCACTTGGGTTCTACTCGTGCATATGACATCTACGCATAAAACCTGGCTCTGATACCACTGTTGGGGAACGTAGTAATTTCAAAAAAAAATCCTACGCACACGCAAGATCATGGTGATGCATAGCAATGAGAGGGGAGAGTGTTGTCTACATACTCTCGTAGACCGAAAGCGGAAGCATTAGCACAACGCGGTTGATGTAGTCGTACGTCTTCACGATCCGACCGATCAAGTACCGAACGTACGGCACCTCCGAGTTCAGCACACGTTCATCCCGATGACGTCCCTTGAACTCCAATCCAACCGAGTGTTGAGGGAGAGTTTCGTCAGCACGACGGCGTGGTGACGATGTTGATGTTCTACCGACGCAGGGCTTCGCCTAAGCACCGCTACAGTATTATCGAGGTGGACAATGGTGGAGGGGGCACCGCACACGGCTAAGAGACGATCAACTTGATCAACTTGTGTCTCTGGGGTGCCCCCCTGCCCCTGTATATAAAGGAGCAAGGGGGGAGGCGGCCGGCCTAGAAGGAGGGCGCGCCAAGGGGGGAGTCCTACTCCCACCGGGAGTACGACTCCTCCTTTCCTTGTTGGAGTAGGAGTGAAGGAAAGAGGAGGAGAGGGAGAAGGAAAAGGGGGTTGCACCCCTTGTCCAATTCGTACCAGAGGGGGGGCACAGGTCTCCTTCCTTTTGGGCTATCTCCTCCATTCCCGTATGGCCCAATAAGGTCCATATACTCCCCGGCGAATTCCCGTAACTCTCCGGTACTCCGAAAAATACCCGAATCACTCGGAACCTTTCCGAAGTCCGAATATAGTCGTCCAATATATCGATCTTTACGTCTCAACCATTTCGAGACTCCTCATCATGTCCCCGATCTCATCCGGGACTCCGAACTCCTTCGGTACATCAAAGCATATAAACTCATAATATAACTGTCATCGTAGCGTTAAGCGTGCGAACCCTACGGGTTCGAGAATTATGTAGACATGACCGAGACATGTCTCCGGTCAATAACCAATAGCGGAACCTGGATGCTCATATTGGCTCCTACATATTCTACGAAGATCTTTATCGGTCAGACCGCATAACAACATAAGTTGTTCCCTTTGTCATCGGTATGTTACTTGCCCGAGATTCAATCGTCGGCATCTCAATACCTAGTTCAATCTCGTTACCGGCAAGTCTCTTTACTCGTTCCGTAACACATCATCCCGCAACTAACTCATTAGTTGCAATGCTTGCAAGGCTTATAGTGATGTGCATTACCGAGTGGGCCCAGAGATACCTCTCCGACAATCGGAGTGACAAATCCTAATCTTGAAATACGCCAACCCAACAAGTACCTTCGGAGACACCTGTAGAGCACCTTTATAATCACCCAGTTACATTGTGATGTTTGGTAGCACACAAAGTGTTCCTCCGATAAACGGGAGTTGCATAATCTCATAGTCATAGGAACATGTATAAGTCATGAAGAAAGCAATAGCAACAAACTAAACGATCAAGTGCTATGCTAACGGAATGGGTCAAGTCAATCACATCATTCTCCTAATGATGTGATCCCGTTAATCAAATGACAACTCATGTCTGTGGTTAGGAAACATAACCATCTTTGATCAACGAGCTAGTCAAGTAGAGGCATACTAGTGACATACTGTTTGTCTATGTATTCACACATGTATTATGTTTCCGGTTAATACAATTCTAGCATGAATAATAAACATTTATCATGATATAAGGAAATAAATAATAACTTTATTATTGCCTCTAGGGCATATTTCCTTCAATGGTTTTATACAGACTTTTGGAGAAGTCTGTATTTACAAGAAAGTGAGTGGGAGCTCTATAGCATTTCTGATATTATATGTAGAATTGACATATTGTTGATTAGAAATGATACTAAATTTTTTAATAGCATAAAAGGATACTTGAATAAGAATTTTTCAATGAAAAACCTTGGTGAAGCTGCTTATATATTGGGCATTAAGATCTATAGAGATAGATCAAGATGCTTAATTGGACTTTCACAAAGCACATACCTTGATAAAGTTTTGAAGAAGTTCAAAATGGATCAAGCAAAGAAAGGGTTCTTGCCTGTGTTACAAGGTGTGAAGTTGAGTCAGACTCAATGCCCGACCACTGCAGAAGATAGAGAGAAAATGAAAGCCATTCCCTATGCTTCAGCCATAGGTTCTATCATGTATGCAATGTTGTGTACCAGACCTGATGTGTGCCTTCCTATTAGTTTAGCAGGGAGGTAGCAAAGTAATCCAGGAGTGGATCACTGGACAGCGGTCAAGAACATCCTGAAATACCTGAAAAGGACTAAGGATATGTTTCTCGTTTATGGAGGTGACAAAGAGCTCGTCGTAAATGGTTACGTCGATGCAAGCTTTGTCACTGATCTGGATGACTCTAAGTCACAAACCGGATATGTATTTTTATTGAATGGTGGAGCTGTCAGTTGGTGCAGTTCCAAGAAGAGCGTCGTGGCGGGATCTACGTGTGAAGCGGAGTACATAGTTGCTTCGGAAGCAACAAATGAAGGAGTCTGGATGAAGGAGTGCATATCCGATCTAGGTGTCATACCTAGTGCATCGGGTCCAATGAAAAATCTTTTCTGACAATACTGGTGCAATTGCCTTGGCAAAGGAATCCAGATTTCACAAGAGAACCAAGCACATCAAGAGACGCTTCAATTCCATCTGCGATCAAGTCAAGGAGGGAGACATAGATATTTGCAAGATACATATGGATCTGAATGTTGTAGGCCCATTGACTAAGCCTCTCTCACGAGCAAAACATGATCAGCACCAAGACTCCATGGGTGTTAGAATCATTACAATGTAATCTAGATTATTGACTCTAGTGCAAGTGGGAGACTGAAGGAAATATGACCTAGAGGCAATAATAGAGTTGTTATTTATATTTCCTTATATCATGATAAATGTTTATTATTCATGCTAGAATTGTATTAACTGGAAACTTAGTACATGTGTGAATACATAGACAAACAGATTGTCACTAGCATGCCTCTACTTGACTAGCTCGTTAATCAAAGATGGTTAAGTTTCCTAGCCATGGACAAAGAGTTGTCATTTGATGAACGGGATAACATCATTAGAGAATGATGTGATTGACTTGACCCATCCGTTAGCTTAGCACTTTGATCGTTTAGTTTACTGCTATTGCTTTCTCCATAACTTATACATGTTCCTATGACTATGAGATTATGCAACTCCCGAATACCGGAGGAACACTTAGTGTGCTATCAAACGTCACAACATAACTCGGTGACTATAAAGATGCTCTACAGGTGTCTCCGATGGTGTTTGTTGAGTTGGCATAGATCGAGATTAGGATTTGTCACTCCGTGTATCGAAGAGGTATCTTTGGGCCCTCTCGGTAATGCACATCACTATAAGCCTTGCAAGCAATGTGACTAATGAGTTAGTTACGGGATGTTGCATTACGCAACGAGTAAAGATACTTGCCGGTAACGAGATTGAACTAGGTATTGAGATACCGACGATCGAATCTCGGGCAAGTAACATACCGATGACAAAGGGAACAATGTATGTTGTTATGCGGTTTGACCGATAAAGATCTTCGTAGAATATGTAGGAACCAATATGAGCATCCAGGTTCCGCTATTGGTTATTGACCGGAGACGAGTCTCGGTCATGTCTACATAGTTCTCGAACCCGTACGGTCCACACGCTTAACGTTCGGTGACGATCGATGTTATGAGTTTATGTGTTTTGATGTACCGAAGGTAGTTCAGAGTCCCAGATATGATCACGGACATGACGAGGAGTCTCGAAATGGTCGAGACATAAAGATCGATATATTGGGAGGCTATGTTTGGACATCGGAATGGTTTTGGGTAAGTTCGGGCATTTACCGGAGTACCGGGGGGTTACCGGAACCCCCCGGGGAGTGTATGGGCCTTAATGGGCCTTAGTGGGAGAGAGGAGGAGGCGGCCAAGGTTGGGGCGCCCCCCCACCCCCCAAGCCCAATCCGAATTGGGGTGGGGGCCGGCCCCCCTTTCCTTCTCCCTCTCTCCCCCTTCCTTCTCTCCTACTCCAACAAGGGAAAGGGGGAATCCTACTCCCACCGGGAGTAGGACTCCCCCCTTGAGGCGCGCCATAGAGGGCCGGCCCTCCCCCTCCTCCATTCCTTTATATACGGGGGAGGGGGCACCCCATAGACACACAAGTTGATTGTTTAGCCATGTGCGGTGCCCCCTCCACAGAATTCCACCTCGGTCATATTGTTGTAGTGCTTAGGCGAAGCCCTGCGTCGGTAACTTCATCATCACCGTCATCACGCCATCGTGCTGACGAAACTCTCCCTCGACCTCAGCTGGATCTAGAGTTCGTGGGACGTCACCGAGCTGGACATGTGCAGATCGCGGAGGTGCCGTACCTTCGGTGCTAGGATCGGTCGGATCGTGAAGACATACGACTACATCAACCGCATTGTCATAACGCTTCCGCTTACGGTCTACGAGGGTACGTAGACCACTCTATCCCCTCTCGTTGCTATGCATCACCTAGATGGATCTTGCGTGTGCGTAGGAAATTTTTTGAAATTACTGCGTTCCCCATCAAATCATACAGGTGAAGAACTCCAACATAAATAGTATATAAAGGTGAAGCAAATGAAAGTTTCTTTTAAGTAAATTCTATGAAAAATATTAGCTATTTATTAGGATTAATATACTAAATATCCAGATGTTGAGGAAAACAAGTGAAAAAAGAAAGAGTGAATGGACAAAATCAAAAGAAGGGTTTATTGCAAGCAATGTCGACACTACTTTCGACTATGAGTTGTGCACATGCGGTATTGGAGTGGTGGCTCAAGATGAGATGGGCAGGTTCAGGGTAGATTGCAATGAAGAAGTTACTTATGTCATTGACGCGTTGGGACAATAGAAGCTCCAGCCATACGACATGGACTAGCTTTGCCAAATAAATTGGGGTTTAACAATCCAGTCAAGTTGCTTCCAAGCAACAAAGACTCTCCAAGGGGAGGAGGGTCCACAACGGTCGCTCCTTATTTTGGGGGAGGTCTCCGATTAACGTTGGTGTGACAGTTGTTTTGCTACAGTTTTTGTAAAGATAGATTGGAGTAAGTGTTGGGTGTATATCTTGCTGATTTTGACCGGTCTGCTAGATTTTTTATTGCCGCCGAAACCGATGCTTCAGAAAGTCACACGAGCTGCTTGATCCAACCATGACATATCAACAAAGGAGCCTCATCGAGAGCGTAATACATAAGACGAGCTAGTGAGGTATAATGAGACTTGAAACCCCACATGCCTGGGAGGGGCCCCGTTAATGAGTGCAGCGACAATGTGCTCCCCTAGGTTGGCTTGGCCACCCATAGAGCCTTATAATTCACTACAGTCGATTATGATGAACAACAAAGTATAAGAAGCAAGAAACTAGGGTAAATGATAAATAATACTCACAAAGTAGTAATGGATGTGTTTGATCGATTGTGTGTTGTTCAATCGTCTGTAATCCCTCCTATATTTATGGGAAAACTGAAATTTTTTGTGCAAGAAAAGGTTTTAGAATCCTATCTCGGCCCTTAGTTCTTGCCTGATTCAGACGAGTGCACCCAGAGCCTATGAATCCCTCCGGATGGGCTCTGGGCCAAGTCAACATGTTTCTATATTGGCTAGGAGGGCGTCCGAAACCATTTCGTTTGGTCTTGAAAATGGTTGCACATATCTAGGTTGGTCCGGAGAGCGTAGATGGTTTCACACTTTTAGATTGCCCCGAATGGCGTCATGAGTTTCTAGGTGAACTCATGGCGAGCTATCATCTTGTCCTAATTCACTAGAGGGCGCCCGGAGCCTCCACACGAGATCCAGGCAAGGTGTTGTCAACAAATTGTTTAGGTACCAATTATCAAGTTGTATCTGTTAGTTGATCAAATATATATAAATGCAACTTGATTTAAAAAAAAGGTTGATCTCTAACTAATTAATTTGTGTCTTTAGTTTGTAATGTCTAGTATGTCCTTGTTTCCATTATGTTTTGCTTCCTTGACGACATCAACAAGGTGGCGATGATGATGCGCTAGAATAAGGTCCCTCCGGCCTGTCACTACCTCAACTATGTCGATCCGGCGCTGACGAATGGCTAGGTCATTGTTTCCATTAGGTGTTGCTTCATTGACGATATCAGGGAGGTGGTGTTGACAATGATATGTTGGAATAAGGTCTCTCCAACCTCTCCCTACCTCGATGGTGTTTAATCCGAAGCTAATGAATGGCTTGTGAGTGTAGGGGCTACCAGATCTGTTAGCCCTTTTTGGATCTTGGCAGTTGGTGTATCAATCAAGAGAAGTAACTGTCTGGCGTTTGGTGTGGCGACTTCGACCTTTTTTCTATTTGCTTTGCGGCATAGTCGGGTTTCTCCAACCCTTGAACCGATGGTGAAGGATCACAAATTTGCGTTGCATGGGAGATCCCCAGCGGACGTTCATTAATGTGTTGTTAGAGATCTTGTTTCTAGTAGTGGATGGCTATTGCGTTATCTCAAGTCTTGTATGAGCGTTTACAGGCGCCTCTTTTCATTACTGTCAGTTTAATACAATTTTCAAGCTTCAATGGACGGTGCACAATCGAACGAGAAAAAATCGATTGGTATGGTTTCCATTGTAATTTTATTTGTTGGTGATCATTTGATGCTTTGTTGTCTTTTCATTTTCATTATGTATTAGTAGCTTTTTGTTTTCAATAACTATATACTCCAGTTATATGTGCTTGACCATTTTGCCCATGTGCACCCGAACTCAAAATAAGTTCCGGCCGCACCCATTCCCTTCACACGAGTCACAACTCACAACGAGCCACAAGTTCCGACCTATCTCCGATCCCCGCCGGCGCCGCTCCCAGCCCCGGCCCGGAATCCTGCCGGCGGTATGCCGCGCGGCCGCGACGAGCCGGCCACCGTGCGCGTCTACACAGTATGCGACGAGTCCAAGTACCATTTCCCAGCCCTACCCCGGCATCTCCTCCTCCGCAGCACTGCCGCTAATCCAATCCTTCTCCCTCCCCGCTCGCCGCGGATCCCAAACCAACCGCAGGTACCTCATCATCCGGAACGTGCCTTCGCTCGGGTGCGGCGACGAGCTCGGCACCCTATTCTCGTCGTACGGGCCGCTGGAAGAGTGAGCCATCCTTCAGCGACCTGAAAATTCACTTATTCTAACGTTTTGTGTTCAGTACCTTCCTTCCGAGTTTCGCTCTCACCATTTTGATATTCCTTTGTGAGTGATGTGTTTTTGTTTTGGTTCAGGTGCAAAGCCATGGATGCCGAGGACTGCGAGGAGTACACCGACGTCTTCTTCATCAAGTTCTCGCAGGTCAGCAACGCGAGGTGACTATTTCTGAATATGTACTGAAAACTGAAGGATGTAAGTAGCATGTTGAATTTGTTGGACTGTCAGTGTTTCGTGCTTATGCAATTGAGTGAAAAAAACAGAGGCTTATTATTCAGCATAATTAATGGAATGAACTGAGGAAAGGTGACTTGGGTAGGCATTCCAGAAGCAAAATTTAATAAGATACTAGTATACTTTGATGCCAGTATGTGTGCCTTTACTTGTGAATTGGGATTACCAAGATGTTAATCAAAGGAAGGGTTTGATTATTCCTTGGACCTTCTTTGAGGGCATGATTTTTAGTTCAGGTATTCTGCTTCAGTCTTTGGCACTTAGGGTAGCAAATCTGGAGCCAATAGTTTTAACAACCACCTGTTTCCTATCTTTTCTTTCATCAAAATTCATACTTCCTAATACCTAATACTTCTTTAAGTGAGGAATTGGCGCTGTAATTTACTCATTTTGCAGGTTCGCAAAAAGGAAGTTAGATGAGTCTGTATTTCTTGGCAACCGGCTGCAGGTGTCATATGCACCTCAATTTGAGAGTATTTTGGATACCAAGGAGAAACTGGAAGTCCGGAGAAACGAAGTCCTCGGCCGAATAAGATGTATGCCATTTTTTACAAAGATATATCTTCGTATTAGAATTTATTATTGTGATGACAGTATTTATTCCTTGGTTCTTCAATTGTTTGATTTATATATTTGCTTGCTTCAGCCTCTGTTGGAAGCAGATCAGAACGGTTAACTCAGTATTCTCCAGGGCAGGGATCTTCTAGTGGGAACTTGCATCATCATATGAGCCCCAATAAGAGGTTATTATTTCACATGTTGTCATTTGTTTCCACTCTTTATTTAGTTCTGCGGTGTACAAATGATAATTAAAAGTTGGTCATAATTTGCTTGTCATATGATATTACATGCAGTTACTTCTTCCATCAAGTTTTTCTGGTCATGCTTTCCCTGAGCTTCTATGCATTTTCTTCTAGAACAATCAATGTGAATATTCAGACCTAGCAGTATCATCCAAACTCGAGATATGGATTCTTTTTTCTAGGGAATAGATCATATACAATCTTATTTTGTCTGAGGATTTGTACTACATCGCTTATACCTAATAAAAGGCTAGAGGTCCAGAAGAATACAGTGTGACTGTTCTCCGAGAAAAAGGTGAACACTTAGGTGACTGCTCGTCTAAAGACTCATCTTATCATCTTCAGGGAATACACAAAGACACTTCATGCTTCTCATATCGAAGATGTTCATTTCAGTCATGTGTCCTCTAATAAGGTATGTAGTAGTAATACAATTTTCAGGCTGAAAACCAAGTTGTCCATTGATGGAAATTGGGCCATTTAGTAAGCAGACTAGATCGTGCTTTAAGGGAATTTTATTTTTAGAAAAGCTAGGGAGAAGCTCTGGTCAACTAAGATGCATTACTGCTAGAAAGACAGCATTAGTGCGCTTGCTCATGTGAAGTACTCGGCGAGGGCAAAATCCGTAGTATTTGGAATTGTGGATATCCTGCTGTGTGCAATCTAGCTCAGCTCATTAGTGCGGCACATCATCCATTAGGATTTTCCAACAAACCCCTTTTTACCTTTTCATGGCTTGTGATTTTCTTTCCTTTCATGAAATGCCTTTTGATCAATTTGTGGTGGACTTGCCTTTTGATCGCAGGACTATTTTCCATCCGAGTCGATGAATGCAACTGTAAATCTTGTGAGGCAGAAGCTTGATAAGGTAAAAGTATATATGTGTTACTGTTATGTGTTATCTATCGCCTAACATGCCACATGGATAAGCTAAGAGTTTTATTTATTTTTTTCAAAATAACAGATACAGTCCGGCAGTGATGGTTCCAATGCTGTAGCTGCGTCCAAGAAACCAAGGGTCGATGACCGTAGGCGCATTTGAATCACTGGATGGCGTGGAGCACGCGTTAGGAATTATGTGGCTTACTCCACTTTGTAGCCTTCCCTTTGTGCATCGTCCTACTTGATTCTTAGAAGTTAGAACTGGCCAGCTGAGATTGTTGTACCAGTCTTTTCTCTTTATGCAAATGCCAATTTTCTTACCTGATACAACTTTGAACTTTCGCACCTGATACTTGGTCTTTGTAAAAAAGAAAGAAAAGGCCACTGAAAAATAACGAAGCGATGATGATGTTTCTCGAGGAAATACTCACAAAGCAGAAGCATGTTCTTTTTATCGCTGGAGGCATGCTAAACCAAATTAATTTTTGTCATTCAGTTTCATCCTGGATTAGAAACAACAAAATTACAAAAATGGTTTTCTCTAGAATGGAAAAGAACAGAGAGGGGCTCAGCGCTCACGTGCTCCCAGGGGACGGCTCGGGCGAAACCCTACCGCTGCCCCTGCACCTCCTCCTACGTGGTGGACGGCGGCCGGTGGGTCCTCACCACGGCAGGCGCGGATGGCGGAGACGGAAGGTCGAGCATGGTTGACTAGGTGGTGGCACACGAGGGATTCGGGCCCTTATGCCCGGATCTGATGGTCGCAGCGGCGGTTGTCGTTGTATGGGCGACGACATCAGTTGGAGCGGTGTTGGGTGCTCCTTGTAGCGCCTAGAATCGAGGTGGTGGCCCCTCTTCTTCGACGATGGAGGGCTTCGGAGTCGTGTAGGTGACTCAGATGTTGGATCTCGAGCTGGTGACGGCCTTTATGAGGCCGGCGGCGGTATGAGACGTCCACTCCATCAACAGATCAGTTTTGATGGGGCTCGGGAGGTGACACACGGAGACATTGAGCAATGCCTGTCGCCGACCAATGAAGCCTCCGATGGATGCACCGTCGTTGGATGCTACACATGACGTCTCATGCGGAGGCGTCAATCATGCCTGCTACCAGCAGGTGCTGCACGGTGTCTCTAGCAGAGGTGTCATGTTTACTCTGTTGCTGCTCGATCGAAAGTGGTGCGACAATGGCGGGAGGCAAGCCGTATGGGACATCTATTTTTTGGTGCCATCTCCAGAGGTATCCGGTTATCGAGGAGTCGGTAGCCGGTTAAGGGATGATGGTACAAATGACTTCAAGGATGACTTTATGCACTCTGGCGGAAACACAAGATCTCTGATCAAGTTGTGTCAACGCACGCATGCGTCGTGTCCTTACTGAAAGTGGTGGACTGATGCTTGGCTTTGGGGATGAGAATGCGCAGTTGGACCTTGTTTTGGACTCGTCACCATAGGCGTATGTGCGGTGATTCCTTCTTGAAGGTATAGCCTAGAAGTTGTGTATTTCTTGTTTTGATTTCGTCTTGTATCATAGGGTTAGTGGCTATCTGATGGAGTTACTGTCGCGAGGCATGCAACCTCGGGTTTTCTTTTCATTTTATTTTTGGGTCGACAACTCCGCCTATGTTGTCTCAATATAGTTGGTCCCAAGCCCGGGTAAAGGAGGAGGGTTGTGATAGGCTTGGCGACCCAACGTAAAAACTCAACCACTCTTATGGAGATGAAACCCAAAGCCTACCCCAACTTGTTTGGGACTAAAGGCTTTGTTGTTGTTGTTGTTATTTTTGGGTCGACATTGTTCAGCTAATGGATTTACATGCTTAATAATATATATGGTTGTGTGCATCGGTTGATGTAGAGGTCGGGGGTTATCCTCCTTTAAAAAAACATTCATGACCTGGGACGAACTAAGCCCAGCTTACATGGTTAGGTTTCTTGATGTGGCGAACCAACCTGTGGTTGGATGGTTAGGAAAACAGTGATATCCCTAGCCCAACAGGGTTCAAGTCTTAGACTTGATGTTGGTGCTTGCATTATTCCTGGATTTATTCCAAACTTCCGGATATGTCCGTTCAGTGGGAGGAGACGTTCCCATCGACTGCGATGCGTCTGTGGTGATTTCATAAAATTTCAAGATACTATGTCGTCTCATTCTCTTGGAGGTGTTCATAGGGATAGGGTGTGAGTGTGTGCATTCATAGAGGTGAGTGTATGCTCACGTATGTGAGCGACTTCGATTGTACTATGTAAAAAAAGTGTTTTTATGTGGAACCAACCCATTTAGGTTGAGGTCCTAGACTTTATACTCACATATTTTCTGAATTATTTCGGCTTCTCCCCCGCTATTCTTTCAATGGTACAATGTGCATGTCAATTAAGGATGGAGATTGATAACAAAACCAGAATCACTATGTTCACGTGTAATGGCTGGGAAATACTATCATGGTACAGATTTCCTGAATGCCAAAAAGAAAAAAGGCAGCTCGCATGTTTGGCAAGCAATTTTGAAGGGTAGAACAGTACTACAGCTGGGATTAATCAAAAGAATAGGTGATGGTCTATCAACCAACATATGGAAGGATCGGTGGATACCAAGGATTCCAGGAGGCAAGCCAATATTTAAGAGCGAAGAAGTAACTGTGGAGAAAGTTTCAGAGCTCATTAATGATGATGGAAAAAGTTGGAACATTCAAAAATTGAATAGTAATCTATCTCCTATGGAGGTAAATGAAATCCTTAAGATTCCTTTGGGAAGGTTAGACCAAGACCTATGGGCTTGGGGTGAAGAAAGACATGACATCTACACTGTAAAATCAGCCTACAGAGCTTTAGCAAAGCAGTTCAGGGCTGAAAGTCAACATCATCAAGGAGTTGCACAAAGTTCAACTATTGAAGAGAATAAGTTATGGAAGAAACTTTGGAACTTGTCAATTCCCCCAGGGTAAAAACTTTCTGGTGGCGTGTTATTAAAGGTTTCATGCCTGTAAAGGCTATATTGAAAAAAAACACATCGAAAAATTAAGTAACTGTGTTGAATGTGGTGCAAATGAAGATACTATCTTCCATGCTTTGATAGAATGTTCTTATGCCCGAGTTTTCTGGAATTTGTTTAAAAAACTTTATGGCAATAAGCTTCCCAAACTACATCACCTAACTTGGGCCCAAAACATTCTAGATGATGAAGTATGTGCAACGGAAAAGGTAGGATATATTTTGTGTGGCATGTGGTCAGTGTGGACATCACGAAATAATAGAATTCATGGAGATTCCTCAACTAATCTAACTCAAGCTTGCAGGTGGGCGCATGACATGGCATCAGATCAGATGTTGAATGCAAAACCACAAGGAGAAGGAACCAAAACTAAGACCAAGACATACTGGCAACGTCCACAAGAAGGCTACTATAAAATTAATGTAGACGCAGCCTTTAATTCAAAGGATGAAAAAGGAGCTTCAAGGGTAATAATCAGAGACGCTGATGGCACTGTAGTAGCGGCGAGCAGTAAATGGTATGATTCAGTCCCTAATGTTTTAACAGCAGAAGCTTTAGCTTGTAGAGATGGAGCTAAGATGATGAAGATTCTCAATATTCGGCAAGGAACAATGGAGATTGATTCTCAGGAGCTTGTGTCCTTTTGGAGATCCAGAAAACATCATAGAGCTAGCATCTTGTCGATTATCAATGAAATACAAGAGCTGGTAGAAGGATGTAGTGGTTTTGATATTTACCATGTTAAGAGGGAGGCAAATATAACAGCTCACAAAGTTGCCAAATTTGCTTCTGAATCAAATCCGGAGTGTGCCTGGATACACCAGGTGCCGGATAGCATCCTTCGGTGTACTAGACAAGATTGTAATCATGTTACTAGTTAATGATGAAGCTCTTGTTTGAATCGCAAAAAAAAATTTGCGTTGTTATGGCGACTTCGTCTATTCGAGGTTGTAAATTGGTTGTACGTGCGTCTTGAGCTTTTTTTTTTCTTCTTTGAGGGGGGCGTGTGTGTTGAGCCAACAGGAAAAAATAATGCGCCAAGCAGCCGAGGCTAAGGCCCATGTCTCTCAATTTAGGCCCACTTCGTAGGAGAGAAGTCAATGGGTCGAACAGAGCGTGTCATCACCATCCGGCCCAGCCTTCGTCAGTATCCAGAGGCCCCCAGACCTAGCGTGCCGCCGTTTAGCTCCACCGCCGCCGCCCGCGAACCCCTCCCCCCGACGAGCGACGCACCCGCCGACATTCAGGCCGTCGCCTCAGTCCCACACACGCCTCCACCATCCAGTCGGCGACCGTCAACCCGCCAACCGCCACCCATGGCAGAGACCAGCGAGAACGAGTACCACACCGACGAAGAGGAAGACCTGGTCGGAGAGGAGGAAGGAGGCACCGGGAGCGAAGGCGAGGAGGTTGGAGTGACCGGCAAGAAGAGGAAGCGGCCTCTGAAGAAGAAGAGCCTGGACGGCTTCAGCAAGCGCGGGGTGTGCTACCTCAGCCGCGTCCCTCCCCACATGAACCCGTCGCACGTCCGCCAGATCTTCTCCAAGTACGGCGAGGTGCAGAGGATCTACCTCGTCCCCGAAGGTAATCCCCCGTCATGAACCAAATCGGTGGCTGCGTTCTGTATGTTTGATTTGTGATACGGTACCAAAGCTAGGAACACACAGAGCTGAAAGCCCTACTTGTTTTACCAAAGCTAATGCAATGATGTTAGCTTCTAGTCTAGTCTATAGAAAACCAAAGAGAACAAACCATATTTATCTGATGTTGATGTCTCCCGCGTAATCCCGTGCAGAGTATTCTGCTGCAAATAACGCCTCTCAACCTGTGTAGCAAGGCTGTATTTCGGTAGTAGAAGGCTGTTCATGGAGTTCTAGGTTTGTTTGTCTTGCTTGTATTTGTGAAAACATTCTTCATTTCTTCTAGGGGAAAAATTGAAATAGAGCATGTCATCAAATGATAATCATGTTTTGCATGCTGATTGCACATGTTGCTGCGGCAGTATTTACCGTGCAGTGAAAGTGAGTTGTTTTTCCTGCCCCTCGTGGTTATACGTCTTAGAATGTGAAGTGCTCTACTGCTCTTTATGATGCTTACATATTTGTAAATGAAAATAACCCAACTTCTTAACTGTTATGTACTAATGTCATCTCTTTCCTCCAGGTCAAGGTCATCGCAAGCATAGTAACGTAAAAGCGAAGGCTTACTCCGAAGGGTATGTTATGAAAATACACAGATGAGCTGCTTTGGAGAGACTTGCTAGATCCCATTTTTTGGTTTTATGCTGAAAGTGAAACATGGAGCAATACTTACCATTGTCTACTTATTGCATTTCTGGAGTAGTCATGTAAACATATGGTAGATGATGTGTATTTCACAATTTTGACATATTTTTATTGTTGTATTTGTCACTTGTATGGCCTTAATAATGTTCCTAAAATCTGTGTAGGTGGGTTGAGTTTGCAAAGAAAAGTGTCGCCAAGAGGGTGGCTAATCTTCTTAATGGTGAACAAATAGGTGTGTTCTCGGCTCTATGTTTCATGTGTTTTATTCTTTCTATGTTACCGTTGGTTTACATTAGATGTACTGAACATGGATGATCGGTTCTTCCTTTTTATTGCTCAACCCTCAAACCCCTCAATTTTTTGGCCTCAAAAGGGTTGCTTTTGTCGGCTCTGTCATGTTTGAAGAGCTATACAATGTGTGCTAGAGAGCTCAATTATTCTTGTCTGACAATTATTGATGACCGTCTGTGTTAATGATGTATTTTATTAGGTGGGAAGAAGAGGTCGTCATTTTATTATGACATCTGGAACATAAAGTATCTCAGGAAGTTCAAATGGGATGATCTGGTTGGTGAAATAGGTATGCCTAAAGTACAAAACTGTAAAGTAGCTATAAACTTGTCAGTAATGTGAACTGATTTGTACGTAGTCTAATCCTTGGAGTTTAATGCAGCTGAGAAGACTCATATCAGGGAACAGAAATTAACATTGGAGATAACAGCTGCGAAGAAACAACGTGATCATTATCTCTCTAATGCTGAAAAGTCTCGTACACAGAAATTTATTCGTGAGCGCATAAAAAAGGTATGCTCTATTGTTTAACATACTTCTGCTAGCATAATTCACAATGGGGATTTTCTTTCTGTCCTGTGTCATCTTTATTTATGATTACCAGACACTTGGTGACACATGGTTTGGTTATAGTAGGAAAAACATTTCAGTTACAAGCTAGCCCGAACACTGGATATTTTCTCCCTTATTTTGCCGTTCATTGCAAGTTTCATTACTAAGATCTCTATATACCTTGGTGACATCCTTGAAACAGAAGCAAAAGCCGGAAGGAAAAGAATCCAATGATGTTGGTGAGACGAATAACGATCGTCCAATTCCTCGACAGAATAGAGCAGTTGAGGAGAGAGGCCCTAATAAAAAGGCAAAGCTCTCAAAAAATATTCTGGCCGGAGTAAGTGTGCAGCCCTCTGGCAGTTTATCTGGTGGCGCTTTTATGTTAGCTAGCTAGTCATTTGACCTGCTTTCATCACACTTGCAGGTATTCGGTGGTTCATCATGATCGATTTTGATTCCTGGTGGATTGGAGCATTGCAAACTGAATGTTCTAGCACAAGATCATTCCTGTCTTCACCACCTGCTCCGCCTTTGTAGATTAGGCTGTCATTTTTTGTAATGGAGGGTGAATGGTTTGGTCGTTTGGTGATTGCGGATTGCCAGATATGTATTGCTTCTGCTGTAATACTGGGATGGATGTACACTGTTGTTAATTTGAAACAGCGAAGTAAGAGCAGCTCTAGCAGACCCACAGAACGCCCCGGCCCGCAAAATAACTGCCAAATTTCGGGTTGTGGCCAGAAAATCTGCACGAGCAGACCCCGCATCCCGCCCCGGTCCGCAAATTTTTTTGCGGGGCGCGGCAAATTTTCTTCCCCAACCTCTATCTTCACGGGCTAGGAGGCTGACCCGAGCTCAACCCCTATCCCGCACGAGATTTGGTGGGAGGGACATTTTCACGCGGCCCTTCCCGCTCCTCGCACCCTCCGTCACCATTGCCCCCACTCCACAAGCTTCGACTGCTCCTCCCCGGTTGTCCCTCGCCGCCATGGACGACCCCATGTCCCCCGTCACCGTCGAGGTCGCGCACGCCCCTTTCTCTCGGGCGGATCTCGTAAAAAAATATATTTCACGAATATATTTTTTTACGGGTCCGTTTGGGGGGTCTGCATCTGTGCCAGCCTGCGTCGGCCCACAAAAGCGGTTTTGCGCGAACTGCAAACGCATTTTGTGAGCCGGTGGGATACGGGGTCTGCTAGAGTTGCTCTAATATTACCCTGTATTGGCCATATGATCGGGAACATTTCAATTCTATATTATACTAAGAAAACAAGTGAATTTGGGAGTCCAAGTCTGACTATCTCAATACACTTGAGGCCATCTTTGATCTAAACACATATATGAGAATAGGCGTGCCAATTGTTAGGATTTAATTAATCCTATTAATCCCTGTTTTTCCTAATTGAGGCGGTTGTCTCGTGTTTCTTCGGACGTACTCCTTCGGGGGCTATATATATGTAATCCCATCATCAATGAGAACGACGATTCTACTACTTGTCATTTGCCTCTTGCAATTACTTCGAACACGTTATCAGCACTGTAGTTTCTCCGAACAGAGCGACTAGGCCATCCCAACGAGACGGTTACGGACGGGACGACCACGGCCATGGAGCAACAACAAACTTCGATCCATATCCATGTGCTCGATGGATTGAAATCAAGAAAGAGAGAAATCGGAGTCAAGAAGCAACCGAAGCCTTGATCTAATTGCTACGTACAAGAATCAAGGTGCTACCTTCCTATTTTAATCCTTTACGCAACAAACTGTCTTCAGGCATGCAGGCCATGGCCTTCGGCTGCCTTCCGGCATGCAGCAGCGGGAAGAACAACACACGACCATGGCCTTCGGCCTCTGCGTGGGGCTTCCTGGCGCGGCTCCTCTGCAGCCCCGACTCCTCTTGAAGTGGAGACGGCCAACGGCTAACGCGGCGCTCTTTCTTTCGGTCGGCGAACCCATCTCGCTTGTCGGTTACTGCGGCGCTCGCGCCCACGCGGCAGCAGGCTGTGGCGGTCGAAGGTAGCAGTGGCCAACGATTGTGGCCGCCGCGGTGAAGCCTCCTGTCGCACGACGCGGACACCGCATCCGACGCGGAGCGACTTTCTCGATGGCCTCGCCTGCAGAGGGAATTGTGTCGGCTTCCGGCCGGCGACGCCTGAAGCGCGCGCGCCGCGGCGGCTCGTCCCTCCGGCGTCAGTGACTTGCTCCATGCGTGTCAGCAAAGCAAGGCAACGCTGGCGGCGCAACCACCTGGAGCAATGGCAGCCCGAAACGGCGGCCATGGCGCGGCCTTCCCGGCCTCTTCCCGTAAGACCCACGCGCGGCGCTTGCGCACGTGGTACCCAGCGCGCGGCGGCGCACGGTGCGGCCGTCTCCGGGCGGCGACGATTATCAGGGACGAGTCCCAATCGTAACTGCAGGAGAGAAAAAGGAAGAGAACCTTATCTCTTCGGCTGCTTTGACTTCAGCCCTTGCAGTTTCTCATAATCAAAAATGAGTTTCTGCAGTTTTCTCTTAAGCCTTCCTGCTTAGTTCATCACACATGGTAGCCTATTTATCTGTTGAGTTTTTTTAAAAAAAAATCCAGAAATATGTGGTTGTTGATGCTTGACATGTTCAATGTGTGTGCTTTTTAGCAATCCCTATAACATGTCCTATTAATACAACGACGCTGTTTTGCGATTGAGATTAAGTTTTCTCGCACAGCCATATTGATTTGCGATTGAGAATTTTATTTTCTCGCCAAACAATCTCATAGCGATTGAGATTAATTTTCTCTCGCAAAATATTAATTCATCCTGCTGAATTATCTTGCAACTTGATACAGGATCATCTCATTTAATTTGGGATCTATACAATTCAAGTTTTTCACTTGAACATCAAGTTTGCAACATCATTACTATTCATTATAATAGTGGTGTATTTCTGTTGAGTACGATGTATTCCGGAATGTACGCTACATGTTGAGATTAATACGTCTATTTGCATTTGAGATTTTTAATTTCTTACAAATAAGAATGCAAAATTCAAAGTGATTTCTTCAAATTGATGTATTGGGATCACAAGGTAGTCATTTAGATCTACTGCCTTCGCAGATTATCAATGACTACTGTTAAAGCCTATATTGTCATTTTGACATTATAATTGCTTTACAAAGTGCTCTCCCACGCATTTTACGAAGTCATGACATAAGGCATTACGAGTGAGTATCTACTGATTCCATCAGATTATACTCTCTAGTGCTACGAGATCTACTCCATTTTGGAGATTATCTTCAAGGTGTCATATTTAGCAATTTGAGATTCACACTAATGGTTTCAAGATAACTTCTTGAAATACCCATTGATTTTGCTAAGTTCATTATAACATCAACCATGATGGTCTTTAATTTACTGGTTGTAAATTAATTATCTCTGGTTTACCCATAGAGGTAACATATGGCTATAGAGTTTGGGGCATTCGCCCTCAATGGCCACCACTGCCCTATCGGGGCCATGGACATCATGATCGCTCTTGTGTCTCGTGGGATAATGTGTGCAATCCAGGATTCACTTCTGGTCAGGATCACGCCGCTAACAGAAAAATGTTATCTTATACATTATAAGGCATTAGATTCAGATCTCAGCATCTGGTTATTCTGTATCAGCAATTCCTGGGATACAATGAACCTCAAGGGCAAAGGTTTGAATCTTACTTGAACCTTCAATCCGACAACACCAGTTGTGACGGGACCCTATGAGCACGGAGAACGTGATGGTTGAATATGCCTCAACCGACATGTTTGGAGACTTCTTCTAGTCTCTCAATCTCCTGAGTGGTCAACATAATTTATGTCAATTTACGATGTTCTAATAAGAACATAAGTATTGTTGTCATCATATATTGTATATCACAATATATTGTATCAGCACTTTGATACACATACATTTGTATGCATTCTATATATCTGACAGTGATTTTCATATTGAGAATCTTCATGTCTATATATAGATTTATACGGGAGTCAATCCGATGAAAAATGATATGTGCCTTGTGGACATATGCACCACACACACTATATACTCAGGGAAGTCCAATGTTTCCACTCTCATTGAGAGAAAGGAGATATTTTAAAATCGCTAGACATGATGAGGTATTTGTTGGCTCAACTCGAGTCATATTTACTATCCCTGTGGGTACTCGAGTATCGTCAGGATGCTTTATTGCTTTCAGGTTTAGCTCGTACCCTACTAAACTATAGAGGTATCCGTCAAAATAGTTTCCATAGCGAAACTTATGATGACAACAAAGAGGAATATCTTCTCTTTACCATATGCAACGGATATGGCAAGCACATTCTCTATGTATCATTGGCATTGCACTACACATACTACAAAACCTGTAGCACATATTACGTACGAGATAGTTTTCCAGAGTGTCTTTTGCATGACAAACTTGGCATTCCTGCTTTGGTCATCATTGACATTGGGTTGAAACCGAAACTACCAGCAATTCCAGTGGTTTATGATTATTATGATGCTACATTCTAACAATATTTGGATTTTATGTGCACTACATGTGACACAAGGAGGAAAATTTTAAGGCTTGTACACCTTAAAGTGTATGCTGGACCACTCAGACTCCTTGAATGCATCAAGTCGAGGTAAGTGGCTCTTCCCAACCATTGAGTAGACTATTCAGGTATTCTATGGTTCTAAAGGACATATCTACATGATGGTCTTAAGTGTGTGCTTTATTCACACAAAACCATTGGCTCATTATCCTGACATCGATTTCAAGCAAATCGAATGGATAACCTTGCAGAATTCTCCTTGAGTGCCTTCTTTATGGCCCTTGGATTAAAGTTTAGCAATTTGTCCTAATGTCTAGACTCAAAATGGTTTGGTAGAATCCTATCCAAAGAGTTAAGCTCATTGCATAATCTTTACTTTGAATTGCAACTTACCAACTTTACGTTGGAGTCGTGCAGTTTTACACGTTCATGACCAAACTGCATTATATTATTCCCTCTATCTTTGATACGTGGAAATCTACCAAGTATTTTCTATCTGCGGTAATTCGGTTACACGCCGATATCACCACCCGGCATACATCATTGGCCCCTCAACATATAATTGGGATCTATGTGAGGAATAACTGTATTTCCGTCAATACCTCAAGCCCCTCGAATGGGGAGTTATTCAAGGTCAGTATGTTGATTCAATGAGGAATATTTCCAGGCATTAGGGGGAGAATTCAAGTACCATAAAGAATGCCAGGAAATTAGTGGAATGTTGAACACATTTCTTCCTTAAATCCACGTACTCAAAGATCTGAACCGTGCGTTCAGAAGATTTGCAACACATTGCAAATAACCTGCCAGATTCATTTACTGACTATAAAGGTGTCACACAATCCTACAATCCCGCAAAAGTACGCCTGAAAGAGTGGAGGTAGCAACAAAATTCACTCCACTCCCCGTTCAAAGCAACAGGGGGAGATGTATGGCAGAAGTACATCAGGATTCAACTTCTTGCAAGTAAGGATATTAAGGCCCGTGAATCAGTAAATGCAAGTCAACTTCACGTTGATAGACACCTAATGGGTAGTATACACCCAGTGGACGGGAAACCTCCACCAACCCAGGTCATAGTGCACATAATGACCGGGACATCGGAATACCCGACTCAATCGCATTGGGAAATCGTGAGCAGTCACCATGGGTAACGATATTTCCATCAACTATATATTGATATATAGATTCTGGAGAATCATATAACCAAAAGTCTACAATTGTCGACATACATTTCTCAACTAGATTGCAAAAACCTTTCAAATGATTCAGATCCAAAGACCATGGCCATGGCAAAGTGTGAACAACACTCGGACTGAACTCAAGCAAAGGGTATAATCTAGGTAGAAATGATCTTGCTCAATAATGGGAAGGTATTCATAAGCAATACCTACACCAGTTTTTTTGGAAACAGAATTGAGAACAATGAGGTGGTGAAACAAAGAGCGAGTATTGTAGCACAAGGGTTCACGCAGATACCCAACTATTCTCCAGAGGTGGAATCTCTTTCCGGTAACTTATATCATTGGCAATACAAAATCATCTATCTCTGCAGTTGATAGATGTAGTGATTACATATCCATGTGGATCACTAGATTCAGACATATATGATTGATTTCCGATGGAATCTCAATTCTGAATCGAAATACAAAATGCAACATACATTGTGTAAAACTAGTAAGTCACCATACGACTTATTGTGGTCGGTACATATGGTACAACCGACGTAGTGAGTTCCTTATACAAAAGGATTACTCCTGCAAAGATGATTATGCATGTTTGTATGTCTGCAATGACGACACATGTAATCATCTAATGACGGAGTTTAAATGAAGGATTTGGGTAAACCAAAACACCGCTCATTACTATAACTTGAGCACCTTCATTTATACATTATGGTATACTATGTTGTCTATATCCAAGATATATTGGAGAAATTCATTGTGGACAAATATTATCAATCCATAACTCTCATGGTAGTTCATTCTCTAGATGTAGAGAATGATCTATTTAGACCAAGAGATGATGGAAATGAGATATTGGGACTCAACGTTCCATATGCCATTGGACCGACCAAACACAATTGGTTGGTACCAGTGGCGGATCTAGGATTTTGAACCAGGGTGGTCCAACCTAATAATATTTTTTTACAACTGCGAATGTACTAATTAATTTACCAATAGCACAAGATAAATTAATCAATTTTTTTCTCAAATAAGTCTCAATTTTGCATAAAAGAATCCTGCATACCTTGAAAAGTTCAAAGACTACCTGCATACGTTCATTCTTCCACCTTTGGTATGGAAAATGACGTGGCATAGCTCAGCGAGCGCCCATTGCGCCACCGTTATTGGGTTGTATATGTAATCATGTGATCATGATTGACATTCTGTTCTTCAATGTGACAATGACATTTATTGATTCAAAAAACGAGAACAATGTATCAATTTTTTGACCTAAACTGAAACAATTTGGTAGTAATTAGTAAAATTCTTGGAAATTACAGCTCAAGATGCCACATAGATTTTTTTTTGCCCCAAAGTGAAATAGTTCAGTTGTAAGTAGTAACATTCCTAGACAGAATTCAGCAATACTGCATTACAATTTATAAAGGAGCACAACAAGCCTAAATTCATAATGAGCAGTACTGGCAGGTGGCAGCATGCCGAGCAATGAGTAAGAGTAAACAAAAATTGGGGACCGAGCAGAAATCTCATCAAAGGTACCTCAAATCGTGCTGGGAGCGTGACGGCTGGCCTGCTGGAGCTGCAGAACGCCGGCTGCCAAGCGCCGAGCGCCGATAGCCGAGTGCGGACTAGGCTGGGTGCGGTGGCGCCGGGCCGGTGCGGGATGGGCATAGTCGCCGGCGAGGCATGGATCCAGGCGGCAAGTCAGGGCAACGAGATTGGCTGGAGCGTAGAGAAGCTGCGAGGGGATTTGGGGACGGGGAGCCAGTGCGCGGGCTACCACGGTCCACGGCTGTGCGAACGAGTCGAGGTTGTGGTTGTTGGGCTTTTCGTTTCTTTTCTTCTGGCCCATCTGCTAATCTCTTATGGACTATGGTATATATATGGGTTGTACCAAAATCCCAGGGTGGGCCGCGGCCCACCCTGTCCACCCTGTAGATCCGCCACTGGTTGGTACTCAAGAATATCTTTCGATATCTTCAAGGCATGAAACATTTTGTCTTGGTTTTTCAGTTTTGGAGAAATCTGAACACCAATATCATTGGATACATCGATCAGATCCCCACTATGTCAGATCGTAGACAAGTTTAGTGTTCCTACTAGGTGTGGTAGTCCTCTCATGAAGAGTCTTCGAAACAGACCTCATGGCTACATCCATCAACCATTATCTCAACGATAATGTTTCTTGTGTTGCTCAGATGCAAACAGGTTACATAATAAGCAATATCACTATATTGCATATCTTGCAAGTCAAATCAATGCGACCGATTTGTTCAGCGGGTCTCTACCAACTTCTATGTTTTGGTATGTAACGGCTTCGAATTTTGCAAGAATCAGGGGAAGTATCTTCCTGAATTGTTCCTATTCAATGCATCATATTATACTCTTTTTCCCTTCATGAGTTTACTTTACAGGTTCTCATAAAGGTTTTTAATGAGGTAATATCAACATGAGATCATATGTCATACTTCCTGTTTTTCCCACCGGGGTTTTGGGTAAGTATACATGACACATTTATTATCCTCTAAACTCTATGAGTTTTTCTCGTATTGAGTTAAAAGAGATAATGACCATTATATGTTGTATCATTTTCTCCTTATTTTTTCCACTGGATTTGAAGGAGTTTTAGCAACATATCAAACACCTATCTCCTCATATTTTTCCCACAGGGTTTTTGGAGGAGCTTCTCAAGATGATGATACTTACACTAACAAGCATGGATTAGGGGGAGTGTTAGGATTTAATTAATCCTATTAATCCCTGTTTTTCCTAATTGAGGCGGTTGTCTCATGTCCCTTTGGACGTACCCCTTCGGGGGCTATATATATGTAATCTCATTATCAATGAGAACGACGATTCTACTACTTGTCATTTGCCTCTTGCAATTACTTCGAACACCAATCATAGCCGAGTGCTCCCTCCTGGCACTGGAGTTTGATAGTATCACTTTTGATCACTGTAGCAGAGGTCAATTCGGCCGCGGATGATTTAGCAAAACATTGTATTAGTTCTGGCAAACTGCCATCCCTGACTTTATTCTTCACCATTATGTAAACGATCTGGCTATCATTTGATGAATAAAGTTTATGATGCTAAAAAAAGTGAAAAATCCTTTCAGCTGCATTTTCTGTTAACAAGATTCACACACTTTGGCAAGATATATTTTGACTTTCAATTATACTAATATATAAGTCGGGCAGCATATAAGTTTAGTCAAAGTTTATTTCATTTAGTCAAACTGACAGTCAAAGTTGACCAAAAAATGTGTAAAGTCCTTGTAGCACTATTTTTGAACTGGCCGCATTCGGCAAAATCGATGCTCATTTCCAGGCTTCATCCTGTCTCTAATTAATTTTCTCCAGGTCCTTTAGTGATTAGAAATAAAATTATGAAGTGCCCTGACGGCAAACCCTTGGATATAAAGATCAAAATTATGCAACGCAGGAAATACCAATAGCAGACAAGCTCTACAATGTCCTGAAGCACAACGGGAATGCACAGAGTAGCACAGTGGGGCGCCATGTCCTCCTGCAACCAGAAGACCTACCTACCTACCCGACCTAGCAAACCCGGCAAAAAGATCTATTATGTTATCCAGTCAGGTGCCTCGCTGACCACTTCAAGTACAAAAAGGAAACTACAAAGCCGGAGCAATGATTATTAACAAAGAATTTCTTAGTGTTTGCATTATTGTACACACACCGTCGACGACCATCCGACGGAGATGCCGTGGCTTCTGAAGAGTTCAAGATCATAACCTCAAAGCTGAAGGCATCAAGATGAAGGCAAAAAAAAGGGCATCATGCTCGTCTCGCCTCGAGAAAAAGCGCGGCATCAATCGAAAGATTGGAACTGATGCAAAAAAAAATAGTGGCAGCTGGGGCACCACACAAAATAATCCATCTAGTCCCTTCCTAGCTATCTCAAGCATGCCTGCGCTCCTGTATAGTATAATACACAAAATATTATTGGAGGAATGACCCAACATTGGGAAAAAAATAAGCATCAAAATTCTGAAGTAGCTAGAATGAATAATATAGCCACACACGACAATGGCATACAGTCACAAACGGCATACATACCAGATAAAGGTTTCCCTAATACTGTTTCTAGTACTGGTACTGTTGAATAATACTGGCATTAAATTGCTGGGCTTATGTAATCATTTATGTTCCAGGCTGATGTTCTGATAATAATTTCAAACGCAAGTGCTTCAATGGAACAAAGGCATTGATTGTACTCCCTCCGTCCCATAATATAAGATCGTTTTGCAAGATCTTATATTATGGGACGGAGGGAGTAGTAAATTAAGACAAATCGCAAATATAAGAAGCATATTAAACATTACTCCCTCCATTCCTAAAAGTAAGGCATATTTTGTTTCGTTAAGACATGCATTTGACCAATAATTACTCCATAAATACAAAGTTATATGACATGAAATTTGTGTCACTAGATTCGTATTTAAAATTAGTACTCTGTTATGATAGTGATTTTGCATCACATAAATCAAATATTAAAAGAGTAATTGTTGGTCAATTGTCTTAACGAAACGAAATACGCCTTATTCATCAGAACGGAAGTAATACATAATATTGAGAATCAGCCAAATACATACTTGTCTGTATGAACCCTTTGCCTAATCCTCTGCCAGAATCAGCTTGTGCCAAATGAGGTGCAATGAGGGCATCCAATTTGACAACCCAGAGTGCAACTGCAGACGTAGTTTGTGGCATCGTTTGGAAGTATACAGTAATGTCATCCAGATATGAACTAAAGCTTACTGCTGATGAGCTTTGGTACAACCAATCCTCATCAATTGCCCCAACAAAATCAACAAGAACCTGCAGGGAAGAAACATGGCAAAACAAAAGCCAGTACATACTGTATAAATTACCTGAAACTGAATGAATGTTCTGATATTACGATGTAAACAGGAAAAAGATACTGACCTGCAAAAGCTCGGGTAATGATGATGTTCGTCGCAGCCGCTTAACCCACAGGTTGTGCGAAGACTTCATCCACAAACCAGCAAAAGCTGCCGTAGGCATAAGTGCCTACATCAGCGCACACAGAATGAGGGAAAAAATATGATTAAGAAGCTGCTATGAAATACATACACTATTTGTGACCAAACAAGTGACTGGCGATCCAATACAGAAACATAACTCAACTTTGAATCACCATGTATCATGGTTTCTTAACGTAGATCCCAGACAATAAACACTGCGTAGAACAACCATTTTCTAGTACTCACCTCAATAGCATGAATGGCTGCTTTAAGTGCCTGTAGCTGCGAAGGAAGAACTTTATGATTTGGCACATCGTACAAATCCTCAGGCTCCCTGCATGTTGCCACATGTATAGCATATCTTTCTTCAAGATCAAAACCAACCTCAAAAGTAGAGTGGCATATTCTGCAATGTTTTTCATCTCTCCAATACAGATCATGACAACTATCACAATGAACAAGTGATTCCTTAAATGATCTCTTGCCACACTTAACAGCAGTAAGGGAAGAGTAGAAAGAAGTCCAGATCCATTTATCTAACGCTTGCAACCTTTCCCACTTTGACATCTTCTCATCACTTCTCCTCCCAACTTCAATTCCTATTGCAGATGATGCATTTTGAAGATTACCAGCTAGATATGTTGGAACAGAAGCACTGTCAATGTCTGATAGGGGTGAAGCTCCATCTCCACTACTTGGCTTGGGTGAATATCTGTTTCCACTGCTTGTCTCGGAATGAGAAGAATCAGATGATGCTGTGAGCGCAACTACACACCCATCTTCCAAGTGTTTTTTCATGCCTTCAAAAAGACATGATTGCCTCTTTTTCATTGATGCAAGAAGATGAGCTTCCCTGGTGCCTCTGATGTCCAGGACAGACAATAGCGAGAGTAAATCCTGCAATGCAAACAAAAAAAGAGCCAGTAACTTTATTTGTGGAAGTTTAACCTCGAGTGATTAAATAAGAGGCAAATTTAGATACTGCACAAATCAAGCAGGTGGGCAACCTGTGGTGAATCTATCACTTCCCAGTGACCATCTTCTGAGGACTCAAAGTAAACCCTACGGTGCCCTGGATCATCTGCTCTACAAGGGCCAAGGAAGAGCCAGTAATTGTTATATCTGCGATCTGATCCTAAGAGAACAATTTGTGGCTGATGTGCAAATCCTGTGGGTGATTCGTTAGCTCCAGAGTCAGCAATGTAATCCTGACTCCTCAGGCTTCCTGATTGTCCTTGCATAGAAGAATCAAAACTGTGCGAGCTTCCTGGTCTATTTAAGTACTCATCACTAGATTGGTAAATGGTTCTTGTACACTTCTTTATCTTCCCACCTGAGGCATGCGACTGTGCTCTCTGTATGCTAGACAGGACACTTTGTGGTTCCTATGAAAGGTAGAAAACAATAATATAAGATTCTGCAGCTTTCCAACAAGGCATACAAATAGAGAATAGAACATTTGTATGAAGGCTGATCTTTAACTTGGAACGTAAACACAACAAAGTTATCCAAGATTAAGTTTCCCAACAACTGAGAAATGGCTATTGTATGCATTTTTCACTTCGAATACTTCAAACGAGTTATACGGTAACATAAGGCAGGCACTATCCACTTAAGATGTCCATATACATATCCTAGTGAAAGTAGTATCTACTTAAAATGTCCATTTCTCTTAATTCTGCCTAAGCCGTAAGGAGACACAACCATAGTATAGTTAGGAACTTAGGATAATCAATTATAAGTGTGATCATTTATGTTAGTTGTGGAGAAGTGAATAAAGCACATCAATAGAAGAAGAAAATTCAGTGGAGGTAAATTTGCATAAATGGTTCATGGGTTTGGATGACTTAAAAGAAAAAAGAACTGACATAATGCCGTAATCTTCTAAAAAATGAGACCTTGCTCTCTTAACTCATCTGATCACTTCTAAGAACATCCAAACTATTCATGTACTTACATTACCAAGACAGAGCACTATAGTCAGCTAGCAAACTTCATACAGGGCAACATTAACAATAATGAAAAAGAATAATAATCCTTTAAGTCCTGGATGGTCGTTTTGCAAGTTCAGTACTCCCTCCGATCCATAACAAGTGTTGCAGTTTTGAACTAACCTTAGCTCAAAACTGCGACACTTATTTTGGATCGGAGGGAGTAATGTTTAAGCAATGATGCTTTGAACAAAGATGAGATGTTGCAATTGAAATATACCAGAAGAGAGTGAAGGTTACCTCAAGCCTTGGAACAGAACCAGCACCAGAAACAACATCTATCAAAGCAACCAAGCAATCCAGCTTCTCATCGATGCTTAGGTCTGAGTACTCGCCTTCCATCAACCCCAGAAGCCATCGTTCTCCAGAATAACTTTCATCAATTTCACTGCATTTATTCATATTTTTATGTACGTTCTTCTGTCTCCACCTGACAATTCTACTTTCATGCTCAGCATAACTCTCTTGTGGACCATCAGATTCATCACCACTGCTGCTAGCATCCCTATCATCATCAACAGTTCCAGAATCCTCGGTATCTGATCTAGGATCTTCTTTTCCTTTAATCCGAGGATCAACACGGAGACGATATGCAGAAGGCGCAATCTTCTCAAACAATGTGATGTCACTAGAGAGAATTGAAAAAATAAGCTGCTCTACTTCTGATGCACCAGAGAGATTAAGACCAATAATCTGAAAAGAACAATCAAGTAAATGCCACGGAGATACTCAACCAAAAGTATATACAGAAGGCCAGCTATCATCAATATGAACAGTTCATTTCTGAAACTACCTGTGGTGATTTGGCAAGTTCAGCAACTTTTAACCCACCGCTTCCTTTCTTAGACAATAGTGCAAACAATTCACCTTTCAGTGTACGAGGACGTAACCCATATTTAACCATTTGATTCTTTTCCTATAATTGAATAAAAGGATATATGTTACTTTGAAACATAATAGAAGTACTTGTAGGGGGGATCTATTGCTACAGCATATATACAAATATTGGTAGCTGTAACCTGAAAGGCATGCACACACATACAAGTGTGAGATCTAGAATAATGAGGTGTCTCATTAAGTACCTTGTTAAAGAAATTCCGATTCAGCATATGATGATCTGAACCAAAACCTGAAGCAACCAGAACCTGGCGTAGTATTTCAACCCAAGTAAGAGAATTCAGGGATTTGATCCAAAAATTCACATTGAATTCTTGTTCTCTAACCTGAAAGAGAAACATAGAGGCAAACCATTTAGCTACTGCATTTTTCAGATTCAAGTTCTTCAAACAGGAAGCAGGTATGCAGGATGACAGTTCTCTTATGCATTCATTCAAGACATTCGCCCTAATGAAGCAGCATCAAGTAGTCTGAATTCTATCTAGTTACCTCCCATCGAATCTATAAGAAAAGAAAGCAAGACAAATACTAGCTCAGTGAAACTCAGACTCTGGTCCACATTCTATGGGAAGTATGACAAGACGAACACCTCAACTGAAACAGAAGTTTGGTGCTGCAATTGACAAAGTCATGGAACTAAATAAATGTAAATATGAGAAGAATAGCATAGTCAGTTTCTTCACACAAAGTAGTATGATTTATCAGACCACATAGAAAGATAAGGATCATGTTGATGTCACACTTATTGGCTATTGCACGATCACTGTTACTCAATGTAATGAATTACGATGAACACAAGTCAGTAGCCTCGTGCTACTAGAAAACAAAGCCGATTCATCCTACGCTGTCATTTATTAGACCCTGTAGGCCCATATTGTTCTTCAAGGAAATCATTAACTTGATATCCAGAGTAGACTGGAACAGGAGCATAACAAAAAAAAAAGTGCATGGTAATGAAACGGCTCGACAAATTGCTCAACTCCAGCACTAGTCTAAGACCATATACTTTGACTTCCGATGCAGCATCATATTCGAACTATAAACTTTACACAGTGTGCAACAAACTCGCCAATACTTCTGCCAACATAAATAAATATACCCAACAAGGTACAATCAGACTGAAGAAAACTAATAAAATGAACCTACTACTAACTTCTCCACTCATTCAAAATTCATCTGTGAACTGTCCGACAATGCTGAAATGACGCCACAGCATAATAGCTCTAGAATAAGCACAATGTAATTCTATCTTGGAAATGAACTAAAGTGTACAGCACATTTCAAAACTCACAAAGTTCAGAAAGCTTAAGAATCTGCTATCTTTAGATGATCTTGGAACAAACACACTGCCGCTGCCCCTTTCTGTGTTTAACATAAGTAGCTTGAGAAGACTGACATGTACTTTCCCCAACAACGAGGAGTCCTGGAGGTCACATTTGAACAATAAGAAAATACAGCAAATTATACCAATTTCAGGGAGATTTAACAAAATTTGCACCTTCTCATGGAATGCTTGTGCAAACTCATCAAACGTAAAGGGATGAACATCCATACTACCAAAATGTGTGTAGACAAACCGGACAACCTGCCAAGAATATTTTCGAATTAACAGATGCTGGCCACAGTTTCAACATGAAAACTAGTAGAGGAAAGGTGGGCGCACTAAAATCTACGAGCACGGCAGTAACACAAACAATAAGTTTAGGAAGAAAGAATTTTTCAGTTAACCAAGCACATATGGGCTATTTAGATTTTTAACAACATGCTTAGGCCATTAATGTTCCAAACAAAATAACCAAATACTCCCTCCGTAAAGAAATATAAGAGCGTTTAGATCACTAAAATAGTGATCTAAACACTCTTATATTTGTTTACAGAGGGAGTATATTATAGGAGACATGTCTAATATTCCTGCTGCCCAGATGCAACTAAATCCGGTAAACTACTGGTTGGATTCATGAGCAAAATTGATACCAGTATGCAAAGATTATTGAAGCCAGTCTTGTTCCACGACCAGCATAAGACATGTATGATCATTCACTAATCACTATGCAGTAAATTCCATAAGTTAATAGAATATAGAAGTTGGACAGACTGATAATGAGCTTTTTTTTCATTTCATGTAATGTAAATTCCATTAATGATGATAATACTACTCATGTATTCTCAAAGTAATGTGTTGCATTTAACCTGGAAGAGCTTTTTCACCATTTCAGGTGATGACTCCCAAGGTTTTGTGGGAAATGGTTGTTTCATCCTGACACTTGGTGGAGGAAACCTGGCAAGTAAATCTGCAAGAGAAGCACTAATACTTAAGTAAATTGGCTTATATTAGAAAAAATGAGAACAAAGAGGTAGAGGATGATATTGCAAACCTTTACAAAGGGGGCAGCCATGTCTCCCAGTGGAAGAAAGATGAGCTGAACATCTTAACGGATTAGGACCTGCTTGTAACTCACTGAGCTCAAGCTCCTCATCATCAACTAAAGTAGCCTGTTCAGTTCGTAGTTCTGAGGATTCTGATTCATCAACTGAAAGATGGCACTCCACTGAAGGATGCTCCGTCAAATCAGTAGCTCTGCCACATGGCACCTAAAATAGCGAGAAATCACCATTAGCATACTACACAAAAGGCAGATTAAGTTCCGTCTAACCAGATTAAAAAGGTCAAATTGCAAATATATATATATATATAAGGGTTTTAATCATTTATGCCACTAGTTGTGTCCCTCTACTCAGTTTTGCCATTAGATGTTACAACTGCTCAAAAATGCCATCGTTCTGTGAGATGCTTGCTCAGAAATGCCATTAGATATCTCAAGAATGCCATCGTTCCATTAGATGTTTGCTAAAAAATGCCATTAGACATCGTTATTGTCAAGTCAAACTCATTGACCATGTTCCATGACGAAAATACCCCTATACCCACATGTCAGCTCTCTCTATCTCACAATGATAAGTGTGGACCCCACTTATCAGGAGTAAGCAAGCGACTAATTTTAAAGGAAAATAAGAACGCTGTTGGGATCAAGTGGGACCCACACTTTATTGTAGTGAGATAGAGGGAGAGCTGGCATGTTGGTCTATAGGTATTTGGGTCATTATAACATGGCAAACGAGATTTGTGCTGACAGTAATGGTGTCCAGTGGCATTTTTAAGCATGTGCCTAACAAAGCGATGGCATTTTTGAGCAGTTAAAATTCCTAGTGGCGAAATAGAGTAGTGAGACACAACCAGTGGCATAAATGATAAATTAATAGCTTTACAGGTCTAGATTCTCATTCTAGAGGACGCTCATTATCTCCATATGTGGACTTCTCCAAGTAATAAAGCTTACCTTTCTTTTACTCGGTGGAGGTCTACTCTTCTTGTTTACTTTCTTCCGTGGCGAAGTTTGTCTCTGCACCAAATAAGGTTAAAAGGAGGAAATTCTGAGTTGCTAATTCAGAATATACAACTACAAGTTTCAAATAACATAGGCTGTATCAGATCAAATTACATAAGCAACTTTACTTGGGCAAGCTTTCCACCACAATCTTCGAATGGTCTCAATGACCTCAAGCAACCACTTTCATCAATGAAACTGGAGCAATCTTGAATTTCTGCAGTTTGGGAATACATTGCATGCCACACTGTCATTAGACCTTTGCCCTTTCCATGCTTCCTCACAGGATCATTGTTCTCAAATGGCAAAGTGGATCTCTGAGCAGTAGGCGACATGATCTGCAGATGAACATTTTTTTAGAAAGGTGGGCACCTGACGTTAGAGGTCTCAATATAACAAATGGAAACAAATTAACATGGATTACAATTACAAAAAGGGACAATAAGCACAAAATGTCAGTTTAACTGACAGCATCTTCATCTCAGGCACTAAAATAATTTGTCAATCAGCAACTGGCAAAAGAACACAAGAATTTTAAGAAACAAATACGGTGGATCTCTAATCTTACATGTAACAAATAAAAATGAACATTAGAGTGCCTTCAGAAAGACTGTTACAGCAAATAGCTGAATAAAAGTGATACTAAGGCAGGAACTGTAAATCTTTTATACCAATTCAAATGTGAGAGCCATCTCTTGGCCCACAAAATACATGGGATTTCTTATTGTATATCCTGGCCCAAAAGTTTCCAGAAACCATTGTTCTAATTACAAAAAAGAGGCCTGATAATAAAATAAAGATAATGCTGGATCAGACTGACTACCAGCAGTCCAGCACAGAAGATGACACTAGCTCATGATCATGATGGCACCAAATGGTATGGCAACAACAGGTAAACAATGATTAACACAGGAAAAAAATATGTGCTAGAAACGACAATGAAAATGTGTACTTAGCCTAAATAGTGAGTTAGTAACTATGCTTTCCTAAAAGGCTCTGGTACTGAAAACCAAAAATTATGCTTGACCATACTGACTATAAGCACCAGTCGTCATTAGCCACACACAGTGAGACAAGGCACGGCACCAACAGGAAACAAAAGCTGTGCTAGAAATGAAAATGAACACTTGAGCAACCTAGCAATACCTTTCTCTTCTTCAAAACGCTTTGATCCTGGTAGGATTGATGTCCTGTGGTATCTGCGATCAATTCAACATGATATTGTGAGGGTATTAACCGCATCTACAGAATGCAATTCGAACATTAAGTATGCAAAATATGTTAGCAGCATTAGTGTTAGCAAAGATCAAATGGGGATTGAAGGTGCTTGCAGATCCTGCTAATTCTACTCTCCTTGTTTACTCAGAAGTCTAGTTTAGTGCCATTACAAAGCAACCACAATTTGAAGCACAAATGAATAGGACGAACACAATCAAGCACAAGCTGCTCGATGCAATCTCCGTATTACAAATGAGTGAAGCCCAACAAAAAGGTTGGGACTTCCATAGCATGCTAACTCGTTAACACAATTAGTATTATTTTGAGATGGACACAAGAATGGGGGAATGCATGGCCGAAAGAGAAGGATGCAACTTACATAGCATGGTAAATAAATAATTACAGCAAATAGCAGTGTTTTGAGATGGAACATAAGAAGTGCTACACTTACCAAACAAAAAATGAGATAATTACCAGAGTTGTTAATAGAACTGTGTGGTTGATTAAGCTTCAAATCAGGTCTTTTGCATGGCTTAACCTACTGGGACACATAGATAGAAAAATATGTCTATGATGATAAATGGCTTTCTCAGTAACCTTTAGTGCTACTAGAGACAGACCCCTGACATGGACATGTGCCCTTTCAGGAAGGGGATCAAAATCACCCCCAAGAGATGGATCATCCTTGCCGAAGACTTTCCTCAGAATATAATCCTTCGGAAATAGGACCTGTGATCGAAGTGTGTGTTTCTCTCCTACAAGGCTCATACTCCTACCAAGAGTAATGTCATCCTCGGGCTGCAAACCCGCAATACCTTGCATTGGAGATTGACTTGAATTGGAAGACCTGCTGCTGCTACATCTAGGCCAATTTGATCTTGCACTAGCTTGTGTTTCCATGTGAACCTCTGCAGCTTCCATGTGCCTCCTCTCTTTCCGCCTCCGCTCTTTGAACCATATTCTGACCTGGTTGTAAGTCAAACCAACAGATGCCGCATACTCTGTCACGTCCTCCGGCTTCGGATATTGTACCTCTGGATCAGGAAATTTTTAGCCACAGCACAAAAAGTTGAACAACAAAAAAATAAGACATGCCAGCAGGAAAAGAGGTTGAAACACTAGCACATGTTTACCAGAATAAAAACTCTCCAGCATCTGGATTTGCAGGGGAGATTTCTTTGTCCCTGCATTATCGCTCTTGGCTAGAAATCCTTTGGCCATCATCTGGAGAAAACCATAATTAGGTATCAGCGCACAAAGCAGGCGAGTGACAGTAAACACCATGTCACAAAACACTAAGGCCCAGTTCTTTTCAGCTTTTGATTCTCCAAAATCAGCTTTGGGGAAACTTCTCACAAAATCAGCTTCCCACAGAATCAGCCGTCGAGTTATTTTCTAAGATTGTGGTCTGGGATTATGGGATGAGTTGTGTGCTGGAATGTCTGTAATGTCCCTGAACTAAAACTGGGTGTTGATAGTACCATTGATGATAGCATTCACATTAAAAGTAGCATTCAAATTATTAGTAGCAAATAAATAAGCAAAAAAGAACCATTCACAGTTGCATTGAGTAATCACAGTAGCATTTTTTTTAACCAAGTCATCTTCCCTTCACAGTACCATTGAGCATTCACAGTAGCCAAAGAAATTACATGCCTGGTCCATGCATCCATCCATCTACGAAAAACCTAGCACCATTGATCCATCCATCAAGCAAATCATGTACTAAGCATCCACATACATCCATCTTATCCAACTTCCATCGTTCCATGTGAAGGAGAGGAACTAGAACGGAGTGATGAACAAAAACCGAAGGAGGAGAGGCTCACCAGGCAGCGGTGCAAGGAGAGCTGCAGCCGGCGGGATGGGCTCGTTGGGGACGACGGGGGAAGGGAGTGGCCGGCGGGATGGGCCCGTGGGGGCCGTGGGGGGCGGAGGAGTGCAGGGCCGTCGGGAGGGGGGCGGAGGAGGCGGGACGGATGAATTCTTGGGCCGGCGGGATGGGCGCGTGGGGGCCGCGCTCGCCGGCTCCTCCAGGGCGGCGGGGAGGGCGCCGGTCGTCGGAGGGGGGAGGGAGGAGGAGAGGTAGGGGCGACGCGGGGACTGCAACCTGGCGGCGGGGAATGGAGGCGGCGGGAGGGAGAGGGGAGAGACGCCCAGAACCCTTACTGACGAGTGGGCCGCCGTTTTCCCTTAAACCCTTGGAGAAGGGGAATGGCCGAATGGTTAGTTTGGAGAAATACCTGCGGTTTGTTCTCCTTCCACGTCGGCCCCTGCAGCTGCAGGTGTTGCTCCCCAGTTGTGCTGTCACTGTTCTCAGCATTTAAGCTCGTGAACACAAATTTAGATTCGTGAAGCTACCATTTACCAGGCTAGTTAGAATTGTAAAACAAACCCTGAGAGAAGCTGAAGAGAGATCATATTCTAGGAGAATCTTGCAAAAGAACTGGGCCTAGTGTTTTGTAACATGGTGCTGCTTTGTGCGTTGAGACTCATCTTCTTCTTTTTATACAAGGAATATATTAATATCACGGAAATATCAATTACATCAAGTCTCTATACCAACAAAATGTCAGAAACGACATTCAGGATGCACACAACCTGAAAGAGAAAAAAAGAATTAAAAATAGGTTCCACGACGGTAATCAACTCCTCGCAGCAACAACCCGACAAACTACCGCCAAAGACAACACCCGGAATACGTTCTCCAAAGGCCACGCCTCCAAGGAGGAAAACAGTGCACAAGCGCCGTCTTCGCCCTATCAAAGATCTTAAGTTTTCACCATGGAAAAAGTATGAACTCTCAAAACGATTCCTTGAATAAAGCCATTGCCAGACACAACCAATAAAGGTGAGACCTTAGGTTTTCACCATGAAAGTCAAGACTCGGCACTCGAGGAGCGCCACCAAACTTGAATTCCTCTAGTGCTTCCCCCTCCCCCCCCCCCCCCACTTGCCAAGTCTGCTCCTGCAAATCATCAACACCGGGCTCACAGTTACCAGATCCAAAATGGATCATCGGCCCCCCTGAAGCAAAATCTTCAGCGCGTCGAAGGTCCCCTCCGCCAACATTGGCCCTCCAATCTCAGCCGCCATGACCTTCTCCACCGCAGTGTACACCATGGAAATTGAGATGCCCACATGTCCCATGGTTTCGACAACAAATCGGAGCTTCGCGCCGCACCATCGTGAAGCCACCCGGGCGGATATGTGTGCGCATGACTGGATTCCATCCTATCCAGATATCCAGAAGCTTCATACGCCAATTCAAGAAGATCTCTGGTAGAAGATCCAGAACACATCTGATGGGTAGATCGAAGAGGAGCAAACACACTAAAACACTGCCTTGATGCGAGAAGAATGCTAGGACCACCACCATTATTCTGAAGACTCTCGCAAGCCCCCACGCCGCGAGTCACCACCAAGCAGGAACGACAGAAGAGGAGAGGGCAGCCTAGCTCGCATTTGCAGGTCGTCGCCGGCGTGCCCAGGGACACAGTCAGTTTCCCCCGCAGCACAAGCCTTGACTGGGCCCCAATGGCCTCGGAGCGCTGCAGCCCAGATCGAGACCCGGTGACCTAGATCACACACCACACAAAGTCGAAGACGGCCACGGCGGCGGCACGACCTTCCCTTCACTCCGACGGGGTCCTCAGGCACCGGCCAAGACAGGCGCGCCGCCCCATGCCCTCAAACAATGTCCTACCTCCTCCCTTTGTGATGCTGTCGAGGAAGCACCTTCCCTACCCACCGTCTTTGATGGGGCGGGCGCCGCCACCGCCGACGGCATCGGTGACAGTGATGGCAGGAGACACAGATCGAAGGAGTTACTAGGGATCAATGGGAAAGGGCCTCCAGAGCCGCCCGGGAGGGGAGCGACTCGGGAGACTCATCCAATGGTTCACTTCACTCCTTTTTCGAGGAGTTTTTTTTCTTTTGAAAGGAGATTGGCACGGTGGTTTGCTTTGCCAAACCTACGAAGCTTTTTTCACAAACACAACATAGACAGAGACGCTCACATGCTCATTTTTATGAGTGTACGCATATACATCACATCCTATCATTTATGAGCACCTTCGAAAGGAGTCAATGAAGAAGTCTCATTATTTGAAATGCTAGTAGACGATAAAGCCTGGCCACCAAAATTACACACCACAAGATGGCCAGACTTACATGGGAGCGAGTATTAATGAGGCCTTTCCCCTCACCTCATCAACAATATGTAATCACTATAACATCACCGCCATATAAAACGAGCGAAGGGGTAATGAATACACAAATGTTGAATTGAGTCACCCTAATTGCACAAAGCAAGGTCTATTGCTTTGTGTCTAGTCTTGTTTCAGAAAGAAAAAAATGGTTTGGTGATGAAGTTTTTTTCATCAACAGGATCTAGTTTCAGAATGTCCTGGAACAAAGGTCATGTTTCAGAAAGAAGAAAAAAGGTTTGATGATGAATATTTTTTCTTCTGCAATATGGGTCTTGTTTCAAAAACATAGTCCCGGTTGCATAAAGCGCTGGAGGAGCATTCCGCGTTAGAGCGTGCGAGACCAAGCATTGCAACACGACGCATGTTTCAGAAACATAGCTTCAGTTGCAGAAATCGCCAAAGGAATGCCCGACATGAGAGCTCGTCGTTGTCGTGCTGGAGTAGAGGCAGCTGCTCGGGGTGCTGGGCGGGAGGAGGCGCGACAGCTCCGACCACCAGCAACGTGCCATGGCGGGCCAACAGTGTTGTCTTGACGGACCTTTGCAACAAGGTCCTTGTTGTAAAGCCCCTCAGTTGGCTGGGGCGGTAGATCGGACAGCTGTTTCGGGCAGCATCCGACGGCTAGCGAGGCGACCGATGTAATCAATTTATCATCCGGCAGACGTGTAGCATTGTCCTTTTTATTTTTTCTCTTCAGAAATTATGTGCAGTAGAGACAAAATCCCAGAATAAATGTGTGCAGTTTGCGTCAACGCAAAAAAAATCATCTCCACTGACGAATTTCTCCGTTTCATATTCCATAATCATCTCTCAGAACCAGAACACCAAGATACATTACCACCGGCCACGTGAATCGCAGCAAGTTACCGAGACAAAGTTTATACAGAACCTCATTAAAACAGCTTCCAGATTTTCCACACACAGACAACCAAATAAGACTAGTAAAGCCGAGACAAATGTTGTCCGTGGATCAAAATGATATATCACCGAGCTAAAATAAAACTAGCAGAAAAGAGTAAGTTTTAGTCGCTATCATCTTCGTCTTCTTGCGTTTCAAGCTGGGAGACAACCTTTTCTATGAACTTCCTGCGAACGCCTTCCATGACATTGTTACGGGATGAATCGCCACCACCTTGTCCATCATTCAGTACTGGGTCTGAATGGCAAAGCGCCAATGCAACAGCTGGAATAAACAGAATGGAAGTCTAGCATAAAGAGCGGAAGACCGTGCATGACACTTAAAGATTCCGTGCGCTCACATCAGTCGGTGTAATTTAAGTGAGCAAGAAATCCATTGTCGTTTCTTATTCACATGACATATTCGATTTTAATGGTAACAGCAGCATAACTGTGAACTAGGCATGCCACTGTGTTAGGCACTCATCTAAAATTTGTTCCCTCGATTTTTTTTTTCTTCTGTTTGTCATATGATGCAAGGCAAACATACAGCAGGACCATATATTCACCGTAGACATGCCTGTCGCCCTGAACATGTTTTCCTCTTAGTACGAAGGGAAAAAACCTCATCCTAAGGTCAAAGATTATAGTCACGTTAAGCCGAATTGCGAATTGTATCGTGCGACTGGCTAATTGCAACTTTAAGCGCGCGCACACACACACACACGCACACGCACACGCACACGCACACGCACACAGTCTACTGGTGTGTACTGACAATATTTTTGCCCAACCAACTAAAGAAAGAAGAGTAACTTGAACTAAGATAGTGGAAACTGATTGTGTGGTACAACTTACATTCAGGTGTGCATTTCTTTCCACCAAACTTCTGTAGACCAACATAAGTCCCTTTGACAGCACTGTTGTTGTACACCAGTATTGTAGGAACATTTCTATCTGGGTAGTTGGGAATACAGTCCGTGGAAATAATTTTAACAAACTTGGTTTCTGCATATTTCGGCGCCAGTTCCTCCAGGCAAGTCTCAAGCAGCCCACATTCTGGTATCCTGCGATAAGATCCATAGAAGTCTCAGACAATGAACAGTTTGAGGTAGTATTTCTTCCTAGAGTCATTTCTGTATTATAAGCACCTCTGGGAAACAGTTAAACAGCATATAAAGCAGAAGCACTGCAAACGTCTCACAGAAGCATAGGGCATAATGTCCTTAAATCCTTCAGTTTCCAGTCAAAATGAGTATAAATCAAAATACGAGCACAGGGCTTTTCGTAGGCTGCTGCTCTGTGCAGTTAAAGATGGGATCCAACCTGTTCTGTTTGCGGAGAGCGTGTGGAGTAAATCGAAGTAGAAAAGAAGAGGAAAAATATCATGGTGTGGTATGGTTTGCTAAGCTAGGTTATCTTGTTTATTTTGAAATGGTAGTTCAAAAATCACGTGCATACAAGGTCAGATTTTGCCAAAACTATTTCAACACAATTATATCTCTGGATAACAAATTCCAAGAACCATAGTAGATAGTACTCATTTTCAAGCTGCCATTTTTAATCAACATAACAAACACTCCCGCTGTAAAGAAATATAAGAGCATTTAGATCACTACTTTAGGCCCTGTTTGTTTGGGCTTTTGCTTCTGCTTTTGCAGCATTTCCACTTTGGCCAAAAAGCCATAAAAGCTCAAACAAACCGTAGAAGCAAAAGCCCAAACAAACAGGGCCTTAGTGATCTAAACGCTCTTATATTTCTTTGCGGAGGGAGTATGTATAGTTCGACACTTAGTTACGAATAAAGTTCTACTTACATGCCCATAAAAAAATTAGCTGTTTCTTGGTGTAGTTTTTGACAGAAGAAGGGCATCATATCGTAAATAGGATGAATTTCGCCTTACGCATCCTTGTAGAGGAAGACCACAACCCAGACATCCGGTGGAGCCTGCGAAACCTCACGCACAAAATCAGAGCCTGTGATGGGCTGTACTGCGCCGAATCTGGCAGTTTTTGCTGCCTCCTTGAGCTCTGCAAGCCTCATCCTCCTGTAAGCACACCACAACATCAAAACATCAGACAATTGATGGACATGGATTTCTGGCTCCATGGATCAGAACGACACTTTCTCGCAAGTGGTACCAAAACAACTGAAATTGTACAGTAGTGCCCCGAGTCCAGATCAAAAACAACTGAAACAGACCAGATTTCTGTGGAAATCACACGAATTACCTCCATCCTACCGTGTAATTCGGGTCAAACCAATCACGAAAAGCACTAGTGGAACACATCTCATGGATCACCAGACGTGCGGGAGACTAGATCGAGGCCGATGGGGAAAAGAGAGGGGGCGCACCTGTACTGCTCCAGGAAGCGGTCATCGTCGAGGTCGTCCTCGAGCTCCTCGAGCTCGTCGGGGTCGCGCGCGTCGAGCCACTCCTTGGACTTGGGCTGCTCGTCCGCGTCGACCCTGGGGGCGAAGGGCGGCGGCTTGAAGGGCTCCGGCTTCTCGGGCAGGTTTCCGAGTTTGCGCTGGATGTCGTCCCACTGCGTGGTCGCCCCCTCCACGTCCTTGTACACGAAGTGGTAGTCCGCCATGGCCGAGCCTCGAACGAGCGAGCGAGCGAGAGAGAGATCGGGACAGGAGAAGCGGAAGGCCAGTATACCTGGCCATGGCAGGCCGTCTCGAACGGCCCGACCTTGCCCATGGGCCGGGGCTGGGCCTAGATTTTGAGCCCAATGGTCGGGCCGGGCTGGGTTGGGCTTGTTGTATTTGCAATTTAAGAAAGAAGCCCGACCCGAGGCCTGATGAGCTTTTTGACTGATGGGCCGGGCTTGGGCCGAAAAACTAGGCCTGACGGTTGGCCCATGCCTAGGTTTTCTGCTTTGGGCTTTGTTAGGCCCAACCCGGCCCGAGTTATGCCTAAGAATGCCGAAGGGGAACGAGGAGGCGAGAGAATGGAAGAGATCGGCTGACAGGTGGACCCCACGTACTCGCGCTAGACGCTATTGCGCATGGGATCTGGATCCGCGTGTGGCAGGTTGGGCCCGCTTGTCATTCATATAGAGGCTTTCCGCTGGATGAGACGGTGCCACTGATTGCGAACCAAAACTAAGGAGAAGAAGCAAAGCGGGAGAAGATCATTCTTCGGGGCAGCGGAGATGACGGTTGGTCATCTCGCCAACGACACCATCCTCTGAGGCCGCGAAAGCACGATGAGCTCCTCCTCCTCGTCTGCCCTTGCCCTCTTCTCCTTCGATTTTGCTCGTTGTTGTGTTTGCGGCTCGAGATATATTTTTGTTGGTGAAATGTGGGGGTTGGAGGTTAGGGTTCTTCGTGATGCGGTGAATTGGGAAGATTTGAGGTATTGTTTACAGCCAAAAAAGAGTAGTGTTTGGTTGCAATAAAAAAGTGTGACTACAGAAGATGGTTAGCACAGAATTATTCAAAAACAGATAAAATTGGAAGGAATATTCAAAGTAAGAGCAAAGCTGCATCATTTTTTTACGCGTCAACAGCGGGCTTACGCTGAACCATATATTCCAAGACGAAAACAATTATAGAGAGGAGCAGAGGAGTACAAGAGGAGGGGGGGATAACAAAAGTTCAGAGAAAGTAAAAGAAGTTTAAAGGAAATACATAAGGCCTATAATCTCGTGGCCAGGTGGAACAACATTGATCCCCAGTCTTTGAGCAGAGATTGTCTCTGAGCATTCTTGCACCGATGGACCAAAGCATTAGATCGCCCGCTGCAACTCGACCAATGCAGTGTATGCCCCAAGTTTCATTTCTAAATACTTTTGCATTCCGCCTTTTCCAAGTATTCCCGAACACGACGATGATCACAGTAGAGCACACTTTGTTGGTGGTTGCACCCAGGCAAACATCCAGCAGACTATCTGGCCGTCCATCATGAAGGCTCTGGAGTTCATCACACAGAGTTAACAATAGGTGGCATTAAATAAGAAGGCGAGTGATACTTTCACAAGCACCACAGAATGGGAACACATCTGAGGTGGCGATTGATCTCCGGAAGCGTCTCTCATTGGTGTACACACGGTCCTTGCATGCAAGCCAAATGAAAAATCTGCTTTTATTCGGCTCATAATTCCTCCAAATGGTAGGAGCGAGTTGGTCGATCGGTTGTGCTAGCCAAAGCATCAAATAGGCCATTTTGGTTGTAAGAGGTTTGCCTCCGTGTTTGCGAATCCTCGTGTCCTGTATCTGCAAATTCAAGTTACCTGTTGCCAAAATAGCACGCAATTCCCCCAGATCACATTCAGCCGCATGAGATAATCGATTTGTGAGGTCTAGGTTAAGTTCCGTAGAAGCCAGCACCGAGCCACAAAGGCAGACTACCGCTTTGCAGTGTGAGAAAAGGGCTGGGAAACGAACCGCCAGGGTGTCAGTGGAGTTGGGTAGCCACAGGTTGGCCCAGAAGGAGGTGGACTGACCATTACCCACAGAAACAATGGTGATGGATAGGAAGAAATCAATGTTGGAAATATGCCCTAGAGGCAATAATAAAAGGTTATTATTATGTTTCCTTGTTCATGATAATTGTCTATTGTTCATGCTATAATTGTATTAACTGGAAACCGTAATACATGTGTGAATACATAGACCACAACATGTCCCTAGTAAGCCTCTAGTTGACTAGCTCGTTGATCAATAGATGGTCATGGTTTCCTGACCATGGACATTGGATGTCATTGACAACAGGATCACATCATTAGGAGAATGATGTGATGGACAAGACCCAATCTTAAGCGTAGCACAAGATTGTGTAGTTCGTTTGCTAAAGCTTTTCTAATGTCAAGTATCATTTCCTTAGACCATGAGATTGTGCAACTCCCAGATACCGTAGGAATGCTTTGGGTGCACCAAACGTCACAACGTAACTGGGTGGCTATAAAGGTGCACTACAGGTATCTCCGAAAGTGTCTGTTGGGTTGGCACGAATTGAGACTGGGATTTGTCACTCCGTATGACGGAGAGGTATCTCTGGGCCTTGTCGGTGTCAAAACCGGCAGATCTCGGGTAGGGGGTCCCAAGCTGTGTATCATGGATCGATGGGTAACAGGAGACAGGGGACACGATGCTTACCCAGGTTCGGGCCCTCTTGATGGAGGTAAAACCCTACGTCCTGCTCTTGTTTATATTGATGAGTATAGGGGTTACAAGAGTTGATCTACCACGAGATCGGAGAGGCTAAACCCTAGAAGCTAGCCTATGATTATGATTGTTGTATATGTTATCTATCGACTAGCCTGGCCTCGGTTTATATAATGCACCAATGGCCTGGGATAACAAGAGTCCTAGCCGAATACGCCGGTGGGGAGGAGTCCTTGTCTTGATCACCAAGTCTTGTGGAATCTTCCATGTATGCGGCAGCTGTCCGAACTGGCCCATGAGTATACGGCCATGGGGGTCCTCGGCCCAATCTAACAGATTGGGAGATGACGTGTTGAGTACCCCCTAGTCCAGGACACCGTCAGTAGCCCCCTGAACCGGTCTTCAAGTTAGGGACGCTCCTCGATTCTTCCGAACTATTCTTCATCTTCGGTTGTCGGTCTTGAAAACTGGTTCAACAAATTTTCTCATCTTCGATCTTGAGGATCGCCGAAATGCATTCGACGAGTTTATACGTCGGGTATCCGAGGAGCCCCTTTAAGTTTTCGGCCTTTATCAATGCCTTGTTATTTTTATGCCACACCTCGGGTTTGAAGTTGTTCCCGGGAGGCAGTGTCCTCTTGCGTCCGAGCTCCAACGTCGGACTGCATTCGAGGTATCTTTTGCAGACGAGCACCAACGCCGGACCGCTTTCGAGCTCCAACGCCGGAATGTATCCGAGCTCCAACGTCGGACTGTATCCGAGCTCCAACGCTGGACTATGTCCAAGCTCCAACGCCGGACTATGTCCAAGCTCCAACACAGGACTATGTCCAAGCTCCAACGCCGGACTATCATAAATCACCTTGGTTCAAAAAAGTTGAAGGAGTTTAGCCGAGCTTAATGCCGGAAATGCCCTCTATGGAGCCAGCCACTAGCGCCGAGCTTTAGGCCGGACTGCTTCCGAGGTGGTGCACCACCCCGACTGTGGGCCGATTTTTTGTCAATATTTTTGATTGGTGCAATTTATTCTCTACCGAGATATATAGCCAGTAGCCCTCAAGGTGTGTAACGGTCTAAAACCCGAGATGCCCCTGAAGGATGATGTAAGACCGCTGATCCCAGTAGCCTCTGAGACTCAGGTTGATTTGCAAAATCGGCCTGAGGATCAAGTCCTAGCTCGGCAGAATACTTCGGGACACAAAAAGCGGCATGCTCAGTCCTCAAGACTCAGGTTGGGTGCGGCTGACCAACCTGGGGATCAAAATCTCCTCGGAAACTGTATTGCACTTAAAATTTTATGCATTGGATAGGCAATGCAGTAGCCCCCGAGACATTGGTCGGGTGGCAACATCAGATCAGGGGATCGATGTGCCCCTTTAATATTTGTAAATAATAAGCCCGAAGCCCAGTAGCCCCCGAGCCTTAACGCGGGCACGGGTGGCCGAATTAAGGATCCATATCCATAGTAAAATCACAAATTATGTGTAATGACTCTATGTATCCAAGTACTTTACGTCATTAATGCTCGGATCCGCATTGTACAAAACTTTGTTGACCAACCATCGGCTTCAATCTCCTCGGCCAGTAGCCGAGGAGTGTTTGTCCTACTTTATAAAGCCTTTATGAGGGCAAAGATTTACGACAAACAAGGCAAACTGGCCATACGATTTTATAAACAAAGGTACGTAGAGAGATATGTTATATTACTGTTTAACATAAGAAATGTCTTCCAAAGAAAATAGTCCCGCTAGCGGTTCCTTTCTTTGGGTTGTCATGCTAAGCATGATCATGAAACCTCAGCTCTAATGTAAGAGCAAAATATTGAGGATTTAGTTTGGGAGGCCAGTTACTAGCCCCCGGTAGTGTTCAGTGACAGTCGAGGTCAAGCCGTAAACACTTCGGCCAATGTTATGAATGGCCCATCATATAACACAATCATCGGATCGCTGACCAGTTTACACTTCTTGTGACAGTCAGATTTTGGCTTTCTCCACTAAGGTGCTTAACCATGTGAGCTGGAAGCACAATCGCAGTGGTTCTCCCTTTGCACACCTAGCCGAACAAAGCGGAACGTAGGAGGCAAGCGCAGGAGCCGGGCAACCCAACTATTGACCGAAGACACAATTCGAAACCGATGCATATATAGCAATATCCGAGAATGTTTTTGCCGAATCTCTAAAGGTGTCCGGCGTTGCACTACAAGACTTGTGCTGAAAACACACGAATAGTTTAAAAGTGCCAAAAGCTTGGAAAACCAAAAAAGTCAGTAAAAACATGACATCCGAACAAGATCAAGTGTTCGGTGCCAATCCGAAAATTGGTCTTAGAAAAAAAGAGTGCCTCTGTCGTGCTTTAACATGACACATCCTATCTCAAGACTCCAAGCGGGTTAGCCTACGGCTTCAACCTCCTATCCCGAAGGCGGAGTACTTCTCATTAGGCCAGTTTAGCAAACTAAACTCTAGCAGCTTTGAGAGAGAAATTAGGCTCCTCGGCTAGTGACCACACACTCGTGTCGAAAAAAGAAGTGATGAATAATAATAGTAATAAAAACTTTGCAACAACTAAGAAGAAGAACACTTATTATAAAACGACTCATATAAATTTAAGAGCCCCCAAGTGACTTGGGTAAAAGAATTTTATGTATAATGATTGTATGTACCGAAGTACTAATATCATATCTTTGTTCACCCGAACTTTAAACGCGTCTTAACCGACCGTCGGCTTCTCCCTCTTCGGTCAAGGACCGAAAAGTGTTATGTACTCCACCTGTCAAGAATATCGACAATGTTTCCGATGAAGGAAATATGCCCTAGAGGCAATAATAAAGTTATTATTTATTTCCTTATATCATGATAAATGTTTATTATTCATGCTAGAATTGTATTAACCGGAAACATAATACATGTGTGAATACATAGACAAACAGAGTGTCACTAGTATGCCTCTACTTGACTAGCTCGTTAATCGAAGATGGTTATGTTTCCTAACCATAAACAAAAGAGTTGTTATTTGATTAACGGGATCACATCATTAGGAGAATGATGTGATTGACATGACCCATTCCATTAGCTTAGCACCCGATCGTTTAGTATGTTGCTATTGCTTTCTTCATGACTTATACATGTTCCTATGACTATGAGATTATGCAACTCCCTTTTGCCGGAGGAACACTTTGTGTGCTACCAAACGTCACAACGTAACTGGGTGATTATAAAGGTGTTCTACAGGTGTCTCCAAAGGTACATGTTGGGTTGGCGTATTTCGAGATTAGGATTTGTCACTCCGATTGTCGGAGAGGTATCTCTGGGCCCTCTCGGTAATGCACATCACATAAGCCTTGCAAGCATTGCAACTAATGAGTTAGTTGTGAGATGATGTATTACGAAACGAGTAAAGAGACTTGCCGGTAACGAGATTGAACTAGGTATTGAGATACCGACAATCGAATCTCGGGCAAGTAACATACCGATGACAAAGGGAACAACGTATGTTGTTATGCGGTCTGACCGATAAAGATCTTCGTAGAATATGTAGGAGCCAATATGAGCATCCAGGTTCCACTATTGGTTATTGACCGGAGATGTGTCTCGGTCATGTCTACATTGTTCTCGAACCCGTAGGGTCCGCACGCTTAAGGTTTCGATGACAGCTATATTATGAGTTTATGCATTTTGATGTGCCGAAGTTTGTTTGGAGTCCCGGATGTGATCACGGACATGACGAGGAGTCTCGAAATGGTCGAGACATAAAGATTGATATATTGGAAGCCTATATTTGGATATCGGAAGTGTTCCGGGTAAAATCGGGATTTTACCGGAGTACCGGGAGGTTACTGGAACCCCCCGGGAGGTATATGGGCCTTAGTGGGCTTTAGTGGAAGAGAGGAGAGGTGGCCAGGACTGGGCCGCGCGCCCCTCCCCCCTAGTCCGAATAGGACAAGGAGAGGGGGCCGGCGCCCCCCTTCCTTCTCTCTCTCCTCTTTCCCCCCTCCCGAATCCTATTCCAACTAGGAAAGGAGGGGAATCCTACTCCCGGAGGGAGTAGGACTCTTCCTGGCGCGCCCTCTCCTGGCCGGCCGCACCCCCCCTTTGATCCTTTATATACGGAGGCAGGGAGCACCCCTAGACACACAAGTTGATCCACGTGATCATATTCTTAGCCGTGTGCGGTGCCCCCTTCCACCATAGTCCTCGATATTATTGTAGCGGTGCTTAGGCGAAGCCCTGCGACGGTAGTACATCAAGATCGTCACCACGCCATCGTGCTGACGGAACTCTTCCCCGACACTTTGCTGGATCGGAGTCCGGGGATCGTCATCGAGCTGAACGTGTGCTAGAACTCGGAGGTGCCGTAGTTTCGGTGCTTGATCGGTCAGGCCGTGAAGACGTACGACTACATCAACCACGTTGTGATAACGCTTCCGTTGTCGATCTACAAGGGTACGTAGATCACACTCTCCCCTCTCGTTGCTATGCATCACCATGATCTTGCGTGTGTGTAGGAATTTTTTTGAAATTACTACATTCCCCAACAGTGGCATCCGAGCCTAGGTTTTATATGTTGATGTTATATGCACGAGTAGAACACAAGTGAGTTGTGGGCGATATAAGTCATACTGCTTACCAGCATGTCATACTTTGGTTCGGCGGTATTGTTGGACGAAGCGGCCCGGACCGACATTACGCGTACGCTTACGCGAGACCGGTTCTCCCGACGTGCTTTGCACAAAGGTGGCTAGCGGGTGAAAGTTTCTCCAACTTTAGTTGAACTGAGTGTGGCTACGCCCGGTCCTTGCGAAGGTTAAAACAGCACCAACTTGACAAACTATCGTTGTGGTTTTGATGCGTAGGTAAGATTGGTTCTTGCTTAAGCCTGTAGCAGCCACGTAAAACATGCAACAACAAAGTAGAGGACGTCTAACTTGTTTTTGCAGGGCATGTTGTGATGTGATATGGTCAAGACATGATGCCAAATTTTATTGTATGAGATGATCATGTTTTGTAACCGAGTTATCGGCAACTGGCAGGAGCCACATGGTTGTCGCTTTATTGTATGCAATCCAATCGCGCTGTAATGCTTTACTTTATCACTAAGCGGTAGCGATAGTCGTGGAAGCATAAGATTGGTGAGACGACAACGATGCTACGATGGAGATCAAGGTGTCGCGCCGGTGACGATGGTGATCACGACGGTGCTTCGAAGATGGAGATCACAAGCACAAGATGATGATGGCCATATCATATCACTTATATTGATTGCATGTGATGTTTATCTTTTATGCATCTTATCTTGCTTTGATTGACGGTAGCATTATAAGATGATCTCTCACTAATTATCAAGAAGTGTTCTCCCTGAGTATGCACCGTTGCGAAAGTTCTTCGTGCTGAGACACCACGTGATGATCGGGTGTGATAGGCTCTATGTTCAAATACAACGGGTGCAAAACAGTTGCACACGCGGAATACTCAGGTTATACTTGACAAGCCAAGCATATACAGATATGGCCTTGGAACACGGAGACCGAAAGGTCGAGCGTGAATCATATAGTAGATATGATCAACATAGTGATGTTCACCAATGAAACTACTCCATCTCACGTGATGATCGAACATGGTTTAGTTGATTTGGATCACGTAATCACTTAGAGGATTAGAGGGATGTCTATCTAAGTGGGAGTTCTGAAGTAATATGATTAATTGAACTTAAATTTATCATGAACTTAGTCCTGGTAGTATTTTGCAAATTATGTTGTAGATCAATAGCTCGCGTTGTTGCTTCCCTGTGTTTATTTTGATATGTTCCTAGAGAAAATTGTGTTGAAAGATGTTAGTAGCAATGATGCAAATTGGATCCGTGATCTGAGGTTTATCCTCATTGCTGCACAGAATAATTATGTCCTTGATGCACCGCTAGGTGACAGACCTATTGCAGGAGCAGATGCAGACGTTATGAACGTTTGGCTAGCTCAATATGATGACTACTTGATAGTTTAGTGCACCATGCTTAACGGCTTAGAATCGGGACTTCAAAGACGTTTTTGAACGTCATGGACCATATGAGATGTTCCAGGAGTTGAAGTTAATATTTCAAGCAAATACCTGAGTTGAGAGATATGAAGTCTCCAACAAGTTCTATAGCTAAAAGATGGAGGAGAATCGCTCAACTAGTGAGCATGTGCTCAGATTGTCTGGGTACTACAATCGCTTGAATCAAGTGGGAGTTAATCTTCCATATAAAATAGTGATTGACAGAATTCTCTAGTCACCATCACCAAGTTAGTAGAACTTCATGATGAACTATATTATGCAAGGGATGACGAAAACGACTCCCGAGATTTTCATGATGATGAAATCAATGAAGGTAGAAATCAAGAAAGAGCATCAAGTGTTGATGGTTGACAAGACCACTAGTTTCAAGAAAAAGGGCAAAGGGAAGAAGGGGAACTTCAAGAAGAACGGCAAGCAAGTTGCTACTCAAGTGAAGAAGCCCAAGTCTGATCCTAAGCCTGAGACTAAGTGCTTCTACTGCAAAGGAACTGGTCACTGGAAGCGGAACTACCCCAAGTGATTGACGGATAAGAAGGATGGCAAAGTGATAATAATTATATTTGATATACATGTTATTGATGTGTACTTTACTAGTGTTTATAGCAACCCCTCAGTATTTGATACTAGTTCAGTTACTAAGATTAGTAACTCGAAACAGGAGTTGCAGAATAAACAGAGACTAGTAAAGGGTGAGGTGACGATGTGTGTTGGAAGTAGTTCCAAGATTGATATGGTCATCATCGCACACTCCCTATACTTTCGGGATTAGTGTTGAAACTAAATAAGTGTTATTTGGTGTTTGCATTGAGCATGAATATGATTTGATCATGTTTATTGCAATACGGTTATTAAAGTCAGAGAATAATTGTTGTTCTGTTTACATAAATAAAACCTTCGATGGTCATACACCCAATGAAAATAGTTCGTTGGATCTCGATCATAGTGTTACACATATTCATAATATTGAAGCCAAAAGATGCAAAGTTAATAATGATAGTGCAACTTATTTGTGGCACTGCCGTTTAGGTCATATCGGTGTAAAGCGCATGAAGAAACTCCATATTGATGGACTTTTGGAACCACTTGATTATGAATCACTTGGTACTTGCGAACCGTGCCTTATGGGTAAGATGACAAAGACACCGTTCTCCGGTACTATGGAGAGAGCAACAGATTTGTTAGAAATCATACATACAGATGTATGTGGTCCGATGAATGTTGAGGCTCGTGGCGGATATCGTTATTTTCTCACCTTCACAGATGACTTAAGCAGATATGGGTATATCTACTTAATGAAACACAAGTCTGAAACGTTTGAAAAGTTCAAAGAATTTCAGAGTGAAGTTGAAAATCATCGTAACAAGAAAATAAAATTCCTACGATCTGATCATGGAGGAGAATATTTGAGTTATGAGTTTGGTGTACATTTGAAACAATGTGGAATAGTTTCGCAACTCACGCCACCTGGAACACCACAGCGTAATGGTGTGTCCGAACGTCGTAATCGTACTTTACTAGATATGGTACGATCTATGATGTCTCTTACTAATTTGCCGCTATCGTTTTGGGGATACGCTCTAGGGACGACCGCATTCACGTTAAATAGGGCATCATCAAAATCCGTTGAGACGACGCCTTATGAACTGTGGTTTGGCAAGAAACCAAAGTTGTCGTTTCTGAAAGTTTGGGGCTGCGATGCTTATGTGAAAAAGCTTCAACCTGATAAGCTCGAACCCAAATCGGAGACATATGTCTTCATAGGATATCCAAAGGAAACTATTGGATACACCTTCTATCACAGATCCGAATGCAAGACTTTTGTTGCTAAATTCAGAAACTTTCTGGAGAAGGAGTTTCTCTCGAAAGAAGTGAGTGGGAGGAAAGTAGAACTTGACGAGGTACTAGTACCTACTCCCTTATTGGAAAGTAGTACATCACAGAAACCTGTTTCTGTGACACCTACACCAATTAGTGAGGAAGCTAATGATGATGATCATGAAACTTCAGAACAAGATACTACTGAACCTCGTAGATCAACCAGAGTGAGATCCGCACCAGAGTGGTACGGTAACCCTGTTCTGGAAGTCATGCTACTAGATCATGATGAACCTACGAACTATGAAGAAGCGATGGTGAGCCCAGATTCCGCAAAATGGCTTGAAGCCATGAAATCTGAGATGAGATCCATGTATGAGAACAAAGTATGGACTTTGATTGACTTGCCCAATGATCGGTGAGTTATTGAGATTAAATGGATCTTCAAGAGGAACACGGACGCTGATAGTAGTGTTACTATCTACAAAGCTAGAATTGTCGCAAAAAGGTTTTTGACAAGTTCAAGGTGTTGACTATGATGAGAGTTTCTCACTCGTATCTATGCTTAAGTCTGTCCGAATCATGTTAGCAATTGCCGCATTTTATGAAATCTAGCAAATGGATGTCAAAACTGCATTCCTGAATGGATTTCTGGAAGAAGAGTTGTATATGATGCAGCCGGAAGGTTTTGTCGACCCAAAAGGAGCTCACAAAGTGTGCAAGCTCCAGCGATCCATTTATGGACTGGTGCAAGCCTCTCGGAGTTGGAATAAACGCTTTGATAGTATGATCAAAGCATATAGTTTTATACATACTTGCGGTGAAGCCTGTATTTACAAGAAAGTGAGTGGGAGCACTACAGCATTTCTGATAAGTATATGTGAATGACATATTGTTGATCGGAAATAATGTAGAATTATTCTGCAAAGCATAAAGGAGTGTTTTTAAAGAAGTTTTTCAAAGAAAGACCTCGGTGAAGCTGCTTACATATTAAGCATCAAAATCTATAGAGATAGATCAAGACGCTTGATAAGTTTTTTCAATGAGTACATACCTTGACAATATTTTGAAGTAGTTCAAAAATGGAACAGTCAAAGAAAGAGTTCTTGGCTGTGTTACAAGGTATGAAATTGAGTAAGACTCAAAGCTCGACCACGGCAGAAGATAGAAAGAGAATGAAAGTCATTCCCTATGCCTCAGCCATAGGTTCTATAAAGTATGCCATGATGTGTACCAGATCTATTGTATACCCTACACTGTGTTAAGCAAGGGAGTACAATAGTGATCTAAGAGTAGATCACTGGACATTGGTCAAAATTATCCATAGTGGAATAAGGAAATATTTCTCGATTATGGAGGTGACAAAAGGTTCGTCGTAAAAAGTTACGTCGATGCAAGTTTTGACACAGATCTGGATGACTCTAAGTCTCGATCTAGATACATATTGAAAGTGGGAGCAATTAGCTAGAGTAGCTCCGTGCAGAGCATTGTAGACATAGAATTCGCAAAATACTTACGGATCTGTATGTGATAGACCCGTTGACTAAAATTATCTCACAAGCAAAACATGATCACACCTTAGTACTCTTTGGGTGTTAATCACATAAATGATGTGAACTAGATTATTGACTCTAGTAAACCCTTTGGGTATAGGTCACATGACGATGTGAACTATGGGTGTTAATCACATGGTGATGTGAACTCTTAGTGTTGAATCACATGGCGATGTGAACTAGATTATTGACTCTAGTGCAAGTGGGAGACTGAAGGAAATATGCCCTAGAGGCAATAATAAAGTTATTATTTATTTCCTTATATCATGATAAATGTTTATTATTCATGCTAGAATTGTATTAACCGGAAACATAATACATGTGTGAATACATAGACAAACAGAGTGTCACTAGTATGCCTCTACTTGACTAGCTCGTTAATCGAAGATGGTTATGTTTCCTAACCATAAACAAAAGAGTTGTTATTTGATTAACGGGATCACATCATTAGGAGAATGATGTGATTGACATGACCCATTCCATTAGCTTAGCACCCGATCGTTTAGTATGTTGCTATTGCTTTCTTCATGACTTATACATGTTCCTATGACTATGAGATTATGCAACTCCCTTTTGCCGGAGGAACACTTTGTGTGCTACCAAACATCACAACGTAACTGGGTGATTATAAAGGTGTTCTACAGGTGTCTCCAAAGGTACATGTTGGGTTGGCGTATTTCGAGATTAGGATTTGTCACTCCGATTGTCGGAGAGGTATCTCTGGGCCCTCTCGGTAATGCACATCACATAAGCCTTGCAAGCATTGCAACTAATGAGTTAGTTGTGAGATGATGTATTATGAAACGAGTAAAGAGACTTGCCGGTAACGAGATTGAACTAGGTATTGAGATACCGACAATCGAATCTCGGGCAAGTAACATACCGATGACAAAGGGAACAACGTACGTTGTTATGCGGTCTGACCGATAAAGATCTTCGTAGAATATGTAGGAGCCAATATGAGCATCCAGGTTCCACTATTGGTTATTGACCGGAGACGTGTCTCGGTCATGTCTACATTGTTCTCGAACCCGTAGGGTCCGCACGCTTAAGGTTTCGATGACAGCTATATTATGAGTTTATGCATTTTGATGTGCCGAAGTTTGTTCGGAGTCCCGGATGTGATCACGGACATGACGAGGAGTCTCGAAATGGTCGAGACATAAAGATTGATATATTGGAAGCCTATATTTGGATATCGGAAGTGTTCCGGGTAAAATCAGGATTTTACCGGAGTACCGGGAGGTTACCGGAACCCCCCGGGAGGTATATGGGCCTTAGTGGGATTTAGTGGAAGAGAGGAGAAGTGGCCAGGGCTGGGCCGCGCGCCCCTCCCCCCTAGTCCGAATAGGACAAGGAGAGGGGGCCGGCGCCCCCCTTCCTTCTCTCTCTCCTCTTTCCCCCTCCCGAATCCTATTCCAACTAGGAAAGGGGGGGGGGAATCCTACTCCCGGAGGGAGTAGGACTCTTCCTGGCGCGCCCTCTCCTGGCCGGCCGCACCCCCCCTTTGATCCTTTATATACGGAGGCAGGGAGCACCCCTAGACACACAAGTTGATCCACGTGATCATATTCTTAGCCGTGTGCGGTGCCCCCTTCCACCATAGTCCTCGATAATATTGTAGCGGTGCTTAGGCGAAGCCCTGCGACGGTAGTACATCAAGATCGTCACCACGCCGTCGTGCTGACAGAACTCTTCCCCGACACTTTGCTGGACCGGAGTCCGGGGATCGTCATCGAGCTGAACGTGTGCTAGAACTCGGAGGTGCCGTAGTTTCGGTGCTTGATAGGTCGGGCCGTGAAGACGTACGACTACATCAACCACGTTGTGATAATGCTTCCGTTGTCGATCTACAAGGGTACGTAGATCACACTCTCCCCTCTCGTTGCTATGCATCACCATGATCTTGCGTGTGCGTAGGATTTTTTTTGAAATTACTACGTTCCCCAACATCCGATAACCAGGCAACCGGGCCATAAGGCTGTAATAGACAAAGCGCGCTCAGGGAACTTATGCTATATTACAAACGAAGTGTAAGAAGCATCTTCGAAGAAAATAGTACCCCCACCGATACCTTTCTTCGGTGCTCATTATTACTATGAGACTTGTGCAATAGATTTTGTGTACTCATGAGTTCCGTTGTGTGCCGACCATGATTGAAAACAATAAGAGCGCTAGCTTTCAGCTTCACCCAGTCTAAGGTCAGAGCTCGGAGGACCCGGTCATGACAATCGTAGAGGTGCTCCCTCTACTCCCTAGCCGAACAATCGGGAAAGTAGGGGTAAGCACAGGAGCCAGGCAACCCAACTTGCAAATCGCTTAAGTCAATATGGTGCATACTGCGGCGTAATACACGAACAAGGAACGAAGTCGTACAAGTATAATCATATGCAAGAGGAAAAGCTTCATAAAGGAAGCCCCCAAATAAATGGGGTATTTGAATTTGTGCGTCACAAACAAAGTTTGGACAAGGAAATTTTTTACAAGCAACTTTTTTCCAAAAAAGTATAATGCTTGGTCGAACCAAACACAAGTTAAAAATTTAAAACTTTGAGCATGAAGGCAACTTAGCTAGTTAATGTGTTCGATGTTGATGACGCAGGTCGAGATTGTGGCGGGACGATATCCCAGCCCCCAAGCCGGTCCCGAGATGTCTGAGTAAAGAACTCGGCTTGATGAAGTGGTGACACATCATAGTCGATGGGCGAGGTGAAAACCCCAGTCCGACCGCGACGACGAAGCAGGCCGGCAGTGTGACGCTGAAGCCCCCAGCATGTGTTAATGAAGTGATGACGAAGCTCCCGGTCAGCCGAGGTGACGTGGTACATCGGTACGCCGCGGTGATAGCGCTGCCCGGATTATCTACCCGTGCACAGAAAATAGTGCAAGCCGGAGATAATAGGAATAATAAAAAATGTTGCATAATCAAAAATTTATGCAAAGTGAGTAATAAAAGAAATATGGCATGTGCGCCGAACACTCGATGAGGTAGAGCTCTCTTGGCAATGCCGAAGTCCCCGAGGCAACCGAACACGTCAGTATGGCAATACGACCAACAAGGTGATCACGCGAGCCAATTTACGCCGATTAGGACGACGGCGTCGGCTTGCCGAAGAGACCACATGACGCGGTCGAAGTCGATCACCTACACACATAAAATAGTGCGGTCCAAAAAGTATAATTGCTTTTCACAAAAATAATTTATTAAAAGAGATGTGGCCTGGCGTCGAAGTCATGTCGATGCAGGGCGTCGGCGTGACGCGGTGAAGGCGTAGCCAAGCCCGAATTCGCAGGCCGGTCTGAGTTCCGGATGCGGCATTTGCCGAACTATATACGGAAACTAACCGAACCACCACGCCACCGTTGTTAATACAGCCACCATTTGATAGACCTGTGTATAGATGCTGAAACAAACCGGAGTAATAATTCCTTGGGAAAAATAAACCCAAGCAAGAAAAAAAATACTAGGATTAATAGCACCTGGTTTATCTGTTGTAGCAATCTGGAGAAAGGTTACTCCCAAAATTAGGGCTCGATCCGCACACCCATTGCCTGATGGGTGATGAAGCGGTGGCATGGCGATGCTAGCAAAGGTTGGCTCGCCGAGAAAAAGCCCGTGGTCCAGCTAATGTGATGAAGCTGGTCGGCTGGTGACGCCGAAGTCTCCGAAGTAAGTTGATGAAGAGATGGTGAAGCCCTCGGTCTAGCCGAGGTGACGGAGCAGGTCGGTAAGGAGACGTTGCAGCTGCCGTGTCAGCCGAGGTGTTGAAGCAGTTCGGCGTGATGGACATCGGCTTGAAGAAGCAACAGTGCGGCCATGCCGACGCTGGTCGTAACTTGTGACGCGGTCAATGCCGGTTTGATGAAGTGACCATGCGGTGATGCGTGTGTTCCCGCTCCATGTAATCCGTGGGGCGGCTATGTTGGTGATGATTTATCCTTGGTGATTCCGAACTCTTGTTCGCTCGCCGAGATGATGATCCGAAGAAGTTGAGCCCGGCTCAAAAGGCGACGACGTGTCTAGCACAGGTCGGCAGCCGTGGAGCAGTATTGCCGGACTGGTTTGACACCAGCATGATAGTGAAGATTACCTCAGAGGAGGCTTAAAATTTTATGGGCACATGTTTAAAAACAGTGCACAATACCCTAGGAGCAAATTTCTTTAAGAAGGTTGTCCCATATCACGTTCATAAAGAAACATGAATTCGTGTCGGATCCGTATTCACGCAGAAAACAGATCCGAAAAGTGATGCACCAATCGGAAGGTTCCCGGAGTTTGGACGGTCGGATCGAGCAGACATTTGGAGGGCTGGTAGATATAGGAATTCCACAGCCGATCAATGGTTGGATCTTCCAAAGGACGTCCGAGCTAGGTGCTAGAGATCAAGCCCTAAACTCGTCCAGATTCTCGTCCAGATTTGACAGGGCTCCGGTATATCGTAGATTGCCGGAGATTCCTCCATCGGAACTAAACGAAATTTTGCATGGTTGTTGTAGACTCAATTCCGCATAATTTCACCAAAGGAATCGTCAAAGCGATGCTCGAGGAGGCGGTGGCAGCGGATACAAGTTTGCTATTCGGAAAAAACAGCACGGTCGCCCGAGGGCAATGTTGACGTTGAGCCCTCGAGCTCCATGGATGATTCCTCCATGATCTTGATAGAGATCGGAGTTGATGTTGATGAAGGCCCCCGTCTGAACACGACGATCGGAGTTGGAGTGCGGTCCTCGGTCGAGCCGAGGTGACCAGTCGAGCCGGCGACGAAGATGCCGGCATCGCAGTTGATCTGCGGGCGAGCCATTGATCCTTTGCCGATCACACAGCCGAGCTCTCAATGAAAGCACCATTGTCGGTGTCAAAACCAGCAGATCTCGGGTAGGGGGTCCCAATATGTGTATCATGGATCGATGGGTAACAGGAGACAGGGGACACGATGCTTACCCAGGTTCGGGCCCTCTTGATGGAGGTAAAACCCTACGTCCTGCTCTTGTTTATATTGATGAGTATAGGGGTTACAAGAGTTGATCTACCACGAGATTGAAGAGGCTAAACCCTACAAACTAGCCTATGATTATGATTGTTGTATATGTTATCTATCGACTAGCCTGGCCTCGGTTTATATAATGCACCAATGGCCTAGGATAACAAGAGTCCTAGCCGAATACGCCGGTGGGGAGGAGTCCTTGTCTTGATCACCAAGTCTTGTGGAATCTTCCATGTATGCGGCAGCTGTCCGAACTGGCCCATGAGTATACAGCCATGGGGTCCTCGGCCCAATCTAACAGATCGGGAGATGACGTGTTGAGTACCCCCTAGTCCAGGACACAGTCAGGCCCACTCGATAATGCATCATCATAATGAGCTCAATGTGACTAATGAGTTAGCCACAGGATCATGCATTACGGAACTAGTAAAGAGACTTGCCGGTAACAAGATTGAACGAGGTATTGGGATACCGACGATCGAATCTCGGGCAAGTAACGTATCGATTGACAAAGGGAATTGTATACGGGATTGCTTGAATCCTCGACATCATGGTTCATCCAATGAGATCATCATGGAACATGTGGGAGCCAACATGGATATCCAGATCCCGCTGTTGGTTATTGGCTGGAGAGTTGTCTCGGTCATGTCTGCATGGTTCCCCAACCCGTAGGGTCTACACACTTAAGGTTCGATGACGCTAGGGTTATTAGGAAGACTTGTATGTGATTACCGAATGTTGTTCGGAGTCCCGGATGAGATCCCGGACGTCACGAGGAGTTCCGGAATGGTCCGAAGGTGAAGATTTATACGTGGGAAGTTGTCATACGGTCACCGAAAAGGTTCGGGGGCATATCGATATTGTATCGGGGCCACCGGAGGGGTTCCGGGGGTCCACCGAGAGGGGCCACCTCTCCCGGAGGGCCTTATGGGCTATAAGGGGAAGGGAACCAGCACCAAGCGGGCTGGGGCGCCAACCCCCCCAAGGGCCCATGCGCCTAGGGTTGGGGGAAACCCTAAAGGGGGCGCCCCCCCTTGGCTTGTGGGGCAAGCCCCCTCCCCCTTGGCCGCCCCCCTCTAGATCTCATCTAGAGGGGGCCGGCCCCCTTTCCCATTCCCCTATAAATAGAGGGGCAAGGGGAGGGCTGCACACAACATCAAAAGCGCAGCCCCTTCCCTCCCCAACACCTCTCCTCCTCCACGTGAGCTTGGCAAAGCCCTGCCGGAGAACCGCCACTCCATCACCACCACGCCGTCGTGCTGCTGTTGGAGCTCTCTTCCTCAACCTCTCCCTCCTCCTTGCTGGATCGAGGCACGGGAGACGTCTCCGTTCCGTACGTGTGTTGAACGCGGAGGTGCTGTCCGTTCGGCGCTAGGATCATCGGTGATTTGGATCACGACGAGTACGACTCCATCAACCCCGTTCTCTTGAACGCTTCCGCTTAGTGATCTTCAAGGGTATGAAGATGCACCCCCTCTCTCTCGTTGCTAGTATCTCCTAGATTGATCTTGGTGACACGTAGGAATTTTTTTGAATTATTGCTACGTTCCCCAACAGTGGTATCAGAGCCAGGTCTATGCGTAGATTCTATGCACGAGTAGAACACAAAGCAGTTGTGGGCGATGATTTGTTCAATTTGCTTACCGTTACTAGTCTTATCTTCTTGATCCGGCGGCATTGTGGGATGAAGCGGTCCGGACCGACCTTACACGTACACTTACGTGAGACTGGTTCCACCAACTGACATGCACTTGATGCATAAGGTGGCTGGCGGGTGTCTGTCTCTCCCACTTTAGTCAGATCGGATTCGATGAAAAGGGTCCTTATGAAGGGTAAATAGCAATTGGCATATCACCGTTGTGGTTTTGCGTAGGTAAGAAATGTTCTTGCTAGAAACCCATAGCAGCCACGTAAAACATGCAACCACAATTAGAGGACGTCTAACTTGTTTTTGCAGGGTTTGCTATGTGATGTAATATGGCCAAAAGGATGTGATGAATGATATATATGATGTATGAGATTGTTCATGTTCTTGTAATAGGAATCACGACTTGCATGTCGATGAGTATGACAACCGGCAGGAGCCATAGGAGTTGTCTTAATTTATTTATGACCTGTGTGTCAATGAAAACACCATGTAATTACTTTACTTTATCGCTAACCATTAGCCATAGTAGTAGAAGTAATAGTTGGCGAGGCAACTTCATGAAGACACGATGATGGAGATCATGGTGTCATGCCGGTGACGATAGTGTTCATGCCGCGCCTCGAAGATGGAGATCAAAGGCGCAAGATGATATTGGCCATATCATGTCACTTTATGATTTGCATGTGATGTTTGTCATGTTTTTACATCTTATTTGCTTAGAACGACGGTATCATGAATAAGATGATCCCTCATTAAAATATCAAGATTTGTGTTCCCCTAACTGTGCACCGTTGCTAAGGTCCGTTGTTCCGAAGCAGCATGTGATGATCGGGTGTGATAGGTTCTAATGTTCGCATACAACGGGTGTAAGCCAGATTTACACACGCAATACACTTAGGTTAACTTGACGAGCCTAGCATGTACATACATGGCCTCGGAACACGGAAGACCGAAAGGTCGAACATGAGTCGTATAGTGGATACGATCAACATGAAGATGTTCACCGATGATGACTAGTCCGTCTCACGTGATGATCGGACACGGCCTAGTTGACTCGGATCATGTATCACTTAGATGACTAGAGGGATGTCTACCTAAGTGGGAGTTCATTGAATAATTTGATTAGATGAACTTAATTATCATGAACATAGTCAAAAGGTCTTTGCAAATTATGTCGTAGCTCACGCTTTGGTTCTACTATTTTAGATATGTTCCTAGAGAAAATTTAGTTGAGAGTTGACAGTAGCAATTATGCGGACTGGGTCTGTAAACTGAGGATTGTCCTCATTGCTGCACAGAAGGATTATGTCCTTAATGCACCGCTCAGTGTGCTGAACCTCGAGCGTCTCTGTAGATGTTGGGAAACATATGACATACACGTTTTGATGACTACGGGATAGTTCAATGCGTAATGCTAACGGTTTAGAATTGTGGCACCAAAGACGTTTTTGAAACGTCGCAGAACATATGAGATATTCCAAAGACTGAAATTGGGATTTCAGACTAGTGCCCACGTCAAGAGGTATGAGACCTCTGACAAGTTTCTTAAGCCCGCAAACTGAGGGAGAAAAGCTCAATCATTGAGCATGTGCTCAGATTGTCTGAGTACTACAATCGCTTGAATTGAGTGGGAGTTAATCTTCCAGATGAGATAGTGATGGTTCTCCATAGTCACTACCACCAAGCTATTGGAGCTTCGTGATGAACTATAACATATCAGGGATAGACATGATGATCCTTGAGCAACTTGTGATGTTTGACACCGCGAAAGTAGAAATCAAGTAGGAGCATCAATTGTTGATGGTTAAACCACTAGTTTCAAGAAGGGCAAGGGAAAGAAGGGATACTTCATGAAACGGCAAATCAGTTGCTGCTCTAGTGAAGAAACCCAAGGTTGAACCCAAACCCGAGACTAAGTGCTTCTATAATGAGGGAAACAGTCACTGAATCAGAACTACCCTAGATACTCGGTAGATGAGAAGGCTGGCAAGGTCGACAAAAGTATATTGGATATACATTATAATGTGTACTTTACTAGTACTCCTAGTAGCACCAGGGTATTAAAATACCGGTTCAGTTGCTAAGTGTTAGTAACTCGAAATAAAAGGCTACAAAATAAACGGAGACTGGCTAAAGGTGAGATGACAATATGTGTTGGAAGTGTTTCCAAGGTTGATGTGATCAAACATCGCATGCTCCCTCTACCATCGATATTGGTGTTAAACCTAAATAATTGTTATTTGGTCTTTGCATAGACATGATTGGATTATGTTTATCGCAATACGGTTATTCATTTAAGGAGAATAATGGTTACTCTGTTTATTTGAATAATACCATCAATGGTATTGCACCTAAAATGAATGGTTTATTGAATCTCGATCGTAGTGATACACATGTTCATGCCAAAAGATATAAGATAGTAATGATAGTACCACATACTTGTGGCACTGCCATTTGAGTCATGTTGGTATAAAACGCATGAAGAAGCTCCACATTGATGGATCTTTGGACTCACTCGTTTTTGAAAAGATTGAGACATGCGAACCATGTCTATTGGTAGATATGCATGAAGAAACTCCATACAGATGGATCGTTTGGACTCACTTGATTTTGAATCACTTGAGACATGCAAATCATACCACATGGGCAAGATGACTGAAAGGCCTCGTTTTCAGTAAGATGGAATAAGAAAGCAACCTGTTGGAAGTAATACATTTTGATGTGTGCAGTCCAATGAGTGCTGAGGCACGCAGTGGATATCGTTATGTTCTTACTTCACAGATGATTTGAGTAGATGCTGAGTATATTTACTTGATGAAACACAAGTCTGAATTATTGAAAGGTTCAAGTAATTTCAGAGTGAAGTTGAAGATTGTCGTGACAAGATGATAAAATGTTTATGATATGATCATAGAGATGAATATCTGAGTTACGAGTTTGGCACACAATTAAGACATTGTGGAAATTGTTTCACAACTAATACCGCCTGGAACACCATAGTGTGATAGTGTGTCCGAACATCATAACTGCACCCTATTGGATATGGTGCATACCATGATGTCTCTTATCGAATTACCACTATCGTTTATGGGTTAGGCATTAGAGACAACCACATTCACTTTAAATAGGGCACCACACAATTCCGTTGAGGCGACACCATATGGACTATGGTTTAGAGAAACCTAAGCTGTCGTTTCTCAAAAGTTTAGGGCTGCGACGCTTATGTGAAAAAGTTTCAGGCTGATAAGCTCAAACCCAAAGCGGATAAATGCATCTTCATAGAATACCCCAAAATAGTTGGGTATACCTCCTATTTCAGATCCGGAAGCAAAAGTGATTGTTTCTAGAAACGGGTCCTTTCTCGAGGAAAAGTTTCTCTCGAAAGAATTGAGTGGGAGGATGGTGGAGACTTGATGAGGTTATTGAACCGTCACTTCAACTAGTGTGTAGCAGGGCACATGAAGTTGTTCCTGTGGCGCCTACACCAATTGAAGTGGAAGCTTATGATAGTGATCATGAAACTTCGGATCAAGTCACTACCAAACCTCATAGGTCGACAAGGATGTGTACTACTTCAGAGTGGTACGTGATCCTGTCTTGGATGTCATGTTGCTAGACAACAATAAACCTACGAGCTATGGAGAAGCGATGGTGGGCCCGGATTCCGACGTATGGCTCGAGGCCATAAAATCCGAGAGAGGATCCATGTATAAAACAAAGTATAGACTTTGAAAGAACTAATTGATGGTTGTAAGGCTGTTGGGTGCAGATGGATTTTAAAAGGAAGACAGACAATGATGGTAAGTATCACCATTAAGAAAGCTCGACTTGTCGTTAAGATGTTTTCCGACAAGTTCAAGGAGCTGACTATGATGAGACTTTCTCACTCGTAGCGATGCTAAGAGTCTGTTGGAATTATGTTAGCAGTTACTGCATTATTTATGAAATCTTGCAGATAGGATGTCAAAACATTGTTTCCTCGACGTTTTTCTTGAGGAAAGGTTGTATGTGATACAACCAGAAGGTTTTGTCAATCCTGAAAGATGCTAACAAGTATGCAAAGCTCTAGCAATCCTTCTAAGGACCGGAGTAAGCATCTCGGAATTGGAATGTACGCTTTGATGAGGTGATCAAAGATTTTGGGTTTATACAAAGTTTATGAGAAACTTGTATTTCCAAAGAAGTGAGTGGGAGCACTATAGAATTTTTGATGAGTATATGTTGTTAACATATTGTTGATCAGAAATGATGTAGAATTTCTGTAAAGCATACAGGGTTATTTGAAAAGTGTTTTTCAATGTAAAACCTGGATTAAGCTACTTGAACATCGAGCATCAAGATCTATAAGGATAGATCAAAAACGCTTAATAGTACTTTCAAATGAATACATACCGTGACAAGATTTTAAAGGAGTTCAAAATAGATCAGCAAAGAAGGAGTTCTTGGCTGTGTTACAAGGTGTGAGTATTGAGTAAGACTCAAGACCTGACCACGGCAGAAGAGAGAGAAAGGACGAAGATCGTCCCCTATGCTTTAGACGTAGGACTCTACAGTATGCTATGCTGTGTACCGCACCTGAAGTGTGCCTTGTCATGAGTCAGTCAAGGGGTACAAGAGTGATCCAGGAATGGATCACATGACAGCGGTCGAACTTATCCTTAGTAACTAGTGGACTAAGGAATTTTCTCGATTATGGAGGTGGTAAAAGAGTTTGTCGTAAAGGGTTACGTCGATGCAAACTTTGACACTAATCCGGATGACTCTGAGTAGTAAACTAGATTCATATAGTAGAGCAGTTATTTGGAATAGCTCAAAGTAGCGCGTGGTAGCTGCATCTACAAGATGACATAGAGATTTGCAAAGCACACATGGATCTGAAAGGTTCAGACCCATTGACTAATAACCCTCTCTCACAAGCAAGATATGAACAAACCCCATGGGTGTTGGATTCATTACAATCACATAGTGATGTGAACTAGATTATTGAATCTAGTGCAAGTGGGAGACTGTTGGAAATATTCCCTAGAGGCAATAATAAAATGGTTATTATTATATTTCCTTGTTCATGACAATTGTCTATTGTTCATGCTATAATTGTATTAACTGGAAACCGTAATACATGTGTGAATACATAGACCACAACATGTCCCTAGTAAGCCTCTAGTTGACTAGCTCGTTGATCAATAGATGGTCATGGTTTCCTGACCATGGACATTGGATGTCATTGACAATGGGATCACATCATTAGGAGAATGATGTGATGGACAAGACCCAATCTTAAGCGTAGCACAAGATTGTGTAGTTCGTTTGCTAAAGCTTTTCTAATGTCAAGTATCATTTCCTTAGACCATGAGATTGTGCAACTCTCGGATACCGTAGGAATGCTTTGGCTGCACCAAACGTCACAACGTAACTGGGTGGCTATAAAGGTGCACTACAGTTATCTCTGAAAGTGTCTGTTGGGTTGGCACGAATCGAGACTGGGATTTGTCACTCCGTATGACGGAGAGGTATCTCTGGGCCCACTCGGTAATGCATCATCATAATGAGCTCAATGTGACTAATGAGTTAGCCACGGGATCATGCATTACGGAACGAGTAAAGAGACTTGCCGGTAACGGGATTGAACGAGGTATTGGGATACCGACGATCGAATCTCGGGCAAGTAACGTACCGATTGACAAAGGGAATTGTATACGGGATTGCTTGAATCCTCGACATCGTGGTTCATCCGATGAGATCATCGTGGAACATGTGGGAGCCAACATGGGTATCCAGATCCCGCTGTTGGTTATTGGCCGGAGAGTTGTCTCGGTCATGTCTGCATGGTTCCCAAACCCGTAGGGTCTACACACTTAAGGTTCGATGACGCTAGGGTTATTAGGAAGACTTGTATGTGATTACCGAATGTTGTTCGGAGTCCCGGATGAGATCCCGGACATCACGAGGAGTTTCGGAATGGTCCGGAGGTGAAGATTTATATGTGGGAAGTTGTCATATGGTCACCGGAAAGGTTCGGGGGCATATCGGTATTGTACCGGGGCCACCGGAGGGGTTCCGGGGTTCCACCGGGAGGGGCCACCTCTCCCGGAGGGCCTTATGGGCTGTAAGGGGAAGGGAACTAGCCCCAAGTGGGCTGGGGCGCCAACCCCCCCAAGGGCCCATGCGCCTAGGGTTGGGGGAAACCCTAAAGGGGGCGCCCCCCTTGGCTTGGGGGGCAAGCCCCCCCCCCCCTTGGCCGCCCCCCTCTAGATCTCATCTAGAGGGGGCCGGCCCCCTTTCCCCTTCCCCTATAAATAGAGGGGCAAGGGGAGGGCTGCACACAACATCAAAAGCGCAGCCCCTCCCCTCCCCAACACCTCTCCTCCTTTGCGTGAGCTTGGCGAAGCCCTGCCGGAGAACTGCCACTCCATCACCACCACGCCGTCGTGCTACTGTTGGAGCTCTCTTCCTCAACCTCTCCCTCCTCCTTGCTGGATCAAGGCACGGGAGACGTCTCCGTTCCGTACGTGTGTTGAACGCGGAGGTGCCGTCCGTTCGGCGCTAGGATCATCGGTGATTTGGATCACGACGAGTACGAATCCATCAACCCCGTTCTCTTGAACGCTTCCGCTTAGCGATCTTCAAGGGTATGAAGATGCACTCCCTCTATCTCATTGCTAGTATCTCCTAGATTGATCTTGGTGAGACGTAGGAATTTTTTTGAATTATTGCTACGTTCCCCAACAATCAAGGCCTTTGAAAATGTCCCGACAAGGAGGAGCGGAAGATTGACTGCAAGGGCCCAAGTCATGAACTGGAGACCACCCGTCTTTTGCTAAGCAGGTAATGAGGAGTCGCCTGATTGCCTTGATCGCGGAGTTTCGACAAGTGCTTAAGAAACATACACATATGTTTATCTAAAAAAGCAGACACATATTTAAGTGTTGAAGGGACGAAAAACCCAGACCGCCGTTAGCAAAGGGGGCACACAGGAGATCCCAAGCCACCTTGCACTGCCCTCCCATGATATCTTCTTTCCCCAACCAGAAGAAAGTTCGGCAACGTTCGTTGATCTCTTGGACCGTCCTTATCGGTAGCAACAAAGCGCCCATGGCGTAGATAGGGAGTCCAAGAAGGGATGCCCACACCAGAATTGCCTGGCCAACCTAGGAGAGAAGTAGGCCGCGCTAACCTGCCAGACGTTTCTCCACTTCATCGATGATGAAGAAGAACGCTGAGAGATTCAATTTTGAAGTAGATAACGGCATGCCAAGGTACAGTTGGGGGGGGGGGAGAAGCAACGGGCACCCAAGAATAGCCGCAAGATGAGCGAAAGTTCTTGATACACATGGATAGGAGCGAAATTACTCTTGTGAAAGTTGGTAGTGAGACCGGTAGCAGCTGAGAACTGGGTTAGCAAGCCTTTCAGATTATGAAGTTAGACTGGATCAGCAGGGAGGACAATCAGGGTGTTGTCTGCATATTGAAGCATGGGGCAAGGAAGGGCTTGGTCGATAGGGAGAGCTAGCGCGCCGGAGTTTGAGGCCTTAATTATTAGACGTGAACATCGCTAACCAAAATGAGAAGATGCACCATCGCTCATGGAAGGGGGGCATGCTGTACGCTTGCCTGGATTCTGTTCGTGACGTAGAGAGAGTGATAACAATACTACTGGACCAAATTCAGAGAAAAAAGTAGCTGAACAGACATTAGAGACTGATGTATTTACTGGACCAAACTACTTGTGCTGACAGTGCAGGCAAGCATGATATGATAGTAATAACAATAGTACTCTAAAATTCTATAAGACTATAGCTACTCTGAGTCTCTGATAGGTACACCTCAGAACAACAGTAAACATTGTTGTCACCTTCATGCCTAAGGGTAGTTTCAAGTCAGCTCCCTATAGGGAACCAATATACATACGCGTGGATATGAAATAGAAGAAAACAAAGGACGCAATAAGCATTGCTCAACTAGTTATCAGTTTGTTGGATATGAGAATCTCTCTTCAGCCCAGGTGACATGCCATAAAACATGCAACCAGGGCCGACCGGGGGGGGGGCATAGGGGGTGGCCGCCCCAGGCCCCCGAGTGCGAAGGGGCCCTTGATGGCCTGGTTTCCTATACGTGCGTAAGCCATGTAACAGATCCATAGATTCTCAAAAAAAGGAAAAGGATTTTACAGATCGTTTACTTCTCGTCCATCGTGGGATCTTATGGAAAAGATTGATTACTCCCCTGCTTGCCGCACGCGTACAGCGGAGTCTTCTCAGCTTCTATTCCTTCTCTTCCCGAATAGACAATAAATCAGCCATGCCAAGGTCGACGGCCACCCGCCCGCGTCGTCTAATTTTGATTTTCTACTGTTGAACACGATAAGGTATTCCAATTTTTCAGATTCCCATTAACCTCCTCTTCAACACAAATCCCCTAGTTTTATTTTATTGTATCTTTCATTCGTCTGTGAAAATCATCCTCTTACATATCTCTTTCTCACACTTTGGATTCTTGTGTTGATTGGGCAGTAGCAAAGTCTTGCAATTTCTAATTTTCTAGCCACCCAGGTACCGTGTTCCCTACAGTTCTTAGCATTTTTATTTATTTAGAAGTCTTCTTAATTTCTTGTTTTATAGTTTGTGTGCTAATAGAAAGATTGCTAGTATCCATCTAGTAAGGACAAAAAACATGTATTGTGTTGATTGTGTCCCTGAAAGGAGCTATTGATATTTTTTAGAACATAAATGAGTACTTCTACTACTCGGGATTTCAAAGGAATTAGCTTTAGTTATGGTTGAAGAACAACCTATCGAACAAATGTAGGATGAGAATATATTGAGTAATCACGAAAGTGCTACTAATTAACCTAATAACAATATTACGTACAAAAAATAGGTGTCAACTGACAACTTTTACTGTTAATATTTATGACACTGATTATTTTGATAATTGAGATGACAAGGCAACATAAGTTGGTGTTTTGAGTATTTCTTTGCAATCAGAATATGAAAAAGAATTACTCAAAATTTTATGTGGTTTTAGGGCCCCTTTATGTTGTCTTGCCCAGGGCCCTTGAAATCTCAGGATTGGCCCTGCATGCAACACATCGACTTTATTCTAACTACTATGATGTCTTCTCATTTTTATTTTCCCTTTTCGTAGTGGCAGACAATATTGAAATATTCTCCTAAAGCCGCAGTTGACACCTATGAAGGAATAGCTATCACACCTCTTTTGAATAAAAACAAACCTTGTACTCCATAGTGGACACACAATGCATAATCAAAGTGACCTAGTTTGCATGGAACCTAAGCTTGAGCGTCAGTTGCTTCGAAATCTCATTCAACATGATCATAAGCTTTGTACATGTCTAGTTTTACCGCACACACGACTTCTTTCTTATCTCTTTTATTCTTTATTTTGTGAAAGCATTAATTTTACTAGGACATTGCGAGTAATCAATGTACATGGGACAGAAACACTATATGCTAGCCTAATCAGTTATGTAAAAATAAATCTAATATAAACAACAAACATTTTAGACCACGCTATAAAAACATTGCAAAGACTTATAAGGAGATATTGAGTTACCTGCTCTAAAGAATTAGCCTTAATGATCATCACAATTATTGTGTCCTTCCACCCGAATGAGATATTGCAAGTCATTATACTTGCGCCATAAAACATGCACCGATAATTCCAAGTCGCATGGGTTGCTGAGTCTGTTTTTTTGGAGCAAAGTCCACATTTCAACCCCCAGCTACCCAATCGGTTTGAATTACAACACTCATCTTTGAAACCAGTCGAAATGCACCCTCAGCTTACCACAAGGTTCAAAAACAACCCGAGTCTCAGTTTTGACCAAATCAACCAGTTCAGACCGAAGTCGATGCTGCCTGGGCATGCCAACTAGGGGTTGAATTGGTATTTTCCTTATAATTTTTAATTGGTTTGGCAAAGACATATGAAATTACCCATAACGATCGTCATATCAGTTTACAATTTTGAGATTTTTCAAACTTCTTTCTGGACACTTTTTTTGGTTCAAAATTTTGGACAAAAACTGATTGAAAATGAAAACACCATAAATATCTACTCCAAACTTGATGACAATTTTCTAGATTACAAGAAAAAATATGGTTGGTGTTGTGTACAAAATCATAAAATTTTGGACACATTTTCTGGGGGTCAAAATTTTGGCCAAAATTTGACTGAAAATAAAAAATGATGAATCTCTCAATCTGGGACTCCAAACTTGATGGAATTTCTCCAAATTATTGGACAATATGTTTGGTGTTGTGCAAAAATATCATCAAGTTTGGATTAGAAGATTGAGAGATTCATCAATTTTCATTTTCAACCAAATTTTCAAACAAAAAAAAGTGTCGAGGAAACATTCTCTGAAACGAACACTAATATGATGATCATTCTAGGAAAGTTTTGCTCTTTTTTGATAAATGAAGTCGAAATTACAATGAAAATACAATTCAGCCCCTAGTTGATATGTCAAGTTAACATTGACTTTGGTAAAACCGGCTTACTTGGTCCAAACGGAGACCTCGTTGTTTTTCAAACCTTGTGGTAAGCTGAGGGTGTATTTAGACCGGTTTCGGAGTTGAGGGTAGTAAATCGAACCCAATGGTTAGTTGGAGGTTGAAATGTGGATTGTTTTAGCGTATGGGTTGCTGAGCCTTAGCAAAAGTGGTTAAGCTCTCCCAGCCAACAAGAAGTGCTCCTATTCCACCCTCAACGCCCGGAAAAGCGAGGTAACACACACGTTGTTAACAACGTGGGCCGACCAACTACTAGTTTGGGATATATTTCTTTCCCAATTTTTAATTAAACTAGGCACAGTATGTTGGGGAACGTAGTAATTTCAAAAAAATTCCTACGCACGCGCAAGATCATGGTGATGCATAGCAATGAGATGGGAGAGTGTCATCTACGTACCCTCATAGACCATAAGTGGAAGTGTTATGACAACACGGTTGATGTAGTCGTACGTCTTCAAGATCGACTGATCCTCAGTACCGAACGTATGACACCTCCGGGTTCAGCACACGTTCAGCTCGGTGACGTCCCGTGAACTCACGATCCAGTAGAGCTTCCGGAAATAGCTTCGTCAGCACGACAGCGTGGTGACGGTGTTGATGAAGCTACCAACGCAGGGCTTCGCCTAAGCACTGCTACGATATGACCGAGGTGGATTATAGTGGAGGGGGGCACCGCACACGGCTAAGAGATCAATGATCAATTATTGTGTCTCCAAGGGGTGCCCCCCTCCCCGTATATAAAGGAGTGGAGGAGGGGGAGGGGGCCGGCCTCCTATGGCGCGCCCCATGAGGAGTCCTACTCCCACCGGGAGTAGGACTCCCCCCTTCCAAGTAGGAGTAGGAGAGGAGAAGGAAGGGAGGGAAGGAGAGAAGGAAAGGGGGGCGCCGCCCCCTCCTTGTCCAATTCGGACTAGAGGGGGAGGGAGCGCGCGGCTGCCCTGGCTGCCGCCCTCTTCTCCCACTAGGGCCCATTAGGCCCAATATACTCCGGGGGGGGGGGGGGGGTTCTGGTAACCCCCCGGTACTCCGGTATATGTCTGAAACCTTCCGAAACAATTCCGGTGTCCGAACATAGTCGTCCAATATATCGATATTTACATCTCGACCATTTCGAGACTCCTCGTCATGTCCGTGATCATATCCGGGACTCCGAACTACCTTTTGTACATCAAAACACAAAAACTCATAATACCGATCGTCACAGAACTTTAAGCGTGTGGACCCTATGGGTTCGAGAACTATGTAGACATGACCGAGACATGTCTCCGGTCAATAACCAATAGCGGAACCTGGATGCTCATATTGGTTCCTACATATTCTACAAAGATCTTTATCGGTCAAACCGCATAACAACATATGTTGTTCCCTTTGTCATCGGTATGTTACTTGCCCGAGATTCGATTGCCGGTATCTCAATACCTAGTTCAATCTCATTACTAGCATGTTTCTTTACTTGTTCCGCAATGCATCATCCTGTAACTAACTCATTAGTCACATTTCTTGCAAGGCTTGTAGTGATGTGCATTACCGAGAGGGCCCAAAGATACCTCTCCGACAATCGGAGTGACAAATCCTATTCTCGATCTATGCCAACTCAACGAACACCATCAAAGACACCTGTAGAGCACCTTTATAATCACCCAGTTACATTGTGACGTTTGGTAGCACACAAAGTGTTCTTCCGGTAATTGGGAGTTGCATAATCTCATAGTCATAGGAAGATGTATAAGTCATCAAGAAAGCAATAGCAGTAAACTAAACGATCAAGTGCTAAGCTAACGGAATGGGTCATGTCAATCACATCATTCTCCTAATGATGTGATCCCGTTAATCAAATGACAACTCATGTCTATGGCTAGGAAACTCAACCATCTTTGATCGACGAGCTAGTCAAGTAGAGGCATACTAGTGACACTATGTTTGTCTATGTATTCACACATGTATTATGTTTCTGGTTAATACAATTCTAGCATGAATAATAAACATTTATCATGATATGAGGAAATAAATAATAACTTTATTATTGCCTCTAGGGCTTATTTCCTTCAGTCTCCCACTTGCACTAGAGTCAATAATCTAGATTACAAAGTAATGATTCTAGCACCCATGGAGTCTTGGTGCTGATCATGTTTTGCTCGTGGAAGAGGCTTAGTCAACGGGTCTGCAACATTCAGATCCGTATGTATCTTGCAAATCTCCATGTCTCCCACCTGGACTTGATCCCGGATGGAATTGAAGCGTCTCTTGATGTGCTTGGTTCTCTTGTGAAATATAGATTCCTTTGTCAAGGCAATTGCACCAGTATTGTCACAAAAGATTTTCATTGGACCCGATGCACTAGGTATGACACCTAGATCGGATATGAACTCCTTCATCCAGATTCCTTCATTTGATGCTTCCGAAGCAGCTATGTACTCCGCTTCACACGTAGATCCTGCCATGATGCTTTGTTTAGAACTGCTCGAACTAACAGCTCCACCGTTCAATATAAACACGTATCTGGTTCGCGATTTAGAATTGGCCGGATCAGTGTCAAAGCTTGCATTGATGTAACCATTTATGACGAGCTCTTTGTCACCTCCATAAACGAGAAACATAGCTTTAGTCCTTTTCAGGTATTTCAGGATGTTCTTGACTGCTGTCCAGTGATCCACTCCTGGATTACTTTGGTACCTCCCTGCTAAACTAATAGCAAGGCACACATCAGGTCTGGTACACAACATTGCATACATGATAGAGCCTATGGCTGAAGCATAGGGAACACTTTTCATTTTCTCTCTATCTTCTGAAGTGGCCGGGCATTGAGTCTTACTCAACTTCACACCTTGTAACACAGGCAAGAATCCTTTCTTTGCTTGATCCATTTTAAACTTCTTCAAAACTTTATCAAGGTATGTGCTTTGTGAAAGTCCAATTAAGCGTCTTGATCTATCTCTATAGATCTTGATGCCCAATATATAAGCAACTTCTCTGAGGTTTTTCATTGAAAAACTCTTATTCAAGTATCCTTTTATGCTATCCAGAAATTCTATATCATTTCCAATCAACAATATGTCATCCACATATAATGTTAGAAATGCTACAGAGCTCCCACTCACTTTCTTGTAAATACAGGCTTCTCCAAAAGTCTGTATAAAACCATATGCTTTGATCACACTATCAAAACATTTATTCCAACTCCGAGAGGCTTGCACCAGTCCATAAATGGATCGCTGGAGCTTGCACACTTTGTTAGCACCCTTTGGATCAACAAAACCTTCTGGTCGCATCATATACAACTCTTCTTCCAAAAATCCATTCAAGAATGCATTTTTGACATCCATTTTGCCAAATTTCATAATCATAAAATGCGGCAATTGCTAACATGATTCGGACAGACTTAAGCATCGCTACGGGTGAGAAAGTCTCATCGTAGTCAACCCCTTGAACTTGTCGAAAACCTTTTGCAACAAGTCGAGCTTTGTAGACAGTAACATTACCGCCAGCGTCAGTCTTCTTCTTGAAGATCCATTTATTCTCGATGGCTTGCCGATCATCGGGCAAGTCAACCAAAGTCCACACTTTGTTCTCATACATGGATCCCATCTTAGATTTCATGGCCTCAAGCCATTTTGCGGAATCTGGGCTCACTATTGCTTCTTCATAGTTCGTAGGTTCATCATGGTCAAGTAACATGAATTCTAGAACAGGATTACCGTACCAGTCTGGTGCGGATCTTACTCTGGTTGACCTACGAGGTTCGGTAGTAACTTGATCTGAAGTTTCATGATCATTATCATTAGCTTCCTCACTAATTGGTGTAGGTGTCACAGGAACCAGTTTCTGTGATGAACTACTTTCCAATAAGGGAGCAGGTACAGTTACCTCATCAAGTTCTACTTTCCTCCCACTCACTTCTTTCAAGAGAAACTCCTTCTCTAGAAAGGATCCATTCTTAGCAATAAATGTCTTGCCTTCGAATCTGTGATAGAAGGTGTACCCAATAGTTTCCTTTGGGTATCCTATGAAGACACATTTCTTCAATTTGGGTTCGAGCTTATCAGGTTGAAGCTTTTTCACATAAGCATTGCAGCCCCAAACTTTAAGAAATGACAACTTTGGTTTCTTTCCAAACCACAGTTCATAAGGCGTCATCTCAACGGATTTTGATGGTGCCCTATTTAACGTGAATGCAGCTGTCTCTAAAGCATAACCCCAAAATGATAGCGGTAAATTAGTAAGAGACATCATAGATCGCACCATATCTAGTAAAGTACGATTACGACATTCGGACACACCATTACGCTGTGGTGTTCCGGGTGGCGTGAGTTGCGAAACTATTCCGTATTGTTGCAAATGTAGACCAAACTCGTAACTCAAATATTCTCCTCCACGATCAGATCGTAGAAACTTTATTTTCTTATTACGACGATTTTCCACTTCACACTGAAATTCTTTGAACTTTTCAAATGTTTTAGATTTATGTTTCATTAAGTAGATATACCCATATCTGCTCAAATCATCTATGAAGGTGAGAAAATAACGATACCCACCGCGAGCCTCAATATTCATTGGACCACATACATCTGTATGTATGATTTCCAATAAATCTGTTGCTCGCTCCATTGTTCTGGAGAACGGAGTTTTAGTCATCTTGCCCATGAGGCATGGTTCGCAAGTACCAGGTGATTCATAATCAAGTGATTCCAGAAGTCCATCAGTATGGAGTTTCTTCATGCGCTTTACACCAATATGACCTAAACGGCAGTGCCACAAATAAGTTGCACTATCATTATCAACTCTGCATCTTTTGGCTTCAACATTATGAATATGTGTATTATTACTATCGAGATTCAAGACAAATAGACCACTCTTCAAGTGTGCATGACCATAAAAGATATTACTCATATAAATAGAACAACCATTATTCTCAGATTTAAATGAATAACCGTCTCGCATCAAACAAGATCCAGATATAATGTTCATGCTTAACGCTGGCACCAAATAACAATTATTCAGGTCTAAAATTAATCCCGAAGGTAGATGTAGAGATAGCATGCCGGCGGCGATCACATCGACTTTGGAACCATTTTCCACATGCATCGTCACCTCGTCCTTAGCTAATCTTCTCTCAATCTGTAGTCCCTGTTTCGAGTTGCAAATATTAGCAACAAAACCAGTATCAAATACCCAGGTGCTACTGCGAGCTCTCGTAAGGTACACATCAATAACATGTATATCACATATACCTTTGTTCACCTTGCCATCCTTCTTATCTGCCAAATACTTGGGGCAGTTCCGCTTCCAGTGACTAGTCTGTTTGCAGTAGAAGCACTTAGTCTCAGGCTTAGGTCCAGACTTGGGTTTCTTCTCTTGAGCAGCAACTTGTTTGCCGTTCTTTTTGAAGTTCCCCTTCTTCTTCCCTTTACCCTTTTTCTTGAAACTGGTGGGCTTATTGACCATCAACACTTGATGCTCCTTCTTGATTTCTACCTCTGCAGCCTTTAGCATTGCGAAGAGCTCGGGAATTGTCTTATCCATCCCTTGCATATTATAGTTCATCACGAAGGTCTTGTAGCTTGGTGGAAGTGATTGAAGAATTCTGTCAATGACACTATCATCCGGAAGATTAACTCCTAGTTGAATCAAGTGATTGCAGTACCCAGACATTCTGAGTATATGTTCACTTACAGAACTATTCTCCTCCATCTTGCAGCTGTAGAACTTATTGGAGACTTCATATCTCTCAATCCGGGAATTTTCTTGAAATATCAACTTCAACTCCTGGAACATCTCATATGCTCCATGATGTTCAAAACATCGTTGAAGTCCCGGTTCTAAGCCGTAAAGCATGGCACACTGAACTATCGAGTAGTCATCAGCTTTGCTCTGCCAGATGTCCTTAACGTCATCAGTAGCATCTGCAGCAGGCCTGGCACCCAGCGGTGCTTCCAGGATGTAATTCTTCTGTGCAGCAATGAGGATAATCCTCAAGTTACGGACCCAGTCCGTGTAATTGCTACCATCATCTTTCAACTTTGCTTTCTCAAGGAACGCATTAAATTTCAACGGAACAACAACACGGGCCATCTATCTACAACAACATAGACAAGCAAAATACTATTAGGTACTAAGTTCATGATAAATTTAAGTTCAATTAATCATATTACTTAAGAACTCCCACTTAGATAGATATCCCTCTAATCATCTAAGTGATCACGTGATCCAAGTCAACTAAACCATAACCGATCATCACGTGAAATGTAGTAGTTTTCAATGGTGAACATCACTATGTTGATCATATCTACTATATGATTCACGCTCGACCTTTCGGTCTCAGTGTTCCGAGGCCATATCTGTATATGCTTGGCTCGTCAAGTTTAACCTGAGTATTCTGCGTGTGCAATACTGGCTTGCACCCGTTGTATAAGAACGTTGAGCTTATCACACCCGATCATCACGTGGTGTCTTGGCATGACGAACTTTTGCGATGGTGCATACTCAGGGAGAACACTTGTACCTTGAAATTTTTAGTGAGAGATCATCTTATAATGCTACCGTCAATCAAAGCAGAATAAGATGCATAAAGGATAAACATCACATGCAATCAATATAAGTGATATGATATGGCCATCATCATCTTGTGCCTTTGATATCCATCTCCAAAGCACCGTCATGATCACCATCGTCACCGGCGCGACACCTTGATCTCCATCGTAGCATCGTTGTCGTCTCGCCAACTATTGCTTCTATGTAACAGCCCCAAAATTTGGTTATCAATTTTTGTGCTGTTATTCCTTCCTGGCACTCATCTTCAAAATTTTCTCCTGAGTTTGCTGGATGACTCTGAGAAATTTTGTCATTTCCAACCTTTCAAAACTTTGTTCATGTCTTTTTCAGTGGGCAAGCCCTCATTTGCATCAGCTCAAATCCTTTCAAACCCTAATTCCAAATTTTTGGAATTTGGATATGCCCTTTGTAATTACAAAGGAGCCATCATTTTCCTTGATCTGTTGATCATTCCATTTGTTCCCAGAGACCACTCTACCTTTCTGAACCTTGGATATGCAAAAATATTGCTAAGTCCCATGCAATATTTTTGAATTATGATTTATTCCTTTTCTTGCCTTTTTGAGGAATAAAATCCAAAGGCATAGCTAGCCATCTCCTAAATTCATGAGGATTGGTGGAGTTGATACTTATGCCTAATCCAAGCTCTGGCAAGTATATTGACCAGAATTAAATAAGGAAAAATTGCCTTTTCCTATTTAATGCCAATATTGCATTTCTGCCAATTTCCAAAGGAACTACTATTTTTATAGTAGAGAAAATCCCCACATAAATTGTGGAGCTTTTCCTTGCTATATAATCACTATTTCCATCCTAATATCATGTTCCTCAGTTCAAAAATTTGGCACATGATCCAATGCAAGTTTCTGCCTTCTCTGAAATTTTGCAAAGGAAGTGTTGTATTCCTAACTCCAATTGAGCTATAATTTGGCAGGGTGATTAACATTGTTAAATAACCTATGAATTCCAAATATGAGCTCAATCCCCTCATCCTAGCTCCTTGTGCAATTTTTCAAAGTTTCTAACCAGAATGTAACTTTGTTAAGGAAGTACCTTCATAGAGTTTACAAATGGGATGAAACTTTTCCATCCTCTCAAGTGTCTCAAATCATTAGCCTCCACCCAATTTCAGTTCATTTCATTGAACTATGTGAGCAAAGGAGCAATGCTTGGTTTCTGTCCAATTTTTCAGTTTGTGATGCAAGTGCATTTTATCTTGCTCCATTATGGATGAAAATATTCCCAGGGCTTCTAATATCCATATAAGCTATCAAGATTTGGGCTCATTTCATCTAGCCAATTGCCCTGAGGATTTTTCTGAAGTTTTTGGACAGAAATGATAGCTGTGAAGGAAGTACCATTTTGGTGAGTCCATTTGGTATGAAATTTTTACAGCATCATTGTATGTCCAAATCATCAAGATTTGCCAAGTTTTATCCTAATCCATCACTCCTAGTGAGTGCTTCATCATGATTCAGTTTCTGGGTCAGATTTGGTGGTTGTACAGCAACTATGGTAAATAGTTGTCCATTTTTACCTCAAAACTCCCAGCACCATAGTCCTTTCTACCCTAAGCCTCCTAGACAACATTTTTACCTTTTACTCTGTCCGGTTTAACCTTTGGTGTGTGGCCAAGTTTGCAACAACAAACTTCTGGAGATCGCTTTACTCAGATCAGTTTGTCTCTGCCCGTTTCCTTACCATGGTAATACTCCACGCTGGAAGGACTACGCGATAGACATGAACTTACATCAGTAAAAGCCCCAGAGAGCGCCATGTCAGTGGTGACTACGGGGGCAACCAGCCAAAATGGTGGTCTAGCCACTGTTCTCGTCGGCAGCGCTGCTCCGGCCGTCTCTGGCCTCGCCTTTAAAGCCCAACAGTTCCCTCTCGGCGTCCTCTTCCCTCTAGACCTCTGGCCCCCTTCGTTTTCTTCTTCGGTGAGCCGTGCCAACGCTCGAACAGTGCGTGCCCGTGGGCTCGTCCTCTTTCCTCGCCGATGTTCGCTTCCTCCTCTTGTTCTCGAGCCTTGCTCGTCTCCGTGAGCCTCTGGCGCTCGTTCTCACCCTCCTCATCGCCTTCCCGTGCACCCCCGTGACTACTGCGGCCGACAGAGCCGTGGCTAGACTCGCTCGGCGGTGACCGGCTCGGTGCTCCCCGCCTCGGCTATTTATAGCCCGTCTGCGACCCTCCCCGAGCAAGCTAGCTCTCTCAAACCCCTCCCCCTCCCGCCAGAACACTCCAGTGCCCGAGCCCGACCAAAGCCCTCGCCGGAGCACTCGGATTTCTAGCGAGCCCATCGCTCGGCCTCCGTGCCAAACCCCTCCCTCCAGCCGTCCCATGCCCCGTCCGAACCCTCCACTAGATGCGCCACTCTTCGGCGGCCCTTCCTGACCCCTCGCCCGTCCGTGTCCCCCACCGGAGCCCCGTGTCCACCGGAGGCCGAAGCCCCTCTCCGCCGCGGGCCGGGTGGCTCCCTGTCCAGTGCTCGTCGCCGGCAACGGAGACTACCCCGGGGTGCGCCTCCTCCTCCTGAACCCGTGGGTAGGTCGCCCGTCGCCTACCGTGGCCGGACGCGCCGGCGAGCGCCGTCGGGGCTGGCGTTCCCACTCGGCCAGGCGCGCGTCGAGCGGGAGGAGGAAGAAGCTAGGCCAGGCGGGCCCCTCCTCGCGCGGCCCCACCTGTCGGCGACCGACGGGCCTGGCCCAGTGCCAGCGTGGATAAGTGGCGACGCCCCGCCGCGCAGCCGCTTTCCGTACGCGAAAGCATATTTCAGGAAGTGCGCTTTCAGTCGCCGAAAGCGTATTCTTCCTCTTCTTCGTGCTAGAATGCGCTTTCCTCTCTGGAAAGCATCTTTCTGAGAAAGACGCGATCTGTTTTTCTGCCAGGGCCCAGTTTGTAATGATTTTCTTTACCGATAGGTCCCTGGTAGTTAAACAGTCATATCTTTTTACCCGTAGCTCCGAATCAGGTGATTCCAAAGCCCACGTCTTTGTTTCGTCGAGCCCGTTCTGTTGATGTCATGTTCATAATATTTTCACCCAGTGAAAATGACCATTTTGCCCTTGCCCGTAAACAGCCCCCTCCGAGAGAGAACTGTTTCCGGCAAATCTTTCCGCGATCGTTTCTCACTTCTTTCCGGAGTATATGTCGACCCCCAGGCAAGCCAACCTCTTATCATGAGTGCCAAACTTGCATGTTGACTTTGCTTGCACCTTGTGTGTGTAGTTGCAGTTGGTTCTTATTGTTTTCGTTTGCAGTTATTCCATTATGCTTATCATGCATGCTTATATTTTCTTGATATCTTTGCCATGCTAATTAAAATGTTATCATTAATAATGCCATGTCACTACTCTACTTTATTTGCATGTCATCGTTATAAAATGTTATGAGGATTGTAATGCACCTTTGATATGCTATTACCTGGTATTGTCATGTTCTTTATGCTATAGTTGTGCACTTGAGAAGTTCAATATTTTGTTCATGCATTTGTATGCTTCATGCTCATTGTTGCATTCATGTTCTTGATGATGGAGAAGGAATTAAAATGACTTAATAATGATAAACCTCCTCCGTCATCGATGGGGTCGAGTCATAGTGCCACCAAATCAAACTTTTTCAGTGCAGCCACATTTGCCTTGTGGGAAGGCCTTAATGCGATCTATTGTCGTCCCTCTCGTCGGTGCCTCCAACTAGGGAAGGTTATGGGCATGCTTAACCTGATCAGGTAGGCAGACATAACCTTGTGTGCCCGTTGTTAAATTTTTGGTACCGGTCCCCGTGAGGGACGTTTTGGCCACGACGGTGGTCGGTGTGTCTTTGGTAGACACGGGGCCACCCAGGACTAGCCCAATTGGGAGTGGGTCGGAGTGGCCGGGAGAGTGTCATGGCAGTAGGTCGGTTTCGTCGGAATGCCGTTGGTCCACCCAAATGGGAGTGCGAGGCCATGGGTTCCGTGGTGTGGGTACAGTGTGCTACCTCTACAGAGTGTATATTAAGTCTATCGATAGCAACAGTTCGTAGTAGGTCCCACTATCAGGTCTTGGTTGAAATGGAGGATAAACCTGAAATAATTAAGTTGGTAAATAAATTTGTGATAACAAAAATATGGTGCTGGTCGTGAGAAGTCACGACGATGTTTTGATACGATCACGAGACGAGGTCTCGGTGAGTGTTGGAGACCAAGGGTTGGTCGTGGTTGTGATCGCCGGAAAGATCACCGTTCGGTTGCGAGGCAACCCGTTGGTAAGAGAGTCCGCGTGACTTGGTGTACAAGTTGAGCTGCATTGCATGAGTAATAGGTTGCATTTAAAAACCAAGGCAGAACAGAAGATGATTGTATAAGGTTAACATGCCATGTCTGCAATTGGATATTATTGGTAGTTTATTTTTAGCATAATTTCATGATGCTATGCCATGCTTTGATTGATATGTTAATTTATGCCATGACTAAGCTGATATGATATGTTTTGCCTTTGCCATGTTAGAAGCATGATCTGATATGCCATGTTATTGCCATGTTAGCAGATGCTATGATTTTTGTTCATGCTTAGTTGATTTTTATCATGCCATGTTTAGTAATTGATATGAGATAGGTTGTTGCATGCGCTCGGGTCTTGCTTTGTCTTCTGCTTGGTTGGATGCTATGTATTTGGTTGTCTTGCAAGTACATTCAATGTACTGACCTGGCGTGTCATGCCAGTTTTGTAGGTCGTACCCGAGTTGTTGTCCTGATCCGTCGTGCTAGGCCGTAACCTTGCTAGTCCTGTGAGTTGTGGAGCCCAACCAGAGTTGTTATGCTGCCAAATCAAGACTTCCGCCGCCATTTTTAATAGACTTCCGCTGCCATTTAAATAGCGTAGGGCTATGCCAGATGATTGTATTCATCAATGATGTAAGCTTATGCACATGTATTTGATGAATATTATTGTACCTGGAATGTTGTATTATGGACCTGTCGTGTGTCCGGTGTTATCCTGGGCTGACGTACGAAGCCCCCCTGCCCCATGCGGATCGGGGTGCCACATTCTATGACTATCGCTACCGCTTAGTGATAAAGTAAAGCAATTATATGGCGATTGCATTTCATACAATAAAGCGACAACCATATGGCTCCTGCCAGTTGCCGATAACTCCATTACAAAACATGATCATCTCATACAATAAAATATAGCATCATGCCTTGACCATATCACATCACAACATGCCCTGCAAAACAAGTTAGACATTCTCTACTTTGTTGTTGCAAGTTTTACGTGTCTGCTACGGGCTGAGCAAGAACCGTTCTTACCTACGCATCAAAACCACAACGATAGTTCATCAAGTTAGTGTTGTTTTAACCTTCAACAAGGACCGGGGGTAGTCACACTCGGTTCAACTAAAGTTGGAGAAACTGATACCCGCCAGCCACCTATGTGCAAAGCACGTCGGTAGAACCAGTCTCACGTAAGCATACGCGTAATGTCGGTTCGGGCCGCTTCATCCAACAATACCGCTGAACCAAAGTATGACATGCTGGTAAGCAGTATGACTTGTATCGCCCACAACTCACTTGTGTTTCTACTCGTGCATATAACATCTACGCATAAACCTGGCTCGGATACCACTGTTGGGGAACGTAGTAATTTCAAAAAAATTCCTACGCACACGCAAGATCATGGTGATGCATAGCAACGAGATGGGAGAGTGTCGTCTACGTACCCTCGTAGACCGTAAGTGGAAGCGTTATGAAAACACGGTTGATGTAGTCGTACGTCTTCACGATCGACCGATCCATAGTACCGAACATACGACACCTCCGTGTTCAGCACACGTTCAGCTCGGTCACGTCCTACGAACTCACGATCTAGTAGAGCTTCCAGGAAGAGCTTCGTTAGCATGATGACGTGGTGAAGGTGTTGATGAAGCTACCGACGTAGGGCTTTGCCTAAGCACTGCTACGATATGACCGAGGTGGATTATGGTGGAGGGGGGCACCACACACGACTAAGAGATAAATGATCAATTGTTGTGTCTCCAAGGGGTGCCCCCCTCCCCGTATATAAAGGAGTGGAGGAGGGGGAGGGAGCCGGCCTCCTATGGCACGCCCCATGAGGAGTCCTACTCCCACCGGGAGTAGGACTCCCCCCTTCCAAGTAGGAGTAGGAGAGGAGAAGGAAGGGAGAGAAGGAGAGAAGGAAAGGGGGGCGCTGCCCCCCTCCTTGTCCAATTCGGACTAGAGGGGGAGAGGGCACATGGCTGCCCTGTCCGCCCCTCCTCTTCTCCCACTAGGGCCCATTAGGCCCAATATACTCCCCGAGGGGTTCCGGTAACCCCCCGGTACTCCGGTATATGTCTGAAACCTCCCGAAACACTTCCGGTGTCCGAACATAGTCGTCCAATATATAGATCTTTATGTCTCGACCATTTCGAGACTCCTCATCATGTCCGCGATCATATCTGGGATTCTTAACTACCTTCGGTACATCAAAACACAAAAACTCACAATACCGATCATCACAGAACTTTAAGCATGTGGACCCTACGGGTTCGAGAACTATGTAGACATGACCGAGACACGTCTCCGGTCAATAACCAATAGCGGAACCTGGATGCTCATATTGGTTCCTACATATTATGGCACCCCGATCCGCAATGGAGCAGGGGCCTTTGCGCGTCAGCCCAGGATAACACCTGACGCATGACAAGTCCATAATACAGCATTCCAGGTACAAGAATATTCATCAATTACAGGTATAGAAGATTACATCATTGATGAAATACAATTATCTGGCATAGCCCTTATGCTACTTAAATGGCAGCGGAAATCACTTTAAATGGCGGCGGAAGTCTTGGTTTGGGCAACATAACGACTCTGGCTGGGCTCCACAACTCATAGGACTGGCAAGGTTACGACCTAGCACGATGGGTCAAGAGAACACTTCGGGTATGACCTACAAAACTGGCATGACACGCCAGGTCAGTACATTGAATGTACTTGCAAGACAACCAAATACATAGCATCCAAACAAGTAGAAGACAAGGCAAGAACCAAGTGCATGCAACAACCTATCTCATATCAATTACTAACACATGGCATGTTAAAGATAATTAAGCCCGAACAACATCATAGCATCTGCTAACATAGTACTATCATGGCGTATCAAAACATGCTCCTAACATGGCAATAGCAAAACATAGCATATCATCTCAATCATGGCATAATCAATCCAAGCATGGCATGTCATCATGAAACTATGCTGAAAATAAACTACCGATCATATTTAATGCAGACATAACATGTTAACTTCATGCAGCCATCTTCTGTTTTGCCATGGTTCTTAAATGCACATAACCATGTATTACTCATGCAATGCAACCAAACTTATGCACTGAGTCCCTCAGATTCTCTTACCAACAGGTTGCCTCGCAACCAAGCGGTGATCTTTCTGGCGATCACAACCACGACCAACACTTGGTCTCCAACAGTGATCCTTCCGGCGATCACAACCATGACCATCAATTGGTCTCCAACATTTACCGATACCTCGTCTCGTGATCATATCAAAATATTGACTATCTCATAGTCCAAATCACCACATTCTTGTTATCACATTAATTTACTTAATTATTTCAGGTTTATCCTCCATTTCAACCAAGACCTGATAGTGTGACCTACTATGAACTGTGTTACTATCAATAGACTTCATAAACACTCTGCAGAGGTAGCGCACTGTACCCACACCATGGAACCCATGGCCTTGTCATCCCATTTGGGTGGACCAACGGCATTTTGACGAAACCGACATACTGCCATCACACTCTTCCGACCACTCCGACTCACTCCCCACTGGGCTAGTCCTGGGTGGCCCCGTGTCTACCAAAGACACAACGACCACCGTCATGGTCAAAATTTAAACTGTCCCACACGGGGACACGATACCAAAATCTCAACAGCAGGCACACAAGGTTAGGTCCGCCTACCTGATCAGGCTAGCGCGCTCCCATAACCTTCCCTCTTTGGAGGCACCGGCGAGAGGCACGCCAATAGATCGCATTAAGGCCTTCCCGTAAGGCAAAATGTGGCTGCACTGAAAAAGTTCGATTTGGTGGCACTATGACTCGATCCCATCGATGACGGAGGAGGTTTGATATTATTAAGTCAATTTATTAGCTTCTCCATCATCATGAACATGGATGCAAAATGCACATGCATCATACAAATGCTTTAATAAAATACCGAACTTCTCAAGTGAACAACTATGGCATAAAGAACATGACAATACCAAGTACTAGCATATCAACGGTGCATTACAATCATCATAGCAATAATAATGGCCACTAAGAATACAAAGGCACATGTCACGCACAAAATCATCCATATATAAGTCCTAAAATTCCAAGAAATATCAATAATAACATTTTAATTAGCATGGCAAAAGATATTATGAAAACATAAGCATGCATGATAATCATAACAGAATAACTGCAGATGAAAACAGTAAGGAGTGACTATAACTACACACACACAAGGTGCAAGCAAAGTCAACATGCAAGTTCGGGGCTCATGATAAGAGGTTGGCTTGCCTGGGGTCGACAAATACTCCGGGAAGAAGTGTGAAACGATCGCGAAAAGATTTTTCAGAAACAGTTCTCTCTCGGAAGGGGCTGTTTATGGGCAAGGGAAAAATGGTCATTTTCAGAATGTGAAAACATCAAGAATATGGTCCCATCTAAAAGGGTTCGACGAACAGAGAAATTGAGCATTGGAATCACCTCATTCGGAGTTACGAGCCCAAAGTTGTGGCCGTTCGCTTTTTAGGTAGAAAAGCAACTAAAGCAGTGAACGTTCACAAAATAAACACTTCGGCCGGCTGAGCTAAAAAAGAGAAAGCGCCTTTGAGGAAATACGTTTCCACAGAATAGAAAACCTATTTTAGGAAATACGTCTTTGGCTAAGGAAATCATAAAGGGCTGGGGGCGTCTCCACTTATCTGACCTGGCATCACCTTCTCGCCGACAAGTGGGGTCGCACGGTGTGGGGCTCGCCTAGCCTGGCCTTCTTCTTCCTCCCGCACGGGAGCGAGCGTGGCCGAGGGGGGAGGTCGCCCCGATGGCGGTCGCCGACGGGTCCGGCCATCTTTCGGGTCGTGCGACCTACCGAAATGCGCAGGACGGGGAGGCGCATCTCGGGGTGGTGGTTACTGCCGCCGGCGAGCTTCGCAGCGGCCGTAGCAGGGCGTGCGGCGGAGCAGAGCTTCGGTCGCTGGTGATGTGGGGGCTACGATGGAGGAGAGGAGAGTTCGAGGCCACGAGAAGGCTCACTGGAGCATGGGGAATGCAGTGGTGGTGGAGGAACGGCGAGGAGAGTGAAAGTGCAACTATCCCTGGGTGGTTTTGGTAATTCCTAACAACATATAGCTCATTGAGCTAACATTATTCCAAGATTAATATTTCAGGAAAATCTCAATGAATGGCATGGCATGGATGAGGAAAGTGGATCCCTCAAAATTCTAAGGACAAAAAGTTTGGCTCAAGCTTGAAGCTCAAGACTTTACATTTTATATTTTAGTGATCCAAGATCACATTGAGTCTATAGGAAAAGCCAATACTATCAAGGAGGGATGAGGTGTTGCTTAATGGCTTGCTTTCTCAAAATGCTTAGTGATATGCTCCAAAATCCTCAACTACCTTCCCACATCCACATATGACCTAAACCAAAAGCCAAACTCGGCCCCACCGATTCTTTCTATCCGGCGCCACCGAGTTTCAAATGTCATAGCCACTCCACAAACCCTAGGCAAATCGGTCTCACCGATAGGGATCTCGGTCTCACCGAGATGGGATTGTAATCTCTCTGTTTCCCTTCGTAACGTTTCGGTCTTACCGAGATGAGCGATCGGTCCCACCGAGATTGCAATGTAAACTCTCTATTTCCCTTTTGTAACACTTCGGTCTCACCGAGATGAGCGAATCGGTCCCACCGAGTTTACCTGACCAACTCTCTGGTTAGCTTATTACCAAAATCGGTCCCACCGAGTTTGTGTAATCGGTCACACCGAGATTACGTTATGCCCTAACCCTAACCATATCGGTCCTACCGAGTTGCATCTCAGTCCCACCGAAAATCCTAACGGTCACTAGGTTTGCTGAATCGGTCCGACCGAGTTTAACCATTCGTTCCCACCGAGCTTGGCAAATTGTGTGTAACGGTTAGATTTTGTGTGGAGGCTATATATACCCCTCCACCCACTCTTCATTCATGAAGAGAGCCATCAGAACATACCTACACTTCCAATACACATTTTCTGAGAGAGACCACCTACACTTGTGTTGAGGTCAAGATATTCCATTCCAACCATATGAATCTTGATCTCTAGCCTTCCCCAAGTTGCTTTCCACTCAAATCTTCTTTCCACCAAATCCAAATCCTGTGAGAGAGTTGAGTGTTGGGGAGACTATCATTTGAAGCACAAGAGCAAGGAGTTCATCATCAACACACCATTTGTTACTTCTTGGAGAATGGTGTCTCCTAGATTGGCTAGGTGTCACTTGGGAGCCTCCGACAAGATTGTGGAGTTGAACCAAGGAGTTTTTAAGGGCAAGGAGATTGCATACTTCGTGAAGATCTACCGCTAGTGAGGCAAGTTCTTCGTGGGCGACGGCCGTGATGGAATAGACAAGGTTGCTTCTTCGTGGACCCTTCGTGGGTGGAGCCCTCCGTGAACTCGCGCAACCGTTACCCTCCGTGGGTTGAAGTCTCCATGAACATGGATGTACGCTAGCACCACCTATCGGAACCACGACAAAAACATCCGTGTCTCCAATTGCGTTTGAATCCTCCAAACCCTTCCCTTTACATTTTTGCAAGTTGCATGCTTTACTTTCCGCTGCTCATATACTCTTTTGCATGCTTGCTTGAATTGTGTGGAGATTGCTTGACTTGTGCTAAGATAGCTAAAATCTGCCAAGAACTAAAATTGGGAAAAGGCTAGATTTTTATTTGGTTAAGTAGTCTAATCACCCCCCTCTAGACATACTTTTCATCCTACAAGTGGTATCAGAGCTTTGGTCTCCATTTGCTTTGATTTCCATAGCTTTTGGCGGTCATAGCCTTGGTTTCACAACCTAGGAGAGTATGGCGTCTAGCGAGGGAAATTATCACCATAGAGGTCCTTACTTTGATGGCACTAATTTTGCTAGTTGGAAGCATAAGGTGAAAATGCATATTCTTGGACATAACCCCGCTGTTTGGGCTATTGTGTGTATTGGCTTGCAAGGTGAATTCTTTGACGGGAAAGAACCGAACCGTGAAGCCACCGCAGAAGAGTTGAAAATGCTGCAATACAACGCTCAAGCTTGTGATATCCTCTTCAACGGATTGTGCCCCGAAGAATTCAGCAAAATCAGCCTTCTTGAGAATGCAAAGGAAATTTGGGATACTTTGATTGATATGCACGAAGGTACCGACTCCGTCAAGGAATCCAAATTGGATGTGCTTCAAAGTCAACTTGACAAGTTCAAAATGAAGGATGGTGAAGGTGTTGCTGAAATGTATTCTAGGCTTGCTCTTATCACAAATGAGATTGCCGGCTTAGGGAGTGAAGAGATGACCGATAGATTCATCATCAAGAAGATCCTAAGAGCCCTGGATGGAAAATATGATACCATGTGCACATTGATCCAAATGATGCCAAATTACAAAGATCTCAAGCCAACGGAAGTCATCGGAAGAATTGTTGCTCATGAGATGTCACTCAAGGATAAAGAGGAACTTCACAACAAATCAAGTGGTGCTTACAAAGCCTCATGTGAAGCCCCCACATCATCGAGTGAGAAACAAACCTTCAATGAAGAATTGAGCTTAATGGTGAAGAACTTCAACAAGTTCTACAAGAGTAGAAGCAAAGAGAGAAGCTCCAAGTCAAGGTCCTACAATGACAAATCTTCTAGTCGAGAGCGAAACTGCTACAATTGTGGAAGGCCCGGACACTATTCCAATGAGTGTACGGCCCCCTACAAGAGAAGAGAAGATTCTCCCAAGAGAAGAAGTAGAAGAGAAGAATCACCATCTAGAGAAAGAAGGAGTAGAGATGATCGTTATGAACGAAGACCCTCACGGAGAAGCAAGGATTCGGAAAGAAAGGACAAGTCATCAAGGAGCTACACAAAATGAAGACATCAAGCTCATGTTGGTGAATGGGTATCCGGCTCCGACTCCGACAACCACTCCAAGAGAAGCTATCACTCCGACTCCGAATATACTCAAGATGAAGGTGTTGCCGGTCTAGCACTTGTGACAACCAACTCCTACGACATATTTGACTCACCAAATGAAGGAGTTGGAACATGCTTCATGGCTAAAGGCCCAAAGGTATCACACCCGAGTATGTTGATTTCAATAGTGATGAAGATGACTTGTTAGGTGATGATGATTTACTTGTTGACAACTCTAGTGATGAATACTGTGATGAAACGTCAATTAATCATGCTAATCAAGATAAATCGAATGACAATGATAAGGAGAAGATTGAGTCTCTAACTAAAGAACTAAACACTCTTAAGTTAGCTCATGAAACTACCTTAGGAGATCATCGAGAACTTTTAAGGACTCATGAGAAATTACGCTTTGAAAAGCTCAACCTTGAGCAAGAGCATGAGTTCTTAAAAGCAATCAATGATGATCTTTGTAAGAAAAGTTCTTCTTACATTTCCAAGCGTTTACTCTTATCCACTTACATGCCTCAAGTCAAGTCTAGTAACAAGAACAAGAAAGATTCTTCCTCTAGTAGTAACAATAATCATGCTAAATCCAATATTGTTGCTTCTAGTAGTTCTCTTGATTCCACTAATGATTCTCTTAGACAAGCTACACTTGAGCAAGAAAATAGCTTATTGAAGGGAATTACAGAGAAAGGTGTTTACAAGAGACTTGCCGGAAGTAAGCAATTCGAGGAAATTGTACGCAAGCAAGGAAGGCACCGGAAGAATCAAGGTGTTGGTTTTGAACGAAAGTTCAATGCCAATGGAGTTGAGTGGGAAGAATATCAATACCCCAAGACGAAGTTTGTTCCTCAACAAGAGAAGTATGATCCTACTTCTTTCAAAGGGACACAAGCTCAAGATGATCTTCCACCACAAGACCACAAGCAAAAAGGCAAGGACAAGCTTCAAGAGGAAATTGATGCATTTGAAGAAGCTCCTAAGGCCTTGGTCAAGTGGGTTCCCAAGACTACTTCAAGTTCCACTTCATCAAGTACAACTACAACACCGAGGATTCCCATCAAGATGGTGTGGATCTCAAAGAAGAAGAACTAGAGAGTTCTTGAGGGTGACTCCGCCAACATACTTCACTCTTATCATCTTGGCAAGAACAAGTGCAATCAACTTCCACATCTTGCACTAGTTCAAGGAGTCACAAACCCTCTTATTGGTAAGACAAGGGACAAGGTAACCTAAAAGCTTTCATAGACATCATCTTGTGTGTGCATCACTTTATGTCTATGGATATCCTTGTTTGTTCCTTGTGGGACTAACCCGTGTAGGTATTGAAAGTGCAACTCACTCCAATGGATAGCTTCAAATGATCTACATCAACATTGAGCATCCACATCTTCAACATCTACATGAAGTCATCATCGACAAAACCCAAGGTTACTTCATCCCTCTTAGGGGGGATCTCACATCTAGGGGGAGCTTTACTCTAAGAATTGAGCTAAAGCAACTCTAATGGTGTGAACACAACAATGCTTTATGTAAAAGTGGTAACCCCACTTGTGCTTAAACGATGAGTATGACCTATGATCAAATGTTCTCATTTGACTCCTAAGTCAATATACTCATATATAGATGACCTAGTCATCACAAATTGTTTGATAGATGCTAGAATTGGTTGTGCATGCTTTGCCACATATTTCAATTGCCATTTTATTGTGTGAGCATGTTGATTGCATATTTTACTCATTCGAGGACATCCACTTGTTTTTTTGATTGATTGGTTTTCTTTTCTTTTGCCAAGTGGATGGACAAGAATGCCTAAGAACCCTCTCTAGCTATCTATGCTTTTCTCGTCTCAAACTCTATTCATGCTACATCAAAAAATTTGATCAAGTCAGATTAGAACCACTCTGTGTGAGGAGCACTCGGAGTCCCCGATTCGTCATAGACTTAAACTTCCAAAACTTCTTTGTGCGTTTCGGTCTGACCGATTCATCCATTTCGGTCATACCGAGATCACTAAGTCGATCTAGGTTTTCAATCTCGGTGCAACCGATTTGAACCTTTCGGTCACACCGAGTTTCAGTAACTGCTTGCAGTTATGAATCTCGGTGCCACCGAGTTGTTCCACTCGGTCACACCGATAGGGTCGAGCTATATATATCCATGGGCAAATTTTTTGGAAATTTCTCCAAAGTCTTTTCGCCCGCGCTTAGCCCGCTCTGCCTCCAGGGTCTCCGGATCGTCTTCCTCGTCGCCAGCCGCCTCCTGCCGCTGGTCTCCACCGCCATCAACGGAAATCATTCCTGCCGTTGCCGCCGTAGCAAGTTCATCGCCGAACTAGGGTATGAACTTGATCACTGTGCTATCCTCATTCCGATTCCTAGCACATTGTGTTTGCCATGAATCTTTCCACGATTGAAACGATCTTATCCAGTCAAAACACTCCGTAGATTAGAGTTGAATTGAAAATTTAGGGTTAGGTTTCCGCCGAAACCATCTTGGACCATCCAAGTTGTGGAACTCGGTACCACCGATTCGGCTCAGGCCATTGCACATGAGATTCTCGGTCTGACCGAGAATTGAAAATCGGTGTGACCGAGTTCAGGACTTTGTGAAACCCTAGCAGTCTCGGTGCCACCAAACTATGACTCGGTTTGACCGAGTTCACTAGTTTAGGTTCCAATAGCTGCTTCGGTATCATCGAGTTTACAAATCGGTTGATCCGAAATGCTTTCTGTGGAAAACTAAAACTAAGTTTTTGACTCATTCTTTTGAAAAAACCTCTGCATTTTGTGATGCTCATCCACTCTATCTCATCTATATCTATTCACAGGGTCTGCTGTCAGTGTTTGCAATATGTCTGATCAGAGTGACAACCAGAACAAGTCAGAGGAGCAGGTTCACCTGAGTGAGGGCACTAGTCCCTCTAGCAGTTCAGATGATGGTAGCAGGAGCACCCCAAGCAACTTACCCAAAGCTGCCACCAGGGCCAGAAAGAAGAAGACCTCTGAATCTAAGGATGAAGACTATGTGGCAGTTGAGGATGAGGCAACTTCCAAGAAGAAAGTGGTTAAGAAGGAATATATCACTGCTGCTACCACCAAGCCAGGCATGAAGCAAAAGGTTCCTGCAAAGAGAATTCCAATGTCTAAGGCCAGAGCATCTACTCAAGTCCCTTTGGGATCTGAACCCAAAGAGGCTGTTGCAGAAGGGAAGAAGAGGAAGGAGAGGATCAAAAAGACCACTGCTAGAGTGCTTGGGAGATCCTCAATCATGAGAGATTCTGAAGAGGAAGAGGAAGAAGAGGTTGCTGCACCAGCACCCAAGGCACAAAAGCTGATGGGTGATGCTATAAAGTCAGGGGCTGCAACATCAAAGCCCAAAGAAGCACCCAAAGCAGCCTCCAAGCCCAAGAGTGCACCTAAGAGGAATACCAGGAGTATACCAGCTGCTGAGAAGAACAAGGCCCCAGTGCCTGAAGTTGCTGCTGATGAAGATGATGAAGGACAAGTCCTGAGGAAGCTCAAACCCAAAATCCCAGATCATAATGATGCTCATCCAGTAGCTGAGAACATGAAGATAAGTAAGGACTCAGGTCTGAGGCTATGGAGAGAGTCAGATCCATATGCCACCAGGAGAAGGACCGCTATTGATTACATGTTCCATACAAAGGAACAACAGGACTTCTATGAGACAGTGTTGCTTGACAAGAAGCCCATAGTGTGTGACATGAGATGGGTCGACTGGGACTACATCAAGGAGAATGAGGATCACTATCCAGGTGTACATGATAGTTTCAAGGCTTGTGGAGTCGATGAGTTTGTGGCTCAGAAGCTCACAAAATGGAATGATGAGCTCATCATGCAGTTCTACTCCACAACTCATTTCTACCCAGATGGAAGGATTGTCTGGATGTCTGAAGGTACGAGGTACCAGTCCACGGTTGCTGAATGGGCAAAGTTGATCAATGCCCCAAAAGAGAGTGAAGATGACTTGATGTCTATGCCAACAGGAAGAAGGATCACAACACAATGGCACACATGTACAAGGAGATCCCAGATGCTGCTCTTGAGACACATAAGTTTGGATCTGTACATTACCTTCTGTCAGGCTTGCCAACCATCAACTGGATCCTCAGGCACACTCTCTTTCCAAAGTCAGGTGATCACAAGATGAGCAGAGGCCATGCAATTAACTTGCTTCACATCTTTGATTTCCCACAGAAGTTCAAAGTCATGAGCCTAATAGTTGAAACTATCAAGAGGACAGCTGCAGATCAGAAGAGGAGTTGTGGGTATGCCCCACAGATCCAGGAGCTAATAAACTCCAAGATGGGCACTGGTACATATCTGCTGGACAAGGAGCACATGCCTATCTATCCAGACTTCAAGGACAACATTGTGGTTATGAATGAGGATGAACCATCTTCTGTGCACACACAAGCCAAGAAGGAGAAGGCAAAAGCTGAAAAGTCTGCAAGGATGCCAACTACTGAAGAAGCATCTCAGTATCTCCTGAAGAGCAAGCAAGATCAGCTTGGCTACCTGATTGCATCCACTCCGAGGATTGAGAAGGGACTGGCCACCCTGACTCAAAACCAGGAGAGCTTGGAAAGAATCATGGAGCAAAAATTCTATGACTTGGATGTGAAAGTAACTGAGATTCAGTCTGTTGTGGAGCAACTTCAAGATGATATGCAGGAGAGGAAGGGCAAAACAACCATTGATGCATTTGCCAGAGTGCCTAGAGCTCAGAGGTCTGCTGCAGTGCCTGTTCCAGACACTAGAGCCACTTCATCTGCACTAGCCACAGCTTCAGCGCAACCAGCTCCAGCACCAACTCCTTCAGCTCCATCCACATCAACTGAAGTCTTCATCCAAGGAGCCATCTCTACGCCACCAACTGAAGACCAAGCTTGAGAGACGTTTTAGTGCTATGCATTTTCTATGAACTTTTTGGTAACTTGTTGCTTAATGGCTTGCTTGCTCAAAATGCTTAGTGATATGCTCCAAAATCCTCAACTACCTTCCCACATCCACATATGACCTAAACCAAAAGTCAAACTCGGCCCCACCGATTCTTTCTATCCGGCGCCACCGAGTTTCAAATGTCATAGCCACTGCCACAAACCCTAGGCAAATCGGTCTCACCGATAGGGCTCTCGGTCTCACCGAGATGGGATTGTAATCTCTCTGTTTCCCTTTGTAACGTTTCGGTCTTACTGAGATGAGCGATCGGTCCCACCGAGATTGCAATGTAAACTCTCTGTTTCCCTTTTGTAACACTTTGGTCTCACCGAGATGAGTGAATCGGTCCCACCGAGTTTACCTGACCAACTCCCTGGTTAGCTTATTACCAAAATCGGTCCCACCGAGTTTGTGTAATCGGTCACACCGAGATTATGTTATGCCCTAACCCTAACCATATCGGTCCTACCGAGTTGCATCTCAGTCCCACCGAAAATCCTAACGGTCACTAGGTTTGCTGAATCAGTCCGACCGAGTTTAACCATTCGGTCCCACCGAGTTTGGCAAATTGTGTGTAACGGTTATATTTTGTGTGGAGGCTATATATACCCCTCCACCCACTCTTCATTCGTGAAGAGAGCCATCATAACATACCTACACTTCCAATACACATTTTCTGAGAGAGAACCACCCACACTTGTGTTGAGGTCAAGATATTCCATTCCAACCATATGAATCTTGATCTCTAGCCTTCCCCAAGTTGCTTTCCACTCAAATATTCTTTCCACCAAATCCAAATCCTGTGAGAGAGAGTTGAGTGTTGGGGAGACTATCATTTGAAGCACAAGAGCAAGGAGTTCATCATCAACACACCATTTGTTACTTCTTGGAGAGTGGTGTCTCCTAGATTGGCTAGGTGTCACTTGGGAGCCTCCGACAAGATTGTGGAGTTGAACCAAGGAGTTTGTAAGGGCAAGGAGATCGCCTACTTCGTGAAGATCTACCGCTAGTGAGGCAAGTTCTTCGTGGGCGACGGCCGTGATGGAATAGACAAGGTTGCTTCTTCGTGGACCCTTCGTGGGTGGAGCCCTCCGTGGACTCACACAACCGTTACCCTCCGTGGGTTGAAGTCTCAATCAACGTGGATGTACGATAGCACCACCTATCGGAACCACGACAAAAACATCCATGTCTCCAATTGCGTTTGAATCCTCCAAACCCTTCCCTTTACATTCTTGCAAGTTGCATGCTTTACTTTCCGCTGCTCATATACTCTTTTGCATGCTTGCTTGAATTGTGTGGAGATTGCTTGACTTGTGCTAAGATAGCTAAAATATGCCAAGAACTAAAATTGGGAAAAGGCTAGATTTTTATTTGGTCAAGTAGTCTAATCACCCCCCTCTATACATACTTTCGATCCTACAGAGAGCTCGGGATCACCGGAATCGGGCGAGACCCGAGGCGGCGGCTATGGCGAAGGTGGTGGTCAGAGAGGGGCTCCGGGCTCGGGGAGGGTGGTTGACTGCGAGGGAGCTCGGGGCTTGCTTATATAGCCGCGGGGAGGGCTCGATGAGGAGGGGAGGAGGTGGCATGCGGCAGGCGACGTGTCCGTGCGCCGGCGAGGGCGCATCGTCGGCAGGCGCGGCCAACGTTCATGGGAAGCGGTGGGAAGGCAACAAGGAGGAAGCAGACGCGGCGCAGAGGCTCACGGAGACGAGCAACGCTCGTGGACGAGAGGGAGAAGAAGACATAAGCGAGGAAGAAGACGATGGCTACAACGGCGCACTGTTTGGTCGTTGGCACGGCTCGCCGGAGAAGAAAATGAAAGGAGCCAGAGGTCCAGGGGGAAGACGACATCGAGGGGGAGCTATAGGACATTAATGGCGAGGCCAGAGCCGGTCGGAGCAGCGATGCCGACTCGAACAGTGGCTAGACCACCGTTTTGGGCTGGTTACACTCGTGGTCACCACGGTCAAGGCGCGCTGTGGGTTTTTTACTGATGCCAGCTCATGTCTACCGCGTAGTCCTTCGAAGAGAGAGTGTTACTGCGGTAAAGAAACGAGCAAAGACACAGGGAGTAAAGTAAACTAAGCTCGACAAGTTTGCTGTTGCAAACTTGACCACATCCTAGAGATAAAACCAGAGGAGTTAAAAGATAAAATAGATGTCTGAGAGGCTTAGGGTAGAAAGGACTACGGTCGTGGAAATTATGAGGTAAAATGGACAACTATTTACCATAGTTGCTGTACAACTATCAAATCTGACCCAGAAACAGAATCATGAAGAAGCACTCACTAGGAGTGATGGATTGGGCTAAAACTTGGCAAAGCCTGATGATTTGGACATACCATGATGATGTAAAACTTTCATACCAAATGGACTTGCCAACATGGTGCTTGTTTCACAAACATCTCCTTTGTCCTGAAACTTGAGAAAATTCCTCAAGGCAAATGGCTAATTGAGATGAGCCAAAACCTTGTGGAGATGGATCATATGGATAGGAGAAGGTCTGGGAAAAGTTTCAGCCATAATGGAGCAAGATAAAATATACTTGCTTCACAAACTGAAAGTTTTGACAAAAACCAAGAATTGCTCCTGTGCTCACATAGTTCAATGAAATGAACTGAATTTGGGTGTAGGCTAATGATTTGAGATAATCGGGAGGATGGAAAAGTTTCATCCAATTTGGAAACTCTATGAAGGTACTTCCTTCACAAAGTTTTCTTCTGGTCAGGAACTTTGAAGAAATTGCACAGGGAGCCAGGTTGAATGGATTGAGCTCATATTTGGCATCCGTGGGTTATTTATCCATGTTAATCACCCTGACAAATTGCAGATCAATTTGAATTAGGAATAAAGCACTTCCTTTGCAAAATTTCAGAGAAGGCAGAAACTTGCATTGGATCATGTGCTCCATTTTTGATCTGTGGAACATGAGATAAGGATGGAACTAGTGATTATATAGCAAGGGCAAGCTCCACAATTTATGTGGGAATTTTGCTATAAAAATGGTAGTTCCTTTAGAAAGTGGCATAAATGCAATATTGGCATTAAATAATAAAATGCAATTTTCCTTATTTAATTATGGCCAATATATTTGCGAGAGCTTGGATTAGGCATAAGCTTCAACTCCACCAATTCTCATGAATTTAGGAGATGGCTAGTTATGCCTTTGGATTTTATTCCTCAGAAAGGCAAGAAAAGGAATAAATCACAAATGAAAAATATTGCATAAGACTTAGAAATATTTTTGCATATCCAAGGATTGGGAGGATAGGAGGATCTCTGGGAACAATTGGGAGGATCAACAGATCAGGGAAAATGATGGCTCCTTTGTATGCACAAAGGGCATATCCAAGTTCCAAAAATTTGGAATTAGGGGTTGAGAGGGTTGAGATGAACCAAATGAGGGCTTGCCCACTGACCAATACATGAGAAAGGTTTTTGGGAAAGGTTGAAGATGGCAAGAATTGTCAGAGTCATCCAGCAAGCTCAGGAGAAATCTTTGAAAAATGAGTGCCAGGAAGGAATAACAGCAACAATAATTGATAACCCAATTTTGGGGCCGTTACAACTCTTCCCCCTTAAAAAGAATCTCATCCTCGAGATTTCTAGGGTTACAGTATAGTTGAAACGATAATCACTCCAGGGAAAAACCTCGGGGTTAATTTTTAACCCTTTGGTTAAATTCAAACGAGATGGGGGGCACCGATAATTGGTACACCCGGGGAGGGATATGGCAAACCTGGATATACCCACCGCTAGGGGCACTCGAGATCAGACTCCCGAAAAATACTGGATGCACCCAATGAACAGTGGTTTCACCTGCTGACACGTGGGCCCAGGGCCCACTGATAGCCTCCTTCTTCTACCTCCGGTTTGCTTCTTCTTCTTCATTGCTGCTCCACATGCGGCGTGGCACAGCGCGCATCTAGCTCCTAGGGCAATGAGGACCCTAGTGCTGTAGTGCCCGGCGTGCACGACACCGGTGCAGCGAGCACTCACGTCGCGGGCCAGCGCCTTGTCGGCACTGCTCGCGGATTTGCCTCCTGGACGCCGGTGATCGAGCGACGAGAGGTTCTCCTGGACCTCACTCACCGTACACCGGGGTTGGGATATAAAAGACGGCAGCGCGGCTCTCCTCCAGCACACCAGCACAATGCCGCTCTACTACCTCTTTGGTTTGGACGAGATCGAGCCGAGCTCCTTTGGCGAAGAAATGTTCTTGGCGGCGCTGTGGTTGTTCCTCGCGGCGCTGCTGGGAACGCTCATTGGCTCGTCAATCCTCCTGCTGATACTCATCAGGAATGATTGGGCTCGGGAGAACGCGCGGTTGGGTGCGGGTGCTCGAGATGCAGGTGAAGATGGTGCACTGCGTGGTCCTCCGCCATGCTTGATCCTCCGTCGCTTTGCGCCGGCGGAGTAATCGCGTGTGGCGGTGGAGCGGGGTGGTGACTTGCCTGTGCCACGCAAGGCACATAAGATGGTGGGGATGGGGTCCAGGTGCAGGGGAGGTGGCTGCGCCAGCTCGGCATCACACCGGGGTACGAGGGAAAATTTCGTGGATTGCTCCACAAAAGTAGATGTTAAGGTAAAATCGGAGGTGAAATTTGTATTGGGGTAGGTGTACTGGATCGAGGGAAATAAAGTTGGTGTGTTTTCCCCTAGAAATGAAATCGGGAGAAAGAATTAGAGACGAGGAATTTTGCCAGACGGCAATGCCTCTACGAGGTTCTGGATTTGAAAATCCGGCACACGGGGTATGCACAGATAGGGAGGAGCATGTGATTTTGCCTTTCCCCGAGTATTGCTCGAAGGTACTCGTGGGTGAACCGGGTATGCGTGTAGTATGCAGAAAAATCTAACCTAGCAAACTGACAGAGGCAATAAACATGCAAAGAAAAACATAGCAGACAAATCATCCTATTGTGTTTTAATGCTAGTAGGTATATATAATCCTGGTATATATATACCTATACCAGCGCGCATTTTATTAAAGACTCGGGACGAGTCAATGTTGTTTTTAGTGTATGTGCTCTACTGATTAAAAATCTTGTTAGCGCACATTGCCAACCTTGTCAAGCATTTCTGCTTGACCGAGAAACAGACAAAAACAAACACAACAATCAAAAGCAAGAAAGCATACATAAAACACATCATACGAGTTACAACAGTGCAAGCATACAACAAAGCATGAACGCGCTACATGCTGAACAAAACTACTCACTCCGGGATACATGGTTCTATCCTCATATTGGGGATGAACTAACAGACTGACCTACTTGCAGAAACGACGGATTGCGTGGCTGAGATCAAGCTGAGGGCTTGCTTTGCTGGGGTTCTCCGGGAGGATGAAGACTGAGCCAATCTCCACCTTCATCATCCGAGATCACTATGCGTTGGGGTTCGGCTACTGGGGGTGTGGCTGAAATTGATCCAAGCATATGCTGCTGGTGGATCCGGAAAAGAGTCTTGTCGAGGGTGATGATGTTTGGCCGAGGCCACAACACAGGCTGCGAGGGTAGCACTAGCTCAGATAGCATTGGGTGAACCACTTGAGATGCGAATTTACGAGCCTCACGATAAGATTCCTTGACAACTCGCACCGCATCGTTGTCCAAGGTTCTGAATTCGGCAAGCATCCTTGAAATCATCATCCCCTGGGTAGTGATATATTGCACCAGGCGAGCGATTGCAGAGCCATCCCCTTGGATAGAGGGAGAAGGCTGAATTCCTGACGCTGTCGCCACGGGGAAGAAGCAGAACTCCATCTGATCTGCCACTTGCGGGAACTTGGTTCGGAGATATAGGATCGCCTCCACAGCAGCGGCCTGAATGGCCAAATCAGTGGTAGGCATGGCTCTACCCTGAAAAACCAATGGCTGGCCATCTGCTGCGGGACCTGGGCTGATGTGCACCCTTGCATCATAGCGATGAAGGTGAGGAACGGGTGTCGACTGGAACACCAGGTAGTCGGGGCTAGCATTATAGCCAAAGGCTTGGGCGAGCATCTCAGCAAGAAGGGGTGGAAAGCCAGCATGGTTGACGATGCTCGTGGGCTGTGAAACTTGGTAGTTTTGAGGGTGCTAGCCATGGCTGGAGTGTTACTAGCTAGGCTTCTCTGCAGGGACATGGCTGAATGAGGAGTGAGCGACACGGCTAGCGGAAAGGGGGCTTTTATAGGCAGCTATGCGGGGACATGCCCGCATGGGGTGGCCCCTTTCCCTTAATGGCGAAGGGCAAGCGGCGTGGCCGACCAGAAAGGATAAGGTTGCTATGCGCTCCACGGATAACTAGGCGGGGACAGTGGGGTGAGGACGTGTCGGTCCCGACTGCGCCACCTGTGGATTAACAGTGGCCATGCCGGATGCCCGGGACGGGTCAAATCCCTTAGGGGTATTACGGTTTACTGGGAGCGGTGATCTAATACTAGGATAACCTATGCCAGCCTGGCTGCTCTAATACCATGTCCTGTGGCACCCCGATCCTCAATGGAGTAGGGGCCTTCGCGCGCCAGCCCAGGATAACACCTGACGCACGACAGGTCCATAATACAACATTCCAGGTACAAGAATATTCATCAATTACAGGTATAGAAGATTACATCATTGATAAATACAATTACCTGGCATAGCCCTAAGGCTACTTAAATGGCAGCGAAAATCTCTTTAAATGGCGGGGGAAGTCTTGGTTTGGGCAACATAACAACTCTGGCTGGGCTCCACAACTCACAAGACTGGCAAGGTTACGGCCTAGCACGATGGGTCAAGCGAACACTTCGGATATGACCTACAAAACTGGCATGACATGCCAGGTCAGTACATTGAATGTACTTGCAAGACAACCAAATACATAGCATCCAAACAAGTAGAAGACAAGGCAAGAACCAAGTGCATGCAACAACCTATCTCATATCAATTACTAAACATGGCATGTTAAAGATAATTAAGCCTGAACAACATCATAGCATCTGCTAACATAGTACTATCATGGCGTATCAAAACATGCTCCTAACATGGCAATAGCAAAACATAGCATATCATCTCAATCAGGGCATAATTAATCCAAGCATGGCTTGTCATCATGAAACTATGCTGAAAATAAACTACCGATCATATTTAATGCAGACATAACATGTTAACTTCATGCAGCCATCTTCTGTTTTGCCATGGTTCTTAAATGCACATAACCACGTATTACTCATGCAATGCAATCAAACTTGTGCACTGAGTCTCTCAGACTCTCTTACCAACGGGTTGCCTCGCAACCAAGCAATGATCTTTTCGGCGATCACAACCACGACCAACACTTGTTCTCCAACAGTGATCCTTCCCCCGATCACAACCACAACCATCAATTGGTCTCGAACATTTACCGAGACCTCGTCTCGTGATCATATCAAAACATCGACTATCTCATAGTCCAAATCACCACATTCTTGTTATCACATTAATTTACTTAATTATTTCAGGTTTGTCCTCCATTTCGACCAAGACCTGATAGTGTGACCTACTATGAACTGTGTTGCTATCGATAGACTTCATAAACACTCTGCAGAGGTAGCGCACTGTACCCACACCACGGAACCCATGGCCTCATCATCCCATTCGGGTGGACCAACGACATTCTGACGAAACCGACGTACTGCCATGACACTCTCCCGGCCACTCTGACTCACTCCCCACTGGGCTAGTCCTGGGTGGCCCCGTGTCTACCAAAGACACAACGACCACCGTCGTGGCCAAAACATAAACTGTCCCACACGGGGACACAGTACCAAAATCTCAACAACGGGCACACAAGGTTATGTCCTCCTACCTGATCAAGGTGGCGTGCGCCCATAACCTTCCCTCTTTGGAGGCACCGACGAGATGCACGACAATAGATCGCATTAAGGCCTTCCCATAAAGGCAAAATGTGGCTGCACTGAAAAGGTTTGATTTGGTGGCACTATGACTCGATCCCATCGATGACGGAGGAGGTTTGATATTATTAAGTCATTTTATTAGCTTCTCCATCATCATGAACATGGATGCAAAAATGCACATGCATCATACAAATGCTTTAATAAAATACCGAACTTCTCAAGTGAACAACTATAGCATAAAGAACATGACAATACCAAGTAGTAGCATATCAACGGTGCATTACAATCATCATAGCAATCGTAATGGCCACTAAGAATCCAAAGGCATGTGTCACCCACAAAATCATCCATATATAAGTCCTAAAATTCCAAGCAATATCGATAATAACATTTTAATTAGCAGGGCAAAAGATATTATGAAAACATAAGCATGCATGATAATCATAACAGAATAACTACAGATGAAAACGGTAAGGAGCGACTGTAACTACACACACACAAGGTGCAAGAAAAGTCAACATGCAAGTTCGGGGCTCATGATAAGAGGTTCGCTTGCCTGGGGTCGACAAATACTCCGGGAAGAAGTGTGAAACGATCGCAGATAGAGTTGCCGGAAACAGTTCTCTCTCGGAGGGGGCTGTTTACGGGCAAGGGCAAAATGGTCATTTTTGGAATGTGCAAACATCAAGAAAATGGTCCCATAAAAAAGGGTTCGACGAACAGAGAAATTGAGCATTGGAATCATGTCATTCGGAGTTACGAGGGCAAAGTTGTGGCCGTTCTCTTTTTAGGTAGAAAAGCAACTAAAGCAGTGAACATTCACAAAATAAGCACTTTGGCCGGTTGAGCTGAAAAAGAGAAAGCGCCTTTGAGGAAATATGTTTCCACTAAATAGAAAACGTATTTTAGGAAATACGTCTTCGGCTATGGAAAACGTAAAGGGCTGGGTGCTACCTCTTGAGCACTGCATTGGTTTTCCCTGAAGAGGAAGGGATGATGCAGCAAAGTAGCGTATGTATTTCCCTCAGTTTTTGAGAACCAAGGTATCAATCCAGTAGGAGGCTACGCGCGAGTCCCTCGCACCTGCACAAAACAAATAAATCCTCGCAACCAACGCGATAAGGGGTTGTCAATCCCTACACGACCACTTACGAGAGTGAGATCTGATAGATATGATAAGATAATATTTTTGGTATTTTTATGACAAAGATGCAAAGTAAGATAAAAGCAAAGTAAAATCAAAGGAAATAACTAAGTATTGGAAGATTAATATGATGAAGATAGACCCGGGGTCCATAGGTTTCACTAGTGGCTTCTCTCAAGAGCATAGGTATTTTACGGTGGGTGAACGAATTACTGTCACTACAAAAAAAAGACACATCCATGACATTTTGGGCCAAATGAAATTTTTTTCTGTCATACATATGACACTTCTATGACGATAATTGTGACAAAACCCGGTATCATCATAGATGTGGTGGGCTCCTACTTCTATGACAAAAAATCATGACAGAAAATGGGCTTTTCGTCCTGGGCGGGCCGGAGACGCAGCTGATGACATTCTTTGGGCCATCCATGACGGAAAAAACTGTGATAGTAGCGAGGGCGAGGAAAATTTCGGGGAGTTCTCAGTTACGGTAGGAGGTCGGGGGCCGAGCGATGCGCGCTTCTCTCGTACCGTACGCACGTGTGTGCGAGGCGTTGGCTCTAACTGAACCCGAGCGAGGCGTTGGGCTCTAACTGAACCCGAGTGATTGCACTGCAGGCTACGCGTTACTGAACCCGAGCGATCGATCGATGGCTGTTAACTGAACCCGATCGAGCGATTCCTTCGCTACTGCTGCTAACTGAAGCCGATCGATGCTGCCTCTGGATGAACAGTGAGCGTTGCCGGGGGGGGGGGGGGTTGGATGAACAGTTCCCGGTGGGGGTGGATGAACAGGACCTCGTGGTGTTGCCTCTGGATGAACAGGACCCCGATCGATCGAGCCGGTTGGGACTGGATGAACAGGACCCCGTGGAGGGCTGGATGAACAGGACCACCCCGTGGAGGGCAGGATGAACAGTAGACGGTGGAGGGCAGGATGAACAGTAGCCTGTGGAGGGGTGGTTGAACAGGAGCCCGTGGAGAGGGATAGTTGAACAGTAGCCGGTGGAGTAGCGCGCGGTGGAGGCTGGATGAACAGGAGCCCGTGGATGAACAGTCGCAGGTGGAGGCTGGAGGAGGTCAATGGTGGATGAACAGTAGCTCGTGGAGGCTGGAGGGGGTCGACGGTGGAGATGAACAGTATCCCGTGGAGTCCTGTTTTGCGGTATGCCACACCCGTCCTGATGAACAGGACCCCCGTTTCGACCGTAGCGCTCCAACACAAGTCCGTTTTGTCCGTTTTGCGGTACACCACACCCCCCGATCAACAGGACCCCCATTTCGACCGTAGGAGGTCTGTTTCCTCCGTTTTGCGGTATGCCAGACCCCTCCCGATGAACAGGATCCCGTTTCGAACGTGGCCGGTCGAACACAAGGCCGTTTCCTCCGTTTTGCGGTACGCCAGGCCTTGTTTCCATCGCATGTTCCGTCCAAGCCCTCCCGATGAACACGACCACGCATTCCGTTGCCTCCCCATGAACACGACGCATTCCGTTGCCTCCCCATGAACACGACACATTCTGTTGCCTCCCCATGAACACGACGATGACGCTATTTCTCCGTTCCGACCCAGCCATGTACACGAGCCCTGGCCATACGTATGCGCGAGTAGGCGTTCGAGACCCCGCCCGTATGTACACATACGTGGCCGTATTTTCTTTCTTGCACCCTGGCCGCCTCTACTACGACACGTGCGCACCTCTACATCCACCAGTATATATGTACGTACACGTTCTCGACCAGAATGACAACACTACGTACGCTTCGACCAGGTGGGTCCCGACTATCAGGCACTTCCTTGCGTGCGAAGATGTAGCTGGTGGGTCCCAACAGTCAGGGGGGCGAAATACAGTGGCCCATCCGGTGGGTCCCCTCTATCAGGTGGAGGAATAATTATTTTGCATGTAATAAGGAGGCACTTCCTTGCTGCGGCCATGGACCCAGCTGTCAGCCTCTCCATGTACAGTCCACGTCCGATGGAAGCCATTCCTTGACCATGTTGACCACGCCGCGCCGAGAGCACCAGGCGGTGGACGATGGCGAGGCCTAGGAAGGGGACGACGCGGAGCCGGGGAAGACGCGGCAGTGGATGCCCACGCGTAGAGGAGTACGAGGGTTCACTGGTTCGCTGCGGTGTGAGGCTGCCATCACCGTAGAATAATAGGGGGTGTGGGTGAGTAGAGGGATGGCCTGGCCAGTGGTGGGAGTAGTAGGGGGCGGTGAGGCCTCCGCCGCATTAGAGCCGGCCACGGGAGGAAGGAGCACGAGTCATGACCGGCGCTGGTTTGGGCGGCTGGAGCAAGAAGACCAGAGGTTGAAGAAGCACTACGGCCGTTGGATGGACATCGTACAGTCATTGGAGCTAGAATCATGCATATTGACTAAGTTGACAAAGCCCTCCGTCCCCGTCAACTTAGTAGGCCCACAAGTCAGCCTGCCACTATACTGGGTCCCAGCTAACAGGGGGAGTATTCATTTTTTTGTGCGTAATAAGGAGGCACTTCCTTGCGTGCGAAGATATAGCTGGTGGGTCCGAGCTGTCAGCGGCGGTAACGTTTTTTCGTGAATTACAGAGGCCCTTTCGGTGGGTCCCTGATGTCAAGCGGAGGAATCATTATTTTGCACGTAATAAGGAGGCATTTCCTTGCGTGCGGCCGTGGACCCAGCTGTCGGCCTCTCCATGTAAAGTCCACTTCTGATGCATGTCGGTCGTTGACCATGTTGACCAGGCCGCGCCGAGAGCACCAGGGCGGTGGACGATGACGAGGCCTAGGAAGGGAACGACATGGAGGCAGGGAAGACTCGGCAGTTGTTTCCCTCGCGGTGGGGAGTACGACTGTACGAGGGTTTACTGGTTCGTCTGCCGTCGCCGGAGAATAACAGCAGGTGTGGGTGAGTAGAGGGATGGCTAGGCCAGCGATGGCAGTACGGTGGGGCGGTGAGGCCTGCGTGGTAGTAGAGCTGGCCGTGGGGAGGAGGGAGCAGGTAGTCCCGCCGGCGCCTGTTTGAGCGGCTGGAGCAGGAAGAGCAGAGATTGAAGAAGCACGACGGCCGTTGGATGGCCATCCAACAGTCACTGCTTGTGCGTCAACCTTTTTTTAGGAAAGCCTCAAATATGTGGAATACAGCATACAACCCATCTGCCATTATTTCTAATAATTTACAGCCCATTTGCTAATTATTAAGGTTTTTTTGTAGCCCATATTCTTTTTGTTAGCATTACAGCCCATATTGTGGCCACAGTTAAAAAAATATATGAAATTTTGCATATTTCGGTGCGATCCAAACTGTTTTTAATCCCGAAATTTCGACTCGCATTCAAACTGATTTTAAAAATAAATGTATATCAATATAAAATCCAACAAATTCTCCATGCATAAAAATTAATGTAATTTCAAATCTCGAAATGAAAAAAAGATATTTGAAACTAATTGCCGGTTTGATGTGTTTTAAAAATGTACAGCCCATTTCTCATTACTGATGGGCCATTTTCTCGGCCAGCCGAATGAAAGCTCTCCTCGTCTTGAAAGATTTGCAGCCCAACAGGCCTGACAAAGCGACTTACTTGGCAAATCACAAAAAAACTGGGCTGTGGCCGTGGACCCAGCTGTCAGCCTCTCCACGTACAGTACTCTTCCGATGGAATGTCGTTGACCACGTTGACCACGCCGCGCCGAGAGCACCAAGGCGGTGGATGACGGTGAGGCCTAGGAAGGGGACGACGCTGAGCCGGGGAAGACGCGGTAGTGGATGCCCATGCGGAGAGGAGTACGAGGGTTCACTGGTTCAGCTGCGGTGTGAGGCTGTCGTCGCCGCAGGGCCTGGCTAGCGGTGGGAGTAGTAGGGGGCGATGAGGCTTCATCGGCAGCACAGCCGGCCACTGGAGGCAGGAGCAGGCGGTCTCCCCGACGCTGGTTTGGGCGGATGGGGCAAGAAGAGCAGCGATTGAAGAAGCAGCAGGACCGTTCGATTCAAATCCAACGGTTACTGCTGCTAGAATCGTTTGTTGACTAAGTTGACAAGCCCTGCGTACGCGTCAACTTAGTAGGCCCACAGGTCAGCCTCCCAACCGGTGCGCCCCAGATGTCAGTGGGAGGAATCATTTTTTTTCGCATAATAAGGAGGCAGTTGATTGCGTGCGGCCAGGCCAGCGGAGGGAGTAGGGTGGGTCGGGGAAGCCTGCGCGGCATCACAACGGGCCACAAGAGGAGGGAGCAGGCAGTCCCGCCGGCGCTAGTTTAGGCGGCTGGAGCAGGAAGATCAGAGATTGAAGAAGCACGTCGGCTGTTGGATGGACATCAACACTAACTACTACTAGAATCGTGTGTTCACTGACAAAGCCTTGCGTAAACAAGTCAGCCTCGAAATCTGTGGCGTGTACATCCCATTTGCTATTATTTTTATAATTTTTACTCATTTTCTAATTCATATGGAATTTATTGCAGTCCGTTTTCCATTTTTAGAATTTCTGGCCATTTTCTGGTCAGTACTAGGGTCAAAAAATTAACTAAATATGTGGGAAATTTTGAAAATTCGCAAATATTTGCTGGGGAACGAAATATTCTTAATACAAAATTAATAGCCATACTAAAACAAATTTAAAAATAAATTAGTACTATGTTATGTTAGATCCAATGAAATATGTATAAGATATCAGTGAAGAACAAAAACAAAAAAAGAAACTTATATCCCATTTGCTATAAATTTTTTGGAATTTTCAACCCCTTTTGATATTACTTTTAACAAACATTGACCATACTCTTAAGCCAGGCCGGAATGCATCCCTCCTCGTCTTGAAAGATTTGCAGCCCAGTAATTCGGAGAAAACAAATAGGCCTAGCTTGGGTATTCTTCAAAAAGAAATACTGGGCTACTTATTTTCCCAAAGAACTGGTGCATGAGCATTTAGCTTTATTTATTTACTTATTTATGTTTAGGGGACCATGAGCATGTACCTGGGCCGGATTCATGTGAGAGCCTCCCTTCCAGTTAATTATGGGCTTCTCTATTGGGCCTTCATCAGTGGGCTGCATGTTATCAACAAGTGGAAAATGTGTTCCGAGTTTAAAAAAAATGTGTTCGGTACGATAAATAGTATGCGCTACGTACGGTACGGGGAACTAAAGGATCGAACCGTGCAACGACTTCCAAAACATTGTGTTTGTCGTTCTAACAACACATTTATTCAACCAACAGACGAAATATACTACTAATTGTACATTGAAAACAGCAGCAGCAGCAACCAGGGCTGGGGGTGCAACGGAAGCAGTAAGCAGGCCAGAAGAGTGAAGACGCAGCTCTCTCTTCCAAATCAAACATCAGCCATCATTACAAAAGGGCTACCAAAAAAGAACAAGTGTATGCATCAAACTAAATAAAGATCCTACTACACCAAGTGTACGCATCTAACTAACTGGCTCAATTAGATGTTACTATTTTTTTCCGAAACGGAGGCAAAAGAATTGCCTTGTCGATTAATTAAGAAGAAGAGAATTTCCCGGTTAATCTACTTAGAACCTGTCTAAAACCGAAGACGTTACTATTTATTAAGCTGCAGTGGAGTTGCAGATGGAGAGGAGTGGGAAACTTCACTGGTTTGGGCGCGCGGCAGCACAGCCGCGGTGCCGCCCACGGGAGACAGGAGCAAGAACAGAGGTTGAAGAAGGAGCACGGCTGTTGGATTAAAATCTAACGGTCTAGCTGCTAGAATCATTTGTTGATTAAGTTGGCAAAGCCGTGCGTACACGTCCGCTTAGTAGGCCCACAAGTCAGTCACCAAATCTGACGGGTCCCGGCTATCAGGTGGAGGAAACATTTTTTCAGCTTAATAAGGAGGAACTTTCCTTGCGTGCGACCATGGACCTCGTGGGTCCCAGCCGTCAGGCTCTCCACGTAAAGTCCTCTTCCGGTGACTCTCGTTTGTTGACCATGCCGCACCGAACGCAGCGAGGCGGTGGACGACGGCGAGGCCCCGGACGGGAATGACTCGGAGATGGGAAAACGCGGCAGTGGAGTCGCAGATTGAGAGGAGGAGAAGGGTTATAACTGGTTCTGTTGTGGTGTGGGGCTGTAGTATGTTGAGAATAATAGGAGTTGTCGAGGGGTGGAGGGATAGCCTGGCCTGCGGCGGGGTAGCGCTTCGCAGCGACGCGTGCTAAGCAGAGCCGCTAGCCGCCGGAGGCCGGACTAGGCGGTCCCGGCGACGCTGGAGGAAGAAGACAAGAGATTGAAGGTGCATGCCGGCCGTTGGATATAAATCCAATGGATGTGGATGACACAATCATTTGTTGACCAAGTTGACAACGCCCTGCGTAGGCTTTGACCTATTGGCCCACATGTCAGCCTGCAAAAATGTGGCATATATTTAACCCATGTTTTCTAGAATGTACAGTCCATTTGCTGGGCTGGGTGAACAAATAATTTCGCGTCAATCAGAACCAACAAATAAGATCCAAATAATAAGTACAACAAAGATGCATACACATCTCATTGATTCCCAGCTTGCAAGATTCAGAACCAACAAATAAGATCCAAATAATAAGTACAATAAAGATGCCTACACATCTCACTGATTCCCAGCTTGCAAGATTCAGAACCAACCCATTAGAGCCTTTTGATAAAGTGAATATCGGGATTAAATCCATCTTGGCTAGCCATGTCATACAATCGAAGAACTTGGCGAATGCTCTTGACCGTCACAACATCTGTATTTGAGTATTCCTGTTTGCACAACATGTTTGCACATCACAAACAAGGAGATAGGAGAGCATGATTTCTCTTTAATAGCGGCCTCCTTGAACTCAACCTCCAGCTCTACTTGGATGAGGTCTGCCTGGAGTTCCATGATTCAATTCATGCGCCTTTTTCTGCAGTTCACCTGAAATGAAGCAAAGATTGCATCATTCAGCTAGCAAGAAGTACTTGCTCTTGTGAGCTGGCAGGTTCTTCTTTAGTAGTTGCACTAAAATTGAGGAACATTAAGGTTGGCTGTCCGGCTCATGTAAGGTGCAACTATAATTTTCTTATCCTTTTGTGCAGTTCCACTAAAATAAAGTGCCATTGTGGTGACAGTGACGGCTCCATCTTGCAAAGGCTAATAAAATGTTGCACGAGATTACCAGCAGAACTTGACGGAGATTTTGGAAACTCCAATCACCATTTTGTGCAGTTCCACCAAAATTGAGAGATGTTGCCCACGTGACATTTTAGTTGAACTGCACAAGACACTCATTCCAAAAAAAGTGTTTTGTGCAGTTCACCAAAAGGTCACAATAGCAACAAGGTGAAATGGATATCCCTATCTGCACAAAAAGATAGAAAGTAAACAGTTGCTGGTCAATAAGAATATACGAAACATATACAAAATGAAAAGAAGCATCTTAATTATGTTCATGTTAATCACGCAAGGACAGTAGAAATTTTAAAATGTCAGCAATGCTTCATGTTACCAGAAGCATTATGATCAATAATGAGATTCCTTAAATATGGGATTACTTTAATGTTGGCATTGCTTGTTTACCAGACACAGTAAATCAACAGCAGCTAAAGAGTTGGTTTAAGGGCATGGGACCGTGGGGACACCAGGACACTCAGCAGCGTAAAGGAGCAACTTACTTATCATACTGGGGATAACAATAGGAGTGCCATTGTACTATGTGAGGGCAACAAATCTAATCTTGGAGACCTTTTACTATGTGAGGGCAGAAAATCTAATCCTGGAGACCTTTTACTATGTGAGGGCAGCAAATCTAATCCTGGAGACCTTTTACTATGTGAGGGCAGCAAATATAATCCTGAGACCTTTTACTATGTGAGGGCAGCAAATCTAATCCTAAAGACCTTTTACTATGTGATGGAAGCAAATCTAATCATGGACATACTCTGTTGACTTGTCCACCAGCCGCCACTTTCTATCCTTTTCTCAACCAATAATAGATCTGTTTCTTATCCAGTTTGTATTCCGTTTTCCCATTATTTCCCTTTTCAACCAAGAGACCGGTTGGGTATCCGGTCTCTACTACTTTCACCATATTATTTTCTCTTTGAATCAAGTCCTAGATTCATGCTACAACTTTCCCCCCTTTCTTCGTTGTTTGAACAAAGCCCTAGATTCGAATGCATGAAGTAGCTTTACCTCTAATAATACTAAAAATTTAGGTGGCTTTGGAAGAGCTAATGGGAGTAGAAAAAGATGCACATGCAGACACGTGGGGAGTTGGGGTAGTAGAGCAAGGCCGCTTTTGAAGTACTTATACCTGAGGGTCGCCGGGATGTCGGCGGCGGCAGGTCGGATCTGCGGACAATACGGCAGGGAGGAAGACGGGTCGGAGGACCTCCCGAGCCGGCCATGTGTCGGAGAGAACGGCACGGGAAGAGGATCGGGCCCCTTCGGCAGCTGTGGGTTTCCTCCCTCGGCGGCGATGACCGCGTGAATTGATGCACCTTTTAGTCCTCTACACACACCGACCGAAGGGATCCGGTCGGATCTATGACCAGCGGTGAGCAGAGAGAAAATATCGCTACCGTTATCTTGTTTATATCTGGAGAGGATGAGAGAATGAAGAGAGCAACCCTAGTAAAGCAAGCGCTCAGGCCCCTGCATCCATATATAGTGGAGTGATTATATTTTTTGTCTCTACAACAAGCGTTTCAATTTGTGTACGTGGCATTAAAGAAAAGAAACTCTCTATTTAAGGTGACTACTGTACGACTCCTACTTAATACTAGTAGTACTACATTATTGTTCACTTGTGCTCCCCACCCCTCCATTCATTGAACAACCCCACGGGTGAATAAACATACAATAAGTACTGTATTTATATAGAACGAAGAAGCTCGAACTATTTTCGCATAGTTAAAAGTTGAGGGCGGGGCTTTTCCCGGGCAGTACGCGCGACAGTTTTCGGGTAGGGCTATAAGACTATTTTAATTTTTTAAAAAAACTTCGAGATGGCCACATAGCATGGAGCCGACCGCAACGATTTTAAGCTTACAGACACGGTACATGCTATCCTAGACTACTATACACATGAAACTGCCACACGAGCGTCCGGGCTGCGCTTGGCTCTTTGCCTCTTCGGGAAGTCAAACAATGATGGAATACTACTGCACTGGAGGAGTACTACCGTACGCTTCTAGCCATCTGACACCGATTGAACTGCTGCATGTCCACCGCGTGCGGGAGGGAGAGCGTGTAGCGAAAGCTTCTCCTAGTATTGCCAGCCACCACGCTCATGGGCGAGGGAGGGACGCTCCTGCCTTTGCGTGTATGACAGGTGGGCCCTACAGGTGTGTGGCCAACCTGTCATACAGCCAAAGGCAGGTGCAGTTAAGTCTGCGAGGGAGAGGATAATCAAACTTCTTGTTGATGTACGAGTTGACACGACACATGAAAGCACTACACTCGATATATTTCAATAATTTGCAAGTGTGACTCCCAAATGTAGAGGCCGGGGGTCATCATCCTCCTTTTCGAGAAAAACTGACGCGTGTGTGAGAGGATGAGTGCGTGCGTGCACCTCTTCTCTTCCTGTATAACGTACTACTCAACTCAGAGTACAAGTTTTTGTGGGTGGCACGATGGTGCGTGTGAGAAGTCCCGAGAGATAGGTTTAATGCATTAATTGCAATGCATGCATGCATAAAGTACATGCATCAGTAAATTTTCTCTTAATACTTGCATGCAATGATTTAATGCACCTTGGAATCTGAACATGTGTTGGGGACAACCAAATTGAGCCTTATAAAATGGAAAACTAAAATTTTAAGATAAGCCCTATAAAACTGGAAAGGAGGGAGTAGAAAAAGAAGTACTCCATCCGGGAATAGTGCCGCACTTCGAAACTAGAACCGTCAATAAATTTTGAGCTTGCGTCTCGTCACATTCCAAATTACTCCACGCTATATTGAATTGCAAACCTGTTCACACCGATCACAACCTAAACGGTTTCCCACTTAGGAGCGTATTAGTACTCGGTTATAAATACTAGTATGCCAAGATGAATGCACATTCCTCCTCAACTCCTCATCCACAAAAACAAACAAGTCATTCAACATCCTTCCCTTGCGTCTGCCATGGCCAGCGTGAGTTCTGGGTCAAGAGATTGCCACCAGGGAGAGGCGAGCATGGAAGCAGAAGCACGAGAGATGTCCTGCCTCGCTGCGAGAGCAGCCGACATGTCCCGCCGCGCGGAAGTAGCAGCACAGAGGTCCCGCCGCGCCGCTGAAGCAGCACGGAGGTCCTGCCGCGCCGTCGATGCAACAGACTGGTCCGACCGCGCCGCGGAAGCAGCAGAGATGTCCCGCCGCGCTATGAATGCAGCAGAGATGACCTACCGCGCCGCGGCGGCATGGGAAAATTTCTCGCGGGTAGGCGACGACTGTTACAGGCGCATGCATGCGATCGTCCATAGCCAGATGGATCAGATCTCTGGCTCGGCGAGGTTGTAGGACGACATGATAGCCTCGTTTGAACAGGCTACCGGCGTCATCTGGCAACTAAGGGGGGGCAATGAGAGGCTCCGGGCCAAGCGCGACCTGCTGAGGGAGAAGATCGTCTGAAGTGCATACTTGCAGGAGGAGACCAGTGCCTTATTGAAGAAACTTATGGACGAGAATGACATGCTCCGCAACGAGCGCCAAAGGCTGGTGGAGGAAACCGTGGATGTTCTCAAGCAGCGTCTTGAGGACACGAAAGAGCTCATCGTCCTGAGGACACTAGTTTCCTGGTTTCTTTTGATGTAATAATCGGTTTAGGATGTGGATTGTGTCGTCGGTTGTGAAATGTTGGGTTCTAGCGTGGATGTTTGGCCTTTGTTGGCCTCTTGGGATGTTGCGATTTCAATCTGGTAGCTTTTAGTCCTTCGTGTTAGGTTGGAGTTGTGCTGAACTTCTTGTGAATTGTGGTGGTTTTCAGTAATGAAAATCGGAAGGGGCAAGCCCTTCTTTGATCAAAAAATTTAATTGTCCTTATATATTCATCAATCTTGCTATAAGTCGCAGTAGATGCTATATAGGTCGGTCGGATCTTACATCAAGATCCGTGCTTTCAGATTTTCTTTTTTTCTCTCTTAAATCTCAGTCGAGCGAGACATAGCCACGCCATTAAACAGAGGCTCGGGCACCATTAATGGAGACCTTGGGAGAGAGGTGGACGGCAGATGGAGGTCAAAGGGCTCTCCTCCCGATAAGCACGCGCAGGGGTCTGATCGCATGCCTCTCGTACTCAAATAGCTACCCTGCACGGCGCCTCCTAGCTAATAAAAAATGGGGACGCGTGGCAGTAGGTAAATGGTACTAGTAAGTAGAACGCCCACGGTTTCAATAATACTTGTGTTTCCGATTGTAACGTGACAACACTTGTTCCAAAATGACTTTGTTGATTGTTAATGTGTGCGCCTTCACAAATCGGACTACAAATTTACCACAGCATGTTGGTGCCATGTCATGGCACCAAGCCAAGTTTCATTATTTTCATGCGTGTTTTGGATTTACAGGAATTAAAAAACTAAGTTTCTCAATGTTTCCAACCCAACCACGACGCCCAGAATTTTGAATTTCATTCCCATTTCTTGCATGGAACCTAGAAATTTACCCGAGGACACACATGTGATTTTTCAACCAACTTTGGTGCACTGGAACATGTGCTTGTATTTCAAATTTGAATTATGCACACAAAGGTGACACGTTCCCTCCCAGAACCACGAGCCTTCTTGAGAGAAGCTCCGATTTGCAAGAAGCTTATATACCAAAATTTGTTCCTATTCGGCCAATTGTTTTACCACGGCATGGTACTACCATGACATGACATCATGCCAAGTTTCATGATTTTAAAACCAAGTTTCTCAATGTTCTCGACCGAGCCACGATGCCCAGATGTTTGAATTTTATTCTCATTTTTTGCATGGGACCTACTCCCTCCTTCCATCTATATAGGGCCTAATGTGTTTTTCAAGACAGCCTTTGACTATTGACAAGATTAATAGCACATGAGATGTATACTATGAAAATTATATTATTGGAAGCTCCTTTGACATACAAAATTGAAGGTATGCTTTGTGTAAGTTGCATGTCATATATTATTGCTCTAACATTTGGTCAAAGTTAGCCTCGAAAAACGCATTAGGACCTATATAGATGGAAGGAGGGAGTAGAAATTCACCCGAGGACACAAATGTGATTTTTCAACCAACTTTGGTGCACGGGAGCATGTGCTTGTAGTTCAAATTTGAATTATGCACATTAAATGACCAAAAACTCAATTAATGTGTAAATAAGGCCAAACGAAGCCGGAATAATTCCAAAATTTAACAGGGCACTCATGTAGTTCTATGTTGCCTTTGTAAATAAGCTCAAGGGGGACAATGTATATCGTTTCACACTCAAAGGTGGCACGTTCCCTCTCAAAACCACGAGCCTTCTTGAGAGAAGCTTCGGTTTGCAAAAGCTTATACCAAAATCTGTTCCTATTCAGCCAATTTTTTTTACCACAACATGGTAGTACCATGACATGACATCCTTGCCAAGTTTCATGATTTTCAGACGTGTTTTGGATTTACAAGAATTTTAAAACCAAGTTTCTCAATGTTCTCGGCCGAGCCACGATGCCCAGATGTTTTAATTTTATTCTCATTTCTTGCATGGGACCTAGAAATTCACCCGAGGACACAAATGTGATTTTCAACCAACTTTGGTGCACGAGAGCATGTGCTTGTAGTTCAGATTTGACTTATGCACATTAAATGACCATAAACTCAATTAATGTATAAAAAACGACAAACGAACCCGGAATAATTCCAAAACTTAACAGGGAACTAATGTAGTTCTATGTTGCCTTTGTTAAGAAACTCAGGGGGCAGCGTATATCATTTCACACTCAAAGGTGGCACGTTCCCTCTTAGAAGCACGGGCTTCCAAATCGGCCCAATTTTTTTTACCACAACATGTTAGTGCCATGACATGACACCATGCCAAGTTTCATGATTTCCAGGCGAGTTTGATTTACATGAATTTAAAATCAAAGTTTCTCAATGTTCTCGGCCGAGTCATGACGCCCAGATGTTTGAATTTCATTCTCATTTCTTCCATGGGACCTAGAAATTCAACCAGGGACACACATGTGATTTTTCAACCCACTTTGGTGCACCGGAGCATGTGCATGCAATTCATATTTAGATTATGCACATTAAAAGTCCAGAAACTCAATTAATGTATAAAAAGGCCAAATGAACCCGAAATAATTCCAAAATTTAACAGGGCACTCATATAGTTCTATGTTGCCTCTGTAAATAAAATCAGGGGGGAGGCAGCGTATATCATTTCGCACACAAAGGTGACACGTTCCCTCTCGGAACCACGAGGCTTGTTGAGAGAATCTCCGGTTTTGCAAGAGGCTTATACCAAAACTTGTCCCAATTCAGCCAAAAATTATATGTATGAAAACAGGGTTTAGATTATCCCAAACATCTCGCTACCTAGACCAATAATGTACTATGATTTGAATTCAACATAAAATGGATACAAATATTTGAATTGGAGAGCGTATGGTACATGTAGTTCATAGTGAAATATGATTACTGCTATATGTATGTTTTTTGTTATCAAGATAATATTTAAATTATTGTATAACTTGACAACAATCGTATTCAAGTAAGGAAAATTGATTCAAATTTAGTCCATATGGTAGACGACAATATATATGTTCACATGGTGGAGTAAAATGTTCAGATATGATGGAAGATCAAAATGTACGACTACATCAATTATAAACCGCAAGGTCACCTAACGATATATTCGAATTCAACATAACGTGGATTCAAAAATTGAAATTCGAGATCATGGCATCTGTAATCATATAAAAAGGGACATTACTCTTTCTTTGGTGGGAATTGATTTGTTTTTTGTTGTTATTGAGGGAAGTGCGAATCGATTTGGTACTGTGTAGGGTAATCTTGTTCTCCCGATTTTTTTTACATTTTTCTTGTAGTTTTTTCAATGGCATCTATAGCAATATAGTAAAAGGGGACATGACTCTCTTGTGTCTTGTATGAATTGTTTTTTTACACGTTAAGTTTGTTCTGCCGAACAAGGAATCCGCACCTTGTTACCCCGAAATTTTCAAGCTCGAGTATCTTTTGTCTCACCTACTTTGAAACTCCCGCTTCTTCAACCCGCGCTGCGCCTTGTTATCCCAAAATTTGGACGCGCGTGAAAACTCCCTCCTCATCCGAAATCGCTCCCGCAGCCCAGACACGCGAAATCCCCCTTCTACCCCTCAACCGGAAATGACGTTCCACGTCGCGGTGTCAAAACCGGTGGGGGTACGCTGGTAACTTACCCTACATTTCGGACAAGCATGTCCCTAAGCTTGGCTCACCCCTCCCCCTTTGCCCCCCATTCGTACACCGAGGCCACCAAAACCCGCGAAACCCCATGCTCCTCCGTCGGCCTCCCGACCACCGCCCAGCCGGAGACTCTTCCCCGACTACGTCGTCCACCGCAACAGCTCGCCGTCCCTCATCCACCGCACCGGATGAGGATCCGTTGTCGATCTCGTCGTCCCGCCGGATCAGCCGCCCTGTCCTCCACCTCCAAGGAGCTGCCCCGACATTCGCCTCATCTATCGCGCCACCTCAATCCCCACAGCGCCGTCTTGACATGCCCCATCGGAACCGCAACACCCTCACCAATTCCTCCGATGAAGCCGAGGCCAACTCGGCGCCACCAAGGAGGTTCTGCACTCACCACTGCATTTTATCTTTAATTCGATCTCACGGGGCTGCTGGTGCTCGATACCGAGCAGACATGGCGTGTCTCCATCGATGGCGCCGTCGCCTGCCACATCATCCACGACGTCTCTCCCCCATGTCGTTGCTTCCTCGGCGGCGACTTCCACAACGGCACTAGCTGCAGCCGCTCTGGCTCTCGCTCGCGCTGCGGCTCTGTTCTTGTTGTCGGTCGCGCTGCTGCACTGCTCCTGCTTTCGTTCGTGCTGCTGCTCTGCTCTTGCTCTTGCTTGCTTGCGCTGCTGCTGCTGCACGACCTCCGGCAGCTACAGGAGTTGCTTCTTTAGCGCTCGCTCATGGTGCTACTACACGACTTGCTCTCTGCTAGTGCGTTCCCCGCTCGAGCGTCTGCTGATTTAGATCACTGCTTCTCTGCTACTAGTGCTCGAACGCCCTAAACATCTATTGCAATGCTCTGTTACTAGTTCAATCAGTTTCGACAGTAAAATTTAGTTTCGACTGTGAAGTTCATTTTCTCCAGTTAAGTTCAGAGTGAACAGTACTTACATCATCTGTCGGAGCAGCCGTGGCGTGGCTGATGCATTTTACATCTAGCACTTTTTGGTGATGTATTTTACATCATCTATTGCAGATGATATTAGGGTCCCACTTCAGATTAACGTTGTCTATCTTGTCATGCTTCAGCCTCGTCGCCGTACACCTTAGCGGAGCTGCTCCAACGACGGAACCGTCCATCACAGCGGAGCAGTACCCTCGGTGCCGTTTCTAGAGGCCTCAGATCTTCTTCCCCGCCTCTGACAGTCACACCAGCATCATCACCATCCTCCACGTCCAACCCAATGATGCTGAGGTCGACAAGGCTATGCCAAAGAGGTTGTACACTCGTCGCATCACTTTGTTTCTCCATTCCTCTGTTCTTCCAATTCATGTGAGCCAAACACCCAGGTTGACTGAAATCCTATGTTTCCAAATGCTCCGTTTTGCACGTGCATTCCTATCCTATTCCTGTGTTTTTCCTGTCCCTGCGTTTATAGAATCCTCCAATTCTAAGGAGCCCTTATAGATTTACTTACTTTTCAGATAGGCGTCAAAGAAAACTCTGTGTGTTATGTCCTGCTCCTGCCGTGCCGTCATCCGCCCCACTTGAGGTGCACCATCGATAGAAGCGTTCACTGCAGCAGAGATCCCCCTGTAGACTTCCTTTTGCCGCCTCAGATTATCTTCCCCGTTGCCGGCAGCCACGCCAACTGCATTACCATCATCGACTGAGCAGATGAACTTGAGGACTACACAGTTCCGGAAGAGAGGTCGCAGTCTTTCGTGTTTGCTTACGTTATACATCGGTTATTATTACCTGCTACTTTATCGTTCAATCTTGAGTTTTGAATTGCCCATGGGTCTCATATTGAGCCAGCAACAAATAGTATCTGTCTACTATCTGGTTCATCTGGGTCTTCTATGTGGTTCATGTTGGGTGGGCAACAAACAATAGATGATCCATTGTCTATCTTTTTAAACTGAAGCTATAATCTACCTGCTATCATTAGTTTTGGATCCATCCACTCTCTTGCTACCATCAGTCTTGATTTTTGCATGCACCCCTTAGGCCTTACAAAATCTAACTATTTTTTATTATGCATGTCAGATATTGTACACAATCGTACTGAACATGTAGAAAAAAAGAGAAGACTGTTGCGTGCGAATATAATGTCATGCAGACACCGCTCCATGGTGGGCGAAGTGCCCCCCCCCTCCTGCATTTCCAGATTGTATTCCAGAGGAAGATAACTGTTCAGATGGAGATCCAGAAGGAGCCGACCACGCTTGTTTACCACCTGAGGTGTTTGCTCTAACCTGGCATGCTGATGTTGGTCATATCATGCATATGGCGCCTTGCATTGCTTACATTATACATCTTATATGTCATCAGCTTAGTTTAGATTTGCTTTGTGTGAATGCCACCTGTTTGGTTTCTATATCATACTCCCACCATTCCTAAATATTTGTCTTTTTAGAGATTTCAACAAGTGACTACATACGGAACAAAATGAGTGAATCTACACTCTAAAATGTGTCTATATACATCCGTATGTGGTAGTCCATTTGAAATCTCTAAAAAGACAAATATTTAGGAACGGAGGGAGTATATGGGAATTATGCAATGCCATCTTCTTTAGCCAGGCATCATATACATGAATCATGCAATGCCATCCTGTTTAGCCAGTCATCGTATATGTGAATTGTATCGTGCCATATTTTTTCCATAATGTATTTGTCAACAATGTTTATACATTCATCTACTCTTCCTGTGCATCAGCCATTTGAGTCGGTCATGGGAAAATCTGGAGTGAAAACAAGGTCTTCTAAGCAGTCAGTGCTACCTGTCGATGCAGATTTCTTGCTGGTTACAGATAGCTCCTCAGAGGAGGATTCAGAGAGAGATGACTAGTCGTATCCCCCCGAGGTGCATGCTCTAACTTGGCTAGGTTATATTGCTCATATCATGCATATGTTGTCTTGCATTGCCATGCCATCTGCTTAGATTAGACATGCTTTGTGTGAATGCCTCCTGTTTGATTTCCATATCATATATGTGAATTATGCAATGCCATGTTTTCAGCCAGTTATCATATATGTGAATTATGCACCGCCATGGAGCCAGGCATCATATATGTGAATTATCTCATGCCATCTTTTTTTTCATTATGTATTCCATTTGTCGACAATCTGTGTATATTGAACTACTCTTCATGTGTATCAGCCATTTGAGCCGGTCATGGAAAAATCTGGAGTGAAAACAAGGTCTTCAGAGTAGGCAATGGTACCTGTTGAAGCATATATCTCGATGGTTACAGGGAGCTCCTCAGAGGAGGATTCAGAGACAGATGCTATATCCCACCTGAGGTGTATGCTCTAAGTTGCAATGTTTATATTTCTCATATTTCTCATATGGTGTCTTGCATTGCTTAGTTTAGACATCATATGCACAATATTGAATTCTATTTGTTTAGTTTAGAGATCATACATGCGAGTGCCAGCTGCTTAATATATGAATCAATTATGTCAATTATATCATGCCATCCTGTATACTTAGACAACATGTATGTGAATTATTTCATCCCAACCTATTTTAGAAAGACATCATATAGTTGTGTCATGTCATCCTGTTTAGGTACTCATCATATGTTGAATTATGCCATTATATCCTATTAAGTTATCCATCATATATCTGAAACTGTGTCATGCTATCCTGTTTAGTTAGGAATCATATATGTGAAACTGTGTCATGCTGTCCTGTTTGGTTAGACAACATATATGTGAATTACCACATCTGTCTATCATACAATGTCTGTACATTCAATTTCTTTTCTTGTTTATCAGCCATTTGAATTGGAGGGGGTGATGGCAGTATCTAAGGGAGCAAAAACCCGTTCTTCACAAAAGACAGTGCTACCCGTCGATGCAGATAGAACCATGGTTGTACTAGCCCACAAACTAGCCCCACTACACATAATCAAGACTCTTCCAGATTGCACACTTACACCGTTGGGCAGAGAACCAGCTACAACCCATCTAACCGCAACCCCAGCAGATAGTAACCCACTTATAGTTGATAAAGCACCATGTCCACCACAGAGTACCCCCACACGAGCAGTTTGTAAAGCTAATACAATTCCCAAAGCACGAAGACCACCACAGCTAACCCAAACTCCACGTTTAGAGCAGAAGAGCAACTGTTCTCAGGTCAGATTCCATAGCTATGGTCCATACTCCTTTGCTGTTGCATCACTGTATTTACTCATACCAACTACTTTCAAATTTGAAGGATCCAATTGAAACTCCAATGGGGCAATAGGTATGTTTTAAACCTATTTCTTTAACTGGATTGCTGTTCTAACTTCTTGCTCTATGTTGATTTCAGTTTAAGTTGTATAAACAGTTATGTTCTCATGTGATGCACATTACAAGTGCTGCCAATGCTGTGGAGTTTCTCACACTTATATTCTGTCTATGCTGATGTGTCCTAAAAATATATGAGTTGAACTGTGTCTCTATCTTGATTAGGGAACATAAACTAGAATGATATGGACAATACAGTGACCATAGTACATAGATATATGTTTGTTTCATGCTGTTATCCTGTCCACCTTACTACTGAACCGGTTTACCAAAATGAGTTTCGTATACTACAAGCTAAACCTGTGATGTGTCTGCTTGTTTCTCCTGTAGTATGCAAACAGAATATTGGAGAAGAGCACCCCACTATGCAATGGTAGAGAAAGTAATGCAAATAAGGTTCAAGATAGTGAGACAACCCTGTTGGTCTCAAAGAAAGGTGATAAAAACGATCTTGTAGACAGTGAGAAAACCCCACAGTTCTGCGTTGATGTAGTGTTCGAGTTACTGGCCAGTACCGCTGGCACAAGCTCTTTGAACTCGCTACCTGAATCACTTCGGCTTCTTCAGTCTCAGCTACAAGCTGAAAGGCATCAGTCAGCTGTGCTGCGGCAAGAAGCCGAAGGACTGAGGAAGTCCCTGCAGAATTCAGATGCGTACTTTCTTGTGCAACAACAAGCGCTGGAGGATTTAAGCGCCAAACAAGAGAAAGTTAATAATCTTGCTAAGCATCTTGCCAGCATTATGGGTACCTAGGATATTGTTTCTTGAACTCTTCTAAAGTGGTTTCAGTTTTGGACTTGTTTTGCTGCAGCGTTTATATGCTGCTTTGTTCCCTATATTTGCACTGGTGGCGAACTTTGATGCCCAGTGGATGTAATATGTGTAATAGCCGTGATAGCCTAGCATAAGTTGCTTTCTTATTTATTTCCTTGTTGTCTTGTTTATTTGTTTGCTTGTAGTCAGTGCAGTTCTTTTTTCGCGGTTTGCTAGTGGCTGCAATAACCTATTTTTTAAAACTAGGCCACAATAACCATGAGCTAATATTTACTGTAGTGACACTGGGCCTCCTACGGGCCGTAGAAACAGTGGGCCTTCTACGGGCCGTAGAAACAGTAGGCCTTCTACGGGCCGTGGAAACAATGGGCTTTCTACGGGCCGTAGAAACAATGGGCCTTCTACGTGCCGTATCATCAATGGGCCTTATACGGGACGTATGATCGATTGGCCAAACATGGGCCAATAATAGGCTGCATTATGGCCGTAAACGGGCCATCGCTAATAGGACATATTTGATGACGCTATGAAAATGGCCCAACATATTAACGGACCACAAACGGGCCGACTGTAACCATGGGCTGAATTTGGCCCACAAGCAGAAAATGACAGTAACGGGCCATAAGTAAACGAATGCTGGAAAATGAGCCCAAGAATAAATGGGCTCTGAGAAGGCCGAAAGATAACATGGGCTGGAAACGGCCCAATGGAATAACATGCCGTTAATGGGTATAAAGTGATACACTGTTCATTACGGGCCAGTTTCACCAAGGGTCGTTAATGGGTGTAAAGTGATGCACTGTTCATTACGGGCCAGTTTCACCATGGGCCGTTAATAGGCCAAGAGTTACATAGGGCCTCATATGGGCCGAAAGACGTCATGGGCCATACATGGGCCAGAAGTGAAAACGGGCTGGAATCATATTGGATGGCCCAGATGACGCTACTGGGCCTAATTCGGATAGGGCGTAACGGGCCTTGGCTTAGCGGGCTGTAAATGGGCTATATGTGAACATGCCGTTAACAAGCTTTCCATGGGCCGGCCCGCCACCTTTTGACCAAGTCAAACGGGCTGGCCTTTTCACAGGAATGGGCCTCTGTTTGGCTGTGCCACGTGTCGACGTATCATAGGAGCCTTCTGTCCAATGAGTGGATGACATCTGTCCCAATGATGAGCCGACACGTGTTTCCTCCAGCCAATGATGATTTTACATGTGGAAAATCCCTATTGGTCGGGGCTGTTAACGGGTTATCGGATCCAAAGCGCGACCCGATAGCTTAACGGTGTTCCGTTACAGTGGATGCCACGTGTCGGTCACCCTTGACGAAAGCACTTCTCTGACGCATGATTTATCATCATGGAAGTGCACACTTCCGTGATGATAATTTTGGTAATGTCATGGAACACTTCTATGACAGCACAGGTATGACTATCTTGATTCTGTCATAAAATCGTCATGGATGTACATGCATGACAAAAAACGCGACCTACTGTGACAAACACGTATCATCACGGAAGTGTATTTTTTTGTAGTGTGTTGAGAAATTGACAGAATTGAGCATAGTTATGAGAATATCTAGGTATGATCATGTATATAGGCATCACGTCCGAGACAAGTAGACTGACTCCTGCCTGCATCTACTACTATTACTCCACTCATCGACCGCTATCCTGCATGCATCTAGAGTATTAAGTTCATGAAAACAGAGTAACACCTTAAGCAAGATGACATGATGTAGAGGGATAAACTCATGCAATATGATGAAAACCCCATCTTGTTATCCTCGATGGCAACAATACAATACGTGCCTTACTGCCCCTACTGTCACTGGGAAAGGACACCGCAAGATTGAACCCAAAGCTAATCACTTCTCCCATTGCAAGAAAGATCAATCTAGTAGGCCAAACCAAACTGATAATTCGAAGAGACTTGCAAAGATAACCAATCATACATAAAAGAATTTGGAGAAGATTCAAATATTGTTCATAGATAGACTTGATCATAAACCCACAATTCATCGGTCTCAACAAACACACCACAAAAAGAAGATTACATCGAATAGATCTCCACAAGAGAGGGGGAGAACATTGTATTGAGATCCAAAAGGAGAGAAGAAGCCATCTAGCTAATAACTATGGACCCGTAGGTCTGAGGTAAACTACTCACACTTCATCGGAGGGGCTATGGTGATGATGTAGAAGCCCTCCGTGATGGATACCCCCTCCGGCGGAGCTCCGGAACAGCCCCCAAGATGGGATCTCGTGGATACAGAAAGTTGTAGCGGTGGAATTAGGGTTTTGGCTCCGTATCTGATCGTTTGGGGGTACGTAGGTATATATAGAGTACGTCGGTGGAGCAACAGGGGCCCCACGAGGGTGGAGGGCACGCTTGGGGGGGGGGTAGGCGTGCCCCCTACCTCGTAGCCTCCTCCTTTGTTTCTTGACGTAGGGTCCAAGTCTCCTAGATCATGTTCGGTGAGAAAATAACGTTCCCGAAGGTTTCATTCCGTTTGGACTCCGTTTGATATTCCTTTTCTTCGAAACCCTAAAATAGGCAAAAAAAACAACAATTCTGGGCTGGGCTTCCGGTTAATAGGTTAGTCCCAAAAATAATATAAAAGTGGATAATAAAGCCCAATAATGTCCAAAGCTGTAGATAATATAGCATGGAGCAATCAAAAATTATAGATACGTTGGAGACGTATCAAGCATCCCCAAGCTTAATTCCTGCTCGTCCTCGAGTAGGTAAATGATAAAAATAGATTTTTTGACACGGAGTGCTACCTGGCATAATTTTAATGTAGTTCTTCTTAATTGTGGTATGAATATTCAGATCCGAAAGATTCAAGATAAAAGTTCATATTGACATAAAAATAATAATACTTCAAGCATACTAACTAAGCAATTATGTCCTCTCAAAATAACATGGCCAAACAAAGTCATCCCTACGAAATCATATAGTTTAGTCATGCTCCATTTTCGTCACACAAGAATGCTCTCATCATGCACAACCCCGATGACAAGCCAAGCAATTGTTTCATACTTTAGTAATCTCAAACCTATAAACTTCCACACAATATATGAGCGCGAGCCATGGATATAGCACTATGGGTGGAATAGAATATGATGGGGGTTATGTGGAGAAGACAAAAAAGGAGAAAGTCTCACATCAACAAGCTAATCAATGGGCTATGGAGATGCCCATCGATTGATGTTAATGCAAGGAGTAGGGATTGCCATGCAACAGATGCACTAGAGCTATACATGTATGAAAGCTCAACAAAAAGAAACTAAGTGGGTGTGCATCCAACTTGCTTGCTCACGAAGACCTAGGGCACTTGAGGAGGCCCGTTGTTGGAATATACAAGCCAAGTTCTATAATGAAAATTTCCCACTAGTATAGGAAAGTGACAAAACAAAAGACTTTCTATCATGAAGATTATGGTGCTACTTTGAAGCACAAGTGTGGCAAAGGATAGTAGCATTGTCCCTTTTTTTATTTGGCCTTCCTTTTTTTATTTGTCCTTTCTCTCTTTCTCTCTCTTTTTTTAGGACAATGCTCTATGAATGATGGTCATCACACTTCTATTTACTTACAACTCAAGAATTACAACTCGATACTTAGAACAAGATATGACTCTATATGAATGCCTCCGGCGGTGTACTGGGATATGCAATGAACCAAGAGTGACATGTATGAAAGGGTTATGAACGGTGGCTTTGCCACAAATACTATGTCGACTACATGATCATGCTAAGCAATATGACAATGATGAATGTGTCATGATAAACAGAATGGTGGAAAGTTGCATGGCAATATATCTCGGAATGGCTATGGAAATGCCATAATAGGTAGCTATGGTGGCTGTTTTGAGGAAGATATAAGGAGGTTTATGTTGAAAGAGCATATCATATCACAGGGTTTGGATGCACCGGCAAAGTTTGCACCAACTCTCATTGTGAGAAAGGGCAATGCACGGTACCGAAGAGGCTAGCAATGATGGAAGGGTGAGAGTGCGTATAATCCATGGACTCAACATTAGTCATAAAGAACTCACATACTTATTGCAAAAATCTACAAGTCGTCAAAAACCAAGCACAACGCGCATGCTCCTAGGGGGATAGATTGGTAGGAAAAGACCATCGTTCGTCCCCGACCGCCAATCATAAGACAATCAAATAACACCTCATGTTTCAAATTTGTTACATAACATTAACCATACGGCATGCTATGGGACTTGCAAACTTCAACACAAGCATTTCTCAAATTCACAACTACTCAACTAGCACGACTTTGATATTATGACCTCCATATTTCAAAACAATCATCAAGCATCAAACTTCTCTTAGTATTCAAAACACTCATAAGATTTTTTTTACTAATCTTGAATACCTAGCATATTAGGATTATTTAAGCAAATTACCATGCTATTTAAGACTCTCAAAATAATCTAAGTGAAGCATGAGAGATCAATAGTTTCTATAAAACAAATCCACCACCGTGCTCTAAAAGATATAAGTGAAGTACTAGAGCAAAACTATATAACTCAAAAAGATATAAGCGAAGCACATAGAGTATTCTAACAAATTCCAAATCATGTATGGCTCTCTCAAAAGGTGTGTACAACAAGGATGATTGTGGTAACTAAAAAGCAAAGACTCAAATCATACAAGACGCTCCAAGCAAAACACATATCATGTGGTGAATAAAAATATAGCTCCAAGTAAAGTTACCAATAGAAGTAGACGAAAAGAGGGGATGCCTTCCGGGGCATCCCCAAGCTTTGCTTTTAGGTATCCTTAGATTATCTTGGGGGTGCCATGGGAATCCCCAAGCTTAGGCTCTTGCCACTCCTTGTTCCATAATCCATCAAATCTTTACCCAAAACTTGAAAACTTCACAACACAAAACTTAAAGTAGAAAATCTCGTGAGCTCCGTTAGCAAAAGAAACCAAAAGACCACTTCAAGGTACTGTAATGAACTCATTCTTTATTTATATTGGTGTTAAACCTAATGTATTCCAACTTCTCTATAGTTTATAAACTATTTTACTAGCCACAGATTCATCAAAATAAGCAAACAACACACGAAAAACAGAATCTGTCAAAAACAGAACAGTCTGTAGTAATCTGTAGCTAGCGCAATATCTGGAACGCCAAAAATTCTAAAATAAATTTCTGGACATGACGAATTTATCTATTGATCATCTTAAAAAAGAATTAACTAAATATCACTTTCCAAATAAAAATTGGCAGCAGCTCTCGTGAGCGCTAAAGTTTCTGTTTTTTACAGCAAGATATCAAGACTTTCCCCAAGTCTTCCCAACGGTTCTACTTGGCACACACACTAATTAAACACAAAAAACACAACCTAAACAGAGGCTAGATAAATTATTTATTAGTAAACAGGAACAAAAAGCAAGGAATAAAAATAAAATTGGGTTGCCCCCCAACAAGCGCTATCGTTTAACGCCCCTAGCTAGGCATAAAAAGCAAGGATAGATCTAGGTATTGCCATCTTTGGTAGGCAATCCATAAGTGGCTCTCATAATAGATTCATAAGGTAATTTAATTTTATTTGTAGGAAAGTGTTCCATGCCTTTCCTTAATGGAAATTGGAATCTAATATTTCCTTCCTTCATATCAATAATTGCACCAATCGTTCTAAGGAAAGGTCTACCAAGAATAATAGGACATGAAGGATTGCAATCTATGTCAAGAACAATAAAATCTAGGGGTAAATAATTCCTATTTGCAACAATAATAATATAATTAATTCTTCCCATAGGTTTATTAATAGTGGAATCCGCAAGGTGCAAGTTTAGAGAGCAATCATCAAAATCACGGAAACCTAACAAATCACACAAAGTCTTTGGAATCGTGGAGACACTAGCACCCAAATCACATAAAGCATAGAACTCATGTTATTTAATCTTAATTTTAATAGTTGGTTCCCGCTCATCATAAAGTTTTCTAGGGATAGAAACTCCCAATTCAAGTTTTTCTTCATAAGATTGCATCAAGGCATCAACGATATGTTTACTGAACGCTTTATTTTGACTATAAGCGTGAGGAGAATTTAGCACGGATTGCAAAAAGGAAATACAATCAATCAAAGAGCAATTTTCATAATTAAATTCCTTGAAATCCAAAATAGTGGGTTTAGCAACATCTAGGGTTTTAATTTCTTCGATCCCACTTTCATCAATTTTAGCATCAAGATCTAAAAACTCTGAATTCTTGGAACGCCTTCTAGGTAAAGGTGGATCATATTCAGTCCCATCATTATTAAGATTCATATTGCAAAACAAAGATTTAATTGGGGTCACATCAATAACTTTTAGATCTTCATCTTTATTTTCATAGGAACTAGAAGAAAACGCTCTTATAAAGGCATCTTTCTTAGCATGCATCCTAGCGGTTCTTTGTTTGCACTCATCAATGGAAATTCTCATGGCTTTGAGAGACTCATTGATATCATGCTTAGGTGGAATAGATCTAAGTTTCAAAGAATCAACATCAAGAGAAATTCTATCAACGTTCCTAGCCAACTCATCAATCTTAAGCAATTTTTCTTCAATCAAAGCATTGAAATTCTTTTGCGAAGTAATAAATTCTTTAATATTAGATTCAAAATAAGAGGGCATATTATTATAATTTCCATAAGAATTGTTGTAGGAATTACCATAATTATTAGAAGGATTACTAGGATAAGGCCTAGGATTAAAATTTCCTCTATACGCGTTGTTACCAAAATTGTTCCTACCAACAAAATTCACATACATAGATTCATTATTATTCTCAATCAAAGTAGACAAGGGCATATCATTAGGATCAGAAGAAACACTTTTACTAGCAAATAGTTTCATAAGTTCATCCATCGTTCCACTCAAAACATTAATTTCTTCTATCGCATGCACCTTTTTATTAGTAGATCTTTCAGTATGCCATTGAGAATAATTAACCATAATATTATCTAGGAGTTTAGTAGCTTCTCCTAAAGTGATTTCCATAAAAGTACCTCGCGCGGCCGAATCTAAAAGATTTCTAGAAGCAAAATTCAATCTGGCATAATTTTTTTGTATAATCATCCACAAATTCAAACCATGAGTAGGGCAATTACATATCATTAATTTCATCCTCTCCCAAGCTTGTGCAACATTTTCATGATCAAGTTGCTTAAAATTCATAATATCGTTTCTAAGGGAGGTGATCTTAACAGGAGGAAAATACTTAGAGATAAAAACATCTTTGCACTTATTCCATGAATCAATACTATTTTTAGGCAAATACGAAAACCAAGCTTTAGCACGATCTCTAAGCGAAAAAGGAAATAGCTTCAATTTAACAATATCGTTATCCACATCTTTCTTCTTTTGCATATCACACAAATCAACGAAGCTATTTAGATGGGTAGCGGCATCTTCACTAGGAAGGCCAGAAAATGGATCTTTCATGACAAGATTCAGCAAGGCAGCATTAATTTCATAAGATTCAGCATCGGTAAGAGGAGCAATCAGAGTGCTAATAAAATCATTGTTGTTGGTATTGGTAAAGTCACACAATTTAGTGTTATCTTGAGCCATCGTGACAAGCAAGCAATCCAACACACAAGCAAACAAAAAGCAAGCGGGCAAAAAGAGGCAAATAGAGAAAGAGTGGGAGGATAGAGAGAGAGGGCGAATAAATGGCAAGGGTGAAGTGGGGGAGAGGAAAACGAGAGGCAAATGGCAAATAATGTAATGCGGGAGATAAGGATTGTGATGGGTACTTGGTTTATTGACTTTTGCGTAGACTCCACGGCAACGGCGCGAGAAATCCTTCTTGCTACCTCTTGAGCACTGCGTTGGTTTTCCCCAAAGAGGAAGGGATGATGCAGAAAAGTAGCGTAAGTATTTTCCTAAGTTTTTGAGAACCAAGGTATCAATCCAGTAGGAGGCTACGCGCGAGTCCCTCGCACCTGCACAAAACAAATAAATCCTCGCAACCAACGCGATAAGGGGTTGTCAATCCCTACACGGCCACTTACGAGAGTGAGATCTGATAGATATGATAAGATAATATTTTTGGTATTTTTATGATAAAGATGCAAAGTAAAATGAAAGCAAAATAAAAGCAAAGGAAATAACTAAGTATTGGAAGATTAATATGATGAAGATAGACCCGGGGGCCATAGGTTTCACTAGTGGCTTCTCTCAAGAGCATAGGTATTTTACGGTGGGTGAACGAATTACTATTGAGCAATTGACAGAATTGAGCATAGTTATGAGAATATCTAGGTATGATCATGCATATAGGCATCACGCCCGAGACAAGTAGACCGACTCCTGCCTGCATCTACTACTATTACTCCACTCATCGACCGCTATCCAGCATGCATCTAGACTATTAAGTTCATGAAAACAGAGTAACACCTTAAGCAAGATGACATGATGTAGAGGGATAAACTCATGCAATATGATGAAAACCCCATCTTGTTATCCTCGATGGCAACAATAGAATATGCGCCTTTCTGCCCCTACTGTCACTAGGAAAGGACACCGCAAGATTGAACCCAAAGCTAAGCGCTTCTCCCATTGCAAGAAAGATCAATCTAGTAGGCCAAACCAAACTGATAATTCGAAGAGACTTGCAAAGATAACCAATCATACATAAAAGAATTCAGAGAAGATTCAAATATTGTTCATAGATAGACTTGATCATAAACCCACAATTCATCGGTCTCAACAAACACACCGCAAAAAGAAGATTACATCGAATAGATCTCCACAAGAGAGGGGGAGAACATTGTATTGAGATCCAAAAAGAGAGAAGAAGCCATCTAGCTAATATCTATGGACCCGTAGGTCTGAGGTAAACTACTCACACTTCATCGGAGGGGCTATGGTGATGATGTAGAAGCCCTCCGTGATGGATACCCCCTCCGGCGGAGCTCCGGAACAGGCCCCAAGATGGGATCTCGTGGATACAGAAAGTTGCGGCGGTGGAATTAGGGTTTTGGCTCCGTATCTGATCGTTTGGGGGTACGGAGGTATATATAGGAGGAAGGAGTACGTCGGTGGAGCAACAGGGGGCCCACGAGGGTGGAGGGCGCGCCTGGGGGAGGGGGGGTAGGCGTGCCCCTACCTCGTGGCCTCCTCCTTTGTTTCTTGACGTAGGGTCCAAGTCTCCTGGATCATGTTCGGTGAGAAAATCACGTTCCTGAAGGTTTCATTCCGTTTGGACTCCGTTTGATATTCCTTTTCTTCGAAACCCTAAAATAGGCAAAAAAACAGCAATTCTGGGCTGGGCCTCCGGTTAATAGGTTAGTCCCAAAAATAATATAAAAGTGGATAATAAAGCCCAATAATGTCCAAAATAGTAGATAATATAGCATGGAGCAATAAAAAATTATAGATACGTTGGAGACGTATCACTTGGGGCGTCTCCACTTATCTGACCTAGCATCACCTTCTCGCCGACAAGTGGGGTCACGCGGTGTGGGGCCCGCCTAGCCTGGCCTTCTTCTTCCTCCCGTGCGGGAGCGAGCATGGCCGAGGGGGGAGGTTGCCCCGACGGCGGTCGCCGTCACGTCCGGCCATCTTTCGGGTCGTGCGACCTACCGAAATGCGCAGGATGGGGAGGCGCATCTCGGGGTGGTGGTTATTGCCGCCGGCGAGCTTCGCAGCGGCAGCAGCAGGGCGTGCGACGGAGCAGAGCTTCAGTTGCCGGTGAAGTGGGTGCTACGGTGGAGGAGAGGAGAGGTCGAGGCCACGAGAAGGCTCACTGGAGCATGGGGAATGCAGTGGTGGTGGAGGAACGACGAGGAGAGCTCGGGATCACCGGAATCGGGCGAGACCCAAGGCGGCGACTATGGCGACGGTGGTGGTCAGAGAGGGGCTCCGGGCTCGGGGAGGGATGGTGGACTACGAGGGAGCTCGGGCTTGCTTATATAGTCGCGGGGAAGGCTCGATGAGGATGGGAGGAGGTGGCACCCGGCAGGCGACGTGTCCGTGCGCCGGCGAGGGCGCAACATCGGCAGGCGCAGCCAATGCTCATGGGAAGCAGTGGGAAGGCAACGGGGAGGAAGCAGACGCGACGCAGAGGCTCACGGAGATGAGCAAAGCTCGCAGACGAGAGGGAGATGAAGATAGAAGCGAGGAAGAAGACGATGGCTACAATGGTGCACTGTTTGGTCATTGGCACGGCTTGCTGGAGAAGAAAATGAAAGGGGCCAGAGGTCCAGGGGGAAGACGACGTCGAGGGGGAGCTGTAGGACATTAATGCATGGCGAGGCCAGAGCCGGTCGAAGCAGCGATGCCGACTCAAACAGTGGCTAGACCACCGTTTTGGGCTGGTTACACCCGTGGTCACCACGGTAAGGCGCGCTCCGGGGTTTTTTACTGATGCCAGCTCATGTCTACCGCATAATCCTTCGAAGAGAGAGTGTTACTGCGGTAAAGAACTGAGCAAAGACATAGGGAGTAGAGTAAACTAAGCTCAACAAGTTTGCAGTTGCAAACTTGACTGCATTCTAGAGATAAAACCAGAGGAGTTAAAAGATAAAATTGATGTCTGAGAGGCTTAGGGTAGAAAGGACTACGGTCCTGGAAATTATGAGGTAAGATGGACAACTATTTACCATAGTTGTTGTACAACTACCAAATCTGACCCAGCAACTGAATCATGAAGAAGCACTCACTAGGAGTGATGGATTGGGCTAATGCTTGGCAAAGCCTGATGATTTGGACATACCATGATGCTGTAAAACTTTCATACCAAATGGACTTGCCAACATGGTACTTGTTTCACAAACATCTCCTCTGTCCTGAAACTTGAGAAAATTCCTCAAGGCAAATGGATAATTGAGATGAGCCAAAACCTTGTGGAGATGGATCATATGGATAGGAGAAGGTCTGGAAAAAGTTTTAGCCATAATGGAGCAAGATAAAATATACTTGCTTCACGAACTGAAAGTTTTGACAGAAACCAAGAATTGCTCCTATGCTCACATAGTTCAATGAAATGAACTGAATTTAGGTTTAGGTTAATTATTTGAGATACTTGGGAGAATGGAAAAGTTTCATCCCATTTGGAAACTCTATGAAGGTACTTCCTTCACAAAGTTGTGTTCTGGTCAGGAACTTTGAAGAAATTGCATAGGGAGCTAGGATGAATGGATTGAGCTCATATTTGGCATCCATGGGTTATTTATCCATGTTAATCACCGTGCCAAATTGCATCTCAATTGGAATTAGGAATAAATCACTTCCTTTGCAAACATTCAGAGAAGGCATAAACTTGCATTGGATCATGTGCTCCATTTTTCATCTGTGGAACATGAGATAAGGATGGAACTAGTGACTATATAGCAAGGGCAAGCTCCACAATTTATGTGGGAATTTTCTCTCCTATAAAAATTGTAGTTCCTTTAGAAAGGGGCATAAATGCAATATTGGCATTAAATAAGAAATGGCAATTTTCCTTATTTAATTATGGCCAATATTTTTGTCAGATCTTGGATTAGGCATATGCATCAACTCCACCAATTCTCATGAATTTAGGAGATGGCTAGTTATGCCTTTGGATTTTATTCCTCAGAAAGGTAAGAAAAGGAATAAATCACAAATGAAAAATATTGCATAAGACTTAGCAATATTTTTGCATATCCAAGGATTGGAAGGATAGGAGGATCTCTGGGAACAATTGGGAGGATCAATAGATCAGGGAAAATGATGGCTCCTTTGTATGCACAAAGGGCATATCCAAGTTCCAAAAATATGGAATTAGAGTTTGAGAGGGTTGAGATGAACCAAATGAGGGCTTGCCCACTGACCTATACATGAGCAAGGTTTTTGGTAAAGGTTGAAAATGGTAAGAATTGTCAGAGTCATCCAGCAAGCTCACGAAAAAACTTTGAAAAATGAGTGCCAGGAAGGAAAAACAGCACCAAAAATCTCTGTTGGAAAAGGCAGTGCCTAGGAGGCACTTAGGCACGCTTAGGCGCTAGGCAATGGCCAAACGCCTCGCCTAGGGCATAAATGGAGGTCTAGGCAGGGCAAGCAAGGAATTTCCTACCCAAGCAAGAAATCATGCATCATATTGCACTGATATGCCAAACGCGTTATATTCCAATGCAGTAGACGGTAATTAACTTATTTATATGCCGTAAAATAATATCAGCACCCATATAATAATCACAAATACACTACGAGTAAAAACAATATTACCGCCTAGGCCACGCCTAGGGCGCTTAGGCACCGCCTAGGCACTAGGCGAAGGCCAACCGCCTCGCTTACGCCTACCGCTTTTTCCAACCTTGCCAAAAATTGATAACCCAATTTTGGGGCTATTACACATATTCTACGAATATCTTTATCGGTCAAACCGCATAACAACATATGTTGTTCCCTTTGTCATCGGTATGTTACTTGCTCGAGATTCGATCGTCGGTATCTCGATACCTAGTTCAATCTCGTTACCGGCAAGTTTCTTTACTCATTCTGCAATGCGTCATCCCGTAACTAACTCATTAGTGACACTGCTTGCAAGGCTTGTAGTGATGTGCATTACTGAGAGGGCCCAGAGATACCTCTCCGACAATCGAAGTGACAAATCCTATTCTCGATCTATGCAAACTCAACGAACACCATCGGAGACACCTGTAGAGCACATTTATAATCACCCAGTTACGTTGTGACGTTTGGTAGCACACAAAGTGTTCTTCTGGTAATCGAGAGTTGCATAATCTCATAGTCATAGGAACATGTATAAGTCATGAAGAAAGCAATAGCAGTAAACTAAACGATCAAGTGCTAAGCTAACAGAATGGGTCATGTCAATCACATCATTCTCCTAATGATGTGATCCCGTTAATCAAATGACAACTCATGTCTATGGCTAGGAAACTCAACCATCTTTGATCAACGAGCTAGTCAAGTAGAGGCATACTAGTGACACTATGTTTGTCTATGTATTCACACATGTATTATGTTTTCGGTTAATACAATTCTAGCATTAATAATAAACATTTATCATGATACGAGGAAATAAATAATAACTTTATTATTGCCTCTAGGGCATATTTCCTTCACAGTAACCAATGATGGGAATTATTTTCCACCTCCGTCTCGCCATAGGAGAATGTGCTCTAGGCCGGCCCAATTGAGTTCTAGCGAGAGCATTTTCTCCTATTCTTTTATGTATATTTCCTATCTTTTTATCTTCTCTTTTTATCATTTCCCTTTTTGTGTTTATTTAGTGGTTTTCCTCGTTTTATCCTCTCTTTTTTCCCTATTTAGCAACACAGATCTATTTTCACGGTACACATTTTACAATTTTCTTATACATGTGTAGCATTTTTTATACACGTTGATTTGTTTTTCAAATACATGCTTTTGAACTTTTTTTAAATAGAATTTTTTTTAAAATACATATTGAATATTGTTTAATGTCACAATTTTTTTGAAGATACATGAACTTTATTGTACATTGTATAAACATTTTCGAAAAATTCACGAACATTTTTTCTGAAGTAGGTGAAGATTTTTTTAAAATTTATCGTACATTTTTCTGGATGGTAGAAAACTTAGTTTGAATTATGTCAACATTTTATTACATTGTGTAACATTTTTCCAAAATGCCACATGCATTTTTTCTGAATGCACGAACATTTTTCTTCAAAATCATGTACAATTTTTATAAACATTTTTTTAGAACGTATAACTTTTTTCAAAGATGTCACATACATTTTCTTGAATGTGTGGACATTTTTAAATGCTGTGGGCAGTTTTTTTAATGCAATCAATTTTTTTACAATTACATAGTTTTTTAAGAATTTGAATGTCCAAATTCACGGTGAACATTTTAATTTTTAAGTTTAACAGGTTTTTTGGAATATAAAAAAAATAAAAAATGAACAAAAACTAGTGCAGGTGCCTACGAGCATGTCATGTGTACATGTGTGATTATGCACTACTCATTTGGACATATTTTATGAATTACAAAATATTTCTAAATTTACAATTATTTCATAAATTTTTAGTGTATTATTCAAGTGCATGATTTAAAAAACATGAATTGAAAAAATATTTACCAAATATTAAAAGCTCGGAAGCCAAAATTTGGAAACAAACTTCTTTTTTTTGCAGGAATCATAGGGTATTTATTCCAAGGTTATAGAATTACAGTCTTTGGCGACTAGCTCAATCAAACACAGAGGGGGATGGTTTAGCGAGCACGCAGTGCTGTCCCCGTTCCATCCAAATGTCGCTAAACAATGTGCAACGCTATTCTGAAAGCGAGAAATTTTTACTGGAACAACTACCCTATCATTTATGGAACGTTTAATCTCAGTGATCAAATGGCCATATGCCGATTTGTCCAGGGAATCTCATCCGTGAGCGCTTTAAGAGCAACTGCGCAATCGGACTGAAGTTGTATAGGTAAGCTTGATCTTTCAAGTGTCAAGGAGAGCCCTTCCATCATTGCTTGGATTTCAATTTCTCAGGCATCATTGCAATGGAAGAGTTCTATATGGTGCGAAGATCATCTTGCCATTATTATCTCGTAAAATCATCCCCATGCCAGCCTTGCCATCATGTGCATCGTAAGAACCATCAACCAATAAGGCAACCATAACACATGTGGGGAGAGAATGCGAGGGAGGTGTGTAATGATCAAAGAAGCACAATTCGACGGCTTGGATGCAGCACATCATACAGCTGGCGAGCCGACCAAATTTTCCCCCAACTCGCTCGGTTGATGCTTGGAAGTCTCCATATTTTACAAAAAACATGTTTTCATCTAAAAAGGTAATGGAAACCGTCAATAGATGTGCTTTTTTCTCCCTCGGTGATAATTATCAACTCATCACTCTAGCGATTGCCTCAAAAAAATCTAGCGATTAAGCTCAATTTTAGTCTTTATTATGCTCATTTTTGGCAGACGGATGTATGGCACAACTGTACTGACATCTAGGGCCCGCAAGCCGATTTTAACCGATGATCTCCCAATAGCAAGTGCCACTGCGCCGCGGCTGTGCGCTAAGATCAATCACCTCTCCATTCGTAGAGCCAATCAAAGCAAGCAGGCACTCGTGTTCGCTTCGCGAAGGAGAAGCGGAGTAGGAGAGGCGGGCAGGGCGGTCGAGTCGGATGGGTGCATGCGCGGGGAAGCAAGCGGCGGCGGGGGCATATATGACGGACGACCACCTCTTCAACAACATTCTCCTCGGGGGCCGCACTGGCACGATGAGCGCCTCCCTCCGCCCCTCTTCCTAGAGATTTCGTCACCGCTGGCATCTGAGGAGCCGTAGGTTGCGATCGAGAAAATGGCTTTGTAGCTTGTTCTGCTTGCGATGATTGATCGCGGGCGTGCATTGTGCGAATTCTAGGGTTTTCGCATCATATCATGATACATTTGCGGTCTGTTTTGTTGTGCTGCTAAGTTGGGTTCAGGCGAGGGGTCTGAGGTGATGGCATGGAGGGGGAGAGGGAGGGAGGGAGGGAGGGAGAGGGAGGGAGAGAGAGAGAGGAAAAGATTGAAAAAATAAGGTAGCGAATGAGGGTGTAACGGTGATGGGACAGAGCATGTTTGTGGCCGGTGGGTCGGAGCGCTATCTGCTAGAGATCCGCTAGGTTGGGAGTCGCCAATTTTTGAAGAAAGAACCAGGATTTGTCAATGGGTAATCTCCATATAGGTTACTAGATGATACCATGCATGAGTTCTTGTGGGAATGTTTTGCAATATATTTCAATGAGATTTGGTTGTATGGAACATGAATATTTAGAGTAATATTATGATAACTAAAACTGAAAATACATGTGATTTGTTTTGTTTGATTACTATATAGGTTTACAATATTTATTAAAGTATCATCATAAAAATGGAAATTCTCATCCATGTTCGCATGTTGAGACGGGACTTCTCCATGCATGTTGCATGTTGAGGTGACATGCTGTTTGGAATCATAGTATAAAACAATTTTTTTCCTGCCCTATGAATCAAGAATTAGGATCACTACGAAGATGCATACAAGGTTAGATCTGATCGTTACCAACTCAGAGTTGCAGCAGAAGAAGAGTTGGTGAATATCGTTCCTGAAGTCCCTCAAACCATCGCACAAATAGTCCCTTGAATGAAGATCAAAAGACGAACTCTCTATGGATTGCATGCGTATGTGATAAACGATCTAGAAGCACTTCAGCATCTAGAGATAGGCATCGCCTGAGAACTAGAGGAGGGAGGAGCAGCCTTGCGGAGAAACTACTTTTCTAGAGAAGTAGAGGGGGAGAGGGGGCGTGTGTCTTTTGGGCAAGAACTTGTGTGAAAAAGAGGGGCACCCTCCTTGGGAATATATAGGTGTATGGGAGGGAGATGCTGAGGCCCTGCTGTTAAGAAACGTTGCGTGGAAAACAAATTTTTTCTGTGCACACACAAGATGTATCCATGGAGATGCATAGCTACGAGAGGGGAGAGTGTGTCTACGTACCCTTGTAGACCGTTAAGCGGAAGAGTTTCTCAACACGGTTGATGTAGTTGTACACCTTCACGATCCGCCCGATCAAGTACCAAACATACGACACCTCCGCACTCAACACATGTTCAGCTCGATGTCGTCCTCGCCTTCTTGATCTAGCAAGACAGGCGAAGTAGTAGATGATTTCCGGCAACACGACGGCGTGGTGACGGTGGTGATGCAACTATCTCCACAGGGCTTTGCCGAGCACTACGAAAATATGACCGGGGATGAACTAGAGGGAGAGGGGCACTGCACACGGCTTTGGGATCGTGGTGTATGTTGCCCCTCTCCCTCCACACATATATATAGGTGGAGGGGGGAGAGGAGCCAATCCTAGGGCGCCCCCAAGTGGCCGGCGGCTGCCCTAGAGGCCTGCCTAGCCGCGCCCCCTTCTATATTTGAACATGGGTGGGAAGGAAAGGGGGACTGGCTACCTTAGGGCGCCTCCCCTTTCCTTCCCTTCTTCCTTGGTGCGTGGGCAGGGGATGGAGGGGTGCGCCAGCCCCCTTGTGGGCTAGTGTGCAACTCCCTTTGGCCTATAAGGTCCACTACTTACCAGTGGCCTCCCGGAACCCCTTCCGGCACTCCGGTAATTACCCGGTTCTTTTTGAAACCTTTCCAGTGACCAAATATCGTCGTCCTATATATCAATCTTACCTCTAGAAAATTCCGGAGCTCCTCGTCATGTCCGTGATTTCATCCGGGACTCCGAACAAGATTCAGTCACCAATTCAGATAACTCATATAATATTATATCATCAACGAACGTTAAGCACGTGGGCCCTACAGGTTCGAGAATGATGTAGACATGACCGAGACACCTCTACGGTCAATAAACAATAGCAAGACCTACATGCCCATATTGGTTCCTACATATTCTACGAAGATCTTTATCGGTCGAACCTTTATGACAACATACATAATTCCCTTTGTCTGTCGGTATGTTACTTGCCCGAGATTCGATTGCGATATCTTCATACCTAGTTCAATCTCGTTATCGGCAAGTCTCTTTACTCGTTCCGTAATACATCATCTCGTAACTAAATCCTTAGTCACTTTCCTTGCAAGCTTCCTGTGATGTGTATTGAGAGGGCCCAGAGATACCTCTCCGATAAATGAAGTGACAAATCCCAATCTTGATCCATGCCAACTCAATAGACACCTTCGGAGATACCTATAGAGCATCTTTATGATCACCCAATTACGTTGGGATGTTTGATAGCACACAAGGCATTCCTCCGGTATCCGGGAGTTGCATGATCTCATGGTTGAAGGAATATGTAGTTGACATTAAGAAAGCAGTAGCAATAAACTGAATGATCATATGCTAAGCTAATATATGGGTCTTGTCCATCACATTATTCTCCTAATGATGTGATCCCGTTGTCAAATGACAACTCATGTATATGGTTAGGAAACCTTAACCATCTTTTGATCAGCGAGCAAGTCTAGTAGAGGCTTACTAGGGACACAATATTTGTTTATGTATCCACACATGTATTTAAGTTTCCGGTCAATACAATTCTAGCATGAATAATAAACCTTTATCATGATTTAGGACATATAACAATAACCATTTTATTATTGCCTCTAGGGTATATTTCCATCAGTCTCCCACTTGCACTAGAGTCAATAATCTAGTTCACATCACTATGCCATTAACACCCATAGTTCACATTGCCATGTGACTAACACACAAAGAGTTTACTAGAGTCAATAATCTAGTTCACATCACCATGCGATTAACACCCAAAGAGTACTAAGGTGTGATCATGTTTTGCTTGCAAATTTCTATGTCTACAATGCTTTGCATGGAGCTACTCTAGCTAATTGCTTGCACTTTCAATACATATCAAGATTGAGACTCAGAGTCATCCGAATCGGTGTCAAAGCTTGCACCGACGTAACCCTTTACGATGAACTCTTTATCACCTACATAACCGAGAAATGTTTCCTGTAACATCCCAAAATTCTAAATTTTGGAATGTTATATTAAAATAAATATTTTTGATTGTTTGTTTGATTGTGGTGTGGTTTCTTGAGTGAAATTTGTAACTTTTTGAAAGTTAAATGAGAGGGAATAAAAGGACTTTCCCAAACTTTCATTTTTGCTTTTGGATCCATGAATTCAAATTCTTTTCATCACAAAACCCTGGAGAGAAGATAACATGACTTCTTCCATTTTAAATAAATGAAAAGGGATCTGAAAAGATTTGAATTCCATTTGGAAATATTTTAAATCCACAAACTTTAAGCAACTCAATGATTTTCAAGAGAGAAGATAAAATGACTTGTTCAAAACATATGAAATATGAGTTGGAAGTTTCAAAGAAATCAAATTTAAAGTCCTTTTGAAATTATTTTCAATTTGGAGTTATTTGGGTTTTATTCAAATTATTTTTTCTCCAAACATAAAATATATGGAAATTAGGGTAAAATGATTCCCTATAGTAGGAAATTGGAGATAAATAAATTTGAAATCATTTTGGTATTTTTTAAAATGATTTTTATGAGGTTTTATTTCAACACTAGCATTTTTCACTTTATTTGAATTTTGTGGATTTTATTTGACGCTGGGAAAATGTTCATGTGATAGAGAATCTTTTTCTGAAAATTTTGACATATAATTTGCTATATGTCATTTTTATTATTTGACGTTTTATTTTATTTTTGTTGTGTCTATATTAAAAAAAATCTCTTGAACAGTGCCAGGCCGAAGCCCAGCCCTGGTCTCTCTCTCTCTCTCTCTCTCCTCTCTCTCTCTCTCTCTCTCTCTCTCTCTCTCTCTCTCTCTCTCTCTCCGCCCCACGGCCCAGCAAGCAGAATCGGCCCATGGCCTCTCTCCCTTGCGTGAACCGCCTCCGCCTCGGTCGCCCGTTCCCTCCCTCTCTCTCCCGCGGACACCGACGGGCGGGCCCCGCGTCTTCTTCCTCCGCCACAAGGCAGCAGGAGTCCTGCTCCTATACGCCATCGCCGGCCACCGCCGTCTCCGAGCGGGACACTATCCTCCCGCCTTGCCCCTCACCCACGCCTCGCCCCATTTATAAACCCTTGACCCCGGCCCCGATTTCCTCCTCAAACCGCAACCACCACCGCCCCTATGCCGCACATAACCTCGCTGGAGTTGCGAGCTCCGTCGCGATCCGCCGCTGCCATTCCGCTCCGATCTGCTGCCCCCGACTAACGCCGACGCCACCATCGGACGCGCCGCTCCGCGCCACACCTCCCCAAGCTCTTCACCGCCTTCCCCGACGACCGAAGCCACCTCCTTGCTCGCAGCCGACGTCGCCACTGTCGTCTGCCTTGCCGGACTTCGCCGCCGCCGCCGCGGTAACTCCCCGCCCTCTCTCGTCCGTTCGATCCCAGATAGACGGCCCGATTAGATCGGTTTGTTTTATTATTATTTTCGAATCGATATGTTCTATTAATGAACGTTCACTGGTTTAGCCCCGCAACGAACACTTTTCGGCCGGTAGTTTTCTGCCACGTGGCTAGGGACCTAATTGTAGTTTTGTTTCTTGCAGTTTAGTCCCTGATTTGAAGGCCCTCACAACTTTTACACAGTTTAACCAAATCCACGAAACCAACGCTCACTTCTTCGTTATGATCTCCTCTATCCAGATAATCTACTTGAACATGTTTTTGAAAATTTAAAATTTGAATTCAAATAGATTTGGATTTGAACTTCTTTTGTTCATAACTCGAGTTTTATAACTCCGATTTAATTGATTCTTTTTGCTAATTTAAGCTCTTGACCTAAACTTTCTGATAAGGGCAAATTCACTTAATTTTGGCACTATTAGAAATTGTTTTATGTTGCAAGAGTTATTTGCTAGTTTTCGAAGTTTTCCGAGATCTTTTCTTTGGTTCTTTTGCATGATTGCTTATGTGTGGTTACTATTGCTTGCTTACGATAGATTGACCGGAGTGTGACGAGTAGAACTATCAGGAGTTATGAGTGCAAATCATCTTCATCAACAGTACAAGGCAAGTTCACACTTTGATCATACTTTTCATACCCAGTTTTTATGCGTTAGTTTCAACCCTCAAACATTGCATGAGTAGGATTTGATAACACGTGGGTATTGGGAAGTAGTTGATGAGGTAGGAACCTATTGCCTTTTATTCAAACCCTGGGAGTTTCTACGTTATGCTTATACCGCTATGCTATACTCATAGACGTGGATTGGTTTGAGAGAATTCATGAAAGTCGTGAGAGTAATATTATCTAAGGGCAACTTAAGGTCGATATTTTAATACACATCTGGGTGGATTGGTTGGGGAACCCTGGAGCACCCAGTGGTTTGCCCGGGCACCTGGAGAACCTAGTGTGCCCAAGGGGATCCCGGAGTACCCGTGTGATCACCCTATGGAATGCCACCCAGGCTCAAAGGGATCATAAAATTATTCATGCTAGAAACTTTCGTGTGCAGCCACAAGCCATTATGGGCTCTGGCATAGTTGAGTAAGTTGTGGGAATCCTTTCCATGATGGGCTAGCAGATGTAGGGCATTGTAGGTGTACCGGCCTATCTATCGGTTAAGGGGACCTCCTCGGAAAGACCGTGTCTCGGTCATCCATTTCTCAAACATCATGCAGTGCGAGAAATACAACGGATGATATCGAGTCTTGTGGGGAAAAGTGCGCAAACCTCTGCAGAGTGTACAAACTAATCATGATTAGCCGTGTCCCCGGTTAAGGACATCTTGAGTATCTAGTATTTGAATTATTGATTGATCTCATCACTCTACTTAATTAACTTGATTGAGTTGTTGACTATTAATTTGGGATTGAGATGGGGTTACCATTCTCAATGTTTTCAACCAACTTTGTAGCACTACTAGGAAAATGCTTATACGTAGAACTTTACCAGTAGCGCCTATTTAGGCCCCCACGCTACTGGTAAGTGTTGGGGAACGTAGTAATTTCAAAATTTTCCTATGCACACGCAAGATCATGGTGATGCATAGCAACGAGAGGGGAGAGTGTGATCTACATACCCTTGTAGACCGACAGCGGAAGCGGTAGCACAACACGGTTGATGTAGTCGTACGTCTTCACGGCTCGACCGATCAAGCATCGAAACTACGGCACCTCCGAGTTTTAGCACACGTTCAGCTCGATGACGATCCCCGGACTCCGATCCAGCAAAGTGTCGGGGAAGAGTTCCGTCAGCACGACGGAGTGGTGACGATCTTGATGTACTACCGTCGCAGGGCTTCGCCTAAGCACCGCTACAATATTATCGAGGATTATGGTGGAAGGGGGCACCGCACACGGCTAAGAATATGATCACGTGGATCAACTTGTGTGTCTAGGGGTGCCCCCTGCCCCCGTATATAAAGGATCAAGGGTGGGGTGCGGCCGGCCAGGAGGAGGGCGCGCCAGGAGGAGTCCTACTCCCACCGGGAGTAGGATTCCCCCCCTTTCCTAGTTGGAATAGGATTCGGGAGGGGGAAAGAGGAGAGAGAGAAGGAAGGGGGGGGCACCGCCCCCCTCTCCTTGTCCTATTCGGACTAGGGGGGAGGGGCGCGCAGCCCAGCCCTGGCCACCTCTCCTATCTTCCACTAAAGCCCACTAAGGCCCATATACCTCCCAGGGGGTTCCGGTAACCTCCCGATTTCACCCGGAACACTTCCGATATCCAAATATAGGCTTCCAATATATCAATCTTTATGTCTCAACCATTTCGAGACTCCTCGTCATGTCCGTGATCACATCCGGGACTCCGAACAAATCTTTGGTACATCAAAATGCATAAACTCATAATATAACTGTCATCGAAACCTTAAGCGTGCGGACCCTACGGGTTCGAGAACAATGTAGACATGACCGAGACACGTCTGCGGTCAATAACCAATAGCGGAACCTGAATGCTCATATTGGCTCCCACATATTATACGAAGATCTTTATCGGTCAGACCGCATAACAACATACGTTGTTCCCTTTGTCATCGGTATGTTACTTGCCCGAGATTCGATCGTCGGTATCTTAATACCTAGTTCAATCTCGTTACCGGCAAGTCTCTTTACTCGTTCCGTAATACATCATCTCACAACTAACTCATTAGTTGCAATGCTTGCAAGGCTTATGTGATGTGCATTACCGAGAGGGCCCAGAGATACCTCTCCGACAATTGGAGTGACAAATCCTAATATCGAAATACGCCAACCCAACATTTACCTTTGGAGACACCTGTAGAGCTCCTTTATAATCACCCAGTTACGTTGTGACGTTTGGTAGCACACAAAGTGTTCCTCCGGCAAACGGGAGTTGCATAATCTCATAGTCATAGGAACATGTATAAGTCATGAAGAAAGCAATAGCAACATACTAAATGATCGGGTGCTAAGCTAATGGAATGGGTCATGTCAATCACATCATTCTCCTAATGATGTGATCCCGTTAATAAAATAACAACTCTTTTGTTTATGGTTAGGAAACATAACCATCTTCGATTAACGAGCTAGTCAAGTAGAGGCATACTAGTGACACTCTGTTTGTCTATGTATTCACACATGTATTATGTTTCCGGTTAATACAATATTAGCATGAATAATAAACATTTATCATGATATAAGGAAATAAATAATAACTTTATTATTGCCTCTAGGGGATATTTCCTTCGGTCTCCCACTTTCACTAGAGTCAATAATCTAGTTCACATCGCCATGTGATTCAACACTAAGAGTTCACATCACCATGTGACCAACACTCAAAGGGTTTACTAGACTCAATAATCTAGTTCACATCGCTATGTGATTAACACCCAAAGAGTACTAAGGTGTGATCATGTTTTGCTTGTGAGATAATTTTAGTCAACGGGTCTGTCACATACAGATCCGTAAGTATTTTGCGAATTCTATGTCTACAATGCTCTGCACAGAGCTACTCTAGCTAATTGCTCCCACTTTCAATATGTATCTAGATCGAGACTTAGAGTCATCCAGATCTGTGTCAAAACTTGCATCAACGTAACTTTTTACGACGAACCTTTTTGTCACCTCCATAATTGAGAAATATTTCCTTATTCCACTAAGGATAATTTTGACCGCTGTCCAGTGATCTACTCCTAGATCACTATTGTACTCCCTTGCTTAACATAGTGTAGGGTATACAGTAGATCTAGTACACAGCATGGTTATAGAACCTATGGCTGAGGCATAGGGAATGACTTTCATTCTCTTTCTATCTTCTGCCGTGGTCGGGCTTTGAGTCTTACTCAATTTCACACCTTGTAACACAGCCAAGAACTCTTTTCTTTGACTGTTCCATTTTGAACTACTTCAAAGTATTGTCAAGGTATGTACTCATTGAAAAAACTTATCAAGCGTCTTGATCTATCTGTATAGATCTTGATGCTTAATATGTAAGCAGCTTCGCCGAGGTCTTTCTTTGAAAAACTTCTTTCAAACACTCCTTTATGCTTTGCAGAATAATTCTACATTATTTCCGATCAATAATATGCCATTCACATATACTTGTTAGAAATGCTGTAGTGCTCCCACTCACTTTATTGTAAATACAGGCTTCACCACAAGTCTGTATAAAACTATATACTTTGATCATCTCATCAAAGCGCATATTCCAACTCCGAGATGCTTGCACCAGTCCATAGATGGATCGCTGGAGCTTGCACATTTTGTTAGCACCTTTAGGATTGACAAAACCTTCTAGTTGTATCATATACAATTATTCTTTAATAAATCCATTAAGGAATGCAGTTTTGTTTATCCATTTGCCGGATTTCATAAAATGTGGCAATTGCTAACATGATTCGGACAGACTTAAGCATAGATACGGGTGAGAAACTCTCATCGTAGTCAACACCTTGAACTTGTTGAAAACCTTTTTGCGACAATTCTAGCTTTGTAGATAGTAACACTACTATCAGCGTCCGTCTTCCTCTTGAAGATCCATTTAATCTCAATGGATCACCGATCATTGGGCAAGTCAATCAAAGTCCATACTTTGTTCTCATACATGGATCTTATCTCAGATTTCATGGCCTCAAGCCATTTCGCGGAATCTGGGCTCATCATCGCTTCCTCATAGTTCGTAGGCTCGTCATGGTCATGTAACATGACCTCCAGAACTGGATTACCGTACCACTCTGGTGCGGATTTCACATTGGTTTTACCTACGAGGTTCGGTAGTAACTTGATCTGAAGTTACATGATCATCATCATTGGCTTCCTCACTAATCGGTCTAGTAGTCACAGGAACAGATTTCTGTGATGAACTACTTTCCAATAAGGGAGCAGGTACAGTTACCTCATCAAGTTCTACTTTCCTCCCACTCACTTCTTTCGAGAGAAATTCCTTCTCTAGAAAGGATCCATTCAAAGCAACGAATATCTTGCCTTCGGATCTATGATAGAAGGTGTACCCAACATTTTCTTTTTTTTGGTATCCTATGAAGACGCACTTCTTCGATTTGGGTTTGAGCTTATCAGGTTGAAACTTTTTCACATAAGCATTGCAACCTCAAACTTTAAGAAACGACAGCTTAGGTTTCTTGCCAAACCATAGTTCATACGGTGTCGTTTCAACGGATTTAGATGGTGCCCTATTTAACGTGAATGCAGCTGTCTCTAATGCATAACCCCAAAACGATAGTGGTAGATCGGTAAGAGACATCATAGATCGCACCATATCTAATAAAGTACGGTTATGACGTTCGGACACACCATTACATTGTGGTGTTCCAGGTGGCGTGAGTAGTGAAACTATTTCACATTGTTTTTAACTGAAGGCCAAACTCGTAACTCAAATACTCTTCTCTACGATCAGATCGTAGAAACTTTATTTTCTTGTTACAATGATTTTTCACTTCACTCTGAAATTCTTTGAACTTTTCAAATGTTTCAGACTTATGTTTCATCAAGTAGATATACTCATATCTGCTCAAATCATCTGTGAAGATCAGAAAATAATGATACCTATCGCAAGCCTCAATATTCATCGGACCACATACATCAGTATGTATGATTTCGAACAAATCTGTTGCTCGCTCCATTGTTCCGAAGAACAGAGTCTTAGTCATCTTGCCCATGAGGCATGGTTCGCAAGCATCAACTGATTCATAATCAAGTGATTCCAAAAGCCCATCAGCATGGAGTTTCTTCATGCGCTTTACACCAATATGACCTAAACGGCAGTGCCACAAATAAGTTGCACTATCATTATTAACTTTGCATCTTTTGGTTTCAATATTATGATTATGTGTATCACTATGATCGAGATCCAACGAACTATTTTCATTGGGTGTGTAACCATATAAGGTTTTATTCATGTAAACAGAACAACAATTTATTCTCTTACTTAGATGAATAACCGTATTACAATAAACATGATCAAATCATATTCATGCTCAACGCAAACACCAAATAACACTTATTTAGGTTCAACACTAATCCCGAAATTATAGGGAGTGTGCGATGATGATCATATCAATCTTGGAACCACTTCCAACACACATCGTCACTTCACCCTTAACTAGTCTCTGTTTATTCTGCAACTCCCGTTTCGAGTTACTAATCTTAGCAACTGAACTAGTATCAAATACTGAGGGGTTGCTATAAACACTAGTAAAGTACACATCAATAACATGTATATCAAACATACTTATGTTCACTTTGCCATCCTTCTTATCCGCCAATCACTTGGGGTAGTTCCGCTTCCAGTGACCAGTCCCTTTGCAGTAGAAGCACTTAGTCTCAGGCTTAGAACCAGACTTGGGCTTCTTCACTTGAGCAGCAACTTGCTTGCTGTTCTTCTTGAAGTTCCCCTTCTTCCCTCTGCCCTTTTCTTGAAACTAGTGGTCTTTGTCGGTGTCAAAACCGGCGGATCTCGGGTAGGGGGTCCCGAACTGTGCGTCTAGGCCGGATGGTAACAGGAGGCTGGGGACACTTTGTTTTACCCAGGTTCGGGCCCTCTCGATGGAGGTAATACCCTACTCCTGCTTGATTAATATTGATGATATGGGTAGTACAAGAGTAGATCTACCACGAGATCAAGGAGGCTAAACCCTAGAAGCTAGCCTATGGTATGATTGTTGTGTATGGAGTTGATTGATCTATCGACTAGCCTGGCCTCGGTTTATATAATGCACCAGAGGCGTAGGATAACAAGAGTCCTAGCCGAATACGCCGGTGGGGAGGAGTCCTTGTCTTGATCACCAAGTCTTGTGGAATATTCCTTGTATGCGGCAGCTGTCCGAACTGGCCCATGAGTATACGGCCATGGGGGTCCTCGGCCCAATCTAATAGATCAGGAGATGACGTGGTGAGTACCCCCTAGTCCAGGACACCGTCAGTAGCCCCCTGAACCGGTCTTCAAGTTAGGGATGCTCCTCGATTCTTCCGAACTATTCTTCATCTTCGGTTGACGATCTTGAAAACTGGTTCAACAAATCTTCTCATCTTTGATCTTGAGGATCGCCGAAATGCATTCGACGAGTTTATACGCCGGGTATCCGAGGAGCCCCTTTAAGTTTCCGGCCTTTATCAATGCCTTATTATTTTATGCCACACCTCGGGTTTGAAATTGTTCCCGGGAGGCAGTGTCCTCTTGTGTCTGAGCTCTAACACCGGACTGTATTCGAGGTATCTTTTGCAGCCGAGCACCAATACCGGACCGCTTCCCAGCTCTAACGCCGGAATGTATCCGAGCTCCAACGCCGGACTATATCCGAGGTGTCATATCACCTTGGTTCAAAAAAGTTTGAAGGAGTTTAGCCGAGATTAACGCCGGTAATGCCCTCTACGGAGCCAGCCACTAGCGCCCGAGCTTTATGCCGGACTGCTTCCGAGGTGGTGCACCACCCCAAATGTGGGCCGATTTTTGTGAATATTTTTTGTTGGTGCAATTTATTCTCTGCCGAGATATATAGCTAGTAGCCCTCAAGGTGTGTATTGGTCTAAAACCCGAGATGCACCTGAAGGATGACGTAAGACCGCTGATCCTAGTAGCCGCTGAGACTCAGGTTGATTTGCGAAATCGGCCTGAGGATCAAGTCCAAGCTCTGCAGAATACTTCGGGACACTAAAAGCCGCGTGCTCAGTCCTCGAGACTCAGGTTGGGTGCGGCCGACCAACCTGAGGATCAAAATCTCCTCGAAAACTGTATTGCACATAAAATTTTCTGCATTGGACAAGCAATGCAGTAGCCCCCGAGACACTGGTCAGGTGGCAACACCAGATCAGGGGATCGATGTGCCCCTTTAATATTTGTAAATAATAAGCCCGAAGCCCAGTAGCCCCCGAGCCTTAATGCGGGCACGGGTGGCCGAATTAAGGATCAATATCCATAGTAAAATCACAAATTATGTGTAATGACTCTATGTATCCAAGTACTTTACGTCATTAATGCTCGGATCCGCATTGTACAAAACTTTGTTGACCGACCATCGGCTTCCACCTCCTCGGCCAGTAGCCGAGGAGTGTTTGTCCTACTTTATAAAGCCTTTATGTGGGCAAAGATTTACAACAAACAAGGCAATCTGGCCATACGGTTTTATAAACAAAGGTAGGCAAAGAGTTATATTACTGTTTAACAAAAGAAATGTCTTCTAAAGAAAATAGTCCCGCTATCGGTTCCTTTCTTTGGGTTGTCATGCTAAGCATGATCATTAAACCTCAGCTCTAATGTAAGAGCAAAATATCGAGGATTTAGTTTGGGAGGCCAGTTAATAGCCCCCGGTAGTGTTCGGCGACAGTCGGGGTCAAGCCGTAAACACTTCGGCCAATGTTATGAATGGCCCGTTATTTAACATAGTCATCGGATCGCTGACCAGTTTACGCTTATTGTGACAGTCAGTTTTCGGCTTTCTCCACTGAGGTGCTTAACCATGTGAGCTGGAAGCACAATCGCAGTGGTTCTCCCTTTGCACGCCTAGCCGAACAAAACGGAACATAGGAAGCAAGTGCAGGAGCCGGGAAACCTGACTATTGACCGAAGACACAATTCGAAACCGATGCATATATAGCAATATCTGAGAATGTTTTTTCCGAATCCCTAAAGGTGTCCGGCATTGCACTGCGAGACTAATGCTGGAAAAGCACAAATAGTTTAAAAGTGCCAAAAAGTTTGGAAAACCAAGAAACGTCAGTAAAAACATGACATCCGAACAATATCAAGTGTTCGGTGCCAATCCGAAAGTTGGTCTTAGAAAAAAGAAGTGCTTCTGTCGTGCTTTAACATGATACATCCTATCTCAAGACTTCGAGCGGGTCAGCCTACGGCTTCAACCTCCTATCCCGAGGGCGGAGTACTTCTCATCAGGCCAGTTTAGCAAACTAAACTCTAGCGGCCTTGAGAGAGAAATTAGGCTCCCCGGCTAGTGACCGCACACTCGTGTCGAAAAAGGAGTGATAAATAATAGTAATAAAACTTTGCAATGACTAAGAAGAAGAACACTTATTATAAAACGGCTCATATAAATTTTAAGAGCCCCCAAGTGACTTGGGTAGAAGAATGATTGCATGTACCGAAGTACTTATATCATATCTATGTTCAACCGGACTTTAAACGCGTCTTACCCGACCGTCAGCTTCTACCTCTTCGGTCAAGGACTGAAAAGTGTTATGTACTCCATCGGTCGAGAATATCGATGGTGTTTCCAATAACCAGGCAATCAGGCCATAAGGCTATAACAGACAAAGCGCGCTCAGGGAACTTATGCTATATTACCGTGAAGTGTAAGAAGCATCTTCGAAGAAAATAGTACCCCCACCGATACCTTTCTTTGGTGCTCATTGTTATTATGAGACTTGTGCAATAGATTTTTTGTACTCATGAGTTCCGTTGTGTGCCGACCATCATTGAATAACTATAAGAGCGCTAGCTTTCGGCTTCACCTAGTCTGAGATCCGGCTCGGGTGACCCGATCATGACAATCGCAGAGGTGCTCCCTTTACTCCCTAGCCGAACAATCGGGAACGTAGGGGTAAACACAGGAGCGAGGCAACCCAGCTTGCAAATCGCTTAAGTCAATGTGGTGCATATTGTGGCGTAATACACGAACAAGGAACGAAGCCGTACAAGTATAATCATATGCAACAGGAAAAGCTTCATAAAGGAAGCCCCCAAGTAAATGGGGTATTTGAATTTATGCGTCACAAACAAAGTTTGGACAAGGAAATTTTTTACAAGCAACTTTTTTCCAAAAAAGTATAATGCTTGGTCGAACCGAGCACAAATTAGAAATTAAAGCTTTGAGCATGAAAGCGACTTAGCTGGTTAATGTGTTCGGTATTGATGACATGCTGGTAAGCAGTATGACTTATATCGCCCACAACTCACTTGTGTTCTACTCGTGCATATAACATCAACACATAAAACCTAGGCTCTGATACCACTGTTGGGGAACGTAGTAATTTCAAAATTTTCCTACGCACACGCAAGATCATGGTGATGCATAGCAACGAGAGGGGAGAGTGTGATCTATGTACCCTTGTAGACCAACAGCGGAAGCGGTAGCACAACACGGTTGATGTAGTCGTACGTCTTCACGGCCCGACCGATCAAGCATCGAAACTACGGCACCTCCGAGTTTTAGCACACGTTCAGCTCGATGACGATCCCCGGACTCCGATCCAGCAAAGTGTCGGGGAAGAGTTCCGTCAGCACGACGGAGTGGTGACGATCTTGATGTACTACCGTCGCAGGGATTCGCCTAAGCACCGCTACAATATTATCGAGGATTATGGTGGAAGGGGGCACCGCACACGGCTAAGAATATGATCACGTGGATCAACTTGTGTGTCTAGGGGTGCCCCCTGCCCCCGTATATAAAGGATCAAGGGGGGGGTGCGGCCGGCCAGGAGGAGGGCGCGCCAGGAGGAGTCCTACTCCCACCGGGAGTAGGATTCCCCCCTTTCCTAGTTGGAATAGGATTCGGGAGGGGGAAAGAGGAGAGAGAGAAGGAAGGGGGGGGCGCCGCCCCCCTCTCCTTGTCCTATTCGGACTAGGGGGGGAGGGGCGCGCGGCCCAGCCCTGGCCACCTCTCCTCTCTTCCACTAAAGCCCACTAAGGCCCATATACCTCCCGGGGGGTTCCGGTAACCTCCCGATTTCACCCGGAACACTTCCGATATCCAAATATAGGCTTCCAATATATCAATCTTTATGTCTCGACCATTTCGAGACTCCTCGTCATGTCCGTGATCACATCCGGGACTCCGAACAAATCTTCGGTACATCAAAATGCATAAACTCGTAATATAACTGTCATCGAAACCTTAAGCGTGCGGACCCTACGGGTTCGAGAACAATGTAGACATGACCGAGACACGTCTGCAGTCAATAACCAATAGCGGAACCTGGATGCTCATATTGGCTCCCACATATTCTACGAAGATCTTTATCGGTCAGACTGCATAACAACATACGTTGTTCCCTTTGTCATCGGTATGTTACTTACCCGAGATTCGATCGTCGGTATCTTAATACCTAGTTCAATCTCGTTACCGGCAAGTCTCTTTACTCGTTCCGTAATACATCATCTCACAACTAACTCATTAGTTGCAATGCTTGCAAGGCTTATGTGATGTGCATTACCGAGAGGGCCCAGAGATACCTCTCCGACAATCCGAGTGACAAATCCTAATCTCGAAATACGCCAACCCAACATTTACCTTTGGAGACACCTGTAGAGCTCCTTTATAATCACCCAGTTACGTTGTGACGTTTGGTAGCACACAAAGTGTTCCTCCGGCAAACGGGAGTTGCATAATCTCATAGTCATAGGAACATGTATAAGTCATGAAGAAAGCAATAGCAACATACTAAACGATCGGGTGCTAAGCTAAAGGAATGGGTCATGTCAATCACATCATTCTCCTAATGATGTGATCCCGTTTATCAAATAACAACTCTTTGTCTATGGTTAGGAAACATAACCATCTTTGATTAATGAGCTAGTCTAGTAGAGGCATACTAGTGACATTCTGTTTGTCTATGTATTCACACATGTATTATGTTTCCGGTTAATACAATTCTAGCATGAATAATAAACATTTATCATGAAATAAGGAAATAAATAATAACTTTATTATTGCCTCTAGGGCATATTTCCTTCAGTAAGTACCAGTAGCGCTTGGTACAAAACACGCTACTAGTATAACTTAGCAGCAGCGTTGGTTTTGCTCAGACACGCTACTGGTAAGTGTGCCACACCGGACCCCCAGGTCAAGATATATTAACAGCGTGGGTTTTCTAGGCCACGCTAGCACTAGCAATGTAGTGGTAGCGCGGGTCACTACATTGGGCTATAACTAAGCCCAGCCCACCTCCTCTTTAGACAACGCACAGAGAACAACCTCTGCCACCGCTCAAAAAAAAGCGAACAACCTCTCTGCCTCCCACAAACCTTGCTGCCGCCACCAACGCCGGACGATTCCGGCTACTTCCGGCGGCCCTCACCGGGGTGCATTACACCCACGAGCTCTCCTCACGATGGTGCTTCCTTCCTTCCTGCCAGATCCGCTCCTCGCGGCCGCAAGCGCCCGCGCGCGACCCCTCCCCGCGATTAGGGTTTCGGCTGCCTCCAACTCCGATGCGGTGAGCTCTCCTCTTCCCTCGATTCATGCCCTCTCCTCTCACCTTCTTCCTTCTCTCCCCGCCCCCTCATTTATTTCTTCAATTCGGTGCAGCAGCCACCCTTCTCCATGGACGAGGACGATCACCACGGCCCGCACATGGTCGAGCTCGCCGTCATCTGCTCCGGTGCGGTGCTGAGCCAACAACCTCCGCCTCCATGTCTCCTAGCTTGGGTAAGCACCCCCAATCCAGTTTGATAAGATTGTATGCCAAGCAGATGGCTATGGAGTAAAAAAATAAGAATATACTTAATGACAACATCAAGGATTCGATTGGTGTTTGATGATTAATTACTAGTGGTATTTATTGAGCAAGTTCTAGTAGGATCTGAAGGAAGTTGTCGTTCTTGTTTTCTTGTTTTGTTTGGTTCATGGGTTCAGGAGTAGGAATAAAATGATTGCATTACCTCTTTGCCTGTTGTATAATGCCTGAATATATATATGTGCCCGTCTTGAGAAGTAGAATATGAGGATTATTCATGCACTGAACTTGTCTCATCGCGGGATATGGGCAAACAAAATAGGGATACTTAGGATATCGTAACACCACTTTCCTCTCGCTCCATTGAGTTTGCACTTTAGCATATGCACCTAACGGTGTATGACACACAACAGTGCCGGCCGGTGTTTAGCAAAGTGTTTTAGTTTTAGTTGTGCAAGTTGTAGCCTCTAATTCTAAAATTTCCTGAACCCAGGGGTTGGGCATCAAGTAACAGATATGTAGCTACATCACAGTTCCAAGGTTCTCATGCGCCCTGGTCTCCAGAACGACCATGTACAGCAGTTACATAGTTCATCCATCGTCGCAACTAGCTATCTGAATTGTGCTACCTACAGCTATTTGAAGCTTCCATGGCTACTAGCTTGGGTAAGCACCCCCATCCCCATGGCCATCTGCTTGGCAGAAAACAACATGCACTGTTATTTAAGCCAAATCAACTTCTTGGTGCATTCTTTAGTCCTTATGGCGTAACAGAACAAATATTTGCATCATGGCCCTTTACTCTACCCAATTCTAATCATGTCTCCTTTGTCTAACTGCTATAACTTGGACCGGCTCGCCATGTGTTTGAGATAATATTGAAAGGAATAACTATGCAATGGATATTTCTTTCCATATCATTGTGGGGATTTATAGTTGATAAATGATTATTTTATATACAGAGCCTAACATCATATTTTTCGGAGCAAGGCTAAAGATAGTGAATTTAGGAAACACAATACATCACATATTATACACTCCCAGTAGCAGTAGCTACTGTTCTGTGCAGTTTCTTTTTCAAATAGGATAAGATGCTATATGCAAGTATTTTTGAATCTCTAGGATTATTGTATAGTTTTGAAGTAATAGTAGCGTTGTTGTATGTCTGCAGATTATTTTCTAAAGATGCTATATACAAATCCTTTCTCTGCAATTTTCTGTCTCTACACATCTTTGATCCTTTTCATAGCAATGCCCTAGGCCAGTACAACTACTTCATTCCAGCAGGTTCGTCCTGCACACACGAGCACAGTCCAATTTATTTGCACGTATAAGATGGCCGCAAGTACATCTGGCTGCCGGATAAGAAATAGTTTATCCGTCGCTAGCATTGGCATTATCCACCGTTTGTTGATGTGTCTAATAATTACAGCAGGTACTCCCTCATCCTCTCACTGAATATATAGTTTTATTTTTGTAGAATTTTATGGCTGAAATTGGGGATTACATATTGAAAGCATGACTCATAGATATGTATAGTTTTTCTCTACAAACGGTGTGTTGGACTACTATAATGAATTTTTTAAATTTTTCGCACAAATATTGCATCAAGAAATGCTTAAAAAAGTTGAGCCTATGTACATCTATCTAAAATTGGCTAGCCCGTGCGGAAATATATGTAGCAAAACTTAATTATGTTTTACACAAACACGCATTGTAGATATGTTGAACAAACATAGGTAGAGAAAACTTCCCAAAAAGGAAATATAGGAATTCTAGCCGCGAAATGTGCGGGTCACCCCGCTAGTTCTTTGAAGATGATACAAGTAATTGTTTCTATTTGGGTGTACCTATATATGTGTGTGTAACTGTGTACATTGCCACCTATACTTTTACAAGTGTCTGCACTCTGCCTATTTTCCATGCATATTTTGCAGTCAAATTTGATTACATAATTAGCAAGTTGTGTTTTTGAACAGAGTTTAGGAAGAAACATTACCTTCATCAAACAATGGTACTTCTGTTGATAATACAAGGTAATATGAATTTCTTTACAAAACTTCAGTCTTTTTTAGTGCTTTCAGAAATGAACTTGCTACTCTGTTGTCTTGTAGTACTAATGGATCACAGGCTGCACAATACTTCACCACCAGCAATCCTAAACACTCGGATCCTTTCTCTGCCAAAGAGAAGTTTATTCATGCCAAGGTGCTTGCGAGTTGTTCTTTTGCAATTGCTTCTCTGCACTTCTCCCATTATTAGCAAATAAGTGTTGAGGACAAAGTTGTCTCCAGATATCCCGATGGGAAACTGATTGGGTAAATGATTCATGGTAGTTTATAACTTGAACATTTCTTAGGGTAAATACATTTGTTGCCCGTCACGATTAGTTGCCAGATGGTACTTGTGCGATCCACTGATCATTTTAAGCCCTTGCAAATATTTTTGTTCTTTATAGTTGCAACCTCAGAGTTCCAGAAAAATTGTCTGTAGGTTGTATCCACATTTACAAAGTTGCTTCAAGTGCTTTTATTTAGTTTCCGTGGTCTACAAACTACATCAGGATTGACTTGTTATGTAAACTCACTTCATGCAGTTCATTTATACTACAGATGCTATATGTGAACTATCGAAGTTGACTTCTTCCGTGATGCCCATGAAGCTAAGTGAGCATTATAATGCATGGACTAGAATTTATATAGCCTGTCAGCCGGTTTAGAATGCATTTTGTAAAGTCAATATCTATCCTTCAGTTTCATGTAACATATTGTCATATATTGAGCTCTTTAGTAGTAAATGTATCATCTTAAGAGTGTACTGAAGCTAGATTTGGACACTGACGCGTACTAACAAGTTTTCACTTTCCTGACGTGGGCGCAGGGGTGATCAACACGGACTACCGCGGCCCGGTGGGCCTCGTGCTCTTCAACCACTTTGAGGCGGACTTCGCCGTGAAGCCCGGCGGCCACATCGCACAGATGATCGTCCAGGTGATCGCGACGCCGAAGGTAGCCGAGGTGGAGGACCTCGACGCTACCGTCCGGGGGAAGGAAGGATTCGGGTCCACCGGCGTGTGAACTCCGAGCCTTGGTAGATACATCTAGAGTTGTTTGTTTAGGTTGGTGGTGAACACTAGGGAAGGTACCCACGTTTCTGATGGTTGTGTGAGTCTGTTAAATGGATTCTTGTGATCTCTTTCAGTTGAGATGGTTCTGTGATCTTAGTTTATTTTGCACTAGATGTGTCTCTATTTTCCATCCATTGAGTACTGCATCTAATTTTTATTTTTTAATTCCTAATTAGCTAGTAGTACCATGGGGGAAAAGGTGCATGCTACTAGTCCTAATTAGCTAGTAGTAGCGTGGGGGAAAAGTGCACGCTACTAGTACGTAGGATAGTGGTAGCGTGGGTTACTAAAAAGCGCTATTGCTATCTTCAGTTACCAGTAAAGCTGGGACAAACAAGCGCTACTGCTAAAAAATAGCTGTAGCGACGTAGTATAGTAGCGCGTTTGCTAGCGCTACTGGTAGCAAAAAAACAAACGCTACTAGTAAGCATTTTCCTAGTAGTGTAGTTAAATAAAATATATTCCTTTGTTGTAGGGGAAAACTAGCTTTATGCAAATGATAACTATAGAGCCTCCACCAGCCAAATATGCATGTAGTGATAGCCATTATTTGGCATTGCTCTACAGTGTGAAATTGCCAGTACATTCAATGTACTGACCTCCATGGCTGCAACGTCTCATGTTGCAAGAATCTTACGACGAGTAAGTGATACGTTAGGGTTACGATTTCTACACTCAACTTTGCTATTGGTGTTATTGGGAATCCACAACCTTGTTGTTACTTCCGCTATTTGGATTGAGGTAATACTATTTACGTTACTTTATACATGTGATTTACCTCTGTTATAAATCCTCGAGTACTATGTGTGTCAGCATACCGATCCAGGGATGACACTTAAGCACAGAGACTTGACCGTCTGAGGTCGGGTCGCTACAAGATGGTATCAGAGCACATGTTGACTGTAGAACGTGACCCCTAGAAACTGGCAGCCCATAGGAAATATTTTCTCTAAAACTTATTTTTTCAAAAAGATCTTTTACCTCTCTTCTTTTCTGTACTTTATCAAATATTCCCTTTTAGTTAGACTATTCCCCTTTCCCCTTTTGACCACACGAAGATTTGGCTGATGAGACCACTCCAAGAAGTACAAGATATTGGACAACTAAGACCACTTCGGAATGAAGAGGATTTTACCGTGCATTACAATAATGGAAACTACAATGGTTGAAGACTCCGAAGACTAGGAGAATTTGAAGGCTCTGAAGAATTCCCAGAGTGAAGTGACTTGGAAGGCTCTGAATAGGATCCACTTAAGTTATTCTCGTACCCTTCTGAATTTCTTTACTGAAGAACCCCTGGCTTACATATTTTAGATGAAGAGCTTCACCGTGAACCAAAGACAACACTACGAAGACTTTTCCTATGATCCAACTGTTGGGGAACGTAGTAATTTCAAAATTTTCCTACGCACACGCAAGATCATGGTGATGCATAGCAACGAGAGGGTAGAGTGTGTCCATGTACCCTCGTAGACCGAGAGCGGAAGCGTTAGCACAACGCGGTTGATGTAGTCGTACGTCTTCACGATCCGACCGATGAAGTACCGAATGTACGGCACCTCCGAGTTTAGCACACGTTCAGCTCGATGACGTCCCGCGAACTCCGATCCAGCAAAGCTTCACGGGAGAGTTTCATCAGCACGACGGTGTGGTGACGGTGATGATGATGCTACCGATGCAGGGCTTCACCTAAGCACCGCTACGATATGATCGAGGTGGATTATGGTGGAGGGGGCACCGCACACGGCTGTGAGAGATCAACAGATGAACTTGTGTGTCTATGGGGTGCCTGAGGGAGTCTTGGATTAGGGGGTGTCCGGATGGCCGGACTATACCTTCAGCCGGACTCCTGGATTATGAAGATACAAGATTGAAGACTTCGTCCCGTGTCCGGAAGGGACTTTCCTTGGCATGGAAGGCAAGCTTGGCGATACGGATATGTAGATCTCCTACCATTGTAACCGACTTTGTGTAACCCTAACCCTCTCCTGTGTCTATATAAACTGGAGGGTTTTAGTCCGTAGGACAACATACAGAGCAACAATCATACCATAGGCTAGCTTCTAGGGTTTAGCCTCTCCGATCTCGTGGTAGATCTACTCTTGTACAACCCATATCATCAATATTAATCAACCAGGACGTAGGGTTTTACCTCCATCAAGAGGGCCCGAACCTGGGTAAAACTTTGTGTCCGTTGCCTCCTGTTACCATCCGACCTAGACGCACAGTTCGGGACCCCCTACCCGAGATCCACCGGTTTTGACACCGACATTGGTGCTTTCATTGAGAGTTCCTCTGTGTCGTCGCCGTCAGGCTTGATGGCTCCTACTATCATCGATAGTGATGCGATCCAGGGTGAAACTTGTCTCCCCGGACAGATCTCTGTCTTCGGCGGCTTCGCACTGCGGGCCAATTCACTTGGCCATCTGGAGCAGATCGAAAGCTATGCCCCTGGCCATCAGGTCAGATTTGGAAGTTTAAACTACACGGCTGATATCTGCGGGGACTTGATCTTCGACGGATTCGAGCCACTGCCGAGCATGCCGCACTGTCACGACGAGCATGATCTAGCTCTGCCGCCGAACAGTGCCCTGGAGGCCGCACCCGCATCGGCTTCGACCCTTAATTCGGAGCCAACTATGCCGATCGAGGATGGGTGGTTGGACGCCGCCTCGGGGGCTGCGATCCCAACAGCGATCGAGCCAAACACCAGCCCCGCACTCTGCGAGACTCGTGACCCCAAGGAGCCGGACTCCTCTCCGGACTCCGAACCCTCCGCACTCCTGCCGATCGAATCCGATTGGGCGCCGATCATGGAGTTTACTACTGCGAACATCTTTCAGCACTCACCTTTCGGCGATATTCTGAAGACACTAAAGTCTCTCTCTTTATCAGGAGAGCCCTGGCCGGACTACGGTCAGCAAGGTTGGGATACAAACGATGAAGAAATTCAAAGCCCACCCACCACCCACTTTGTAGCCACTGTTGACGATTTAACCGACATGCTCGACTTCGACTCCGAAAACATCGACGGTATGGACGACGATGCGGGAGGCGAAGAAGAACCACCGCCCACCTCATCATATGACGTATACATGGTGGACGCACCAAAAGATGACGACGAGGAGCGGAAGGACGCACCGAAGGCTTGTTCCCTCGAGAAGCAGTCAAAGCGGCGACGCAAGCGCCGCCCCAAATCCCGCCTTGACAGAAATAATGATCACACAGACCCAGCGCTGGAGCAGGGCGAACCGCTGCCGGACAACGGCAATCTAGATAATCAAACCGAACAAACAAATTCTATCAAGGATAATAGTCCGGACGACATAACGCCGGACAGGCACCCGGAGCAGCAAAATGCCCGTAAAAGGCTTGTTGCCACCGCAAGGAGTCTTAAAAAGCAGAAGCAAAGGCTCAAGGCTGCACAAGACACACTCCAAGTCAGATGGAGTGAAATACTCAACACAGCAGTGAGGTACGGCGACAACCGCCCCTCCAAGAGCTACCCAAAGCGGAAGCTGCTACCTAAATTCGATGAGGCTTCAGACCCCCCACAACCAAATATCAAAGCATCCACCTGGCCGGATAGACGACCCCTCTACCAACACAGAGCGACATACAACGCCACTCACAATACAACACGCGACCCATGCGAAGGGCTCGCACCCAAAGGACGGCGCAACAAGATCCATCTATGGACCACACAAGCGCGCCCCAGCATACAATGCAACACAACAAACATCCGAACAATGCGGTACACCCAGCTACAGGGGTGCCGCACACCCCCTATGTTTCACCGATGAGGTGCTGGACCATGAATTTCCAAAGGGATTCAAACCCGTAAACATAGAGGCATACGACAAAACAACAGACCCTGGGGTCTGGATTGAGGACTACATCCTTCATATCCATATGGCTCGAGGAGATGATCTCCACGCCATCAAGTACTTACCCCTCAAGCTCAAAGGACCAGCTCGTGACTGGCTTAAAGGCCTTCCCGAAAGCTCCATTGGAAGTTGGGAAGAGCTCGAAGACGCCTTTCGGGCAAATTTTCAAGGGACTTATGTCCGACCTCCGGATGCGGACGATTTACGTCATATAACTCAACAGCCCGGAGAGTTAGCCCGAAAGCTTTGGAACAGGTTTCTTACTAAAAAGAACCAGATTGTTGACTGTCCGGACGCTGAAGCCTTGGCAGCTTTTAAGCATAGCGTCTGTGACGAATGGCTCGCCAGACACCTCGGCCAAAATAAGCCGAGAACGATGGCCGCATTAACAAACCTCATGACCCGCTTTTGCGCGGGTGAGGACAGCTGGCTAGCCAGATGCAGCACCAGCGACCCCAGTACATCTGAAGTTAGAGATGGAAATGGGAAATCATGGCGCAACAGCAATAAAAAATGCCAGAATAAAGAAGACAGCACGAAGGGCACGGCAGTAAATGCCGGATTCAAAAGCTCTCGGCCAGGTCAGCAAAAGCCGCCCTCTAAAGGCACCAGGGATGAACTGTCCAACCTCAACAAAATTCTAGACCAAGTGTGTCAGATCCATAGTACCCCTGGTAAACCTGCTAATCATACCCATAGAGAATGTTGGGTCTTCAAGCAGTCTGGCAAGCTCAACGCCGTACGCAAGGGGGAAGATACACCAAGTGAAGACGAGGACGAGCCTCCCAAGCAAGACACTGGGGAACAAAAGAAATTTCCACCAGACGTCAAAACAATAAACGTGTTACACGTGATCAAGGGAAAAAACAATGCGACACTCCCAGGAAAATATACCCAAGTGCCTGTCACCGCAAAGTCCTGCCACTGGTCATCTCAACCGATCACTTTCGACCATCGCGATTACTCAGCAAGTATCCAACGCGCAGGATGGGCTGCCCTGGTATTAGACCCAGTAATTGGCAGATATCACTTCACACGAGTCTTGATGGACGATGGCAGCAATCTAAACCTAATATATCAGGATACAATCCACGGGATGGGGTTAGACCCAACAAAAATTCGCCATAGCAATACTACCTTTAAAGGAGTAACGCCAGGCCCAGGGGCTCGTTGTACGGGATCCCTCCTACTACAAGTTATATTCAGCTCCCCCGATAACTTCCGTCGCGAGCATTTAACCTTCCACATCGCTCCGTTCCAAAGTGGCTATCAAGCACTACTCTGACGCGAAGCTTTCGCTCGCTTCAACACAATACCACACTACGCCTCCCTCACACTCAAGATGCCCGGTCCACGTGGCATCATTTCAGTGAACGGAAATATCAAGCGATCTCTGCGCGCCGAAGAGAGTGCGGTTGCCTTGGCAGCCGCACACTAAAGGCGCCCGGGCCAGCAAAAGCATCCAATAGGTCGTCAAGACCTCAGACACAACTAATCAAGTCCGGTGCCGCTATCTATACCAAATAAATGGTTACACCCCTATTTGTCAATACAAGGGGCTCAACGCGCGTAGACAAGTGGCAATTTTTACTCATCTTGAATTGTAAATGGTTTCTTTAAACCTAGCTTTTTGCACGACAACTTTTCACCTAAGTTTCTCTCTTTTACAGATGACCATCGTGCTACACCCGTCCAGGATACAGCACAATGGAGACACAAGCGCAGACGTCAGCAAGGACCCGTTCCAAGGATTCTTTTTAGATTAAGACCCTGCGTAAACCTTTTTTACTGTCTCTTGTTGATACACATCCCTCGGATTCTCAGTACAATTGAGAAGGATGCTGACGTCTTGGCATGTGGCCATGTCAGATTAATGCACGTACCTGGACACCAGGGGCTTCTTACAAAGGGCAGTGTTTAGGCCTGGTTTATACCATAAAGACCAAATACCTTAGGGAGTGTTCGGCGTCGCGAGTTTGGCCGTATATGCATCAACTCCGAATCATGTCTTTCGTCAAATGTTGGGTTTTCCCGGCTCCTGTGTTTTGCTGCCTTACGTTCCGCTCTATCGGCTAAGGCGGCACCAGGAGAACTACTGCGATTGTGCCGCGGTTCATCCGGACGAGCACCTCAGTAGAGAAAGCCGAAAATTGACTGTCATGATATAGCGTGAGACTGGTCAACCACTCGATGACCCATCAGAATGTTAGAATTCCCCCGCCTTAATGAAGGGCCGTTTCCCGGCCAGGCATGTACGCACCCCGAATTCGGGAGAGTGCGGAGCCACCAGGGGCTATATAGTAGCCCCAGCGTCAAACTCCTATGGCTAAGTGAAAGTGTTAAAGCATTATAGTCCGGTTGCCTCGTTCGTTGTGCTATCACCTCCTTATTAGGACCAAGACGTTGGATTAAGTGTGAACACGTGTCTTCTGTGAACACCCCTGCATTATATGCATGGGGGCTGAAGCCGATGACTACAATCTTTCAGGTTATATACATATATACATAAACGGCCGCACAGGAGGCATCATATTACTTTCAGGCAAAAGTATAAATGCAGCCTTAATAAATTTGATAAACATTGTTTTTACAATGGGAATACATGTCACTCAAACATAAGATTCTTCGAGCACTGGGCCTCTATCAAATGAGCACCCTCAAGAACTTCTCCAAAATAGTGCTCGGCAGCCACTCGGCCTATGGTCGAACCCTGCGCCGCAACAGTGGTAGCATCCATCTCCGCCCAGTATGCTTTGACATGGGCAAGGGCCATCCGCGAGCCTTCTATGCATGCCGACCTCTTCATCGCATTGATGCGCGGCACCGCACCAAGGAACTGCTGCACTAAGCTGAAATAGTTGTTCGGTTTCGGCTTATCCAGCCATAGATGATCTACGACGGACCTCATGGCGAGTCCGGACAATCTATTGAGTTCGGCCCATTCGGCAAGTTGATCAGTTAGTGGAAGAGGACGCTCTGGAACGTTAAACTGCGACCAGAATAGCTTGTCCACTTCACGATCTGTTTGATCTCGGAAGTATTCGGCCGCATCGACAACGCTCCCTGCCAAGTCCAGATATGCGTCTGCCGAACTCCACAACCGATCCAGAGGGGCATACCGCGGATCTCCAAACTTCCTCCGCAGCAAAAAGGGCTTCCCAGCCGCAATATCCCCAGCTTCACACAGCTCCTCCTTCTTCGCCCTCATAGCAGAGCGGGTGTCTTTGGTTGCCATCGTGGCCTTTTCAAGGTCCGTTTCCTTCGCTCATTTTTCTTCTTCAAGGAACTAGCAACGGTCGGCCGTGTCTTTTAACTTTATAGCCATCTTGGCCATCTTCTCTTTACTCTCACAATGCGCGGCCTTCTCGGCTCTCAACTCTTCTGCCGCCTTCAATGCAGCCGCATTACTACTCCTTCCTTGTTCTTTGGCTCCGGCAAGTTCCGCCCGAAGGGTCTCCACGGTTGTCGGGTGGTGGGTGCGACATATGCCAACAGATGGCTTATCTTTGTGGGAACCAGTAAGACATCGCCGGTGCCTGGAAGCGGGATAAGGCGAAGACATGCACGCCGGCGGATCTTACCCAGCTTCGGGGCTCTCCGTGGAGATAACACCCCTACTGCTGCTCTGCGGGGTCTCCGCATGCTCACTCGATGAATCAAGTAGCTACACAACGCTCCTGGAGCTGTTTGGGGGGAGGAGGAAGAAAGGGCATGGCTAGCCTGCTTCTTCTCCTTGTATGGTGTCTAGAACTAGCAGGGGGTCCAACCCTTTGCATGGGTGCTTCGGGGGGTTATATAAGCCTACTCCCCGAGGGTACAATGGTAATCCGGCTGGGCGCGGGGCCCAGCCATCTGTGACTACGCTCACCGGCTTCTGCGCCGGCTGCTGGGGCCCACTGACTGGTGGGTCCCGCCGGCTGCCAACTCCTTGGTCACTGTGGCTTCATCTTGCTGACGTGAGCTTCATCGTGGTAAGCGCGGCTACAGTACCGCCACCTGTCGGACGATCGCTGTAGCCTTACCGCGTCTTGTCTCCTTAATGGGGCGTCCTCTTCGAGGGAGGCGGTGAGCCGGCTGCGGGGAGCCGGCTTCGTCTTGGGCTGGCTGGTTGGAAGCGTGGCCGCCTTCGGCCGTCTCTCTACTTTAAGGGGCCCACCGCCTATGGGCCACGCTGGCGGCCCGTCGTGGGTGACGCCAGGGTCAACATGGCAACAGTGCTGCGCCGGACGGGTCATGCCTACCTCGTACGGCGCACTGTGCCAGGCGTGCCCCGGGATTCGGGGGTGGCAGGCTCTTCTGTAGCCACGCCCCGTCGCACCGCCATTAGGTGGGTGCAAACTTTGTGGGTACGGTCTTGACTGCTTTACGGGGAACCGGCTCGAAGGAGCCGCCTTCTCACAACCGGCTTCTTGGAGTCGGCCCTCTCGTGAGGGTTAAAGTCGGACCTCCTTCCGAAAGCCGGCCTTGATAGCAGCCGGTTAGGGGAAGGCGGCCCCATGTCTTGGACTCTTGTGAGCCGGGCGGGCTCGCAACTTTTTCAGAATGGCCAGGGGAAGCCGGCTAGGCTACCCCTGGCTATTTACTCTGACAGTAGTCCCCGAAGCTGATCGAGCTCCGAGGTGAGCAGTGGGGACGAGAAGCTTGGTCAGCTTCCTATCCCGAGGAGCCGGCCTCGTGGGCGTACGCCGACTTCAGATAACCCCGCGCAGGCGGGAGAAGAGGGGACCTACGTGCGGACCACGGGCCCTCTCGCGGCCACGTGGCGGCAGGATCCTGCGAGCGCACGCGCGCGATGGGACGCCGTCGCAGGCCCTGGGCCGCCACTCGCGAGCCTCGGTCTGGGCGGGATCTCCCGTGGCCCACAGGGCCGCTCGCCTTCTCAAGGCAGTTTTCGTCTCGTCATTAAGGATCGATAATCGCGGGGCGTGGGAGGTGGGCACGATCGACCCCCATGCTTCCCCATGCCACGCCTCCTCGGCTCCGCCACGTGAGCCTATAAGTAGGGGGAGGAGGGGGAGCGACAGAGGTTCGCGCGCTCCCTCCCACTCCGTCCCTCCTAACTCTCGTCTTCTTCCTCTCGCTGCCGCCGCAGCCTCCTGTCTCAGCGCCGTCGCGTCTCCACGCCACCTCGCTCCCATGGCATTGTCAAGCTCTTGCGACGGCTCCAACGTCCATGAGGATCACGTGGAGTTCCTTCGCCAGACCCGGCGCCTGCCCGGCGCCGACCGCGTACAGGTCCGCCTGGCGCCCGAGAGGGAGATCTCGCCGGCGCCGGAGGAGGGCGAGCGGGTTTCTGCGTTCCTTCCTCGACTTCTAAAACCTCCAGCCGCATCACCTCACGCCCAATGCGGTTATGCTGCTGTCGGCCTTCGTCTCCCTCTGCGAAGGCTTCTTGGGGCTACTCCCCACGCTGGAGCTCTGGGGAGAGTTCTTCCAGAGCAAGCTTGGCACAGTCGTCGCCGGCGTGCCCGCCCCCTGCGGAGCCTTCATCGCCATGAGGAGGGCGAGCGAGAACAATCCGTTCCCGCCCATCCCCCTGATCCAGTCGGTGAAGGTCTGGCAGAGATCTTATTTCTATGTGAAGTACGTCGCCGAGCGAGAAGACTACATCAACCTGCCGGCCTACGTAGCCGGCCCGCCGGCTGGGAGGCAGCCCTCGTGGAGCTTCTGATCCCGGTCGTTGTCCCCGTCCGGGAACGCCGCCATCTCCCGGCTTCGGGTGCTGATTCAGTCGGAAGGCTTGCGCGGGGCCGACTTGGTGGCCGCCTTCGTGGAGCGCCGGATCCTTCCTCTCCAAAGCCGGCCCCATATGATGTGTCAGATGAGCGGCTGCTTCGACCCAAGCCGGCTGAGCACATGGGAGATGCCCCACGCGGAGGTGGCGCTCATGGTCAACTACATTGCCAATTGCAAGCTCAGTGGGGACTGGCAATACGGCAAGGCGCCGTATTCTCACGCAAATCCTCCACCCGTGGTAAGTTTCTCTCTTTATCTTCTTTTTTGTCATCAGCCGGCTTCGCGACGGCCGGCTTCTGACCAGCCGGTTCTCTGTGCAGAACCCTCTTCTTGCGCCGCCGGCCGAGGTGGCCGGGATCGAACGCCAATATGCCCCCGACCGCAAGGTGGATGATGTTGACGACCCGGCTTGGGGGCGGCTGCCATGGAAGACGCCGTCGTGGGGGACAGCACCGAGCCCGGAGGCTCAAAGTTCACCGCGAGCTTCGAGGACTGGCCGGACGATTTCGAAGCCGAAGTCGCTCCGCGTCGCCAGCCGGCGGCCGACCAACAGGGCGCGGGCTCGTCTATCGCGCCGGCTGCCGGCGGCGCGCAGAAACGACGGGCCGCTCTAGGCCTCTTCGGCAGTCGGCCGAAGAAGTCCAAGCCTTCCGCCGCGGCGACAAAGCGGGATGAGGCGGCCGCGAAGGCGGCCCGCTTCCGCAAGGCTATGAAACAGCCCCAGGCGGTCTCGGCGTAAGTCTTCAATTGCTTTGCCGCAATCATCGTTGTCGTTCTCTTTTCTTCGAATTTCTTCTTAACTTTTCCTCGCTTGCTGGACAGGGCGCCGCTTTCCCTTGAGCGGGGCCGGGGCGGCTCCGTCGTGGGGCCGGCTGGAGGGTCCTCGAGCTCCCGCCGCGTGGACCCCCGCGCCGATCTTAGGGAGGCCACAGAGCGGAACGCCTGCGAAGCGTGGGAGTTGCGCGAGGCGGCGGAGAAGGCGGCCGCCCAGGCGGCAGAGGGGCAGGCCGAAGCGGTAGCCAAGGCCCAGAGGGAGGCGGCTCCCATAGAGACGGAGGCGGAAAGCTCGCGCAGTCGGCCTCCGCTGCTCGCCGTTCCTCTCCGAGTCGTGGCCCCCGACACCCCGTTGCCCTTGGCGGAGGAGATCATCCAAGACCCGCCGCTGTTGGGGAGGGAGGAGGACCCCGTGGCCTTGGCGGGGAGAATGCCGCCTGCGGCGCCAACCGGAGCGGGCCAAGGCGGTCAATCATCAGCGGCACCAGAGGAGCCAGCCGGAGGTGAGCCGGAGAGCAGGGCCGGCCTCAAGGTGCAGCTGGTGCCGGGCCGGCGTGCTGGAGGAGGCTCCGCTCCGCCGGAGTTGCGCCGAGCCGCGGGCGTAGGCCAGTCGGCTGGAGATCTGGAGGCAGCCAGCTCCGCCGTGTCCGAGTGGACTCCCAGCGGGGGGACCGGCGAGCTGGAAGCGGCGGCTCAAGGGGTCCGGAGCCGGCTACGAGCTCAAGCCGCCCTGCTACAACAGCTCAACCAAGAGTTCTTGTCGACGCGAACCACTGTCCGGGTGAGCCCTTCGCTCTGGCTGCTTTGCTTTCTTGATTTCTTCCGTGGAGGCGCGTCAGCGCACCCACTGGGTGTAGTCCCCGAGATTCGGGCCGACTGCTGCGCAGTCGGGTCGGATCTTTCTCGACAGCCACCTTACTTTGCTTTCTTTCTAAACTTTCAGGAATACCACAACCTTCGTGCTGCCGCCTTCGACTCCCAGGCTCGAGAGTTGAGCCGGCGGACCGACGACCTGGCCGACAGCCGAAGTAAGTACTTGGTTTTGTTTGTCTCCTGTCGGGGCGCGTCAGCGCACCCACTGGGTGTAGTCCCTGAGATTCGGGCCGACTGCTGCGCAGTCGGGTCGAATCTTTCTTGACGACTCTTTTCTTATTGATTTTTCTTTTTCTTTGCCTTCAGGGGCCAACGCCGACTTGCGGAAGGAGCTTGGCGAAGCGAAGGCCGCCCTTTACGCCAAAGAGGCCGAGTGCACTGCCTTGGTCCAGGAATGGGATCGCCTGGCCAAGAAGCTAGCCGACTAAGAGGAAAAGCCACAAAACGGCCCTGCAGGCGGCGCAGGAAAGCGAAGACGCCTTGATGGCGAAATATGAGATGGCGGCGGCGACCTGGTCTGAGACCTGGCGAGGCCTGGACGAAGGCTTCGGCCAGATCGAGGACTTGATCGACGGTAAGCTGCCTTTCTCGGCCCTCCCCTGCCCCTTGCCGCTTGGGTTTTTTTTGACTTATCTTGAGCTCTTGCTTGTTGTTTCTTGCAGATTACTTCCCAGGCTACTCCGCCTTCGCCGCCCAAAGCATTGAGGCCGATCGCGAGGCGCGCCGGCAAGCGGGGGCCGACATCGCGCCGGATGCAAACCGGACCCTTGAGGAGCAGCTTCTGGCTGTCCAGGCACGGTTGCAGCCGGCTCATCGGATGCTTCACCGGCTCCAACGTGCCGGGGCGCAAGTGCTGGCCGCCCTCTGGCCCGGCGAGACCATCCCCCGCACTCCGAGCCGAACTGCCGACTGGCTGGAAGTCGCAGTTGGTCGCTTCGAGGCTTGGAAAGCGTCAGTGGCCCGCCTCGGAGCCGGGCGGGCGTTGGAATTCGTCCGGGCTTGGTAACCAGGGCTGAGCCTGGACCAGCTGCGCACTTGGCGGATGGAGGCCGACGCGGAGCTGGAGGCGGTGAGGCCGGCTATCGCCCAGCGGGCTTCAACGATTGCCGAGTGCACCGACATTAGCGTTTTCGCACCCGAAATCGATGATGACGGTGTCGCGCAGCCGGAGGAGTGGTTCGGGCTGAACCCGGCGGTGGGCGAGGACTCGGCGGAGGAGATCGCCTCCAGCGACGAGGGCGAAGAAGACGAGGACGACGACGGCGGAGACGTCGAGTCGGCTGGTGGAACAACCAGCCGACCTCAGGCCGACCGTGCCTCCAGAAACGAGGCGCGTGGAAGTGCGCCCTCTGCTGGAGGCGGTGACCAAGCCGAGGTTCGTCAGCCGGCCGCTCCTTCAGCCGGCGCGACCGTCTCCACCAACCAGTCGGCAGCTCCGCCAGCTTGACCTGCCGTCTTTATCTTTCCTGCTTTGTTGTCTTTGAACAATCTTTTGTTAAGTTTCGCAGTTCCACCCACTGGGGGTGTATCAAACTATGTTGAATGCTGGCCTCCTGGAGGTCTTTTTATGTAAATATTGTCATGTGCATGCTTGGTTTCCATTCGCGTATGCTTGTTTATCCTTAGGATTTTTTCCTTTGCCGCCTTCCCTCTTTGGGAGGCAAGTACTTGAGCTTTCTTGGATTTAAAGTAGAGTGAATGGAAACCGGCCAGCTGGCTACTCTGGTAGCCAGTCGGCGGTGTGGGAAAAACCGGCTTTTGTTATATTAGTCCGTCAGTCCCTAGCCGTTTTTCATGTGGGCGGTCGTTCCTACCTTTAACCCTTGCCAGCTGGATAGCCGGTTCTTCGAACTGCGACTTTGGCAAGGGAAGGCTTGAGAGCTGGCACACTACTTGTCCGACTGCGGGTAGGACTTCTAATATAACTTCAATCGGCCAGTCCCCGAGCCGACTAGTCGAACTCGGTGCCGGACGGAAAAAGTAAATGATACGACAAGGTCATAAGCATGATACTTTTCATTCATAAATAAGGGATGGCAGTCCCCGAGCCCCCCTCGGGGAGCCTATTGTCTTGCACTTAATACAAAGGTTAGCATGATACATACTGCCTTTCAACTGTAAAATCTTCGAAGGAGGTTGGCGTTCCATGGCCGTTCCGACTCCTTGCCGGAGCCGTCTCTCTTGCGTGCCTTCGGCTTCTGTGCGTCGATCAGGTAGTAGGAGTCGTTGCCTAGAGCTCTGCTGATGACGAAAGGGCCTTCCCAAGGGGCTGAGAGCTTGTGCTGGCCGGCTGTTCGCTGAATCAGCCGGAGCACAAGGTCGCCTTCTTGGAAAGATCTTGGCCTGACTTTGCCGCTGTGGTAGCGGCGCAAACCCTGCTGGTAAATTGCAGACCGGCTGAGAGCTAACAGCCGGCTTTCTTCCAGCAGGTCGACGCCGTCTTCTCGTGCTTCCTTGGCCTCCGCTTCCGTGTACATGGTTACTTGAGGCGAGTCGAATTCGATGTCAGTTGGGATGACCGCCTCGGCACCATACACAAGTAAGAAAGGGGTGAAGCCGGTTGACTTGTTTGGTGTAGTGCGCAGACTCCAGAGGACAGCCGGCAGCTCATCGAGCCAACAGCCGGCTGAGCGCTCCAGAGGTACAACCAGTCGGGGCTTGATGCCGGAGAGGATGAGGCCGTTGGCTCGCTCGACCTGGCCGTTTGACTGCGGGTGGGCGACGGACGCTAAGTCCAGCCGGATACCTTGGGCTGCGCAGAAACGTGCCAAGGCTCCTTTGGCGAAATTCGTGCCATTGTCGGTGATGATGCTGTGCGGCACGCCGTACCGAGTTGTTATGTCCGCGATGAACGTCACGGCAGTCGGCCCATTCAGCTTCTTGATCGGCTTCGCCTCAACCCACTTGGTGAATTTGTCCACGGCGACGAGCAAATGCGTCATGCCGCCGCGCGCCGTCTTGAATGGGCCTACCATGTCCAGGCCCCAAACGGCAAAGGGCCAAGTGAGGGGAATGGTCTTGAGTGCCAAAGCCGGCATGTGTTGCTTGGAGCTGAAGAGCTGGCATCCCTTGCAATGCTTGACTAATTCTTTGGCGTCGTCCAAAGCAGTCGGCCAGAAGAAACCATGGCGGAAGGCTTTGGCGACAAGTGATCTTGAGGCCGCATGGTGGCCGCATTCTCCTTGGTGAATGTCTGCGAGGATTGCGATGCCCTTCTCTTGCTCGACGCATCGCCGGAGGACTCCGGTGACGCTGCGCTTGAGTAGTTCTCTGTTGACGATTGTGTACGCTCCGGCTCGATGCTGGATTTGTCTTGCTTCTGTTTCGTCAGCCGGCAGGTCTTGGTTTACTAGGAAGTTGAGGATGGACTGCGCCCATGACGGGGCCGCGACTTCTTCTACTGCCAAAGTGGCTACTGCCACCAGGGTGGGCGGGCTGGGCTGTGAGGTGCTGGAGTTAGCCGCCGGCTGTAGTGCTGGTGCAGTCCCCGGGCCGGCTACCGCAGTCCCCGAGCCGGCTACGGCAGTCCCCGAGTCGGCTACCGCAGTCCCCAGGCTGGCTACCGCAGTCCCCGAGCCGGCTGCCAAAGTCGCCGGGTTGGCTTCTTGATTCTTTGAGCCGGGCCTGGCCGCATCGGGGTCAGGCGGCACGAAGATGGAATCGGATTCCGGAGACGGCTTGATGGACGGCTTGAGGAGGCGTTGTAGAGCGACGCCGGTTGGAATTGCTTGCCAAGTGGAGCCTATTCGAGCCAGGGCATCGGCTGGCTCGTTGTCGGCTCGAGGTACGTGGAGGAACTCGCATCCTTCAAAGTATCCGCTGAGTTGTTGGACCAGGAAACGGTAGCTCGCCATATTCGCGTCCTTGGCGCCCCAGTCGCCGGATGACTGCTGGACTACCAGGTCCGAGTCGCCATAACATAGGATCCGGCGAATGCCAAGTTCTTTGGCAAGCCAGAGCCCATGTATGAGCGCCTCGTACTCGGCCACATTGTTGGAGGCGGCAAAGTGGATCTGTAGCGTGTATCTGAGCTTGTCGCCTTTGGGAGAGGTAAGGACGATGCCGGCTCCCAAGCCGGTGCGCATCTTGGACCCGTCAAAGTGCATGCGCCAATGGGTGGAGTCGGGAGCCGGCGGCAGGTACTGGGTCTCGGCCTAGTCGACGAGGAAGTCGGCCAGTGCTTGGGACTTGATGGCAGTGCGGGGCTGATAGAAGATCGTGTACGGGGCCAGCTCGATGGCCCATTTCGCCACCCGGCCGGATGCATCTCGGCTGCCTATGATCTCGGCTAGCGGGGCAGTGCATACGACCGTGACGGGATGCTCTTGAAAGTAGGGCTTCAGCTTCTTGGCGGTGAAGTACACGCCGTAACACATCTTTTGGTAGTGCGGGTAGTTCTGTTTTGAGGCGGACAGCACTTCGCTCAAATAATACACCGGCCTCTGGACCGGCTGGGCTCGGCCTTCTTCCGGGCGCTGGACTACGATGACGGTGCTGACCACCCGGCTGGTTGCAGCGATGTAAAGGAGCCTGGGCTCTTTCTCGGTCGGCACCGCGAGGACAGGCGGCGTGGACAGCATCTTCTTCAACTCATGGAAAGCTTGGTCGGCCTGGTCGTTCCACTCGAAGTGAGTGCTCTTCTTCATGAGGCGGTAGAGGGGGAGGGCCTTCTCTCCGAGCCGGCTCATGAAGCGGTTCAAGGAGGCCAAGCACCCGGTGAACTTCTGAATGTCTCGAAGCTTGGTAGGGATCGCCATTCTTTCGATGGCTTTGATCTTCGCCGGGTTGCATTCGATGCCGCGTTCGGAGACCAGGAAGCCTAGAAGCTGGCCGGCTGGCACCCCGAACACGCATTTCTCGGGGTTGAGCTTGATTTGGAACCGGCGCAGGTTCTCAAATGTTTCCTCGAGGTCTTCCAGCAAGGTGCCACGCTTCTCCGTCTTCACCACGATGTCGTCCACGTAAACGTGGGCATTCCTGCCGAGCTGCTTGAGGAGGCACTTCTGCATGCAACGCTGAAAGGTGGCACCGGCATTTCTCAAGCCGAATGTCATAGTCAGGTAGCAGAAGGCTCCGAACGGCGTGATGAAGGCGGTCTTCAGGTGGTCATCCGGATCCAGCTTTATCTGGTGATATCCAGAGTAAGCATCCAAAAAACTCAACAGCTCGCATCCGGCTGTGGAGTCTATCACTTGGTCTATCCTTGGCAGGGCAAAAGGATCTTTGGGGCAGGCCTTGTTGAGACTTGTGTAGTCTATACACATGCGCCACTTGTTATTCTTCTTTAGCACAAGGACCGGGTTGGCGAGCCACTCTGGAAAGAAAACTTCCATGATAAAGCCGGCCGCCAAGAGCCGGGCTATTTCCTCCCCTACAATCCTGCGTTTCTCCTCTGACAGTCGGCGAAGGGGTTGTCTGACTGGCTTTGCGTCTTCTCGAACATGTAGTTTGTGCTCGGCGAATTTCCTCGGAACACCCGGCATGTCCTTGGGGGACCACGCAAAGATATCCCGATTCTCACGGAGGAAATCGGCGAGCTCACCTTCCTATTTGCTGTTCAGGTTTGCCCCAATGACAGCAAACCTCTCTGGACGCTCGGGGTCAAGAGGTATCTTCTTTGTCTCCTTGGCCGGCTGAAAAGACCCTTGAGTATCATGCTCCTTGGGGTCGGGGGACACGGCCAACTGCTTGCCGGCTATGGCCACGACTTGGTCCAGCATCTTCTTCTCTTTGGCGATCACAAGGGACTCGGCCAGCCGGCTGCTGGCCGCTGCGCACTCGGAGGACTTCTTGTAGTCACCGGCTACGGTGATGACGCCTTTGGTGCTTGGTATCTTCATCTTGAGGTATGCATAGTGGGGAACCGCCATGAATTTGGCCAAGGCAGGTCGGCCCAGCAATGCATGGTAAGGGCTCTCCAGGTCCACCACTTCGAACCAGATCGCTTCCCGGCAGAAATGCTCCTTGTCCCCAAAAAGTACATCAATCTTGATTTTGCCAATGGGGGCGCAGGACAGGCCGGGTACGATGCCGTGGAACACTGTCCGTGTGGGCGTGAGCTGTTTTGTCTTGACGTTCAACTTCTCCAGGGTGTCACGATACAGGATGTTGATGCTGCTCCCGCCGTCTATCAGCACACGGGAGAAGCGGGCGGCACGTCTGTCCGTTGCAAGGGTGGCTTCCAGGACCAAAGCATAAGAGCTGGGAGAAGGCATCACCTCCGGATGGTCGGCCCGGCTCCAGCTGATGGGCTTTTCTGACCAGTGCATGTGTCCGGCGGGGTTGGCAGCGACCACGCTGACTTCCTGGTGCTCTCGGCGTTTGCTGCGCCGGTCTTCGGGCTGGCTTGTGAAGACGATGCAGGTTGCTTGCTCGTCAGGAAACTCGTCGTGCACGGCTCCGACTGCGGGCCGAGCGGCCGGAGGCGACGGAGGCGGAGGCGGCGGGCCGGAAGGCGGAGGTGGCAAGAGCCCCTCGCCCTTAGAGATTCGGGTGAGCCAGTTGCACTTCCGGGTCATGTGGCTGGACGGCTTCGCGCCGCTGTGGAACTTGCAAGGGGCGTCGAGGGTTTGCTCGTAGGAGAAGGCGGGCTGCCAAGCCGGCCTGCCGCCCTTGGGCTTCTTGGGCGCCGGTCGTTCTTCAGGCGGCGCATCTTCGACCGTGGCCACCTGCCGGCTAGCGGGAGGCGGCGCGGGGCCCTTGCGCTTGTTGTCATTCGAGTTGGGGTGTCGGCCGGGTTCTCCAGCCGGCGTCTTGGGCGCCGGGTTGAGCACCTTCCCGGACGCGTCTACCCGAAGCTCGGTCTTCATCGAGGAGTCGGAGGTTGCGTACTTGTCCGCTATGTCCAGAAGCTCGTCGAGGGTAGCCGGCTCGTCGCAGAGGAGCTTGTGCTTGAGGAGGGTGCCTTCTCGGCACCCGGCTGTGAAGTACTCTATGGCTTGCACCTCGTGCACCCCTTCACAGGAGTTGCGGAGCTCGGCCCAATGCGTGAGGTAATCGCGAGTGGACTCGGCGGGGCCTTGTACGCACAAGGAGAGCTGTCTGGGCTTGGGAGCCCGCTTGTAGGTGCTGGTGAAGTTGTGGATGAAGCTTCTGTGAAGTCTAGCCAGCTGTTGATGCTACGCGGCTTGAGGCTGTTGAGCCAGGTCCGCGCCGTGCCCTGCAGCATGAGGGGCACGTACTTCACGGCGACTCGCCGGTTGCCGTTGGCTATGCTAACTGCGGTGGAGTAGTCGATCAACCAATCTTCCGGCTTCACGGAGCCGTTGTACTTGGGCGTGTCTCTTGGGAGCGAGAACCCTTTGGGAAAGGGCTCGTCGCGGATGCGGGGGCCGAAGCAAGGTGGGCCGACATCATCTTCTTCTTCCAATGCCAGGGATCGCGCCAGGCGGTCGAGCCGATGACGCGCGTCGTTCTTGCCGATTCCTTCGCGGTGGCCCAGCCGGCCGCTGAGAGTCGGGTGCGCCACTGGCGGTGAGGCGGGATATCTCTCTCCTCGGGGCGGAGGCGGAGGCGGGTCGCCCCGCCACTCCATGGCTCGGGGATGACCGTCCGCGTCCCGCTCGATGGAGATCCGGGTCCGGCTGCGGCTGGTAGCCGGCTCCTTCTCACGTCGCGCGCGGGTATTGCTCATAGTCGGCGTCCGGGACGTCGCGCCGTGCTCTCGGTGTGGGGGAAGGCTTTCCGCGCGAGCGTCGGCTTCGTGCCGCTGCGCGGCGGCGTCAATCAATTGCTGGATGCGCCGGGTCATGTGGGGAAGGTCTTCGGCTTCCAGGCCGTCCAGCTCGTCTACGGCCGCCTGGGCGGCACGCAAGTTCTCGAGCGGAGTGGCATAGACCGGGCGATCGACTCCCAGCGTGTCGGCGATGACGGCACCGCGTTGCTTGACAAGGCCGGCCCGGCTTGGCCCGCCCGGGGCCGGCGTGCCGAAGGCGGCGCGGTCAGCCTCACGCCGGTAGGCCTCAGTGAGGCGTCTTACGGAGGCCAGCCTCTGGCCCTCTGCGAGGAGAGCGAGGCGGCGTGCTTCCAGTGCTTCGTCGTCGGCGTCGGCCGGGAGAGGAGCGGACAAGTCGTGGGCCACCGCACGCGAGGCGTCGCGGGCGCTCTCGTCGGCCGGGCCGCTGTGCCTGACAACCATCACTTCGGCGGTGACAGCATCGTGGCCGTCGGCTCGAGGAAGCAGGTCGTTGTAGATCGCAACGTTGGTGGGGAAGGCGTCGTAGGAGGCCATGTCGGAGTCGACAGGCATCGGGTCGGTGGAGCCAACCGACTCCAGGTCCGCAGCGGGCCCGCTGGAGACATGGAGCTGGCAGAGAAGGTTGGCGAGGCGGTCAGTGCCCGCATCGGAAGCGAGCTCTTCGGAGGTGGAGGTCGGTGGAGGTCTTGTCGGGGAGATCGGCGAGGCCGCTTGCCGCGCAGATGCTGGTGACGCCCTGAAGTGCGTCCTGGCAAGCGCCATCGGGCGTGCCGGGCTGGCTACGCTCGCTGGGGAGGAAAAGGGTTCCCGTCCAGAACAGGTCTCCGGACGACGGTGCGCCTGGCCCCACGGTGGGCGCCAAATGTCGGATGGTGGGTGCGACATATGCCAACGGATGGCTTATCTTTACCAGTAAGACATCGCCGGTGCCTGGAAGCGGGATAAGGCGAAGACATGCACGCCGGCGGATCTTACCCAGCTTCGGGGCTCTCCGTGGAGATAACACCCCTACTGCTGCTCTGCGGGGTCTCCGCATGCTCACTCGATGAATCAAGTAGCTACACAACGCTCCTGGAGCTGTTTGGGGGGAGGAGGAAGAAAGGGCACGGCTAGCCTACTTCTTCTCCTTGTATGGTGTCTAGAACTAGCAGGGGGTCCAACCCTTTGCATGGGTGCTCCGGGGGGTTTATATAAGCCTACCCCCTGAGGGTACAACGGTAATCCGGCTGGGCGCGGGGCCCAGCCATCTGTGACTGCGCTCGCCGGCTTCTGCGCCGGCTGCTGGGGCCGCCGACTGGTGGGTCCCGCCGGCTGCCAACTCCTTGGTCACTGTGGCTTCATCTTGCTGACGTGAGCTTCATCGTGGTAAGCGCGGCTACAGTACCGCCGCCTGTCGGACGATCGCTGTAGCCTTACCGCGTCTTGTCTCCTTAATGGGGCGTCCTCTTCGAGGGAGGCGGCGAGCCGGCTGCGGGGAGCCGGCTCCGTCTTGGGCTGGCTGGTTGGAAGCGTGGCCGCCTTCGGCCATCTCTCTACTTTAAGGGGCCCACCGCCTGTGGGCCACGCTGGCGGCCCGTCGTGGGTGACGCCAGGGTCAACATGGCAACAGTGCTACGCCGGATGGGTCATGCCTACCTCGTACGACGCACTGTGCCAGGCGTGCCCCGGGATTCGGGAGTGGCAGGCTCTTCTGTAGCCACGCCCCGTCGCACCGCCGTTAGGTGGGTGCAAACTTTGTGGGTACGGTCTTGACTACTTTACGGGGAACCGGCTCGAAGGAGCCGCCTTCTCACAGCTGGCTTCTTGGAGTCGGCCCTCTCGTGAGGGTTAAAGTCGGACCGCCTTCCGAAAGCCGGCCTTGATAGCAGCCGGTTAGGGGAAGGCGGCCCCATGTCTTGGACTCTTGTGAGCCGGGCGGGCTCGCAACTTTTTCAGAATGGCCAGGGGAAGCCGGCTAGGCTACCCATGGCTATTTACTCCGACAATGGTGGCAGCTCCATCTGTAGTCACAACATATTAAAGATACTAGCATCATGCTGCTCTTACTATGTGATATTCACCATAAAACATTACTTACCCTGTGCCTCGTCAAGCCGCTTGTTAACAAGCTCGATGTCGGCATCTGCCGCATCCAGTTGCCGCTTTAGTTCGGCAAACTCATTAGTTCGGCTAGCCACCGGAGCTTCCACCACCTGCACATAAAGGTGGTTTGGTTATTACCTGGGACTACGATCCTCTGTTTGCCGCCATTCTCGATGACAACCAGAGTCTCAGGGGCTACTATCTACACAAGGCACACCTAAAAATGTGCGGTACTATCAAAAAGTATATCATTTCACGTACCTCAAAGCATGTCAGTAGACTCATAAAGGCTTCATGCAATCCACTTTCGGCGGACGAAATTCTTTTCATCACTGTACCCATCAACGTACGGTGTTCTTCTGAGATGGCCGCTCGCTCCAACAGCTCCCTCAGTACGTCCGACCGCATACCAGATGGTGTCGGACTCTTTTGTTTGCTCTCTTCAAGAGCCGGACGCTGGGGACTTCGGGTGACTATAGGATTATCTTCTGGCCTCACCGGATCCGGAGAGGCCCTCCATGACGACACTTCAAGGTCGCCCGCTTCTTGAGCGGGGGAGTCCGGGGGAGGCATTTCGCTCTCCATCATCTCCGGAAGAAGATCCCCCAAAGACGAGCTCTGCTGAGAAGGGCTAAGATCCGAACTGCAAGATAAACGCTTCAGTTAGTTTCCTCAGAGGTAAGGTAGTATATCTCCATTGTTAAAGTACTTTTTGATTACTTACAGCTCATTGGAGGGCTGATCCTCGCGCGGACTTTGTGCGGCAAGAGCACCCTCCAAGGCAGGACCCTCTGGTGGAGACTTCTTCTCCCGTTTGGAAGCCTTGTTTTCCGGATCTTCAGAGGCAGTCCTCTTCCTTCCCCGAAGTGAGAGAAGGTCAGATTCTTCCCCTTGGTTATCCTCCTTCACGAAGGCGCTCATTCCCTCGCTTGGAATTGGTAGCGATGGGGGCCCGCTTTCAACCTCATTATTCCCCCCTTTATCTTCCTTTGAGGGCTCCGGGCAAGGTGCTAGCTCGACCATCTTTTCCAGTACCGGATTCTCCAAACCCTCAGGAAGGGGGGCCGAACACCGAATCATCTTCGCCCTTGTTAGCCAGTCCTGGTCATAGAGAGATTTCTCAGAATGACGTCATGGTAAATGAAAGACGGTGTGTTCGGCTAAAGGATTACTTACTTGGTCGGCGGTACTGTTGCTGCTCAGGCCCACGTCCTCGGTAGTATCCGGACACTCTATTTGGGGTCCGAAGAATGATTTGTACATCTCCTCGTGCATCAGGCCGAGGAAATTCTGAATGGTGCGCGACCCTTCTGGGTTGAACTCCCACATGCGGAGGGGCCGGCGTTTGCAAGGCTGGACTCGACGAACCAGCATGACTTGCATCACCGTAACTAGACTGAAATCTCCGTTGAAGAGATCTTGAATGCGGCTTTGCAGTATAGGCACGTCCTTGGCTGGACCCCAGCTCAGCCCTCTGCTAATCCATGCCATCAGTTGTGGTGGAGGGCCCGAGCGGAAAGCAGGGGCGGCCACCCACTTGGCACTTTTTGGAGCTGTGATGTAAAGCCACTACCGCTGCCATAATCCGGACACCTCTGGAAAGGAACCCTTTGGCCATGGAGCTCCAGCAATTTTACTTATTAATGCGCCTCCACACGCTACATGTTGCCCCTCGAACATCTTCGGCTTCACGTCAAAGGTCTTGAGCCACAGGCCGAAGTGAGGGGTAATGCGGAGGAAGGCCTCACATACGACAATAAATGCCGAGATGTGGAGAAAGGAGTCTGGGGCTAGATCGTGGAAATCTAGCCCGTAATAGAACATCAAACCCCTAACAAAGGGATCCAGGGTGAGGCCTAGGCCTCGAAGGAAGTGGGAGATGAACACAACGTTCTCGTTGGGTTCGGGAGTAGGGACAACCTGCCCTCGGGCAGGCAGCCAATGCGAAACCTCGGCGGTCAGGTATCTGGCCTCCCTCAACTTCTTGATATCCTCTTCCGTAACGAAGGAGGGCATCCATCGGCCTTGAAGGCTAGATCCGGACATGATTGAAGGTCCGAAGCACCTGAACTGGGCTTTGGGTGTTAGAACTCGAGGCGGGGGAAGGATTCGATTGAGAACGGGGAAAAATTAAAAGCCTTGTCCCTTTATAAAGAGGGTGAATATCAAGCGTCCTCTCCATAGCCGTTTGGGACTTGCCTATAATCTAGGAGTCCTAGACACGGTTGGGTTACCCACGACCGTATTGATGAGAATCCCGTAATTAGGGGAACATGATCTCTGCTTTGACAAGACGTGTCAAGAAACCGCCTCGCGTTATGTGTGGAGCTGGTTGAAGAAAAATGGTTCGAATAATCACCGAGCCATGGCATGATGTCATGTTGCCAAAACGTGTCAGCAGATTAAGATTTGTGGAAATATTATTCTCTCTACGGTGGTATGTGGAACTTATTTTGCAGGGTCGGACACTATCCTTGTATTCAAATTCTTCTGTGATGTGTTCGGAGGAGGAACCCGCCTTGCAATGCCGAAGACAATACTGCGCGCCGGACTCATCGTCATTGAAAGCCTGGTTCAGGGGCTACTGAGGGAGTCCTGGATTAGGGGGTCTCCGGACAGCCGGATTATATCCTTTGGCCGGACTGTTGGACTATGAAGATACAAGATTGAAGACTTCGTCTCGTGTCCGGATGGGACTCTACTTGGCGTGGAAGGCAAGCTAGGCAGTACGGATATGGATATCTCCTCCTTTGTAACCGACCTTGTGTAACCCTAGCCCCCTCTGGTGTCTATATAAACCGGAGGGTTTTAGTCCGTAGGACAACAGACAATCATACGATAGGCTAGCTTCTAGGGTTTAGCCTCTTCGATCTCGTGGTAGACCTACTCTTGTACTACCCATATCATCAATATTAATCAAGCAGGACATAGGGTTTTACCTCCATCGAGAGGGCCCGAACCTGGGTAAAACATCATGTCCCCTGCCTCCTATTACCATCCGCCTTAGACGCACAGTTCGGGACCCCCTACCCGAGATCCGCCGATTTTGACACCGACAATGGGTGTTAATCACATGGTGATGTGAACTATTGGTGTTAAATCACATGGCGTTATAATAACTTTATTATTGCCTCTAGGGCATATTTCCTTCAGTCTCCCACTTGCACTAGAGTCAATAATCTAGTTCATATCGCCATTTGATTACAAGGACTCCCTCAGTAGCCCCTAATCCAGGACTCCCTCAGTAGCCCCTGAACCAGGACTCCCTCAGTAGCCCCTGAACCAAGCTTTCAATGACGATGAGTCCGGCGCGCAGTATTGTCTTCGGCATTGCAAGGCGGGTTCCTCCTCCGAACACATCACAGAAGAATTTGAATACAAGGATAGTGTCCGACCCTGCAGAATAAGTTCCACATACCACCATCGAGAGAATAATATTTCCACAAATCTTAATCTGCTGACACGTTTTGGCAACATGACATCATTCCATGGCTCGGTGATTATTTGAACCGTTTTTCTTCAACCAGCTCCACACATAACGCGAGGCGGTTTCTTGACACGTCTTGTCAAAGCAGAGATCGTGTTCCCCTAATTACGAGATTCTCATCAATACGGTCGTGGGTAACCCAACCGTGTCTAGGACTCCTAGATTATAGGCAAGTCCCAAACGGCTACGGAGAGGACGCTTGATATTCAACCTCTTTATAAAGGGACAAGGCTTTTACTTTTTCCTTCGTGCTCAATCGAATCCTTCCCCCGCCTTGAGTTCTTACACCCAAAGCCCAGTTCAGGTGCTTTGGACCTTCAATCATATCCGGATCTAGCCTTCAAGGCCGGTGGATGCCCTCCTTCGTTACGGAAGAGGATATCAAGAAGTTGAGGGAGGCCAGATACCTGACCGCCGAGGTTTCGCATCGGCTGCCTGCCCGAGGGTAGGTTGTCCCTACTCCCGAACCCAACGAGAACGTTGTGTTCATCTCCCACTTCCTCTGAGGCCTAGGCCTCGCCCTGGATCCCTTTGTTAGGGGTTTGATGTTCTATTACGGGCTAGATTTCCACGATCTAGTCCCGGACTCCTTTCTCCACATCTCGGCATTTATTGTCGTATGTGAGGTCTTCCTCCGCATTACCCCTCACTTCGGCCTGTGGCTCAAGACCTTTGACGTGAAGCCGAAGATGGTCGAGGGGCAACACGTAGCATGCGGAGGCGCATTAATAAGTAAAATTGCTGGAGCTCCATGGCCAAAGGGTTCCTTTCCAGAGGTGTCCGGATTATGGCAGCGGTAGTGGTTTTACATCACAGCTCCCAAAAGTGCCAAGTGGGTGGCCGCCCCTGCTTTCCGCTCGGGCCCTCCACCACAACTAATGTCATGGATTAGCATAGGGCTGAGCTGGGGTCCAGCCAAGGACATGCCTATACTGCAAAGCCGCATTCAAGATCTCTTCAACAGAGATTTCAGTCTGGTTACGGTGATGCAAGTCATGCTGGTTTGTCGAGTCCAGCCTTGCAAACGCCGGCCCCTCCGCATGTGGGAGTTCAACCCAGAAGGGCCGCGCACCATTCAGAATTTCCTCGGCCTGATGCACGAGGAGATGTACAAATCATTCTTCGAACCCCAAATAGAGTGTCCGGATACTACCGAGGACGTGGGCCTGAGCAGCAACCGTACCGCCGACCAAGTAAGTAATCCTGTAGCCGAACACACCGTCTTTCATTTACCATGACGTCATTCTGAGAAATCGCTCTATGACCAGGACTGGCTAACAAGGGCGAAGATGATTTGGTGTTCGGCCCCCCTTCCTGAGGGTTTGGAGAATCCGGTACTGGAAAAGATGGTCGAGCTAGCACCTTGCCCGGAGCTCTCAAAGGAACATAAAGGGGGGAATAATGAGGTCGAAAGTGGGCCCCCATCGCTACCAATTCCAAGCGAGGGAATGAGCGCCTCCGTGAAGGAGGATAACCAAGGGGAAGAATCTGACCTTCTCTCGCTTCAGGGAAGGAAGAGGACTGCCTCTGAAGATCCAGAAACCAAGGCTTCCAAACGGGAGAAGAAGTCTCCACCAGAGGGTCCTGCCTTGGAGGGTGCTCTTGCCGCACAAAGTCCGCGCGAGGGTCAGCCCTCCAATGAGCTGTAAGTAATCAAAAAGTACTTTAACAATGGAGATATACTACCTTACCTCTGAGGAAACTAACTGAAGCGTTTATCTTGCAGTTCGGATCTTAGCCCTTCTCAGCAGAGCTCGTCTTTGGGGGATCTTCTTCCGGAGATGATGGAGAGCGAAACGCCTCCCCCGGACTCCCCCGCTCAAGAAGCGGGCGACCTTGAAGTGTCGTCACGGAGGGCCTCTCCGGATCCGGCGAGGCTAGAAGATAATCCTATAGTCACCCGAAGTCCCCAGTGTCCGGCTCTTGAAGAGAGCAAACAAAAGAGTCCGGCACCATCTGGTATGCGGTCGGACGTACTGAGGGAGCTGTTGGAGCGAGCAGCCATCTCAGAAGAACACCGTACGTTGATGGGTACAGTGATGAAAATAATTTCGTCCGCCGAAAGTGGATTGCATGAAGAATTTATGAGTCTACTGACATGCTTTGAGGTACGTGAAATGATATACTTTTTGATAGTACCGCACATTTTAGGTCTGCCTTGTGTAGATAGTAGCCCCTGAGACTCTGGTTGTCATTGAGAATGGCGGCAAACAGAGGATCGTAGTACCAGGTAATAACCAAACCGCCTTTATGTGCAGGTGGTGGAAGCTCCGGTGGCTAGCCGAACTAATGACTTTGCCAAACTAAAGCGGCAACTAGATGCGGCAGATGCCGACATCGAGCTTGTTAACAAGCGGCTTGACGAGGCACAGGGCAAGTAATGTTTTATGGTGAATATCACATAGTAAGAGCAGCATGATGCCAGTATGTTTAATATGTTGTGACTACAGATGGAGCTGCCACCGTGGAGACCCTTCGGGCGGAACTTGCCCGAGCCAAAGAACAAGGAAGGAGTAGTAATGCGGCTGCATTGAAGGCGGCTGAAGAGTTGAGAGCCGAGAAGGCCGCGCATTGTGAGAGTAAAGAGAAGATGGCCAAGATGGCTATAAAGTTAAAAGACTCGGCTGACCGTTGCTAGTTCCTTGAAGAAGAAAAATGAGTGAAGGCGACGGACCTTGAAAAGGCCATGATGGCGACCAAAGACACCCGCTCTGCTATGAGGGCGAAGAAGGAGGAGCTGCGTGAAGCCGGGGATATTGCGGCTGGGAAGCCCTTTTTGCTGCGGAGGAAGTTTGGAGATCCGCGGTATGCCCCTCTGGATTGGTTGTGGAGTTCGGCAGACGCATATCTGGACTTGGCGGCGAGCATTGTCGATGCGGCCGAATACTTCCGAGATCAAACAGATCGTGAAGTGGACAAGCTATTCTAGTCGCAGTTTAACGTTCCAGAGCGTCCTCTTCCACTAACTGATCAACTTGCCGAATGGGCCGAACTCAATAGATTGTCCGGACTCCCCATGAGGTCCGTCGTAGATCATCTATGGCCGGATAAGCCGAAACCGGACAACTATTTCAGCTTAGTGCAGCAGTTCCTTGGTGCGGTGCCGCGCATCAATGCGATGAAGAGGTCGGCATGCATAGAAGGCTCGCGGATGGCCCTTGCCCGTGTCAAAGCAAACTGGGCGGAGATGGATGCTACCACTGTTGCGGCGCAGGGTTCGACCATAGGCCGAGTGGCTGCCGAGCACTATTTTAGAGAAGTTCTTGAGGGTGCTCGTTTGATAGAGGCCCAGTGCTTGAAGAATATTATGTTTGAGTGACATGTATTCCCATTGTAAAAACAATGTTTATCAAATTTATTAGGGCTGTATTTATACTTTTGCCTGAAAGTAATATGATGCCTCCTGTGCGGCCGTTTATGTATATATGTATATAACCTGAAAGATTGTAGTCGTCGGCTTCAGCCCCCACGCATATAATGCAGGGGTGTTCGCAGAAGACACGTGTTCACACTTAATCCAACGTCTTGGTCCTAATAAGGAGGTGATAGCGCAACGAACGAGGCAACCGGACTATAATGCTTTAACACTTTCACTTAGCCATAGGAGTTTGACGCTGGGGCTACTATATAGCCCCTGGTGGCTCCGCACTCTCCAGAATTCGGGGTGCGTACATGCCTGGCCGGGAAACGGCCCTTCATTAAGGCGGGGGAATTCTAACATTCCGATGGGTCATCGAATGGTTGACCAGTCTCACGCTATATCATGAAAGTCAGTTTTTGGCTTTCTCTACTGAGGTGCTCGTCCGGATGAACCGTGGCACAATCGCAGTAGTTCTCTTGGTGCCGCCTTAGCCGATAGAGCGGAACGTAAGGCAGCAAAACACAGGAGCCGGGCAAACCCAACATTTGACCAAAGACATGATTCGGAGCTGATGCATATACGGCCAAACTCGCGACGCCGAACACTCCCTAAGGTATTTGGTCTTTATGGTATAAACCGGGCCTAAACAGTGCCCTTTGTAAGAAGCCCCTGGTGTCCAGGTACGTGCATTAATCTGACATGGCCACATGCCAAGACGTCAGCATCCTTCTCAATTGTACTAAGAATCCGGGGGATGTGTATCAACAAGAGACAGTAAAAAAGGTTTACGCAGGGTCTTAATCTAAAAAGAATCCTTGGAACGGGTCCCTGCTGCATGTCTGCGCCTGTGTCTCCGTTGTGCCGTATCCTGGACGGGTGTAGCACGATGGTCATCTGTAAAAGAGAGAAACTTAGGTGAAAAGTTGTCGTGCAAAAAGGTAGGTTTAAAGAAACCATTTACAATTCAAGATGAGTAAAAATTGCCACTTGTCTGCGCGCATTGAGCCCCTTGTATTTGTAATAGGGGTGTGGCCATCAAATCTGTATGAATTACATATAGCTGCGCCAGACTCGTCTAACCGTGTCCGTGGTCTTGACGACCTATCAAATGCTTTAGTTGGTGAGGCCGTTTTTAGTGTGCGGCTGCCAAGGCAGTCGCACTCTCTTCGGCGCGCAAAGATCGCTCAATATTTCCATTCACTGTAATGATGCCACGTGGACAGGGCATCTTAAGCATGAGGGAAGCGTAATGCGGTATTGCATTAAAGCGAGCGAAAGCTTCGTGTCCAAGTAGTGCTTGATAGCCACTTTGGAATGGAGCAACGTGGAATGTTAAATTTTTGCTACGGAAGTTATCGGGGAAGCCGAATATAACCTCTAGTAGCAGGGAGCCCGTGCAATGAGCCCCTGGGCCTGGCGTTACTCCTTTAAAGGTAGTATTGCTGTGGCAAATTTTCGTTGGGTCTAACCCCATTTTGCGGATTGTGTCATGATATATCAGGTTTAGACTGCTGCCACCATCCATCAGGACTCGTGTGAAATGGTATCCGTCAATTATTGGGTCTAATACCAAGGCAGCCCATCCTGCACGCCGGATACTTGCTGAGTAATCCCGATGGTCGAAAGTGGTAGGCCCTTGGGCATATTTCTCTGGGAGTGACGCTTTGTTTCTCCCCTTGATCACGTGTAACACGTTCACTGTTTTGACTTATATTGGAAATTTCTTTTGTTCCCCAGTGTCTTGCTTGAGAGGCTCATCCTCGTCTTCGCTTGGTGTATCCTCCCCCTTGTGTACGGCGTTGAGCCTGCCGGACTGCTTGAAGACCCAACATTCTCTGTGGGTATGATTTGCAGGTTTATCGGGGGTGCTATGGATCTGACATATTTGGTCCAAAAATTTGTTTAGGCTGGACAGTTCATCTCTGGTGCCTTTAGAGGGCGGCTTTTGCTGACCTGGCCAAGAACTTCTGAATCCGGCGTTTACCGCCGTGCTCTTCGGGCTGTCTTCTTTATTCCGACGCTTATTATTTTTGCTGCGCCGTGATTTCCCATTTCCATCTCCAACTTCGGATGTACTGGGGTTGCTGGTGCTGCATCTGGCTAGCCAGCTATCCTCACCCGCGCAAAAGCGGGTCATGAGGCTTTTTAATGCTGCCATTGTTCTCGGCTTTTCTTGGCCGAGGTGTCTGGCAAGCCATTCGTCGCGGATGCTATGCTTAAAAGCTGCCAAGGCTTCGGCGTCCGGACAGTCGACTATTTGGTTCTTTTTAGTAAGAAACCTGTTTCAAAGCTTTCAGGCTGACTCTCCGGGCTGTTGAGTTATATGACTCAAATCGTCCGCGTCCGGAGGTCGGACATAAGTCCCTTGAAAATTTGCCCGAAAAGCATCTTCGAGCTCTTCCCAGCTTCCAATGGAGCTTTCGAGGAGGCTTTTAAGCCAGTGCCGAGCTGGCCCTTTGAGTTTGAGGGGTAAATACTTAATGACATGGAGATCATCTCCTCGAGCCATATGGATATGGAGGATATCGTCCTCAATCCAGACCCCAGGGTCTGTTGTTCCGTCGTATTCCTCTATGTTTACGGGTTTGAATCCCTCTAGAAATTCATGGTCCAGCACCTCATCGGTGAAACATAGGGGGTGTGCGGCACCCCTGTATCTGGGTGTACCATGTTGTTCGGATGTTTGTTGTGTTGCATCGTATGCTAGAGCGCGCTTGCGTGGTCCATAGATGGATCTGGTTGCGCCGTCCTTTTGATGCGAGCCCTCGCGTGGATCGCTTATTGGCTTATGTGCGGTGTTTTTTGCCGCTCTATGGTGCCCGTGAGGTCGTCTATCCGGCCAGATGGCCGTTTTAATTTTTGGTTGCGGGGGATCTAAGGCCTCCTCGTCAAATTCAGGTAGCAACTTCCGCTTCGGGTAGCTCTTGGTGTGGTGATTACCGCCGTAGTTCGCTGCTGAGTTGAGTACTTTACTCCATCTGATTTGGAGTGTGTCTTGCGCAGCCTTGAGCCTTTGCTTTTGCTTTTTTAGACTCCTTGCGGTGGCAACGAGTGTTTGATGAACATTCTGTTGCTCTGGGTGTCTGTTCGGTGTGATGTCGTCCGGACTATTATGTTTGACAGAGTCGGGTTGTTTGGTTTGATTCTCCGTGTTGCCGTGGTCCGGCGATGGTTCACCCTGCTCTAACGCTGGGTCTATATGATCATTGTTTCTGCCGAGGCGTGATTTGGAGCGGCGCTTACGCCGCCGCTTTGACTGCTTCTCGAGGGGACAACCCTTCATTGCGTCCTTCCATTCCTCGTCGTCGTCGTCTTTTGGTGTGTCCACCATGTATACGTCATGTGATGAAGTGGGCGTCCAGTGCCCTGTGGGCAGTGGTTCCTGTTCATCTCCTGCATCATCGTCCATACCGTCGATGTCTTCGGAGTCGGAGTCGAGTATGTTGGTTAAGTCATCGACAGTGGCTACTAAGTGGGTGGTGGGTGGGCGGCAAATTTCTTCGTCATCCGCATCTCAATCCTGCCGGACATAGTTCGGCCAGGACTCTCCTGAAAAGGAGAGAGACTTTAATGAATTCAGTATGTCGCCGAAGGGCGAGTGCTGAAAGATATCCACGGAGGTAAACTCCATGATCGGCGCCCAACCGGATTCGATAGGAACGGGCGCAGGCGGTTCGGAGTCCGTGGCCGGAGAAGTATCCGGCAGTTTAACAACATGGCTCTCGTGAAGGGTAAGATTGATATTCGGCTCGATCGTCGTTGAGGGTAAGGCCTCTGTGGCAGGGTCCATCCACCTGTCCATGGACGGCGCAACTGGCTCCGAATTGAGGGTCAGAGCGGCTGCCGGTGCGATCTCCTGAACACTGCCTGATGGTAGAGCTAAATCGTACTCATCGTGACCGCGTGACACACAAGGCAGAGGCTCGAATCCGTCAGAGATCAAGTCTCCGCGGATATCGGTGGTGTAGTTTAAGCTTCCAAACCTGACCTGGTGGCCAGGGGCATAACTTTCGATCTGCTCCAGATGGCCAAGCGAGTTGGCCTGCAGTGCGAAGCCGCCGAACACAAAGATCTGTCCGGGAGAAAAGTCTCACCCTGGACTGCATCGCTATCGATGATAGAAGGAGCCATCAAGCCTAACAGCGACGACACAGAGGAACTCTCAATGAAAGCACCAATGTCAGTGTCAAAACCAGCGGATCTCGGGTAGGGGGTCCCGAACTGTGCGTCTAAGGCGGATGGTAACAGGAGGCAGGGGACACGATGTTTTACCCAGGTTCGGGCCCTCTTGATGGAGGTAAAACCCTACGTCCTGCTTGATTAATATTGATGATATGGGTAGTACAAGAGTAGATCTACCACGAGATCGAAGAGGCTAAACCCTAGAAGCTAGCCTATGGTATGATTGTCTGTTGTCCTACGGACTAAAACCCTCCGATTTATATAGACACCAGAGGGGGCTAGGGTTACACAAGGTCGGTTACAAAGGAGGAGATATCCATATTCGTACTGCCTAGCTTGCCTTCCACGCCAAGTAGAGTCCCATCCAGGCACGAGACGAAGTCTTCAATCTTGTATCTTCATAGTCCAACAGTCCGGCCAAAGGATGTAATCCGGCTGTCCGGAGACGCCCTAATCTAGGACTCCCTCACCCATAGTTTACATCGTCATGTGACCAACACCCAAAGGGTTTACTAAAGTCAATAATCTAGTTCACATCGCTATGTGATTAACACCCAAAGAGTACTAAGGTGTGATCATGTTTTGCTTGTGAGAGAAGTTTAGTCTACGGGTCTGCCACATTCAGATCCATATGTATTTTGCAAATTTCTATGTCAACAATGCTCTGCACGGAGCTACTCTAGCTAATTGCTCCCACTTTCAAAATGTATCCAGATTGAGACTTAGAGTCATCTGGATCAGTGTCAAAATTTGCATTGACGTAACCCTTTACGATGAACCTTTTGTCACCTCCATAATCGAGAAACATATCCTTATTCCTCTAAGGATAATTTTGACCGCTGTCCAGTGATCTACTTCTAGATCACTATTGTACTCCCTTGCTAAACACAGTGTAGGGTATACAATAGATCTGGTACACAGCATGACATACTTTATAGAAACTATGGCTGAGGCATAGGGAATGACTTTCATTCTCTTTCTATCTTTTGCCGTGGTCGGGCTTTGAGTCTTACTCAATTTCACACCTTGTAACACAGCCAAGAACTCTTTTCTTTGACTGTTCCATTTTGAACTACTTCAAAATCTTGTCAAGGTATGTATTCATCGAAAAAACTTATCAAGCATCTTGATCTATCTCTAGATCTTGATGCTCAATATGTAAGCAGATTCACCGAGGTCTTTCTTTGAAAAACTCCTTTCAAACACTCTTTATGCTTTGCAGAATAATTCTACATTATTTCCGATCAACAATATGTCATTCACATATATTTATCAGAAATGTTGTAGTGCTCCCACTCACTTTCTTGTAAATACAGGCTTCACCACAAGTCTGTATAAAACTATATGCTTTGATCAACTCATCAAAGCGTATATTCCAACTCTGAGATGCTTGCACCAGTCCATAGATGGATCGCTGGAGCTTGCTCTTTTTGTTTGCACCTTTAGGATCGACAAAACCTTTTGGTTGCATCATATACAACTCTTCTTTAAGAAATCCATTAAGGAATGTAGTTTTGACATCCATTTGCCAGATTTCATAAAATGTGACAATTGCTAACATGATTCGGACAGACTTAAGAATAGATACGAGTGAGAAACCCTCATTGTAGTCAATACCTTGAACTTGTCGAAAACCTTTTGCGATAATTCTAGCTTTGTAGATAGTAACACTACTATCAGCATCCGTCTTCCTCTTGAAGATCCATTTATTTTCTATGGCTTGCCGATCATCGGGCAAGTCAACCAAAGTCCAAAGTTTGTTCTCATACATGGATCCCATCTCAGATTTCATGGCCTCAAGCCATTTCACGGAATCTTGGCTCATCATCGCTTCCTCATAGTTTGTAGGTTCGTCATGGTCTAGTAACATAATCTCCAGAACAGGATTACCGTACCACTCCGGTGCGGATCTTACTCTGGTTGACCTATGAGGTTCAGTAACAACTTGATCTGCAGTTTCATGATCATCATCATTAACCGCCTCACTAATTGGTGTAGACGTCACAGGAACCGATTTCTGTGATGAACTACTTTCCAATAAGGGAACAAGTACTGTTACCTCAGAAAGTTCTACTTTCCTCCCACTCACTTCTTTCGAGAGAAACTCCTTCTCTAGAAAGGATCCATTCTTAGCAACGAATGTCTTGCCCTCGGATCTGTGATAGAAGGTGTACCCAATTGTTTCTTTTGGGTATCCTATGAAGACACATTTCTCCGATTTGGGTTCGAGCTTATCAGGTTGAAGCTTTTTCACATAAGCATCGAAGCCCCAAACTTTAAGAAACGACAACTTTGGTTTCTTGCCAGACCATAGTTCATAAGGTGTCGTCTCAACGGATTTTGATGGTGCCCTATTTAACGTGAATGCAGCCGTCTCTAAAGCATAACCCCAAAATGATAGCGGTAAATCAGTAAGAGACATCATAGATCGCACCATATCTAGTAAAGTACGATTACGACATTCGGACACACCATTACGCTGTGGTGTTCCGAGTGGCGTGAGTTGCGAAACTATTCCGCCTTGTTTCAAATGTAGACCAAACTCGTAACTCAAATATTCTCCTCCACGATCAGATCGTAGAAACTTTATTTTATTGTTACGATGATTTTCAACTTCACTCGGAAATTCTTTGAACTTTTCAAATGTTTCAGACTTATGTTTCATTAAGTAGGTATACCCATATCTGCTTAAATCATCTGTGAAGGTGAATAAATAACGATACCCGCCGCGAGCCTCAACATTCATTGGACCACATACATCAGTATGTATGATCTGCAACAAATCAGTTGCTCGCTCCATAGTTCTAGAGAACGACATTTTGCTCATCTTGCCCATGAGGCATGGTTCGCAAGTACCAAGTGATTCATAATCAAGTGATTCCAAAAGTCCATCAGTATGGAGTTTCTTCATGCGCTTTATACCAATATGACCCAAACGGCAGTGCCACAAATAAGTTGCACTATCATTATCAACTCCGCATCTTTTGGCTTCAACATTATGAATATGTGTATCACTACTATCGAGATTCATCAAAAATAGACCACTCTTTAAGGGTGCATGACCATAAAAGATATTACTCATATAAATTGAACAACCATTATTCTCAGATTTAAATGAATAACCATCTCGCACTAAACAAGATCCAGATATAATGTTCATGCTCAACGCTGGCACCAAATAACAATTATTTAGGTCTAAAACTAATCCCGAAGGTAGATGTAGAGGTAGTGTGCCGACGATGATCACATCGACTTTGGAACCATTTCCCACGTGCATCGTCACCTCGTCCTTAGCCAGTGTTCACTTAATCTGTAGTCCCTGTTTCGAGTTGCAAATATTAGCAACAGAACCAGTATCAAATACCCAGGTGCTACTGCGAGCTCTGGTAAGGTACACACCAATAACCTGTATATCAAATATACCCTTGTTCACTTTGCCATCCTTCTTATCCACCAAATATTCAGGGCATTTCCGCTTCTAGTGACCATTTCCTTTGCAGTAGAAGCACTCAGTTTCAGGCTTTAGTCTAGCTTTGGGCTTCTTCACGGAAGTGAAAACTTGCTTGCCATTCTACATGAAGTTCCCTTTCTTTCCCTTTGCCCTTTTCTTGAAACTAGTGGTCTTGTTAATCATCAACACTTGATGCTCTTTCTTGATTTCTACCTTCATCAATTTCATCATCATGAAAAGCTCGGGAATCGTTTTCGTCATCCCTTGCATACTATAGTTCATCACGAAGTTCTACTAACTTGGTGATGGTGACTAGAGAATTCTGCCAATCACTATTTTATCTGGAAGATTAACTCCCACTTGATTCAAGCGATTGTAGTTCCCAAACAATCTGAGCACATGCTCACTGCTTGAGCTATTCTCCTCCATCTTTTAGCTAAAGAACTTGTTGGAGACTTAATATCTCTATCTCTCAACTCGGGTATTTGCTTGAAATATTAACTTCAACTCCTGGAACATCTCATATGGTCCATGACATTCAAAACGTCTTTGAAGTCCCGATTCTAAGCCGTAAATCATGGTGCACTAAATTATCAAGTAGTCATCATATCGAGCTTGCCAAACATTCATAACATCTGCATTTGCTCCTGCAATCGGTCTGTCACCTAGCGGTGCATCAAGGACATAATTTTTCTGTGCAACAATGAGTATAATCCTCAGAACACGGATCCAATCCATATTATTGCTACTAAAATCTTTCAACTTAGTTTTCTCTACGAACATATAAAATAGGAGAGCTAAACGCGAGCTATTGATCTACAACATGGATATGCTAATACTATGAGGACTTAGTTCATGATAAATTAAAGTTCAATTAATCATATTACTTAAGAACTCCCACTTAGATAGACATCCCTCTGACCATCTAAGTGATAACGTGACCCAAATCAACTAAACCATGTCCAATCATCACGCGAGATGGAATAGTTTTCAATGTTGAACATCACTATGTTGATCATATCTACTATATGATTCATGCTCGACCGTTCGGTCTCAGTGTTCCGAGGCCATATCTGCATATGCTAGGCTCGTCAAGTTTAACCCGAGTATTCTGCGTGTGCAAAACTGGCTTGCAACCGTTGTAGATGAACGTAGAGCTTATCACACCCAATCATCACGTGGTGTCTCAGCACGACGAACTTTGGCAACGGTGCATACTCAGGGAGAACACTTTTATCTTGAAAATTAGTGAGAGATCATCTTATAATGCTACCGTCAATCAAAGCAGAATAAGATGCATAAAGGATAAACATCACATGCAATCAATATAAGTGATATGAGATGGCCATCATCATCTTGTGCTTGTGATCTCCATCTCCGAAGCACCGTCATGATCACCATCGTCATCGGCGCGACACCTTGATCTCCATCGTAGCATCGTTGTTTTCTCGCCAACTATTGCTTCTACGACTATCGCTACCGCTTAGTGATAAAGTAAAGCATTACAGGGCGATTGCATTGCATACAATAAAGCGACAACCATATGGCTCTTGCCAGTTGCCGATAACTCGGTTACAAAACATGATCATCTCATATAATAAAATATAGCATCATGTCTTGACCATATCACATCACAACATGCCCTGCAAAAATAAGTTAGACGTCCTCTACTTTGTTGTTGCAAGTTTTTACATGGCTGCTACGGGCTGAGCAAGAACCGTTCTTACCTACGCATCAAAACCAGAACGATAGTTTGTCAAGTTATTGTTGTTTTAACCTTCTCAAGGACCGGGCGTAGCCACACTCGGTTCAACTAAAGTTGGAGAAACTGACACCCGCCAGGCACCTATGTGCAAAGCATGTCAGTAGAACCAGTCTCGCGTAAGCATACGCGTAATGTCGGTCTGGGCCGCTTCATCCAACAATACTGCCGAACCAAAGTATGACATGCTGGTAAGCAGTATGACTTGTATTGCCCACAACTCACTTGTGTTCTACTCGTGCATATAACATCAATGCATAAAACCAGGCTCGGATACCACTGTTCGGGAATGTAGTAATTTCAAAATTTTCCTACGCACACGCAAGATCATGGTGATGCATAGCAACGAGAGGGGAGAGTGTGTCCACGTACCCTCATAGACAGAAAGCGGAAGCATTAGCACAATGTGGTTGATGTAGTCGTATGTCTTCACGATCCGACTGATCAAGTACCGAACGTACATCACCTCCGAGTTCAGCACACGTTCAGCTCGATGACGTCCCGCGAACTCTGATCCAGCAGAGCTTCACGGGAGAGTTTCGTCAGCACGATGGCGTGGTGATGGTGATGATGATGCTACCAATGCAGGGCTTCACCTAAGCACCACTACAATATGATCGAGGTGGATTATGGTGGAGGAGGCACCGCACATGGCTGGGAGAGATCAACAGATCAACTTGTGTGTCTATGGGGTGCCACTGGCCACGTATATAAAGGAGTGGAGGAGGGAGAGAGGGCCGGCCCCTATGGCGCGCCCTGGAGGAGTCCTACTCCAACCGGGAGTAGGATTCCTCCCCTTCCAAGTAGTAGGAGTAGGAGAGAAGGAAGGGGAAGAGGGAAGAGAAGGAAGGAGGGGGTGCCGCCCCTCCCCCTAGTCAAATTCGGACTAGTCATTGGGGGGATGCCTCTCTCTCTCCCCTAAATCCCAATAAGGCACATATACTTCTTCCCCTGTATTCCCGTAACTCCCCGGTACACCGAAAAATACCCGAACCACTCGGAACATTTCCGATGTCCGAATATAGTCGTCTGATACGTCTATGTCGTATCTACTTTTCCAAAAACTTTTGCCCTTGTTTTGGACTCTAACTTGCATGATTTGAATGGAACTAACCGGGACTGACGCTGTTTTCAGCAGAATTACCATGGTGTTATTTATGTGCAGAAACAAACATTCTCGGAATGACCTGAAACTTCACGGAGCAACTTTTTGGAAAATATAAAAAATACCTGCAAAAGATGAAGGCCAGGGGGCCCACCACCTGTCCACGAGGGTGGGGGGCGCGCCCCCTACCTCGTGGGCCCCTGGAGCTCCTCCGACTCCAACTCCAACTCCAACTCTATATATTGTGTTTCGGGGAGAAAAAAATCAGAGAGAAGAATTCATCACGTTTTACGATATGGAGCCACCGGCAAGCCCTAAAACCTCTCGGGAGGGCTGATCTGGAGTCCGTTCGCGGCTCCGGAGAGGGGAATCCATCGCCATTGTCATCATCAACCATCCTCCATCACCAATTTCATGATGCTCACCGCCGTGCGTGAGTAATTCCATCATAGGCTTGCTGGACGGTGATGGGTTGGATGGGATCTATCATGTAATCGAGTTAGTTTTGTTAGGGTTTGATCCCTAGTATCCACTATGTTCTGAGATTGATGTTGCTATGACTTTGCTATGCTTAATTCTTGTCACTAGGGCCCGAGTGCCATGATTTCAGATCTGAACCTATTATGTTTTCATCAATATATGAGAGTTCTTGATCCTATCATGTAAGTCTATAGTCACCTATTATGTGTTATGATCCATTAACCCCGAAGTGACAATAATCGGGATACTTACCGGTGACGACCGTAGTTTGAGGAGTTCATGTATTCACTATGTGTTAATGCTTTCTTCCGGTACTCTATTAAAAGGAGGCCTTAATATCCCTTAGTTTTTGTAAGGACCCCGCTGCCACGGGAGGGTAGGACAAAAGATGCCATGCAAGTTCTTTTCCATAAGCACATATGACTATATTCGGAATACATGCCTACATTACATTGATGAACTGGAGCTAGTTCTGTGTCACCCTAGGTTATGACTGTTACATGATGAACCGCATCCAGCATAATTCTCCATCACCGATCCATTGCCTACGAGCTTTCCATATATTGTTCTTCGCTTATTTACTTTCTCGTTGCTATTGCTATCATCACTACAAAATACCAAAAACATTACTTTTACTACTGTTACCTTTTGCTACCATTACCACTACTATCATATTACTTTGCTACTAAATACTTTGCTGCAGATACTAAGTTTCCAGGTGTGGTTGAATTGACAAATCAGCTGCTAATACTTGAGAGTATTCTTTGGCTCCCCTTGTGTCCAAACAATAAATTTGGGTTGAATACTTTACCCTCGAAAACTGTTGCGATCCCCTATACTTGTGGGTTATCAAGACTATTTTCTGGCGCTGTTGCCGGGGCGCATAGCTCTATTCTTTGAGTCACTTGGGATTTATATCTGCTTGTCATTATGAAGAACTTGAAAGATCCAAGAACCAAGATTATCCATCAACTACGAGGGGAGGTAAGGAACTGCCATCTAGCTCTGCACTTGATTCGCCTTCTGTTTTGAGTAAGCTTGCGACACCTAAACCCGCTTCTGCTATTCGTTCTGATATGTCGCATGTTATTGATGATGCCACTTCTGCTATACATGATACTTATGATGAAACTACTTCTATACTTGATACTACTGTGCCACTTAGTGAATTTCTTGATGAACAACTCGCTAGGGCTAGAGAGATTGAAAATATCGAATCCGATAATACTGATGAAATTGATGATGAAGACTTGCCTGTTATTCCCGAGGGTTATGTTTTTGATAAAGAAGCTTCCTTAGCTATTTTAGCTTGCAAAGATAGATACGAACTTAAGAGGTTATTAACTAAATGGAATAAGAAATCTCTAAATGCTAGAATGAAACCCGACCCTGCTTTTGCTACTTCACCTATCTGTGTTACCGATAAGGATTATGAATTCTCTGTTGATCCTGATATAATTACTTTTGTTGAATCTGATCCTTTTCATGGCTATGAATCTGAAACTGTTGTGGCACATCTTACTAAATTAAATGATATAGCCACCCTGTTCGCTACTGATGAGAGAACTCATTACTTTTATATCCTTAAAATATTTCTGTTCTCATTAAAGGGTGATGCTAAGATATGGTTTAATTCTCTTGATCCTGGTTGTGTGCGTAGTCCCCAGGATATGATTTATTACTTCTCTGCTAAATATTTCCCTGCTCATAAGAAACAAGCTGCTTTAAGGGATATATATAATTTTGTGCAAATTGAAGAAGAGAGTCTCCCACAAGCTTGGGGGAGGCTTCTCCAATTACTTAATGCTTTTCCTGATCATCCTCTTAAGAAAAATGAAATACTTGATATCTTTTATAATGGACTAACCGATGCCTCCAGAGATTACCTGGATAGTTGTGTTGGTTCTGTTTTCAGGGAAAGAACACTGGATGAAGCTGAAATTTTATTGAATAATATGTTGACAAATGAAAATAATTGGACACCTCCGGAGCCAATTCCCGAGCCTATTCCTAAACCAACTCCTAAGAAGAGGGGTATTCTATTTCTCAGTCCTGAAGATATGAAAGAGGCAAAGAAATCTATGAAAGAAAAAGGTATTAAAGCTGAAGATGTTAAGAATTTACCTCCTACTTAAGAAATACATGGTCTTAATTTACCTCCTGTTGAAGAAACATATGATCTTAATTCTTTACCTATTGAAGAAACTCGTCGTCTTGATAACCCGACACAGGTAGTAAAGGTAAATTCTCTCTATAGATATGATAAAGCTGAAATCCCATTTACTAAGTTTGCTAGCCCATGCTTAGATGAATTTGATAAATTTATGGCTAAGAAAGAAGATTTTAATGCTTATTTTGGTAGACAATTGAAATACAATTCAAATATGCTTGAACACTTGGGTGATTATATGGCTAATGTCAAAGGTGAACTTAAACTTATTAGTAAACATGCTTCTATGGTTACAACTCAAGTAGAACAAGTAGTTAAAGCTCTAAATGATTTGCTCAGTGAATTGAATAGTAAGGATAATGATAATGTTGTTAGAGTTATGACTAGAGGTGGTAGAATGACTCAGGAACCTTTGTATCCTGAAGGCCACCCTAAAAGAATTGAGCAAGATTCTCAGAGAAATAATATAGATGCACCTAGTCCTTCTAAAAGGAAGAAAAAGAAAAATGATAGGACTTTGCATGCTTCTAGTGAACCTATTATTGAAACACCTGAGAATCCAAATGATATTTCTATTTCTGATGCTGAAACTCAATCTGGTAATGAACCTGAAACTAGTAATAATGTTAATGATAATGTTCATGATGATGCTCAACCTAGTAATGATAATGAAATAGAAATTGAACCTGCTGTTGATCTTGATAACCCACAATCAAAGAATCAACGTTATGATAAGAAAGACTTTGTTGCTAGGAAACATGGTAAAGAAAGAGAACCATGGGTTCAGAAACCCATGCCTTTTCCTCCCAAACCATCCAAGAAAAAGGATGATGAGGATTTTGAGCGTTTTGCTGAAATGATTAGACCTATCTTTTTCTGTATGCGATTAACTGATATTCTCAAAATGAATCCTTATGCTAAGTATATGAAAGAAATTGTTACAAATAAAAGAAAGATACCGGAAGCTGAAATTTCCACCACGTTTGCTAATTATACTTTTAAGGGTGGAACACCAAAGAAACTTGGAGATCCCGGTGTACCAACTATACCATGCTCCATTAAAGGAAACTATGTTAAAACTTCTTTATGTGATCTTGGAGCCAGTGTTAGTGTTATGCCTCTCTCTTTATATCGTAGACTTGATTTGAATAAGTTGACACCTACTGAAATATCTTTGCAAATGGATGATAAATCAACCGCTATACATGTCGGTATTTGTGAGGATGTGCCTGTTGTAGTTGCAAACGTTACTATTTTAACGGACTTTGTTATTCTTGATATTCCTGAGGACGATAGTATGTCTATTATTCTTGGAAGACCCTTTCTGAATACTGCAGGGGCTGTTATTGATTGCACTAAAGGCAATGTCACTTTTCATGTTAATGGTAATGAACATACGGTACAATTTCTAAGGAAACAACCTCAAGTTCATAGTATCAACTCTATTGGAAAAATTCCATCGATTATATTTCGAGGTTTTGAATTTCCTCTTCCTACTGTCAAGAAGAAATATGATATTCTTATTATTGGGGATGTGCATATCCCTGTTGAGGTAACATAGTGTTATTCAAAATTTCTCCGGTTCCATGTTATCCGGAATGAGTTCGTTAACAAGACTTGATCAACCTTGTTAGTGGATTCCTTTTGATGATCATGAGATGGATGAAACTAGAAGGCACAACCTTCTGTACCCTCCTTTTACTTTCTGTTATTTATATTAAATAAAATAAAAATAGTATTTTTCTGTCTGTTATCTTATTATCCGTGCAATATAAAAATACCCCGAAAATAAAAGTTCTCCAAATGCCCTAAAATTTAAATATGATTTTTTCTGGAATATTTGAGAATATTTGGCACTAAGAACACAGCAGGGGGGTCAACCACCTGCCCACGAGGGTGGAGGGCGCGCCCTACCCCCCTGGGCGTGCCCCCCTGCCATGTGGGCCCACGGTGGCCCTCCTCCACTTATCCTTTCACCCACACACTCCTTCGTCCTCCCCCAAACACGAATAACCAGCTCAAACCCGAGTCCAAGCTCGTTTTGCTGCCATTTTCGATCTCCTTGTTCAAAGCACCTCTCACAAAACTGCTTGGGGAGATTGTTCCTTTGTATGTGACTCCTCCATTGGTCCAATTAGTTTTTGTTCTAGTGCTTTATTCATTACAAATTTGTTCTGCCTAGGTGACCATGTTCTTGAGCTTGCATGTCAAATTTATATGGTCAAAAGTAGTTTTGATGCATGATATAGGCCCTAGGCACTTGTAGGAGTAGTTGCTATCAATATTATTGAGTTTGGTTTACTTTTATTTTGAAGTTACTAAAAAATTTCAGAATTTTTCAGAGGAAGAAAAATGCTTAGGAAAATGTTCCAAGGTGGTTCCTCAAGGAAGCAAGGACCCAGGCTTGCAATGCATGATGCTGATGAAGAGCCACCAAGAGACGCTCCAGTGCGTCCTTGTGAGTGGCCTTCTAAAAATTTTATGGATCGAGCAAGAATTAAGGAAGAATTCAACGCATATTTGCGTAACGCCGATCTTGTGAGCTTCGAGGAAGAGAAGTGCAGCCAGTATCACAATCTCACTAGTACCTTTGTGAGGAGGTTTGAATTTTCATCTTCACGTAATTCTCCAACTGTCCTGTTTGATCTTTATGAAAATTCTTATACTATGGACTTAGAGGATTTTACCACTGCTTGCAAACTTCCACAATGGGGTAGTATAAGGGATCCTCGCAAATCTGAATTTAGAGATTTTCTTGCTAGCATAACTATGGGAGAATCTAGAGATATAACACAAGCTACCATAGGGAGCATTCACTTTCCTGCTATACATTATTTTGCTCTCTTCATAGGTAGATGCATTAATGGTAAAGATGAGGCATGTCACATGTGTGTCCCTGACCTCAGTATTCTTAGGAGTGCTGTGTTAGGAGACAAATCTTATAATTTGGGAGCCATTGTTGCACGTAGGTTGCATCTTAATAGATTTAATGGAGATTTCTTTGGAGGAATTTATGCAACCCGCATAGCTAATTTTCTTGGTGTAGCCATATGCGAAGATGATATTGAATTACCACCTGCTTACCTAGACTTTAATGTTATGGTTCACCACCAGTTTGTCGAGAGGAATGAATCACCTCTCAAGTATCGACTAGTCTTTGACAGATGCCGTGCTATCCATATTACTCTCCCTGCTCCTGCCTTATTTGATCATCAGGCAAAAGGAAGATATGTTATTACCAGAGAGGAGGTAGATGAGTACGAGAGGAGAGCGGAGGCCGCTCGTCGCCATGCTGCAGCTCAAGAGGCGATAGCCGCTGCATCTCAGTACGACCCCAACTACTATTATGGATATCCTCCAGGCCAGCCGTGGCCATAGACCAACTTAGGCCAAAAGCCTAATCTTGGGGGAGTATGTATTTCCCACTGACATTACATTTATGTTCACACACTTATTGCTAGATGTCGGTGCTCAAACTTTTTCATTGTATCATCCATGCTAGTTTAATTTCCTTTTTATGCTTTCTTCTTGTGCGTTTGATAAACCTTAAGAAAAACCAAAAAAATTAGTTGTAGCTTTTAATTAGTTTACTTTCCATGCTTGTAGTAGTAATTAAAAAGAAAACCCAAAAAGATTTCATGTTCTTATTTTACTTGTTGGGAGCTCTCCCATGTAAATAGTTTTATTTATTTTATTTTATTTGGGGGTCGATAGGAGAAGACCATAATTAAATTGTTGAAGTGGCTCTTGTATGCATACTTGTTGATCTGACAAAAGAGCCCATATTTCCTTGTCTTCTCCTGTTTATTTAATGCTTGCAGATTCTAGCTTAGTCCAATACACGTGCACTATTATTATTATTATTCACATCATTCGGTCATGCAAGTGAAAGGCAATTATGACGATATATGATGGACTGACTGAGATGAGAAAAGCTGGTATGAACTCGACCTCTTTTGTTTTTGTAAATATGATTAGTTCATCGTTCCTGATTCAGCCTATTATGAATAAACATGTTTGCAATGACAATTAGAGATCATAGTTTCTTGTGCCATGCTTGATTAGCTATGAGCTATAATGGTTTACCTTGCGTGCCAACATGCTATTAAAATGGTTGTGATGTGGTATGATAGGGTGGTATCCTCCTCTGAATGATTTAAGTGACTTGACTTGGCACATGTTCACGCATGTAGTTGAAACAAAATCAACATAGCCTTCACGATATTTATGTTCATGCTGGATTATATCCTACTCATGCTTGCATTCGGTGTTGATTAATTTTAATGCATGTTCATGACTGTTGTCGCTCTCTAGCTGGTCGCTTCCCAGTCTTTTGCTAGCCTTCACCTGTGCTAAGCGGGAATACTGCTTGTGCATCCAATCCCTTAAACCCCAAAGTTATTCCACATGAGTCCACTATACCTACCTATATACGGTATCTACCTGTCGTTCCAAGTAAATTTGAATGTGCCAAACTCTAAACCTTCAAATAAATATCTTGTTTTGTATGCTCGAATAGCTCATGTATCAACTAGGGCTGTCCGTATCTTCCATGTTAGGTGGGTTATTCTCAAGAGGAGTGGACTCCGCTCCTCACCCAGGAGATAAATGGCTGGTCATCGGGATGCCCAGTCCCATGCTTTATGCAAACTAAATCAGAATAATTGCAAACAAAACTCCCCCTGGGACTTTTGTTACTTGGAGGCACTCGTTGTTTCGAGCAAGCCATGGATTGATGCTTGTTGGTGGAAGGGGCAGTATAAGCTTTACCATTCTGTTTGGGAACCGCCTATAATGTGTGTAGCATGGAAGATATTGCCATCTCTTGGTTGTTATGTTGACAATGAAAGTATACCGCTCAAAATATTATTCATCTCTATTTCAAAACCGAGCTCTGGCACCTCTACAAATCCCTGCTTCCCTCTGTGAAGGGCCTATCTATTTACTTTTATGTTGAGTCATCATCCTCTTATTAAAAAGCACTAGTTGGAGAGCACCGCTGTCATTTGCATTCATTATTGTTAGTTTACATTAAGTATGACTTGATTGGATCTCTTTTACCATGAATTACAATGTCTAGTCAGTCTTTGGTCGTTAAAGGTGCTCTGCATTTATGTTTTGCGGTCTCAAAAAGGGCTAGCGAGATACCATCTTGTTATATCATATTATGATTGTTTTGAGAAAGTGTTGTCATCCGAGATTTATTATTATTGCTCGCTAGTTGATTATGCTATTGATATGAGTAAACTTGAGACCTAAGCGTTATTACGAATGTGGTTAGTTATAATCTTTGCTGAAAACTTGAATGCTGGCTTTACATATTTACAACAACAAGAGCAAACAGATTTTGTAAAAGTTTTTCTTTATCACTTTTAGTTTATCAACTGAATTGCTTGAGGACAAGCAAAGGTTTAAGCTTGGGGGAGTTGATACGTCTCTGTCGTATCTACTTTTCCAAACACTTTTGCCCTTGTTTTGGACTCTAACTTGCATGATTTGAATGGAACTAACCCGGACTGACGTTGTTTTCAGCAGAATTACCATGGTGTTATTTATGTGCAGAAACAAAGTTCTCGGAATGACCTGAAACTTCACGGAGCAACTTTTTGGAAAATATAAAAAATACCTGCAAAAGATGAAGGCCAGGGGCCCACCACCTGTCCACGAGGGTGGGGGGCGCGCCCCCTACCTCGTGGGCCCCCTGGAGCTCCTCCGACTCCAACTCCAACTCTATATATTGTTTCTCGGGGAGAAAAAAATCAGAGAGAAGAATTCATCGCGTTTTACGATATGGAGCCACCGCCAAGCCCTAAAACCTCTCGGGATGGCTGATCCGGAGTCCGTTCAGGGCTCCGAAGAGGGGAATCCGTCGCCATTGTCATCATCAACCATCCTCCATCACCAATTTCATGATGCTCACCGCCGTGCGTGAGTAATTCCATTGTAGGCTTGCTGGACGGTGATGGGTTGGATGGGATCTATCATGTAATCGAGTTAGTTTTGTTAGGGTTTGATCCCTAGTATCCACTATGTTCTGAGATTGATGTTGCTATGACTTTGCTATGCTTAATGCTTGTCACTAGGGCCCGAGTGCCATGATTTCAGATCTGAACCTATTATGTTTTCATCAATATATGAGAGTTCTTGATCCTATCTTGCATGTCTATAGTCACCTATTATTTGTTATGATCCGTTAACCCCGAAGTGACAATAATTGGGATAATTACCGGTGATGATGCTTTGTTCCGGTACTCTATTAAAAGGAGGCCTTAATATCCCTTAGTTTCCGTAAGGACCCCGCTGCCACGGGAGGGTAGGACAAAAGATGTCATGCAAGTTCTTTTCCATAAGCACATATGACTATATTCGGAATGCATGCCTACATTACATTGATGAACTGGAGCTAGTTCTGTGTCACCCTAGGTTATGACTGTTACATGATGAACCGCATCCGGCATAATTCTCCATCACCGATCCATTGCCTATGAGCTTTCCATATATTGTTCTTTGCTTATTTACTTTCCCGTTGCTATTGCTATCATCACTACAAAATACCAAAAACATTACTTTTACTACTGTTACCTTTTGCTACCGTTACCACTACTATCATATTACTTTGCTACTAAATACTTTGCTGCAGATACTAAGTTTCCAGGTGTGGTTGAATTGACAACTCAGCTGCTAATACTTGAGAGTATTCTTTGGCTCCCCTTGTGTCGAATAAATAAATTTGGGTTGAATACTTTACCCTCAAAAACTGATGCGATCCCCTATACGTGTGGGTTATCATCGTCCAATATATCGATCTTTATGTCTCAACCATTTCGAGACTCCTCGTCATGTCCCCGATCTCATCCGGGACTCCAAACTACCTTCGGTTCATCAAAATACATAAACTCATAATACAAATCATCACTGAACGTTAAGCGTGCGGACCCTATGGGTTCGAGAACTATGTAGACATGACCGAGACACGTCTCCAGTCAATAACCAATAGCGGAACCTGGATGCTGATATTGGCTCCTATGTATTCTACGAAGATCTTTATCGTTCAAACCGCATAACAACATACGTTGTTCCCTTTGTCATCGGTATGTTACTTGCCCGAGATTCGATCATCGGTATCTCAATACCTAGTTCAATCTCGTTACCGGCAAGTCTCTTTACTCATTCTGTAATGCATCATCCTACAACTAACTCATTAGTCACATTGCTTGCAAGGATTATAGTGATGTGCATTACCGACAGGGCCCAGAGATACCTCTCTGACGATCGGAGTGACAAATCCTAATCTCAAAATACGCCAACTCAACAAGTACCTTCGGAGACTCTTGTAGAGCACCTTTATAATCACCCAGTTAAGTTGTGACGTTTGGTAGCACACAAAGTGTTCCTCCGATAAACAGAAGTTGCATAATCTCATAGTCATAGGAACATGTATAAGTCATGAAGAAAGCAATAGCAACATACTAAACGATCAAGTGCTAAGCTAACGGAATGGGTCAAGTCAATCACATTATTCTCCCAATGATGTGATCCCGTTAATCAAATGACAACTCATGTCTATGGTTAGGAAACTTAACCATCTTCGATTAACGAGCTAGTCAAGTAGAGGCATACTAGTGACACTATGTTTGTTTATGTATTCACACATGTATTATGTTTCCGTTTAATACAATTCTAGCATGAATAATAAACATTTATCATGAAATAAGGAAACTTTATTATTACCTACACAAACAAATAAGAACCTCACAACCAACGCGATAAAGGGGTTGTCAATCCCTTCACGGCCACTTGCAAGAGTGAGATATGATAGAGATAATAATAAGATAAATATTTTTGGTATTTTTATGATATAGATTGAAAGTAAAGATTGTAAAATAAAATAGATTGGAAACTTGTATGATGAAAAATAGACCCGGGGGCCATAGGTTTCACTAGTGGCTTCTCTCAAGATAGCATAAGTATTACGGTGGGTGAACAAATTACTGTCGAGAAATTGATAGAAAAGCAAATAATTATGAGAATATCTAGGTATGATCATGTATATAGGCATCACGTCCGTGACAAGTAGACCGACTCCTGCCTGCATCTACTACTATTACTCCACACATCGACCGCTATCCAGCATGCATCTAGAGTATTAAGTTCATAAGAACATAGTAATGCTTTAAGCAAGATGACATGATGTAGAGGGATAAACTCATGCAATATGATATAAACCCCATCTTTTTATCCTCGATGGCAACAATACAATACGTGTCGTTTCCCTTTCTGTCATTGGGATCGAGCACCGCAAGATTGAACCCAAAGCTAAGCACTTCTCCCATTGCAAGAAAGATCAATCTAGTAGGCCAAACCAAACTGATAATTCGAAGAGACTTGCAAAGATAACCAATCATACATAAAATAATTCATAGAAGATTCAAATATTGTTCATAGATAAACTTGATCATAAACCCACAATTCATCGGATCTCGACAAACACACTGCAAAAGAAGATTACATCGAATAGATCTCTAAGAGAATCGAGGAGAACTTTGTATTGAGATCCAAAGAGAGAGAAGAAGCCATCTAGCTAATAACTATGGACCCGAAGGTCTGAGGTAAACTACTCACACATCATCAGAGGGGCCATGGAGTTGATGTAGAGGCCCTCCGTGATCAATGCCCCCTCCGGCGGAGCTCCGAAAAAGGCCCCAAGATGGGATCTCTTGGGTACAGAAGGTTGCGGCGGTGGAAATAGGGTTTTGTGGTGCTCCTCAATGTTTTCAGGGTATGTAGGTATATATAGGAGGAAGAAGTAGGTCGGTGGAGACACGAGGGGCCCACGAGGGTGAAGTAGGTCGGTGGAGCCACAAGGAGGCCCAGCCCAAGGGGGTAGGCGCGCCCCCTGCCTCGTGGCCGCCTCGTTGATTGCTTGACGTCCACTCCAAGTCCTCTGGATCACGTTTGTTCCAAAAATCATGCTCCCGAAGGTTTCATTCCATTTGGACTCCGTTTGATTTTCTTTTTCTGTGAAACACTGAAATAGGCAAAAAACAGCAATTTGGGTTGGGCCTCCGATTAATAGGCTAGTCCCAAAAATAATATAAAAGTGTATAAATAAGCCCATTAAACATCCAAAACAGAATATATAATAGCATGGAATAATAAAAAAATATAGATACGTTGGAGACGTATCAAGCATCCCCAAGCTTAATTCATGCTCGTCCTCGAGTAGGTAAATGATAAAAACAGAATTTTTGATGTGGAATGCTTCCTAACATATTTCTGAATGTAATTTTCTTTATTGTGGCATGGATGTTCAGATCCGAAAGATTCAAGATAAAAGTTTAATATTGACATAAAAATAATAATACTTCAAGCATACTAACTAAGCAATCATGTCTTCTCAAAATAACATGGCCAAAGAAAGTTCATCCCTACAAAATCATATAGTTTGGTCATGCTCCATTTTCGTCACGCAAGAATGCTCTCATCATGCACAACCTCGATGACAAGCCAAGCAATTGTTTCATACTTTAGTAATCTCAAACTTTTTTCAACTTTACGCAATACATGAGCGTGAGCCATGGATATAACACTATGGGTGGAATAGAATATAATGAAGGGGGTTATGTGGAGAAGACAAAAAGGAGAAAATCTCACATTGACGCGGCTAATCAATGAGCTAGGGAGATACCCATCAATTGATGTCAATGCAAGGAGTAGGGATTGCCATGCAACGGATGCACTAGAGCTATAAATGTATGAAAGCTCAACAAAAGAAACTAAGTGGGTGTGCATCCAACTTGCTTGCTCACGAAGACCTAGGGCACTTGAGGAGGCCCATTGTTGGAATATACAAGCCAAGTTCTATAATGAAAAATTCCCACTAGTATATGAAAATGACAAAATGAGAGACTCTCTATCATAAAGATCATGGTGCTACTTTGAAGCACAAGTGTGGAAAAAGGATAGTAGCATTGCCCCTTTTTTGGGCCTTATTTTTTTATTTGGCTGCCTTTCTCTTTTTTGGGGGGACAATGCTCTATTAATGATGATCATCACACTTCTATTTATTTACAACTCAATGATTACAACTCGATACTAGAACAAGATATGACTCTATATGAATTCCTCCAGCGGTGTACCGGGATGTGCAATGACTCATGAGTGACATGTATGAAAGAATTATGAATGGTGGCTTTGCCACAAACACGATGTCAACTACATGATCATGCAAGGCAATATGACAATGATGATGCGTGTCATAATAAACGGAACGGTGGAAAGTTGCATGGCAATATATCTCGGAATGACTATGGAAATGCCATAATAGGTAGGTATGGTGGTTGTTTTGAGGAAGATATAAGGAGGTTTATATGTGATAGAGCGTATTGTATCACTGGGTTTGGATGCACCAGCGAAGTTTGCACCAACTCTCAAGGTAAGAAAGAGCAATGCACGGTAGCGAAGAGGCTTGCAATGATGGAAGGGTGAGAGTGCGTATAATCCATGGACTCAACATTAGTCATAAAGAACTCACATACTTATTGAAAAAATCTACAAGTCATCAAAAACCAAGTATTACGTGCATGCTCCTAGGGGGATAGATTGGTAGGAAAAGACCATTGCTCGTCCCCAACCGCCACTCATAAGGAAGACAATCAAATAACACCTCATGTTTCCAATTTGTTACACAACGTTTACCATACGTGCATGCTACGGGACTTGCAAACTTCAACACAATTATTTCTCAAATTCACAACTACTCAACTAGCACAACTTTGATATCACTATCTCCATATCTCAAAACAATCATCAAGTATCAAACTTCTCTTAGTATTCAATGCACTTATATGAAAGTTTTTTATTATGCATAAAAGCAAATTGCCATGTTGTTCTAAAGGACTCTCAAAATAATATAAGTGAAGCATGGGAGATCAATTATTTCTATAAAATAAAACCACCACCGTGCTCTAAAAGATATAAGTGAAGCACTAGAGCAAAAACTATATAGCTCAAAAGATATAAGTGAATCACAAAGAGTATTCTAATAAATTCCGATTCATGTGTGTCTGTCTCAAAAGGTGTGTACAGCAAGGATGATTTTGGTAAACTAAAAAGCAAAGACTCAAATCATACAAGTCTCTCCAAGCAAAACACATATCATGTGGTGAATAAAAATATAGCTCCAAGTAATACCGATGAACGAAGACAAAAGAGGGGATGCCTTCCGGGGCATCCCCAAGCTTAGGCTTTTTGGTGTCCTTGGATTTTACCTTGGGGTGACTTGGGCATCCCCAAGCTTAGGCTCTTGACACTCCTTGTTCCATAATCCATCAAATATTTACCCAAAACTTGAAAACTTCACAACACAAAACTTTAGAGAAAATCTCGTGAGCTCCGTTAGCGAAAGAAAACAAAACACCACTTCAAGGTACTGTAATGAACTAATTCTTTATTTATATTGGTGTTAAAACTAATTTATTCCAAATTTTCTATGGTTTATAAACTCCATTACTACCGATAGATTCATCAAAATAAGCAAACAACACACGAAAAACAGAATCTGTCAAAAACAGAACAGTCTGTAGTAATCGGTAACTAACGCAAACTTCTGGAGCCCCAAAAATTCTAAAATAAATTTCTGGACGTGAGTAATTTATCTATTAATCATATTCAAAAATAATTAACTAAATATCACTCTCCAATAAAAAATGGCAGCAATTCTCGTGAGCGCTAAAGTTTCTGTTTTTTACAGCAAGATCAAAAAGACTTTCCCCAAGTTTTCCCAACGGTTCTACTTGGCACAAACACTAATTAAACACAAAAACACAACCAAAACAGAGTCTAGATAAATTATTTATTACTAGACAGGAATAAAAAGCAAGGAATAAAAAGAAAATTGGGTTGCCTCCCAACAAGCGCTATCGTTTAACGCCCCTAGCTAGGCATAAAAGCGAGGATAGATTGAGGTATTGCCATCTTTGGTAGGAAATTCTTCAATAAGACACCTATAAATCCTAGGGGTTTCTTTATTTTTATTAATTATCAAACTCCTAAGCACGAAATCGAGAAAATCATTTGTAGCAAAAGGTTCCTTAAGGATAGTGAGAAAGTTGGTGTGAACACTTATGGATTTGAGGTCCGCATTTCCCTTACTAGAAGTTTCACCCTTATTTTTAGGAACACACATCAATTTGGCTATCTTAGCATCAGGAGGAGTGTTTTTCATGGAAGAAAAGACAGACCCTAGGTTGGTAATAATATCCTCAATTTCACCAATTCTAGTGGAATCTTGATCTATCTTTTCATTAACCATAGGTCTCTTTTATTTAAATATTTTAAGAGCAACTTCTACCTTAGATCCATATTGGGTAATTTGGTTATGGATATTTCTATCCAAATTTTCAATTAACTCTACGGTGGCAACTTTATTTTCAATAATTCAAGCCGTTGCATCACATGTTCCAAAGTTAAAATAGTTCCATTAACCAAAAGAGGTGGTGGGCCAAACAAATCTATCATAGCATTATAAGAATCAAAAGTATGGCTACCCAAGAAATTTCCTCCGGTAATGGTATCAAGAATATATCTATTCCAAGGAGTGATGCCTATATAAAAATTGCGAAGAAGAACGGAAGTAGATTGCTTCCTAGTAGATCTATTTTGCGCATTGCAAATTCTGTACCAAGCATCTTTTAGATTTTCTCCCTCCCTTCATTTAAAATTAAGAACTTCATTCTCGAGAGACAAAGGAGTAGATAAAGGACTAGCCATAACGACGAAGCGAGTGAAAAAGGGGCGAACGGGAAAGAGGGCGAATAAAACGACAAGGCTGAAGTGGGGGAGAGGAAAATGAGAGGCAAATGGCAAATATTGTAATGCAAAGGATAAGAGTTGTGATGGGTACTTGGTATGTCTTGACTTAGCGTAGATCTCCCCGGCAACGGCGCCAGAAATCCTTATTGCTACCTCTTGAGCATGCGCTGGTTTTCCCTTGAAGAGGAAAGGGTGATGCAGCAAAGCAGCGTAAGTATTTCCCTTAGTTTTTGAGAACCAAGGTATCAATCCAGTAGGAGACCACGCGCGAGTCACCTCATACCTACACAAACAAATAAGAACCTCGCAACCAACGCGATAAAGGGGTTGTCAATCCCTTCACGGCCACTTGCAAGAGTGAGATCTGATAGAGATAATAATAAGATAAATATTTTTGGTATTTTTATGATATAGATTGAAAGTAAAGATTGCAAAATAAAATAGATTGGAAACTTGTATGATGGAAAATAGACCCGGGGGCCATAGGTTTCACTAGTGGCTTCTCTCAAGATAGCATAAGTATTACGGTGGGTGAACAAATTACTGTCGAGCAATTGATAGAAAAGCAAATAATTATGAGAATATCTAGGTATGATCATGTATATAGGCATCACGTCCGTGACAAGTAGACCGACTCCTGCCTGCATCTACTACTATTACTCCACACATCGACCGCTATCCAGCATGCATCTAGAGTATTAAGTTCATAAGAACATAGTAATGCTTTAAGCAAGATGACATGATGTAGAGGGATAAACTCATGCAATATGATATAAACCCCATCTTTTTATCCTCGATGGCAACAATACAATACGTGTCGTTTCCCTTTCTGTCATTGGGATCGAGCACCGCAAGATTGAACCCAAAGCTAAGCACTTCTCCCATTGCAAGAAAGATCAATCTAGTAGGCCAAACCAAACTGATAATTCGAAGATACTTGCAAAGATAACCAATCATACATAAAATAATTCATAGAAGATTCAAATATTATTCATAGATAAACTTGATCATAAACCCACAATTCATTGGATCTTGACAAACACACCACAAAAGAAGATTACATTGAATAGATCTCCAAGAGAATCGAGGAGTACTTTGTATTGAGATCCAAAGAGAGAGAAGAAGCCATCTAGCTAATAACTATGGACCCGAAGGTCTGAGGTAAACTACTCACACATCATCGGAGAGGCCATGGTGTTGATGTAGTGGCCCTCCGTGATCAATGCCCCCTCCGGCGGAGCTCCGGAAACAGCCCCAAGATGGGATCTCTTTGGTACAGAAGGTTGCGGCGGTAGAAATAGGGTTTCGTGGTGCTCCTAGATGTTTTCAAGGTACGTAGGTATATATAAGAGGAAGAAGTAGATCAGTGGGCCATGAGGGGCCCACGAGGGTGGAGGGCGCGCCCAGGGGGTAGGCGCACCCCCTGCCTCCACTAGTAGAAAACATGGCTTTGGTTCGGGCTTGGCCAGCCCATTAGTCCCGGTTCTTCACGAATCGGGGCCCATGGGGGGCATTAGTCCCGGTTCATGAGCCCAGGGGGCCGGCCGGGGCCTCCTGGGCATTGGTCCCGACTCGTCTGGATCCATTTGTTCTGGTTCTAGTTACGAACCAGGACTAATGGGCTGTGCTCCTGGCCCACAGCCATTGGTCCCGGTTCGTGCCTAGAACCGGAACAGAAGGGGGGGCTTTAGTCCCAGTTCCTGTCACGAACCGGGACAAATATGTTGCCTACATATACCCGTCGCCGCAGCAGAGTACTCCATAGTGCTCTATTTTTTCTGGCCAGCGAGGGGAGGGCATTTGGGTGCTCTTGCTCACCTCCTATGCACATGAGGTGTTCGATGAAATGCCCGAGACACACTAGTTAAGCTTTCTCCTCTCGAAGCTCGACCTCGGAGCTCCATTTTTCCTGAGATTTGTCTAGATTTAGTGGTCCATCACGCCCCGTCCCCATTTTCACCGCCGTCGATCGCCCGCGCCGATCTCGTCGCCGGCACCACCGTGGTGAGCCTCTTGTTCTTATCTTTTTTCTGATTTTTTTTACTTTAGATAGATACTTATCTGATTTTCTTACTTTAGATAGATACTTGTCTGATTTTCTTACTTTTGACACACATAATTATATATAATACACGCAGATGAACCGGCAATGGATGTATGGTAACAGACACACCTCCGAGTACATTAAGGGCATGCATAATTTTCTCGAAGTGGCTGAGGCAAACAAGCAGAATGGTTTTATGTGTTGTCCATGCCCTATATGTGGGAATACGAAGTCTTACTCTAACCGGAAAATCCTTCACACCCACCTTCTTTATAAGGGTTTCATGCCACACTATAATGTTTGGACGAAGCACGGAGAAATAGGGGGTTATGATGGAAGACAACGAAGAAGAAGAGGACGATGACAACTATGTGCCCCCTGAATACGGTGATGCTGCAACGGGGGAGCTGTTGAAGATCAAGAGGAACCAGACGATGTGGCCGATGATGCTGCAATGAGGGAAGCTGCTGAAGATCAAGAGGAACCAGACGATGTGCCCGATGATGATGATCTCTGCCGGGTCGTTGTCGATGCAAGGATGCAATGCGAAAGTCAAAAGGAGTAGCTAAAGTTCGATCGCATGTTAGAGGATCACAAAAAAGGGTTGTACCCCAATTGTGAAGATGGCAACACAAAGCTCGGTACCATACTGGAATTGCTGCAGTGGAAGGAAGAGAATGCTGTACCTGACAAATGATTTGAGAAGCTAACGAAAATATTGAAGAAGAAGCTTCCAAAGGATAACGAATTGCCCGACAGTACGTACGTAGCAAAGAAGGTCGTATGCCCTCTAGGATTGGAGGTGCAGAAGATACATGCATGCCCTAATGACTGCATCCTCTACCGCGATGCGTGTGAGGATTTGAATGCATGCCCGGTATGCGGTGCATTGCGGTATAAGATCAGACGGGGTGACCCTGGTGATGTTGACGGAGAGCCCCGCAGGAAGAGGGTTCCTGCGAAGGTGATGTGGTATGCTCCTATAATACCATGGTTGAAATGACTGTTCAGAAACGAAGAGCATGCCAAGTTGATGCGATGGCACAAAGAGGACCGTAAGAAATATGGCAAGTTGAGAGCTCCCGCTGATGGGTCGCGGTGGAGAAAAATCGAGAGAGAGTACTGTGCTGAGTTTGCACGTGACCCAAGGAACGTATGGTTTGGTTTAAGTGCGGATGGCATTAATCCTTTCGGGGAGCAGAGCAGCAATCAGAGCACCTGGCCCGTGACTCTATGTATGTATAACCTTCCTCCTTGGATGTGCATGAAGCGGAAGTTCATTATGATGCCAGTTCTCATCCAAGGCCCTAAGCAACTCGGCAACGACATTGATGTGTACCTAAGGCCATTAGTTGAAGAACTTTTAAAGCTATGGAATGGAAACGGTGTACGTGCATGGGATGAGCACAAACAGGAGGAATTTAACCTGCATGTGTTGCTGTTTGTAACCATCAACGATTGGCCCGCTCTCAGTAACCTTTCAGGATAGACAAACAAGGGATACCATGCATGCATGCACTGTTTCACTAACACCAAAAGTATATACCTGGACAAATGTAGGAAGAATGTGTACCTGGGCCATCATCGATTTCTTCCGACCAACCATCAATGTTGAAAGAAAGGCAAGCATTTCAAAGGCGAGGCGGATCACCGGAAGAAGCCCGCCATGTGTACCGGTGATCACGTACTTGCTATGGTCAATGATTTACATGTAATCTTTGGAAAGGGTCCCGGCGGACTAGCTATTCTGAATGACGCTGAGGGACGCGCACCCATGTGGAAGAAGAAATCTATATTTTGGGACCTACCCTACTGGAAAGACCTAGACGTCCGCCCTTCGATCGACGTGATACACGTGACGAAGAACCTTTGCGTGAACCTTCTAGGCTTCTTGGGCGTGTATGGGAAGACAAAAGATACAGCTGAGGCACGGGAGGACCTTCAACGTTTGCACAAAAAAGACGACATGCCTCCAAAGCAGTATGAAGGTCCTGCCAGCTACGCTCTTACCAAAGAAGAGAAGGAAATCTTCTTTGAATGCCTGCTTAGTATGAAGGTCCCGACTGGCTTCTCGTCGAATATAAAGGGAATAATAAATATGACAGAGAAAAAGTTCCAGAACCTAAAGTCTCATGACTGCCACATGATTATGACGCAACTTCTTCCGGTTGCATTGAGGGGTCTTATACCGGAAAACGTCCGATTAGCCATTGTGAAGCTATGTGCATTCCTCAATGCAATCTCTCAGAAGGTGATCGATCCAGAAATCATACCAAGGCTAAGGAGTGATGTGGTGCAATGTCTTGTCAGTTTCGAGCTGGTGTTCCCACCATCCTTCTTCAATATCATGACGCACGTCCTATTTCATCTAGTTGACAAGATTGTCATTCTGGGCCCCATATTTCTACACAATATGTACCCCTTTGAGAGGTTCATGGGAGTCCTAAAGAAATATGTATGTAACCACGCTAGGCCAGAAGGAAGCATCTCCATGGGCCATCAAACAGAGGATGTCATTGGGTTTTGTGTTGACTTCATTCCTGGCCTTAAGAAGATAGGTCTCCCTAAATCACGGTATGAGGGGAGACTGACTGGAAAAGGCACGCTTGGAGGGGACTCAATAATATGCAGGGACGGATATTCTTGCTCTCAAGCACATTACACAGTTCTACAGAACTCTACCTTGGTGACCCCGTATGTCGATGAACAAAAGAACAATCTGCGCTCCAAACACCCTGAGCAGTGCGACGACTGGATTACATGTGAACACATCAGGACTTTCAGCAGTTGGTTGGAAACACGTCTTAGAGGTGACAACACTGTTTGTGATGAGTTGTACTTGTTGTCCAGGGGACCATCTTCGACTGTATTGACTTACAAAGGATACGAGATAAATGGGAATACATTTTACACGATTGCCCAAGATCAAAAGAGCATCAACCAAAACAGCGGTGTCCACTTTGATGCAGCAACCGAGAGGGGAAAGGACACATATTATGGTTACATAGTGGACATATGGGAACTTGACTACGGGCATGATTTTAAGGTCCCTTTGTTTAAGTGCAAATGGGTCAATCTGTCAGGAGGCGGGGTACAGGTAGACCCACAGTACGGAATGACAACAGTGGATCTGAACAATCTTGGGTACACCGACGAACCGTTTGTCCTAGCCAATGATGTGGCACGGGTTATCTATGTGAAGGACATGTCTACCAAACCGAGAAAAAGAAAAGATAAGAAAGCGAATACATCATACGATGAGCCAAAGCGCCACATAGTTCTTTCAGGAAAAAGGGACATCATGGGAGTGGAGGGCAAGACGGACATGTCCGAAGATTATGAAAATTTTCATGAAATTCCTCCCTTCAAAGTCAAGGCTGACCCATGCATCCTGATAAATGATGAAGATTATCCATGGTTACGGCGCAATAAGGAAAGGACACAAGCGAAGAAAAATTGAAGACTTTCTCTCCAAAACTATTATGATGATACCATGCCAACTTTCAACCTTTTCACAATTCATTTGAAATGCCTGTTGTAACAGACAAGTTTCCGTATGAAATCCTGATACTTCGAAAGAGATTGTCCATTTTGTACACAAAGTTCATCCAGTTTTTGCCGTAACCCTCTCAACTTTCTTGCTCATGCTATGTGGATGAAATGATGATACCATGCCAACTTTCAACCATTTCAGAGTTCATTTGAAATGCTTTTCAATTTCAGGGTGTTATAGCTCAAAATAATAAGTAAATGCATGTAAAATAACAAATGAAGTCAGAAAGGGTTGAAAATTGATGATGTGGCTTTGAATGGTGCATTTTTCACACACAAAAAGTCAGGAGTTCACAGAATTTCCATAAAGAACTTTTTTGTTACAAACTTTAATAGCAAAAATAATTATCATAAAATAAAATAAATAAGTAATTAGAAACAAAATAATATAAAATTTAATAAAATATATAAGTAGAAACAAAATAAAATAAACTTTAATAACATAAATAAAATTTATGAAACTAAAATTATCAAAGTATTTTTCTGTTCAAAACATTATAAGCAACCTCTAGTATTATTGAAACTAAAATTATATAAAATTGATGCAACTAAAATTATCAAAGTATTTTCTGTTTAAAATATCAAAATCATTAAAAGCAAAAAGAATTTACATAAATAACTTTTTTGGTTAGAAACTTTAATAGCAAAAGGAATTATCATAAAGTAAAACAAATAAGTAATTAGAAATAAAATAAAATAAATAAGTTTTTTTGTAAGTAGAAACAAAACAAAATAAATAAAGCAAAAAAGAAAACAAAAAAAACAGGGACAAATGGACAATATGAAGTTATTACTATGTTTTTCAATAGATAATCCCAGAGAATTGTGTGCCTCATTTGATGTATCAGAAAGGTAGCCTTAATGTTTTGAACATACAGCCAGGTCATCCTACGAATCTGAACTGTCCATACCAGATTTCTAAAAGAAACGAAGACATGCAAATCAAAGGATGGAAAAAATGTATGGACAGTCGTAAGGAGGTTCTTGGAAGCAAAAGGAAGCAAAGCGCAAGAATTGGAGACAGGATGATGTCCTTTCTCCATAATGGAGAGTCAGGGTCTATATTGTTTTATGCTATTTTACCTTATAGAGGGTATTTAGGTCCTACTTAATACTGATGATCATGTGCTAAGAACAATTAAGTAGGGTTGGTTCGATGACTATGAGGATGATGATCGTATGACTTGTTATTAAAAACGAGTACATGCATGATGATGATTAGTAGACTTGTTATTATATATGATCGCAAGTTGTATGATGATGATTAGTAGACTTGTTATTATATATGACGATGCATGATGCGAGCATGACGAGTTATTATATACCAGCGAGTGAAATGAACATGGATTGGATTGAAGTGAAGGCAACATGCATGAGGTGCATGTCGAAAGTAGTACAATCCAAACTTGATCAAGTTAGGATTAGTATTACTTTGGACATGCACCACATGTTGCCTTCACTTCAATCTAAGCCATGTTTAGGCATAGCAGTAGCGTTGGTAAACCAAGAACGGAGATATAAGAGAGGACACTTCTCTCTATTAGCTAGCTAATAACAACCTAAATTAACCCCCGAACCCCTAAACCAGCCCCTTTAAAAAAAAACAAAAACCTCAGCTCACCTTTTGGTCCCGGTTGGTGTCACCAACCGGGACCATAGTCCCCCCTGCCTGGGCTGGTCGCAGCGGTGTCGGTGTACTAGAGTAGGGGTACCCTAGTATCCCGAACTTGTGCACGGGCAGTCGCAGCTTCCCGCGGCAAGGCTTGCCGCAATGGCCGCCAAGACCTTCCGCGGCTACATTGAAGACCATTCAAGAACAAAGTACCCAAACTAAGGCCCCGGCAAGAGGAGCTTGCCGGGGAGGCCAACCAAGGCCCTGGTAAGAGAAGCTGGCCGGGAAGGAGACAAGACCCCGGCAAGAGGAGCTTGCCGGGAAGGCCACTCAAGGCATACCAAGAAAACCTTGCCGCGACGCGCCGCGCGTCCCGGCAAGGCCCGGTGAGTGGCAAGCTCCCGAACACGACAAGGCGACGACCGCGGCAAGGGGCTTGCCGCGGGAAACCCCCACTTCGTGCCCGCGCTCCAGCACACCCGCCAACGTGTCGCTCTAGGACACTCCCGAGCGCACGTGGCAGGAGGCCGTGCAGCTAGGGGTGCGAGGTGGCAAGCAGGCGCTGACAAGATAACCATCGTGGCAAACGGTGGCGTCCCTAGCGGTCTACTTCAGTACTGTTTAGGCAACACAGACGGGCAATTAATGCCCTTGTCCCCTGCCGCCAGGGTTAGGTACGATAACACTGTAGCAAGTTGTTGTACCTACCACATCACCTTTCCATTTTTGCCCTCTACCTCCGTTGCTATGTCGGTAACCCCTTGAGCATATAAAAGGAGGCCCGTGTGCAACGTGGAGGGGGGTTAGCCACTTCAAACACTCACGCTCGGTCTTGCTAGCTGCTGGAGTGTACTGTAGCACTCCGCGCTCCCGAGCTAGAAATCAATACAAACCACAAAGCAGGAGTAGGGTTTTACGCATCCGTGCGGCCCGAACCTGGGTAAATCGCTCGCGTGCTCCGCCTCGATCTGCTCTTTGCGCGACCTCCGCCCCCGCCGAACCAAAAGGGACCCGGTCCGCCGGTCCCATAGGTGCCCATGGATCAGCAACCCCGGCATCTCCGGCGCGCCAGGTAGGGGGCGTCGAAGTTGTGTGAACCAGATCCGGCGTTCTCGCGAGCTAGATCTCCATCATCTTCATCAACATGCCGCCGAAGAAGAAAGTTTCGGAGGCAGCTGCTCCGTCCGCGCCGAGCCAGCCACCGCCGGAGCAAACGGTTGGTGGGGCAGGCACCGGCGGAAGGGCACGCGTCGACGAGGGAACCCACGGTACTGCCAGGTCCCAGGACAAGGCTGCGCCGCCCGTCGGCGGCGTAGCCGGCTCCCACAATGACCGGGCACACTCCAAGACCTCGGCGTCCGTGCATGCACCGCGCCCATCTCAGGAGGCGCGGGACCGGCAGCATCATGGTACTCACGGTACCATGCGTTCGCTAGATCAAAATCAAGCTGGTGGATCTCGGAGCGCTCAGGACCACCGTGCACGTCAACCTGCTGGCGCGAGCGAGACACGGTCGCCTGGACGAGATACTGCTCCTTCTAACGTAGTTAGAAGTCCGAGCATATCCCGCTCCTCGCACCGTTCGCCACCGCCACCCGCCACCGCAGCAGAAGCTTCGGCGCGAGCTCAGCTGCTCCTAGACTACCCTCCAGCGGTGGACAAGGTTGACGACTGGAGAGCCACTATCCAGAGTCTCATCGGCTTCGCCAACGGCGACACTCCACGGCAGCCGAGCGCGCCTCAACCGCGGCAAGCCAGCCAGGCACGGGCCAGGGACGATAAGACTGGTGAGGGTGCAACTACTGTGCACTCTCCACCCCGAAGGCCAAGATCGACGACTCGCCGGGTCCACCTCGATAGCGACTCTACCGCGTTGCGAGCTCGCCACGATCAGCGCCAAGTTCTTCAAGAACGACAACAAGAAGACGCTCGTACTCGCATCGAGCGCCGGAGAGAAGCGTGGCGTCAATCAGACCAGCGTGCTGGGCCCTCTGTTGACATGCATGCGCCAGGGGAACCAGGCAACTTGCCGTACGCGGTAGGTTGCCCTGCGTTCACTCGTGAGCTGCGGCAAGTCCAGTGGCCCAGTACGAAGAATTTCAAACCAGATGTACCAGAGAAGTACGACGGCAAGTCGCATCCGTCGGAGTTCCTCAGCATCTACACCATCGCGGTGCAGGCTGCTGGGGGGCGGGACGATAAGATCCTTGCCAACTACTTCCCGTTGGTGCTCAAGCCCAACGTCAGGTCCTGGCTCATGCACCTGCCGGACAACTCCATATCCTCCTGGGCTGATCTATGCCATCAGTTTGTCGGCGCCTTCACAGGCGGCCACAAACCTCATGGCCAAGAGAGCGATCTCCATCTGCTCGTCCAGAAGGAAGGAGAACCCCTGCGCAAGTATATCCAGAGGTTCAGCCGTGTACAGCACAACATCCCAAATATCCACCCCGCCGCGGTAATCAGCGCGTTCCATCAGAACGTGCGTAACCGCAGGATGCGGGAGGAGATGGCGATGTGCAGGATTCGGGACGTTAGCGAGCTATATGCCCTGGCCGACAAGTGTGCACACGCTGAGGAAGGGAGGAAATTCCCCGGAGAAAGCACTGGAGCAGGAGGATCTGACAGCGAGGATGCCGCCCCGGCAAAGAAAAACCGGCGGCGCAACAACAGGAAGAAGCAGAACAAAGAGGTGCTGGTCGTTGAGCAGTCCAGCAGCGACGGCGGAGCCAAGCGAGCCAAAGTCGGCAGCTCCGGCAAGGAGGTTGCCGCATGCACCAACTGCCAGGCTGTGGCGGCCGCCGACAATCAGGATGGCTCCAACAACCAATACTGCAAGATTCACCGCACCAAGGGCCATGACCTCCGGAGCTGCAAGAAAGTCGAGCAGCTCGTCCAGCAGCAAAGAGCTGAGTACGAGCGGCACGACAAGGAGAGAGCCCAAGGGGGTGCTGAAGAACCCGGCAAGAAGCGCACCGGACGGGGAGGGCGCCGCGGCAAGGCCAAGCAGTGGCAAGGAGACAGGCCTCCCCGCGGCCGCGACAACGATGAAGACAACGACGACGAAGACATGGAAGATGTTGAGGACAGTGAACAGGAGTTTCAGAAAGCCACAGAGGTCTTGTGTGTTGACGTCGGTGCTTCTCTGCACGCTTCACACCGCCAACTCAAGCAATGGGCGCGGGAAGTCAATGCAGCGGAACCTCCTGTCGAATCGCGCAAGCTTCTAAAATGGTCCAGCACGCCTATCATCTTTGACATTGAGGACCACCCTGATCGCACAACTGCGGTCGGGTGCCTGCCGATGTTGGTTTCGCCAACTATCCGCAACCTCAAGGTCACTAAGATGTTAGTTGACGGCGGGGACGGCTTGAACCTGATCTCCTCCGCTGTGCTCCAGAAACTCCAAATCCCTGAAAGCGAGCTCGAAGAGACCGGCACATTCCAAGGAATCAACCCGGGAAGGAGCAAGCCGAAGGGGAAGATCACGCTGCCGGTAACATTTGGCAGCGAGCTAAACTTCAGGACTGAGAAGGTCACATTCGACGTTGTCGATATCCCATTGCCCTACAATGGGATACTTGGCCGTCCAGCACTCGCCAAGTTCATGGCAGCCTCTCACTACGCATATAACATGCTGAAGATGCCAGACCCAATAAGCATCATTTCTGTCCCTGGCGACAAGAAGGATGCTCTTATCTGTGCCGACAAGATCTACCGGGAAGCAGCAGCCACGGCAGATCGCAATCCACTTGCCGCTGAAGCTCCCGGGGGAAAGAAGACCAAGTCCGGCAAGAGCTCTGATGCCCACTCCGGCAAGCGCACCTCTTTGGAGTGTTGCGCTGTCGTCGAGGACGCACCATCGAGCTCCACCGGCAAGAAGACCAAGTCCGGCAAGAGCTCTGATGCCCACTCCGGCAAGCGCACCTCTTCGGAGTGCTGCGCTGCCGTCGAGGACGCACCATCGAGCTCCACCAGCAAGTGCAAGAAGACGATGGCGGCTCCGCTAGAGACGAAGAAGGTATCCGCCAAGGAGGACAGCACTGGTGGTACCTTCACCATCAGTGCCACGCTCGACCCTAAATAGGAAAGCGCGCTCGTTGCTTTCCTGCGGGCGAATGTCGACGTGTTTGCATGGCAGCCGTCTGACATCCCCGGTGTTCCCAGGAAAGTGATTGAGCACCACCTTGCCGTTTGTCCTCATGCGCGGCCCGTCAAGCAGAAAGTCAGGAAGCAGGCAGTGGAGCGCCAAGAATTCATTGCGGAGGAGATCAAGAAACTGGAAGCAGCAGGCCTTGTCAGAGGAGTGCTCCATCCCACGTGGTTGGCCAATCCTGTAGTCATGCGCAAGGCAAACGGGAAATGGAGACTTTGCATCGATTTCACTGATGTTAACAAAGCTTGTCCCAAAGACCCATTTCCTTTGCCGCGCATTGACCAGATTGTTGACTCCATAGCCGGATGTGATTTGCTTTCATTCCTTGACGCATACTCAGGATATCATCAGATCTTCATGGCAGAAGAGGATGAGGAGAAGACCGCATTTATTACTCCATGTGGCACGTACTGTTTCGTACAGATGCCTTTCGGATTAAAAAATGCTGGTTCGCCATTTGCAAGGGTAGTCCACATTGCTCTTGAGCCACAAATACATAGAAATGTGGAAGCCTACATGGATGATATAGTGGTCAAGAGCAAGGATAGAGCAACCCTGATCCAAGACTTGGACGAGACCTTTGCAAATCTGCGCAAGATCAGCCTCAAGCTCAACCCAGAGAAGTGTGTGTTTGGAGTTCCCTCCGGCAAGCTTCTCGGGTTCTTCGTGTCTCAGCGGGGAATTGAAGCCAATCCCGACAAGATCAGGGCCATCGAGCAGATTGAAGCACCAAAGCGCGTCAAGGATGTGCAGAAACTTGCCGGTTGCGTGGCTGCTCTCAGCAGGTTTATGTCCCAGTCTGCCGAGCAAGCCCTGCCGTTTTTCAAATTATTGAAAAAGGCAGGTCCAATGAAATGGACTCCGGAAGCGGAAGCTGCGCTGCAAGACCTGAAGAGATACCTGTCCTCCCCTCCAATACTTGTCGCACCTAAGCCACAAGAGAAGTTGCTGCTGTACATAGCGGCAACCAATCAAGTGGTTAGTGCTGCGTTAGTAGCAGAGAGGGAGGCAGATGATGAACCAGCAACCGCGGAAAGCGCATCCAGCGACAAGCAGGGGGCTTCCCCGACAAGCTTTGGTCCCGACAAAGATGGATCTGCGCAGATGCACGAGGAGACGCGGAAGAAAATGGTGCAGCGCCCAGTTTACTTTGTCAGCTCCCTCCTGCAGGGGGCTAGGTCAAGGTATTCTGGTGTGCAGAAATTGCTTTTCGGACTTCTCATGGCCTCGAGAAAGTTGCGCCATTACTTCCAAGCACATGAGATCACAGTCGTCACTCGCTTTCCGTTGAAGAGGATACTGCAGAATCCTGAAGCGACGGGCAGGATTGTTGAGTGGGCACTGGAACTGTCAAGCTTTGGCCTCAAGTTTGAAAGTACTTCAACTATCCAGAGCAGAGCATTGGCAGAATTTATAGCAGAATGGATGCCAACGCCAGATGAAGAAATTCCAGAAACGAGCATCCCCGACAAAGAAGCAAGCAAAGAGTGGCTGATTTACTTCGATGGTGCCTTTTCGCTGCAAGGCGCCGGCGCTGGTGTGCTGCTTATCGCACCCACCGGAGAGCACCTCAAGTACATAGTCCAGATGCACTTTCCCAAGGAGCAAGCAACAAACAATACTGCAGAGTATAAGGGATTCCTTGCCGGTCTCAGGATTGCGGCAGACCTTGGGATCAAGAAGCTCATTGTCAGGGGTGACTCACAGCTTGTCGTCTGCCAAGTAAACAAGAATTACCAGAGTCCGTTGATGGAAGCTTACGTTGACGAAGTGAGAAAACTAGAAGAGCACTTTGAAGGCCTACAAATGGAGCATGTTCCAAGAGCTCACAACGCCATTGCAGATAGCCTGTCAAAGTGTGCCGCACTTAAGTTGCCTTGTGGAACCAGGGATCTTTGTGCTCAAGCTGACTCAACCGTCCGTAACGCCATCAACTGGGCAGAGCAAGAAAAGGAAGTTGATTTCTGGTGACTACTTGCCGGCAGAGCTTCCTGAAGCCGCCGCCAAGAAGGTCCCTAAGATCAACGCCGAAGGCGCTGAGGAGCAGTCTGCTCCGGCAAGCCCTAGGGTTTGTTCCGTCGAAGCAGAAGCTCCCGATAAGTTTTGCTCCGGCAAGCTTGTCGGGGAACGTCAAGCTCCGGCAGAGACGCAACTTCTCGCCGTAGAAGCGGATGTTCCCGCAGCAAGTAAGATCAACGCCAAAGGCGCTGAGGAGCAGTCCGCTCCGGCAAGCCCCAGGGTTTGTTCCGTCGAAGCAGAAGCTCCCGATAAGTTTTGCTCGGGCAAGCTTGTCGGGGAACGTCAAGCTCCGGCAGAGACGCAGCTTCTCGCCGTGGAAGCGGATGTTCCCGCAGCAGCTGAGACCAACACCAAGAGCGCTGAGGAGCAAGATGCTCCGGCAAGCCCCAGGGTTTGTTCCATCGAAGCAGAAGCTCCCGACAAGTTTTGCTCTGGCAAGCTTGTCGGGGAACGTCAGGCTCCGGCAGAGCCGCAGATTCTTGCCGTAGAAGCGGACGTTCCCGCAGCAGCAGAGTTGCCTTTAGTCCTTGTTGTCGAGCCACAAGCTCCAACATGGGCGCAGCAGATTGTCCGTTTCCTTCAGACAGGAGAACTTCCCGAAGAGCAAGAAGAAGCGGAAATAGTAGCCCGGCAGTCAAGTATGTACCTGTTTGTCGACAAGGCACTGTACAGAAGAAGACTCAACGGTGTGAAATTGAAGTGTATTCCCCGGGAAGACGGACAAAAGCTGTTGGCAGAGATACACGGAGGCATATGTGGTCACCACATTGGCGCAAGAGCACTTGTCGGCAAACCGTTTCGGCAAGGTTTCTTTTGGCCAACAGCCCTCCAGGATGCAACTGCACAAGTAACCAACTGTGAAGCGTGCCAGTTCCATTCCAAGCAGATACACCAGCCAGCTCAAGCTCTCCAGACGATCCCTTTATCCTGGCCATTTTCGGTCTGGGGGCTCGACATCCTCGGCCCCTTTCCCCGAGCTGTCGGGGGCTTTGAGTACTTGTACGTCGCAATCGACAAGTTCACAAAGTGGCCGAAAGTGGAACCGGTGAGGAAGGTGACCGCATAGTCAGCCGTCAAGTTCTTCAGGTCGATTGTTTGCCGCTTCGGGATCCCTAACCGGATAACCACCGACAATGGTACACAATTCACAGGCCGCACCTTCATGCAATACGTCCAAGATCTTGGCGCCAAGATCTGCTTCGCTTCTGTTGCTCACCCGAGAAGCAACGGTCAAGCGGAGGGGCAAATGCTGAAGTGATGCGCGGGCTCAAGACCAGAACTTTCGACAGGCTTCACAAGTGCGGAAGAAACTGGATCGAGGAGCTGCCGGTGGCTCTTTGGTCGATCAGAACGACGCCAAATCGAGCCACTGGACAGACACCCTTTGCTCTAGTCTATGGAGCAGAGGCAGTTACCCCCACGGAACTCATATACGGGTCACCTCGAGTGCTCGCTTATGATGAGCTCGAGCAAGAGCGGCTGTGACAAGATGACGCGCTGCTCCTTGAGGGAGACCGTCTCCAGGCTGCTGTGCGAGCTGCTCACTACCAGCAAGCTCTACGCCGCTACCATAGCCGCTGAGTCAATGCCAGGAGTCTCGAGGAAGGTGACCTTGTTCTTCGGCGCGTTCAGTCGGCCAAGAATTCCAACAAGTTGACGCCGAAGTGGGAAGGCCCTTACCGGGTGAAGCGAGTCACAAGGCCTGGCGCTGTCCGCCTTGAGACCGAAGATGGCGTACCAGTGAGCAACTCCTGGAACATCGAGCATCTTCGTAAGTTTTACCCGTAAGGCGCGGTTGTCGGACCCTGTCCGGCAACCACCCTTCTGTACAAGTCTTGCCGCTGTTGCATGTAATCCTTTGTACAGAGCCAGGCGCAGAACCTGAGCACCAGTAAATGAAGCGCTGATCACCCCGGGGTTATAGCATGCATGCCAGGTCGAGTCTCGTCCTTGGTTAGGGTTGATAGTGCCTAACAGCGGCTAACCCCTAGCTTAGAGGTCGAGAGTCCGTCCCTTCGCTTTTCCTTCGTTCGCAGGGCTCGCATATCCTGGCCGGACCGCTTGAGGACAAAAAGGAGAAGAAGGGCGCGCCGGCACCTGGGCCCCGGCAAACCAGTGTTGCCGGGGGCTGCGGGTGCCGAGATTCATCCACGGCAAGCCAGAGTTGCCGGGGGCTGCGATATCAGATAAGTCTTTCGTCCCTCTTCATGCATCCTCTTACGGACTGGGGAATGCGAAACCGCGTTTCCTCCCGAAAACTGCCGTGCTCCCTCAACTCTAGGCCCCGGGGCCAAGTTTGGTCGTAGTCGCGGCAGCAAAGGGATGAAACGAGGAGGCCGCACCCACCTCGTTCCCGCCTCCGTCAAAGGCGTGAGTAAGGTCGAGCGACGTGGGAAGGCGGCAGGGCCTGTTGCCGGGAGGCGAACTGTCTGTCCGAGGGACACCAAGGATTTGCTCCTTGGCGTGGGTTCGACCCGCGGGACAAATAACCCGGCAAACATCCCCTTTTCATTAAAAAATATCCCACTCAGGTACAGTCCATAGAGGATGAAAAACATGAAAGAGAGGATTACAAGTTTTAGATGCAACTAAGGCCCGAAGGCTTACAAGCTAAAAAGATAAGATGCCCGTAATCCCTTTCCTGTCCCTCTCTTCAGGAGGTAGGTCAAGGAGGCGAAAAGGGCAAAAGGGGCACCTAGGCGAGCTACAGGTGCCAGAAGACACCAAGAGAACATCCCGGGGGCCGTCCGAAGGCTGGACGGTGACGGCGGCGCCGCAAGCGGGGCTCGAAGACGGGGCGGCAGGATGTCAGCACGCTGTCGAGGGCACCACGCCCTCGTACTCCGACCTGACGGCCTTGTCGCCAGCCCTCTTCCCGTTCCGCAGCCTCCCTACGCCAGCCGCCCAAGGAGACGACCCCGGGGAGTTCAAGGAGCCGGCGACACGGATGATGGGGTCGCCGGTGCCGCGCGAGGCGGCGCCCGACACCTAGTCGGACCCGCCATCCCGCCGCCCGCTACCTTCATCATCGCTGTCGCTCTCCCCCTCGTCACTCTCGCTCGAGGGGGAGCCTTCACTATCAGAGGAGCTGTCCACGCAGCACTTCGCCCGAGTGCCGAAGCACCCGAAGACCTTGACGGAGAGGAGATCGCCCTCCATCAACTTAAAATGGAGGGTGAACCCCTCCATCAGGTTGTGGATACGGGCGAACGTCTTCCACCCTCGATCAAGATACATCACATTAGGGGCTGGGAATACAACGCGGACTCGCGTGCCGCTGATCCCACAGCCCCTCATGTGCAGCCTCAGTGTCTCGGGCGGGTCCAACTCCATCGCGCTCGCAAATGGAGCTGGAAGCCGGAGGCGACGACGAGGCGCCCGGCGCAGCTTGACGAAGAACTCGCAAGGCTCGTCCCCTATATGGACCGCCGTGGGGGGAGGAGCCGCCGGCGGAGGCGAAGCTGGCGCGCCGCCCCGTCCGCCTCTTCCCCGAGCGCCTCGACCTCGTCCTCGACCTTGTCCACGACCTCGCCCCCTCCCTCTTCCCCTTATGGCTGGCTCTGCCACCACGGGTGCGGGAGAGGAAGGGGTGCGATGTCTGGCGGCGACCCTCGCCGCCACCGATGAAGGGCCAGGGTTCCCTTTCTCCATGGCGAATGAGAGAAAGGGGAGCAGAAGCTGAAGAAAGGAGGAGATGAGAGAGTGCGGGCCTCTGTGCTCCCCACCCGCTCTTTATAAAGGAGCAAGGTGGGGGCTCGGCCGCCCCGCTCGGCGAATCAAGGCACGGGAAGAGCAGGGAGCCGGGGCCGACCCGCTGCCTCTGCTCGCGACGACCCAGATTCCCACTTCCACCGTCCGCGACCCCAAGTGCATGGGAGCCGCGTGGCGGGGATGCAGAACCGAGGCGGCGGATGAGGCGGCCTCGCCCCACCCCGTGATCGCGGGGAGTGGACGCCTCGGAAAACCGCGCACCGGCCCCGTCCAGTAAATGCGCCACACCCCCACGCCTACCTCCGTTTAGGTAGGGGGGCGTGAACCGCCCCCTTCATCATGGCTTGACGCATGCTCGCGGGGCTTAGCCCCGCGCGCGCCGCCCGCGTCACCCACGACGCCGCGTTTGACGTGTGACGTTTTGGGCGTGCGCGGTGGAAGCGGAAAGATATGCGGCGTGACCTAGGCCGCGCGTGCCCGTGCACTGTTTTGGGCCTGGCCCAACAGCGCTCGGCACCGTGTCTGGCCCAGGCCCGGGGGCTCCTGTCGGTGTACTAGAGTAGGGGTACCCTAGTATCCCGAACTTGTGCACGGGCAGTCGCAGCTTCCCACAGCAAGGCTTGCCGCGATGGCCGCCAAGACCTTCCGCGGCTACATTGAAGACCATTCAAGAACAAAGTACCCAAACTAAGGCCCCGGCAAGAGGAGCTTGCCGGGGAGGCCAACCAAGGCCCCGGCAAGAGAAGCTGGCCGGGAAGGAGACAAGACCCCGGCAAGAGGAGCTGGCCGGGAAGGCCACTCAAGGCATACCAAGAAAAGCTTGCCGCGACGCGCCGCGCGTCCCGGCAAGGCCCAGTGAGCGGCAAGCTCCCGAACACGACAAGGCGACGACCGCGGCAAGGGGCTTGCCGCGGGAAACCCCCACTTCGTGCCCGCGCTCCAGCACACCCGCCAACGTGTCGCTCTAGGACCCTCCCGAGCGCACGTGGCAGGAGGCCGTGCAGCTAGGGGTGCGAGGTGGCAAGCAGGCGCTGACAAGATAACCATCGTGGCAAACGGTGGCGTCCCTAGCGGTCCACTTCGGTACTGTTTAGGCGACACAGACGGGCAATTAATGCCCTTGTCCCCTGCCGCCAGGGTTAGGTACGATAACACTGTAGCAGGTAGCTGTACCTACCACAGCACCTTTCCATTTTTGCCCTCTACCTCCGTTGCTATGTCGGTAACCCCTTGAGCATATAAAAGGAGGCCCGTGTGCAACGTGGAGGGGGGTTAGCCACTTCAAACACTCACGCTCAGTCTTGCTAGCTGCTGGAGTGTATTGTAGCACTCCGCGCTCCCGAGCTAGAAATCAATACAAACCACAAAGCAGGAGTAGGGTTTTACGCATCCGTGCGGCCCGAACCTAGGTAAATCGCTCGCGTGCTCCGCCTCGATCTGCTCTTTGCGCGACCTCCGCCCCCGCCGAACCAAAAGGGACCCGGTCCGCCGGTCCCATAGGTGCCCGTGGATCAGCAACCCCGGCAAGCGGCCACGTGGAGGCCCATCTGTCCTGGTTCGTGTAAGAACCAGGACTAAAGGCCAAAGGCATTAGTAACGACCTTTTAGTCCCGGTTCCAAAACCGGGATATAAGGCCCTTACGAACCAGGACAAATGGCCCTTTTTCTACTAGTGCTCGTGGCCGCCTCGTTGATTGCTTGACGTCCACTCCAAGTCCTCTGGATCACGTTTGTTCCAAAAATCACGCTCCTGAAGGTTTTATTCCGTTTGAACTCCGTTTGATATTCTTTTTTTGTGAAACACTAAAATAGGCAAAAAAACAACAATTTGGGATGGGCCTCCGGTTAATAGGTTAGTCCCAAAAATAATATAAAGTGTATAAATAAGCCCATTAAACATCCAAAACAGAATATATAATAGCATGGAGCAATAAAAAATTATAGATACGTTGGAGACGTATCAAAGATCACATGAAGAATAACCATATAGCCGGAAAGGATATGCCCCAACATGCTCTTTAGTGCTTTGAAAGAGGTGCTACTACTTGCTGGAGGATGTACCAAACCATCAATGGATGGCAAGGAGTAACCACTTGGGAAGAATTTAAGTTGACTCTGCTAAAGTCTCGGCTTGTGTCCCCGAAATTGAAGCCTTATGGAATTGATATGAGGAAACCTTGCGCATGCAAGCTCTGTGGAGAAATAGGACACAACCATAAAGAACACAAGGATGAATGCCCTCATTGTGAAGAAAGTCACCCAGCTCAAGAATGCCCAACTAGGCAGATTACTTGTTTCTTGTGTGAAGGGGCTACCCACTACCCTGCTCAGTGTCACATTTACCCCATGGTACAAAGAACCGTTTACCAGAAGAAAGAAGCAATGAAAGGAACCCTCATGGAACTTTTAGAAGAACCTATGATGAAGAAAGATGTCGAGGACACACACAAAGGAAACACAATTAAACCCTACACCAAGTCATGCTATTCATGTGGAGAAGAAGGACACATCTCCCAGAATTGTTTGAATGGGGATCTAGTAGAATTCCCGACAGAGGAAGTAGAGTATGACCCACAGGAAATAGAAGCCCTGATTGGAACAGAAAAATCCAGGAAGAGAAATAGATTGGATCCTAGGAAGGACCCGAGTCATATCACCTGTTTCAGGTGCAAGGAGTCAGGGCACTACTTCAGCGGTTGCCCAAAAAGGAAGCCGGGGACCCAAGGAGGCTATGTAATCACCAGGAAACCTAAAGACTGGTCAGAAGTAATATGTTTACGTTGTAATGAAGCAGGGCACTTTGCCAGAGATTGTCCCAAAGAGAAGGACGCTCGTGTTAGATAGTTGAGTCTGTGAGAAATATGGTAGTAGTTGTGGGAACATTTCTTTTTATATTGAGGTGTTGAGTTGAGGCATGTAATGGAAATGCAGGAGATTGTAATAATTTGAGAATCAATAAAGTTAGCATCGTTGGTACTGATTTGGATTTTATGAGTTGTTACTATATGAAGAAGGATTTTGACCATTTTCAAGGATATGAGAAATATGGTCTATGGAAGGATTTGTGCATGTCAAGGGTGGTAGTACCCTGTGAGGACACTTGATCTCTGGAAAGGATTATGATATTCCACGAAGTGGACTATGGACAAAATAAGTACGAGTGTTATCTCGGTATGTGGTATACCCCAAGAATATGGAGGGATGAAGTGCTATTGGATATAAATGAAGTATAATGTTGGTAACATGGAGCAATTGTAACCCCATGACGAGTCTGAGTAATCACGTCTTAATTTGGTACAACTAGAAGAAAGGAAGACAATACAGTTGGATGGAATTAAGAATGCTAGGAAGTTGCATGTGGAATAACGAGCAGTTGCCCCGATGATGAGTTCAAGGTTTACAAGTGATGAGATGGGCCATAACCCACAGGCCCCAGGACTTGCCAAGAAGCAAGCACACTCTTGCTGAAGGAAAAACCCTCGACGAAGTTTACGCTTATCAACAGACAATCTTATAGGAGTTTATGCAAAACCTGAGAGTTGTGAAGGAACGATAGATGTTTGTTTGGCTTGTAGAATCCATGGATTTTTTTCGAACCCAGTTCGTCGACAAGAGAAATTCTGCAATGCTTGTGAGGATGACCGAGTGTTACAATGCGAGATTCGCTAAACTATATACAAGGTAATGATTTGGGTGCGGGATGGATTGATCACCATACTGACTTACTCTTATTATTCGCCTTACTGTATGGGATGGTAAATCTGAGTGACTTGCCCATAGTAGAGCGACGACGATCAAAACCTTGATTAATCCTTAGAACGGTATGTCAATTTTCCCCTTGTACAAGTCAGTTGTTGCCAATCGTAGGCCATACGGTGAGAATAAAGCCCAGACCCATTTTTTGCAGGGACCCAGTCAAATTGTTTGATTGACCACCATGAGATATCGATAGTTGTTTAGTATTGGCGCTGGACCCGTCAGCTAAGAAGACCCAGTCACAGAAGAACCGTACCAAGATGAAAGGACACAGGAATTAAGGAAAAGGTTATGCCACTATCGGAAGAGCTCAGAGAAGGAATTACCTTGAAGATATGAGGAGACCGGCACTGTCAACAATAAGGATGGAGTATATGAGTTTGGATGGAACCGTAACCATGGTTCTAAGGGTGGTAGTACCTGAGACCTTTGTGGCGATCGTTGAATTTTGAGAAGACCCCCGAACCTAACCTATTTCTTTCTAGCCTCTCCGAATCTCGAGGATGAGATTCATTTTAAAGGTGGTAGGTTTGTAACATCCCAAAATTCTAAATTTTGGAATGTTATATTAAAATAAATAGTTTTGATTGTTTGTTTGATTGTGGTGTGGTTGCTTGAGTGAAATTGAGCGAAATTTGAAACTTTTTGAAAGTGAAATGAGAGGGAATAAAAGGACTTTCCCAAACGTTCATTTTTGCTTTTGGATCCATGAATTCAAATTCTTTTCATCACAAAACCCTGGAGAGAAGATAACATGACTTCTTCCATTTTAAATAAATGAAAAGGGATCTGAAAAGATTTGAATTCCATTTGGAAATATTTTAAATCCAGAAACTTTAAGCAACTCAATGATTTTCAAGAGAGAAGATAAAATGACTTCTTCAAAACATAGGAAATATGAGTTGGAAGTTTACAAGAAATGAAATTTAAAGTCCTTTTGAAATTATTTTCAATTTGGAGTTATTTGGGTTTTATTCAAATTATTTTTCTCCAAAAAATAAAATATATGGAAATAAGGGTAAAATGATTCCCTACAGTATGAAATTGGAGAGAAATAAATTTGAAGTCATTTTGGTATTTTTTAAAATGATTTTTATGAGGTTTTATTTCAACAGCAGCACTCTTTTCTTTATTTGAAGTTTTGTGGATTTTATTTGACGCTAGGAAAATGTTCATGTGCTAGAGAATCTTTTTCTGAAAATTTTGATATATAATATGTTATATGTCATTTTTATTATTTGACGTTTTATTTTATTTTTTGTGTGTATGTATTAAAAAAACTCTTCGAACAGTGCGAGGGAAGCCTAGCCCTGCTCTCTCTCTCTCTCTCTCTCGCTCTCTCTCCCTCTCTCTCTCTCTCTCTCTCCGCCCAACGACCGAGCAAGCCGAATCAGCCCATGGCCTCTCTCCCTCGCACGAACCGCCCCACCCGGTCCCCCATTCCCTCCCTCTCTCTCCCGTGGATGCCGACATGCGGGCCTCGTGTCTTCTTCCTCCTCCCGCAAGGCAGCAGGAGTCCTGCTCCTGTACGCCATCGCCGGCCGCCGCCGTCTTCGAGCGGGACACCGTCCTCCCTCCTTGCCCCTCGCCCACGCCTCGCCCCATTTATAAACCCTCGACCCTATCCCCGATTTCTCCTCAAACCGCAACCACCACCGCTCCTATGCTGCACAAAACCTCGCCGGAGTTGCAAGCTCCACCGAGATCGGCCGCCGCCGTTCTGCTCCGATCCGCCGCCCCCGACCGACGCCGACACCACCATTGGACGCGTCACTCCACGCCGCACCTCCCCGAGCTCTTCGTCTCCTTCCTCGACGACCGGAGCCACCTCCCCGCTCGCAGTCGACGTCGCCACCGCTGTCTGCCCCACCGGACTTCGCTGCCGCCGCCGCGGTAACTCCCCGCCCTCTCTCGTCCGTTCGATCCCAGATAGATGGCCCAGATTAGATCGGTTTGTTCTTTTATTATTTTCGAATCGGTATGTTCTATTTAACGAACGTTCGTTGGTTTAGCCCCGCAGCAAACACTTTTCGGCCGGTAGTTTTCTGCCACGTGGCCAGGGACCTAGTTGTAGTTTTGTTTCTTTTAGTTTAGTCCCTGATCTTCGGACCCTTGATGTCTACTACACAACCTTCTTCTTGTAGACGTTGTTGGGCCTCCAAGTGCAAAGGTTTGTAGGATAGTAGCAAATTTCCCTCAAGTGGATGACCTAAGGTTTATCAATCCGTGGGAGGCATAGGATGAAGATGGTCTCTCTCAAGCAACCCTGCAACCAAATAGCAAAGAGTCTCTTGTGTCCCCAACACACCCAATACAATGGTAAACTGTATAGGTGCACTAGTTCGACGAAGAGATGGTGATACAAGTACAATATGGATGATAGATATAGTTTTTTGTAATCTGAAAAATATAAAAACAGCAAGGTAACTAATGATAAAAGTGAGCGAAAACAGTATTGCAGTGCATTGAAACAAGGCCTAGGGTTCATATTTTCACTAGTGCAAGTTCTCTCAACAATAATAACATAATTGGATCATATAACTATCCCTCAACATGCAACAAAGAGTCACTCCAAAGTCACTAATAGAGGAGAACAAACGAAGAGATTATGGTAGGGTACGAAACCACCTCAAAGTTATTCTTTCGGATCGATCTATTCAAGAGTTCGTACTAAAATAACACCTTAAGACACAAATCAACCAAAATCCTAATGTCACCTAGATACTCCAATGTCACCTCAAGTATCCATGGGTATGATTATACGATATGCATCACACAATCTCAGATTCATCTATTCAACCAACACAAAGAACTTCAAAGAGTGCCCCAAAGATTCTATCGGAGAGTCAAGACGAAAATGTGTGCCAACCCCTATGCATAAGTTCATGAGCGAAACCCGCAAGTTGATCACCAAAACATACATCAAGTGGATCACATGAATTTCCCAATGTCACCACAGATAAGCACATGCAAGACATACATCAAGTGTTCTGAAATACTTAAAGACTCAATCCGATAAGATAACTTCAAAGGGAAAACTCAATCCATTACAAGAGATTGGAGAGGGAGAAACATCATAAGATCCAACTATAATAGCAAAGCTCGCGATACATCAAGATCGTAGCACCTCAAGAACACGGGAGAGAGAGAGAGAGAGAGATCAAACACATAGCTGCTGGTACATACCCTCAGCCCCGAGGGTGAACTACTCCCTCCTCGTCATGGAGAGCGCCGGGATGATGAAGATGGCCACCGGAGAGGGATTCCCCCCTCTAGCAGGGTGCCAAAACGGGTCTAGATTGGTTTTCGGTGGCTACGGAGGCCTCTGGCAGCGGAACTCCCGATCTATTCCGTTCCTTGATGTTTTAGGGTATATGGACATATATAGGCAAAAGAAGCAGTCAGGGGAGCCACGAGGGGCCCACGAGGGTGGGGGAGTGCCCAGGGGGGCCGGCGTGCCTCCCTGCCTCGTGGCCACCTCGAAGCTTCCCTGACGTCTACTCCAAGTCTCCTAGATTTCTTCCGTTCGAAAAATAACTCTCCCGAAGGTTTCATTCCATTTGGACTCCGTTTGATATTCCTTTTCTGCGAAACATTGAAATAGGCAAGAAAACAACAATTTGGGCTAGGCCTCCGGTTAATAGGTTAGCCCCAAAAGTAATGTAAAAGTGTAAAATAAAGCCCATTAACATCCAAAATAGATAATATAATAGCATGGAACAATGAAAAATTATAGATACGTTGGAGACGTATCAGCATCCCCAAGCTTAATTCCTGCTCGTCCTCGAGTAGGTAAATGATAAAAACAAAAAAATTTATGTGGAATTCTTTCTAGAATATTCTTCAATGTATTTTCCTCTATTGTGGCATGAATGTTCAGATCCGAAAGATTCAAGATAAAAGTTTATTGTTGACATAAGAATAGTAATACTCCAAGTATGATAATCAAGCAATTATTTCTTATCAAAATACCATAGCCAAAGAAAACTTATCCCTACAAAGTCATATAGTTTGGCCATGCTTCATTTTCATCACACAAAATGCTCTCATCATGCACAAACCTCAATGACAAGCCAAGCAATTGTTTCATACTTAGCCTTTTCAATCTCTTTCAACTTTTACGCAATATATGAGCGCGAGCCATGGACATAGCACTATGGGTGGAATAGAATATGATGATTGAGGTTGTGTGAGAAGAAAAAAAGGGAGAAAGTCTCACAATGACGCGGATAATCAATGGGCCATGGAGATGCCCACCGATTGATGTCAATGAAAGGAGTAGGGATTGCCATGCAACGGATGCACTAGAGCTATAAATATATGAAAGCTCATCAAAGAAACTAAGTGGGTGTGCATCCAACTCGCTTGCTCACGAAGACCTAGGGCATTTGAGGACGCCCATCATTGGAATATACAAGCCAAGTTCTATAATGAAAAATTCCCACTAGTATATGAAAGTGATAAAATAAGAGACTCTCTATCATGAAGATCATGGTGCTACTTTGAAGCACAAGTGTGGAAAAAGGATAGTAACATTGTCCCTTCTCTCTTTTTCTCTCATTTATATTTTTTTATTTGGGCCTTTTTTCTTTTGACCTCTTTTCTTTCTCTTTTTTTTCATCCGGAGTCTCATCCCGACTTGTGGAGGAATCATAGTCTCCATCATCCTTTCCTCACATGGGACAATGCTCTAATGATGATCATCACACTTTTATTTTCTTACAACTCAACAAGTACAACTCAATACTTAGAACAAAATATGACTCTATGTGAATGCCTCTGGCGGTGTACTGGGATTGTGATGAATCAAGGGTGACATGTATGAAAAAATTATGAATGGTGGCTTTGCAACAAATACGATGTCAACTACATGATCATGCAAAGCAATATGACAATGATGATGCATGTCATAATAAATGGAACAGTGGAAAGTTGCATGGCAATATATGTCGGAATGACTATGGAAATGCCATAATAGGTAGGTATGGCAGCTGTTTTGAGGAAGATATAAGGAGGCTTGTGTGTGATAGAGCGTATCATATCACGGGGTTTGGATGCATCGGCGAAGTTTGCACCAACTCTCAAGGTGAGAAAGGGCAATGCACGGTACCAAAGAGGCTAGCGATGATGGAAGGGTGAGAGTGCGTATAATCCATGGACTCAACATTAGTCATAAAGAACTCACATACTTATTGCAAAAATCTACAAGTCATCAAAACCAAGCACTACGCGCATGCTCAGGGGGATAGATTGGTAGGAAAAGACCATCGCTCGTCCCCGACCGCCACTCATAAGGAAAGCAATCAAAGAACACCACATGCTTCAAATTTGTCACACAACAATCACCATATGTGCATGCTACGGTACTTGCCAACTTTAACACAAGTATTCATCAATTTCACAATTACTCAACTAGCACACTTCTAATATTACCACCTTTATATCTCAAAACCATCTATCAAGCATCCAACTTCTCTTAGCATTTAAAATTTATAGCCAAAGTGAATTACCATGCTGTTCTAAAGGAATCTCAAAATGATATAAGTGAAGCATGAGAGATCAATTATATCTATAAAGTAGAACCACCGCCGTGCTCTAAAAGATATAAGCGAAGCACTAGAGCAAAAACTATATAGCTCAAAAGATATAAGTGAAGCACATAGAGTATTCTAATAAATTCCAATTGATGTGTGTGTCTCCCAAAAGGTGTGTACAGCAAGGATGATTGTGGTAAACTAGAAGTCAAAGACTCAAATCATACAAGACACTCCAAGCAAAACACATATCATGTGGCGAATAAAAATATAGCCCCAAGTAAAGTTACCCATGGACGAAGACGAAAGAGGGGATGCCTTCCGGGGCATCCCCAAGCTTAGGCTTTTTGGTGTCCTTGGATTTTACCTTGGGGTGCCTTGGGCATCCCCAAGCTTAGGCTCTGGCCACTCCTTGTTCCATAATCCATCAAATCCTTACCCAAAACTTGAAAACTTCACAACACAAAACTTAAAAGAAAATTTTCATGAGCTCCGTTAGTAAAACAAAACAAACCACCACTTCAGGGTACTGTAATGAACTCATTCTTGATTTATATTGGTGTTAAACCTACTGTATTCCAACTTCTCTATGGTTTATAAACTCTTTTACTAGCCATAGATGCATCAAAATAATCAAACAACACACGAAAAAAAGAATCTGTCAAAAACAGAACAGTCTGTAGTAATCTGTAGGTTTCGAATACTTCTGGAACACCAACAATTCTAAAATAAATTTCTGGACGTGAGGAATTTATCTATTAATCATCTGCAAAAAGAATTAACTAAATAGCACTCTCCAATAAAAAATGGCAGCAATTCTCATGAGCGCTAAAGTTTCTTTTTTTGACAGCAAGATCAAAAAGACTTTCCCCAAGTCTTCCCAACGGTTCTACTTGGCACAAACACTAATTAAACACAAAAAACACAACTAAAACAGAGGCTAGATAAATTATTTATTTATTACTAAACAGGAGCAAAAAGCAAGGAATAAAATTGGGTTGCCTCCCAACAAGCGCTAACGTTTAATGCCCCTAGCTAGGCATGATGATTTCAATGATGCTCACATAAAAGATAAGAATTGAAACATAAAGAGAGCATCATGAAGAATATGACTATCACATTTAAGTCTAACCCACTTCCTATGCATAGGGATTTTGTGAGCAAACAACTTATGGGAACAATAATCAACTAGCATAGGAAGGCAAAACAAGCATAACTTTAAAACTTTAAGCACATAGAGAGGAAACTTGATATTATTGCAATTCCTACAAGCATATATTACTCCCTCATATTAATTTACAGTAGCATCATGAATGAATTCAACAATATAAACATCACATAAAGAATTCTTTTCATGATCTAAAAGCATAGAAATTTTATTACTCTCCACATAAGCAAGATTCTTCTCAATCGGAATAGTGGGAGCATCATAAGAAACTCAAAGACTATAAATTGTTTCCACATTGAAAGAATAAAATTCAGAAAAAGGGTAATCATAATCATGACAACTTTTATAAATATAATCATCACTACTTTTTATAGCGTAAGTATCATCACAATAATTATCATAAGTAGCAACTTTGTTCTCATCATAATCAATTGAAACCTCTTCCAAGATAGTGGAATCATTACTAAATAAAGTCATGACCTCTCCAAACCCACTTTAATCAATATAATCATCATAAGTAGGGAGCATGCTATCATCTTAACAAATTTGCATATCAAAACTTGGGAGGCTAAAAATATCATCTTCATTAAACATAGCATCCCCAAGCTTGGGACAAACATTAATTGCAGCAAATATATTCTCAAACATGTCATTCTCATCAAACATAGCATCCCCAAACTTGGGCCTTTTCATATCATAAGCATAATCACTCTCATCATTAATAGTATGGATAGCACCAATAGTATAACAATTATCATCATCACAATGTGTCGGAGTAATGGGCCACGGGTAGCCTAACCCGAGCCCTAGAGCCTTTCAAGACATCGGGGCCAGCTGTGCCCCTCAAGACGTCAAGATAGAGCTCCGCCTTCTGGCGGCCGCCTGGCCGAATGGCCGACTGTCGGAAGGCGGCCATGCTCGGGAAGGCGGCTCCAAGACAGGCTGACTCCTAGTAGGCGGCCTCTAGAGAGGCCGGCTCCTAGCAGTCGGCCCATGGCGCCCTCAAAGTCTGCGCCCCCCATTAAGAAGACAAGACAGGGTGTGGCTGTAGTATGGCCCATCCCCCCGTAACCAGGACCAGGCGTGGCCACAGTGCTCCGTACATGTGGAGATCTCCGCCCGGCGCAGCACTGTTGCCACTTCACCCCTGACATCATTCCTGACAGGCGAAGCCCTGTTCCCACGACCGCTTGTCGGTACGGCCCGAAGACGGCAGGTCCTGCCGGTCAGCGAGAGCCTGGAAGACGGCGGGTGCCTCACCAGTTGGACCCGAGGGAGGCCGGCTCCCAGCAGTCGGCCTGTTCCTTCCTCAGGGCCCCATGCACCATTAACCAGATAAGACACGGGGTGGCTACAGTGATCTCCCACCAGGCGGCGGGACTGTAGCCACGCTCCCCTGACCAAGCAAGCGCCATTAGCATCACGACAATAGTAATCAGCAGCCGGCAAGACCCGTGAGCGTCGGAGGCGGCCTGTCAGCTCCGTACCAGACCAGCCGGCGGGGCCCACTAGGTGGTGGGCCCCAGCAGTTGGTGGAGAAGCTGGCGACCAGGGAGACTGACAGCCGGGTCCTACACTCGGCCAGATTATCATTATACCACCGGGGGGTAGGCCTATATAAATCTCCCAGGGCACCCATGCAAAGGGTCGGAACCTATTAGAATTGGACTCACACCTAGGGGGAGAGGAGCGCAGGCCTTGCCTTCTTCTACCTCTAGCATACAGCTCGTGGAGCACCATTGTACTCACTAGTGCCTTACTGATCATGTGGATACCCCGTAGAGCAGGACTAGGGGTGTTATCTCCTAGGTGAGCCCCGAACTTGGGTAAAGTGCGCCAGCGTTCGTGTCTACGCCTTATCCCGCTTCCAGGCACCAGCGACGTTCTACTCGCTCCCACCATGATAAGCCATCCATTGGCATATGTCGCACCCAACCCCCGACATTTGGTGCCCATCGTGGGGCGAGGTGCACCATCTCCCAGATACCTGTTCTGGACGGGAACCCTGTTCCTTCCTGGCGAGCGCAGCCAGCCCGACACGCCAGACGGCGTCTGCACCGACACGCTGCATGGCGCGGAGGTTGCCTGCGCGGCAAGCTGCCTCACCAATCTTGTCGGCGAGATTTGCCTCTCCGACGAGCCCGCGTCTGATGCGGGCACCGATGGCCCCGAGAGCCGCCTCGTGAGCCTCCTTGATCAGCTCCACGTCGCCAGCGAGCCTGCTGCTGACTTGGAGTCGGTTGGCTCCACCAACCCGATGTTGGTCTACTCTGACACGGTGTCGCTTGACGCGTTCCCCTCCAACGTGGTGGTCTACGACAAGCCGCTTCCTCGCGCGGACAGCGGCGGCAGCACCGTCATGGAGGTGCTCGTCATCAGCCATGGCGAGCACTCTGGCGGAGGTGGCCAGGATCCGTTGCAGGCAGCGATGCAAGACCTGGCTGCGCCTATCCCGGAAGACGCTGACGCTGAGACGCTGGAAGCACGCCGCGTCCAGCTCGTCGAGAGCGCCAACCGGCTGGCCAGCATGAGACGCCTTTCGGAGGCCAACCAGCGGGAGATGGACCATGCTGTCAGCGGCACGCCGGCTCCTCATGGGCCTAGCCGCATTGGCTTGGTCCGGCAGCATGGCGCGACCATCGCCAACATGTTCGGGACAGATCGTCCCGTATACGCCACGCCTGCAGAGAACATACGAGCTGCCCAGGCGGAAGCAGATGAGCTAGACAAGCTCGAGGGCGACGAGCGTTGCCACATGACGGAGCGAGTCCAGCAGGTCCTCGACGCGACTGCTGAGCAGCAAGATGCCAGGTGCCGCACTAAAGCGCCCAACCGGCGAAACGACGACCCACCTACTCGCCGAGATCAAGGCGCGACATCCCGAACGCCGACTGGTGGCATCCGCGATAGAAGAGACAAGGAGCCGGCTGCCAGCCGCAGCCGGACTCACATCACCATCGAGCGCAACCAAGATGGCCGCCCGAGAGCAGTGCGGCGGTGAGATGACTGTCTGCCTCCTCCTCCCCACAGGGAGAGGCGCATTTCCCCGCCGCCTGTTGATCACCCATAACTCGGCGACCGCCTTGGCCGCCGAGAAGGAATCAGAGAAAACGATGCCCGCCATCGGATTGATCGCCTCAATCGATCCCTGGCGCTAGAAGAAGAAGATGAGCTGGGCCCGCCTTGTTTTGGCCCCCACATCCGAGATGAGCCCTTCCCCAAAGGGTTCACTCTCCCGAGAGATACACCCAAGTACGCCGGCTCCATGAAGCCGGAGGACTCGCTGGTCGACTACTCCACAGCCGTCAGCATCGCCAACGGCAACAAGCGCGTTGCCGTGAAGTACATTCCGCTCATGCTCCAGGGCACGGCCCGGACATGGCTGAACAGTCTGAAGCCCCGCAGCATCAATAGCTGAGTTGATTTTACTAAAGCATTCGTCCGCAACTTCACCAGCACGTACAAGCGGCCGCCCAAGCCTCGCCATCTCTTCTTATGCATCCAAGGCCCCAACGAGTCGACTCACGACTATCTCACGCGCTGGGCCGAGTTGCGCAACTCTTGCGAGGGCGTGCACGAGGTGCAGGCCATTGAGTACTTCACTGTCGGGTGCCGAGAGGGCACCCTCCTCAAGCACAAGCTTCTCTGCGATGAGCCGTCGACCCTCGACGAACTGCTAATCATAGCAGACAAGTACGCCACGACCGACTCCTCCATGAAGGCGGAGATTCGGGTCAATGTGTCGGGCAAGGTGGCCCCTCAAGCACCTCGGACCCCGGTTTGTGAGGCTAGTCGGCGACAACAACTGAACGGCAACAAGCGCAAGGCCATGCAGCCGGCTTCCATGAGCCGGTAGGTGGCAACAGTCGAAGATCAGAAGCCAGAAGGGCAGTCTCCTCCCAAACGCCAAAAGGGCGGCAAGCCCAACTGGCTGCCCGCCTTCTCGTACGAGCAGACTCTCGATGCACCCTGCAAGTTCCACAGCGGTGCGAAGCCGTCCAATCACACCACTCGGAAGTGCCACTAGCTCACCAGGATCGCCAAGGGTGACGGACTCCAGCCCCCGAGATGAAGATGCTGGTGTTGGTGTACTCGGCGATTGCCGCCGCCCGCTTGACAAGATCACCCTCCACTGCCACCAGCTCCTCCTGGGCTTCCTGTCGAAACATGGTCAACTGGGCTAGATTTAGCCTAGGGTACCATGCCTTGAGAACTCCAAGGCCCAGTGTGCTCCGGCCCGGGCCGAGGATCCCTTCCACGCCGCAAGGCGGCCGGCCGCCACCTCCAGCCAGTCGGCAGTCCGGCTGGGTGTGCGGAGAGCCAGCATGTCTGGCCACAGGGTGGCGATCGCCTGGGCGCCGACACGCTGAAGGCGGCGCAACATCTAATGAGTCGGCCAAAGACGAGCCTGGATGCTGAGAAGCTACTCGTGAAGAGTGAGGGGGGCATCGGCGGCGATATCCTCACCTTCTGCCCTCCGTCCTTCGCGATCGGCCTCAATAGCCTGGTTGGCAGCACCAAAGTGACCTGGGAAGAAGTCTGCTTGGACAAAAAAAGCAAAGAGTCAGATCAGAAACAAGAAGTCGGCTTGATCAGAAGCCGGCGGCTTGAAGAAAGAGTAAAAAGGCAGTTTACCGTCGACCATGTCTTCAATCTCGCCATAGCCGGCTGTCAGCATTGCCTCCTTGTCGGTCCAGGCAGAGCGCTCGATCTCGAACTCAGCAAGGAGACCTGCCTCCTTGTCCTCCACCTCCTTCTGGGCCTTCTTGAGAAGCTCTGCCTGCTCCGCCAGTTGCGTGATCAGCTGGTCACGCTCCTCGGCCAGCTTGTTGCAGTCCGCCTCCTTGGCATGCAGCACGGTGTTGGCTTCGCCCAGCTGCTGCTGCAGGGTGGCGTTGGCCTCTGCAAAGGTAGAAGAAGGAAAGGACATCAACAATCAACAAAGAGAGATGTGGTTGCCAGGAAGATCTGGCCCGACTGCTCAATAGTTGGCCCGAATCTCGGGGACTACAGCCCGCGGGTGCGCGAGCGTGCCCCCACGGAGAAAGAAGTTATCAAATATCAACGGAGAAGAAGAGCAGTTGCCAGGAAGATCCGGCCCGACTGCTCAGCAGTCGGCCAGAATCTCGGGGACTACAGCCTGCGGGTGCGCCAAAGCGGCCCCGCATAGAAAAAAAGACTTACTCCGGCTCTCCGAGAAGTCGAAGGCCCATTGATCCATCTCCTGGACTTTGGAGTCGAAGGCGGCTGTACAGAGGTTATGATAATCCTGCAGCAAAGATATCAGACAGTATTAGTACTCGGAGCTTGCCAATTAAAGTTCCGAGCGCTTGCTCAGCAGCCGGCCTGAAACTCGGGGACTACACCCAGTGGGTGCGCTGGCGCACCCCCACGAAGCAATACAAGAATTAAAAACAAAGAAGCAAGAAGCATACCCGGATGGCTGCTCGTGACTCCAGGAACGCATTGTTGCAGCGCTTGAGTGCGTCGGCTTCAGCGTGGAGCTTGGCCTGGACGTCCAGGATTGCCTTGTTCAAAGGGCCCGTCCCGCCTCCCCGCACCCACTCGGTGGGCACGGCGCTGGTTGCCTCGGCGTCCGGGATCGAAGAGCTCGTGGCACCGCTCTCCAGTGGGCGTGGTGCCGAGGCCGCTTTTGCAAATCAGTGGCGCGAGGGTGTGCGTGTTGGAAATATGCCCTAGAGGCAATAATAAATTGATTATTATTATATTTCCTTGTTCATGATAATCGTTTATTATCCATGCTAGAATTGTATTGATAGGAAACTCAGATACATGTGTGGATACATAGACAACACCATGTCCCTAGTAAGCCTCTAGTTGACTAGCTCGTTGATCAATAGATGGTTACGGTTTCCTGACCATGGACATTGGATGTCGTTGATAACGGGATCACATCATTAGGAGAATGATGTGATGGACAAGACCCAATCCTAAGCCTAGCACAAAGATCGTGTAGTTCGTATGCTAAAGCTTTTCTAATGTCAAGTATCATTTCCTTAGACCATGAGATTGTGCAACTCCTGGATACCGTAGGAGTGCTTTGGGTGTACCAAACGTCACAACGTAACTGGGTGACTATAAAGGTGCACTACGGGTATCTCCGAAAGTGTCTGTTGGGTTGGCACGAATCGAGACTGGGATTTGTCACTCCGTGTAAACGGAGAGGTATCTCTGGGCCCACTCGGTAGGACATCATCATAATGTGCACAATGTGATCAAGGAGTTGATCACGGGATGATGTGTTACGGAAGGAGTAAAAGAGACTTGCCGGTAACAAGATTGAACAAGGTATCGGGATACCGACGATCGAATCTCGGGCAAGTATCGTACCGCTAGACAAAGGGAATTGTATACGGGATTGATTAAGTCCTTGACATCGTGGTTCATCCGATGAGATCATCGTGGAACATGTGGGAGTCAACATGGGTATCCAGATCCCGCTGTTGGTTATTGACCGGAGAGTCATCTCGGTCATGTCTGCATGTCTCCCGAACCCGTAGGGTCTACACACTTAAGGTTCGGTGACTCTAGGGTTATAGAGATATTAGTATGCGGTAACCCGAAAGTTGTTCGGAGTCCCGGATGAGATCACGGACGTCACGAGGAGTTCCAGAATGGTCCGGAGGTAAAGAATTATATATAGGAAGTGCTATTTCGGCCATCGGGACAAGTTTCGGGATCACCGGTATTGTATCGGGACCACTGGAAGGGTCCCGGGGGTCCACCGGGTGGGGCCACCTGCCCCGGGGGGGCACATGGGCTGTAGGGGGTGCGTATTGGCCTATATGGGCCAAGGGCACCAGCCCCAAGAGGCCCATGCTCCAAGAGAAGGGGAAAAGGAAGAGTCCTAAAGGGGGAAGGCACCTCCGAGGTGCCTTGGGGAGGAGGGACTCCTCCCTGGCCGCACCCTTCCTTGGAGGAAGGGCCAAGGCTGCGCCTCCCCCCCTCTCCCTTGGCCCTATATATAGTGGGGGGAAGGGAGGGCAACCATACCTAAGCCCTGGCGCCTCCCTCTCCCTCCCACGACACATCTTCCTCCTCCCGCAGCGCTTGGCGAAGCCCTGTTGGAATCCCGCTACTTCCACCACCACGCCGTCGTGCTGTTGGATCTCCATCAACCTCTCCCCCCCCCTTGCTGGATAAACAAGGAGGAGACGTCGCTGCTCCATACGTGTGTTGAACGCGGAGGTGCCGTCCATTCGGCGCTAGGATCATCGGTGATTTGGAACACGACGAGTACGACTCCATCAACCCCGTTCTCTTGAACGCTTCCGCGCGCGATCTACAAGGGTATGTAGATCCACTCCTCCCTTGTTGCTAGATGACTCCATAGATTGATCTTGGTGACACGTAGGAAAATTTTGAATTTATGCTACGTTCCCCAACAGTGCGGTCCTCAGGAGTTGGGCCTATCACCAGCTTGTCTCCGGCTGGTGGCACCGGCAGGTCGGCCGGCTGTTTGTCTCGCGCCTCCTCAGAGGGTGGTGACGGGGGCATGATTACGTCCAGCATGACGACGTCGCTGCCGTCCCTCTCCATGATCGGGTGCTCATCGCCAGCTCCCCCAGTCGGCGCCACGAACTCTGGTGGCGGCGGCGCGGAGTTCAAGGGGGTGACGAATATCGCCGAATGGCGGCGTGCGGCTTCCTCGGCCTGTTTTTTCGCCGCCGCGGCCTCCGCCTTGTTGGCCTCCGTCTTCTCCAGGCGGGCGGCTTCCTGCTCCTCGGGCACCTCCCGGGCGTTTCGCTCTGTCGCTTCCTGGAGGTCGGCGGCCAGATCTTTTCACCGGGTGGTGGTGGAAGTCTCCGCCGACCCCACGATGGAGGCGGCAGCCGACTTCTCGAGAGAGAGCGGAGCCCTAAAATCAAGAAAATAAAACAAAGGGAGTTTAGAAAGAATCAATGATAAAGAAGAACACAAGGGAAAGATACTTACGCCGACACCATAGGAGGTGCCTTTGGGAGCTTCTGGTACTTGGTCACCTTCGATGCAGCCTCTTTCCGCCTGGTCATGGCGGTTGGACTCTTGGCCTTCTTCGGCGCGCTGCTGAACAAGATGGTGCCTTGCTTACGCTTACGCGTGCCGCCTCGGGCAGTCGGCTCGATGGAGGGGCCCGCATCCGCCCTACCGGCACCCCACGCAGGGCGCGACTCTTCTTCCTCTTCATCATCATCAGGCCAGGTCTTGATGCCGCATTCTTCGGAGCCGCCTGCTTCATAGACGCTGCCTGTCGCGGTGTCCTCCAAGGCGCCCGCCCCCAAGTCGAGGTCGTCCACGTCGCTCACTACCCGGTCCGGTTGGTAGTCGCCACCCGCCCCTATGATGGCGGCCGTCGCGTCCGACATATAGATCTGTTTCCGATGATGAGAGGTTAGCTGATCAAGACCAAGATCAAGACTAAGATGAGTATCAGAAAGAAAGAGTTGGAAAACTTACCGCAGGCGGCGGGTCGGCGCGAGAATACGGTCGCTTGCCGAAGCTCCAAGACCCCGCCAGCTTGAGGCTGGAGATCTCGTTCACCAAGTTCGCGACCTCGGCAGCCGGCATCTCCTTGGTGCTCAGCCGGCATGGGTCGCGATGCCCGCTCATCCAGCTGATCAGGTGTGACTGGCCTTGGAGCGGTAGAACCCGGCGCTCGACGAAGGCGACCAGCAAGTCGGACGCCTTGAGGCCTTCGGTCTCGGTCAGCTCCCGGAGCCGTTGGATGGCGGCGGCGCCGTCTGCTGATACCGGCTTCGGCTTGTAGCCCCAGCTGGCCCGAGGCTCAGCAGGCGGCCTGGCTACATAAGCCGGCAGATTGATGAAGTCGATGGCCAGGTCCACATTCTCCACATAGAAGTAGGATTGTTGCCACATCTTGACCGACTGTGGCAGCTTGATGGTGGGGAAGGCGTTCGTCGGCGACGGTCGGCGAACCGCGACGAAGGCGCCGCACTGGGCAGCCACCTCCCGGACGGAGGTGCCAGCTTGGTGTAGAAGAAAACTCCCCACAGCTCGATGGTGGGGAGGATGCCGAGGTAGCCTTCGCACATCGTGACGAAGGCAGCCAGGAGCATCACGGTGTTGGGCGTGATGTGATGGGACTGGAGGTGATAGAATTCGAGAAACGAATGGAGGAAGCCGCTCACCGGCAGGCCGAAGCCGCGGATGAAGTGCGAGCGGAAGACGACCCGCTCGCCCTCTCCCAGCGTCGGCAAGATCTCCCCCTCCGGCGGCACGCATGCCTTCACGTAGCCCGCGTTAGGAAGACGCCGCGTCTCGCAGAGGAAAGTGATGTGGTCCTCATTGACGTTGGACCCATCCCAATCTCCTCCTGGCTCGCGCGCCATAGAGAGCTAGACGAAGAAAGGGCGTGGCAAGGGAGCCGAGAATGGAGTGGAGCAAAGAGGGCTCGGGCGGACGAGCTCGACGGAGACGAACTACGGCAGCGCTCCGGCGTGGCTCGGGGGCGCTGCGGCGAGAGGAAGAAGGAGACAAGAATGGGGTGGAGGGGCGCGCGTACTCCACCTCTCCCTCTCCTCCCCCTACTTGTAGCCTGTGGGCTATGAAGCTGAGGGGGCGGGCGTGGGATCGTGGGATTAACTGTGCCCACGACCCCACGTCCCCACCTTTATCGCATGAGTTACTGCGCGTAGTAACTCCGCGGGGAAATGCAACCGCCCGCCTCAACCGCAGCGGATCCGCTCGCGCGCCGAGGCCCGGTGGTGGTGGGCCTAGCCTGCAGACGCGTCCCATCGCGTGTGTGGGCTTGCAGGCTGGCCCGACTGGCTGGCGCCACATGGCGCGCCCACGACGGGCGGCGGGCCGAGAAGCTTAGCTAGCACGCCACCTGGTTCCTGTCGTTACATTCGAAATTCCAGAAAGTTCCGACTGGACATGACCGACTCCTGCCAACTGGCTTCCCGGGAGTCGGATGAAGCTTCCGTCAGAGCACCCGGGGAAGGAAACTGTTGATGCTCCTCGGCTCCTCAGCCATGGAACGTCACCTGCTTCGGGGACTATTGTCGGAGTAATGAGCCACCGGTAGCCTAACTCGAGCCCCAGAGCCTTTCAAGACATCGGGGCCGGCTGTACCCCTCAAGACGTCAAGATAGAGCTCCGCCTTCTAGCGGCTGGCTGGCCGAACGACCAATTGCCGGAAGGCGTCCATGCTCGGGAAGGCGGCTCCAAGACATGCCGACTCCTAGTAGGTGGCCTCCAGAGAGGCCGGCTCGTAGAAGTTGGCCCACGGCACCGTCAAAGTCTGCGCCCCCATTACTCAGACAAGACAGGGCGTGGCTGCAGTATGGCCCATCCCCCCGTATCCAGGGCGTGGCCACAGTGCTCCGTATAGGCGAAGATCTCCGCCCGGCACGGCACTGTTGCCACTCCGCCCCTGACATCATTCCTGACAGGCGAAGCCCTGTTCCCACGACCGCTTGTCGGTACGGCCGGAAGACGGCGGGCCCTGCCGATCAGCGAGAGCCCAGAAGATGGCGGGTGCCTCACCAGTCGGACCCGAGGGAGGCCGGCTCCCAGCAGTCAGCCTGTTCCTTCCTCAGGGCCCCACCCACCATTAACTAGATAAGACGCGGGGTGGCTACAGTGATCTCCTGCCAGGTGGCAGGACTGTAGCCACGCTCCCCTGACCAAGCAAGCGTCATTAGCATCACGGCAACAGTAATCCGCAGCCAACAAGACCCATGAGCGACGGAGGCGGCCTGTCGGCTCCGTACCAGACCAGCCGGCGGGGCCCACCAGGCGGCGGGCACCAGCAGTCAGCGGAGAAGCCGGCAACCAGGGGGACTGACAGCCGGGTCCTACACCCGGCCAGATTACCATTGTACCCATGGGGGTAGGCCTATATAAACCCCCCAGGGCACCCATGCAAAGGGTCGGAACCTGTTAGAATTAGACTCACACCTAGGGGAGAGGAGAGCAGGCCTTGCCTTCTTCTACCTCTAGCATACAGCTCAAGGAGCACCATTGTACTCACTAGTGCCTTAGTGATCATGCGGAGACCCCACAGAGCAGGACTAGGGGTGTTATATCTTAGGAGAGCCCCGAACCTGGGTAAAGTGCGCCGGCGTTCGTGTCTACGCCTTATCCCATTTCCAGGCACCGGTGACGTTCTACTCGCTCCCACCATGATATGCCATCCATTGGCATATGTCGCACCCAACCCCCGACACAATGAGTAATAGGAACAACATCATTTGGGAGGGATACATTTTTACCTTTGCTTCTCCGTCTTTTCTTTTTCGTCTTCACATCATGTGTGGGTTTAACCCTCTTTTTTGAGCTCCTTATTAATGAGATTGGTTGAATAGAAGGCTCCTCCTCGTAACCTGATTCATCATAAGAAATGATAGGAGGATATAGGGAAGCCTCTTCCCTTTCATTAGTATTCTCTTCATCCTCTATTTGTTTTCTTTTCTTTATGTAATTGGAAATATAAGGATTTTCAATGCAATTCACCGCACAATACATAAAAATTTCTTGTAGATCAATATCGAGGAATTTCTCAAGGTTATATTCTGGAATATGCTTAGTTATACGTTTCATTTCTTCATAACCCAAAAGCAAACTAAGTTCATTATGATGTGCAAGGGAAATCAAATCATCACAATTTTTGGACACGATACGATCATGAAACAATTTGCATTTGAGATTTAAATGACCATGTTCATTGCAAAGTACACAAGTATGGTGAAGAAATTTTAAATTTTCAGCACAAACATCTAGCCTCTCTTGCAACCATTTAGTTTCCAAATACTTATGCCTCTTGCAAAATCTATTTTCCCTAATTGGTGTGTACTTGCAGGCTCTATATATTCCACAAAAGTTGACATGCTTATAAGAGACATTTTCATCATGACTAGTGCAATCATTATTAGTACTATGGATATTCAAGGAGTTCATACTAACAACATTGCAATCATGCTCATCATTCAAAGATTTAGTGCCAAACATTTTATAGACTTCTTCTTCTAGCACTTGAGCACAATTTTCCTTTCCAACATTCTCACAAAAAATATTAAAAAGATGAAGCGTATGAGGCAAACTCAATTCCATTATTTTGTAATTTTCTTTTATAAACTAAACTAGTGATAAAACAAGAAACTAAAAGATTCAATTGCAAGATCTAAAGATATACCTTCAAGCGCTAACCTCCCCGGCAATGGCACCAGAAAAGAGCTTGATGTCTACCACACAACCTTCTTCTTGTAGACGTTGTTGGGCCTCCAAGTGCAGAGGTTTGTAGGACAGTAGCAAATTTCCCTCAAGTGGATGACCTAAGGTTTATCAATCCGTGGGATGCATAGGATGAAGATGGTCTCTCTCAAGCAACCCTGCAACCAAATAACAAAGAGTCTCTTGTGTCCCCAACACACGCAATACAATGGTAAATTGTATAGGTGCACTAGTTCGGTGAAGAGATGGTGATACAAATGCAATATGGATGATAGATATAGGTTTTTGTAATCTGAAAATATAAAACAGCAAGGTAACTAATGATAAAAGTGAGCGAAAACGGTATTGCAATGCGTTGAAACAAGGCCTAGGGTTCATACTTTCACTAGTGCAAGTTCTCTCAACAATAATAACATAATTGGATCGTATAACTATCCCTCAACATGCAACAAAGAGTCACTCCAAAGTCACTAATAGCAGAGAACAAATGAAGAGATTATGTTAGGATACGAAACCACCTCAAAGTTATTCTTTTGGATCGATCTATTCAAGAGTTCTTACTAGAATAACACCTTAAGACACAAATCAACCAAAACCCTAATGTCACCTAGATACTCCAATGTCACCTCAAGTATCCGTGGGTATGATTATATGATATGCATCACACAATCTCAGATTCATCTATTCAACCAACACAAAGAACTTCAAAGAGTGTCCCAAAGTTTCTACCGGAGAGTCAAGACAAAAAAGTGTGCCAACCCCTATGCATAAGTTCACGAGCGGAACCCGCAAGTTGATCACCAAAACATACATCAAGTGGATCACGTGAATATCCCAATGTCACCACAGATAAGCACATGCAAGACATACATCAAGTGTTCTCAAATCCTTAAAGACTCAATCCGATAAGATAACTTCAAAGGGAAAACTCAATCCATTACAAGAGAGTAGAGAGGGAGAAACACCATAAGATCCAACTATAATAGCAAAGCTCACAATACATCAAGATCGTACCACCTCAAGAACACGAGAGAGAGAGAGAGATCAAACACATAGCTGCTGGTACATAACCTCAACCTCGAGGGTGAACTACTCCCTCTTCGTCATGGAGAGCGTCGGGATGATGAAGATGGCCACCGGAGAGGGATTCCCCCTCCGGCAAGGTGCCGAAACGGGTCTAGATTGGTTTTCGGTGGCTACGGAGGCTTCTGGCGGCGGAACTCCCGATCTATTCTGTTCCTTGATGTTTTTAGGGTATATGGACATATATAGGCGAAAGAAATCGGTCAGGGGAGCCACGAGGGGCCCACGAGGGTGGGGGCGCGCCCAGGGGGGCAGGCGCGCCTCCCTACCTCGTGGCCACCTCGAAGCCTCCCTGACGTCTACTCCAACTCTCCTGGATTGCTTCCGTTCAAAAAATAACTCTCCCAAAGGTTTCATTTCATTTGGACTCCGTTTATATTCCTTTTCTTTGAAACACTGAAATAGGCAAGAAAACAACAATTTGGGCTGGGCCTCCGGTTAATAGGTTAGTCCCAAAAGTAATATAAAAGTGTAAAATAAAGCCCATTAACATGCAAAACAGATAATATAATAGCATGGAACAATCAAAAATTATAGATACGTTGGAGACGTATCAACCCTCACAACTTTTACACCGTTTATCCAAATCCAACGAAACCAACGCTCACTTCTTCGTTATGATCTCATCTATCCAGATAATCTACTAGAACATGTTTTTGAAAATTTAAATTTGAATTCAAACATATTTGGATTTGAACTTCTTTTGTTCATAACTCGAGTTTTATAACTCCGATTTAATTGATTATTTTTGCTAATTGAAGCTCTTGACCTAAACTTTCTGATAAGGGAAAATTCACTTAATTTTGGTACTGTTAGATATTGTTTTATGTTGCAAGAGTTATTTGCTTGTTTTTGAAGTTTTCCGAGATCTTTTATTTGATTCTTTTGCATGATTGCTTATGTGTGGTTACTATTGCTTGCTTACGATAGATTGACCGGAGTGTGACGAGTAGAACTATTAGGAGTTATGAGTGCAAATCATTTTCATCAACAATACAAGGCAAGTTCACACTTTGATCATACTTTTCATACCCAGTTTTTATGCGTTAGTTTCAACACTCAAACATTGCATGAGTAGGATTTGATAACATGTGGGTATTGTGAAGTAGTTGATGAGGTAGGAACCTTGTCGTGGGTTTGTCACGGTAGATGTCCTCGTGAAAGGACTTAGTCGTGGAGCCATCGCTATGGGTTAGCTTAAAGGGGTTAAACCGGACAAGGGACACGAGGGATTTTATACTAGTTTGGCCCCTTCAATGAAGGTAAAAGCCTACATCTAGTTGTGATTGGTATTGTTGCGGTTTCGATGACCAGGGAGCGAATCCGCTTTGCCCGACTCTCGAGTTGTTGTCTGTTGTCCCTAAACCGCTGACAGGTCGTCCCTTTATATACATAGGTTGACGCTCGCCGGTTTATAGAGTCGCGAGGCCGGATCATAAACGTGTCCGACTCAGTCTCTATTCCCTCTAACTTATAATACAAGTTACATGAAAGAGTTGGTTTACATCTACAGGCCTTAACTCGCCTTTGGGCCTTGGGCCTTCATAAAGCGCCACCATCCTCACGTCTTCATGGGCTTTTATATTCATGGAGTTAACCCGGCCACTCCTAGCCGTTTTACCTCCAGTAGTCATGTCCCCAACAAACCTATTGTCTTTTATTCAAACCCTGGGAGTTTCTATGTTTGCTTATACTGCTATGCTATGCTCGTAGACGTGGATTGGCTTGAGAGAATTCATGAAAGTCGTGAGAGTAATATTATCTAAGGGAAACTTAAGGTGGCTATTTTAATACATATCTGGGTGGATAGGTTAGGGCATCCTGGAGCAGCCAGTGGTTTGCCCAGGCACCTGGAGAACCCAGTGCTTGTCCAAGGGGATCCCGGAGTACCTGTGTGATCACCCTATGGAATGCCACCCAAGCTCAAAGGGATCATAAGATTATTCATGCTAGAAACTTCCGTGTGCGGCCACCATCCATTATGGGCTCTGGCATAGTTGAGTAAGTTGTGGGAATCCTTTCCATGATAGGCTAGCAGATGTAGGGGATTGTAGGTGTACCGACATATCTATCGGTTAAGGGGTCCTCCTCGGAAAGACTATGTCTCGGTCATCCATTTCTCAAACATCATGCAGTGCGAGAAATACAACGAATGAGATCGTGTCTTGTGGGGAGAAGTGCGCAAACCTCTACAGCATGTACAAACTAATCATGATTAGCCGTGTCCGGGGTTATGGACATCTTGACTATCTCGTATTTGAATTATTGATTAATCTCATCACTCTACTTAATTAACTTGATTGGGTTGTTGACTATTAATTTGGGATTGAGATGGGGTTACCTTTCTCAATGTTTACAACCAACTTTGTAGTTAAATAAAATATATTCCTTTGTTGTAGGGGAAAAATAGCTTTATGCAAATGATAACTATAGAGCCTCCACCAGCCAAATATGCATGTAGTGATAGCCATTATTCAACATTGCTTTACAGTGTGAAATTGTCAGTACATTCAATGTACTGACCTCCATGGCTGCAACATCTCATGTTGCAGGAATCTTACGACGAGTAAGTGATACGTTAGGGTTACAATTTCTACACTCAACTTTGATGTTGGTGTTGATGGGAATCCACAACCTTGTTATTACGTCCGCTATTTGGATTGAGGTAATAGTATTTACGTTAATTTATACATGTGATTTACCTCTGTTATAAATCCTCGAGTACTATGTGTGTCAGCATACTGATCCAGGGATGACACTTAAGCAAAGAGACTTGACCGTCTGAGATCGGGTCGCTACATTTCCTTAGTCCTCTTTAGGTACCTAAAGATAATTTTGACCGATGTCCAGTGGATCACTATTGTACCCCCTTGCCAAACTCATGGCAAGGTACACAACAGGTCTGGTACACAACATGGCATACTTTATAGAACCAATGGCTGAGGCATAGGGAATGACTTTTCATTCTCTCTCTATCTTCTACCGTGGTCGGGTTTTGAGTCTTTACTCAACTTCACACCTTGCAACACAGGCGCTAACCCTTTCTTTGACAGGTCCATTTTGAACTTCTTCAAAACTTTGTCAAGGTACGTGCTTTGTGAAAGTCCTATTAAGCGTCTCAATCTAACCCTATAGATCTTGATGCCCAATATATAAGTAGCTTCACCGAGGTCTTTCATTGAATTTTTTTTATTCAAGTATCCTTTTATGTTATCCATAAATTTTATATCATTTCCAATTAGCAATATGTCATCCACATATAATATCAGAAATGCTACAGAGCTCCCACTCACTTTCTTGTAAATACAGGCTTCACCATAAGTCTGTATAAAACCATATGCTTTGATCACGTCAACAAAGCATTCCAACTCCGAGATGCTTGCACCATTCCATAGATGGATCGCCGGAGCTTGCACACTTTGTTAGCACCTTTAGGATCGACAAAACCTTCTGGTTGCATCATATACAACTCTTCTTTAAGAAATCCGTTAAGGAATGCAATTTTTTCATCCATTTGCCAGATTTCATAATCATAAAATGTGGCGATTGCTAACATGATCCAGATAAACTTAAGCATGGCTATGGGTGAGAAAGTCTCATCGTAGTCAACCCCTTAAACTTGTCGAAAACCTTTTGCGACAAGTCGAGCTTTATAGACAGTGACATTAGCATCAGCGTCCATCTTCTTCTTGAAGATCCATTTATTCTCAATGGCTTGCTGATCATCGGGCAAGTCCACCAAAGTCCACACTTTGTTCTCATACATGGATCCTATCTCAGATTTCATGGCCTCTAGCCATTTATCGGAATCTGGGCTCATCATAGCTTCTTCTTAGTTCGTAGGTTCACCGTTTTCTAACAACATGACTTCCAGGACAGGATTACTGTACCACTCTAGTGCGAAACATGTTCTGGTCGACCTACGAACTTCAGTAGTAACTTGATCCAAAGTTTCATATCATCATCATTAGCTTCCTCTCTAGTTGGTGTAGGCATCACGGGAACGGTTTTCTCTGATGTGCTACTTTCCAATTCGAGAGAAGATACAATTACCTCATCAAGTTCTACTTTCCTCCCACTCACTTATTTCGAGAGAAACTCCTCTAGAAAGGACCCATTCTTGGCAACAAAGATCTTGCCTAGATCTGTGGTAGAAGGTGTACCCAATAGTTTCCTTAGGGTATCCTATGAAGACGCACTTCTCCGATTTGGGTTCGAGCTTATCAGGCTGAAGCCTTTTGACATAAGCATCACATCCCCAAACTTTAAGAAACGACAGCTTAGGTTTCTTGCCAAACCATAGTTCATACGATGTCTTCTCAATGGATTTAGATGGTGCCCTATTTAACGTGAATGCGGCTGTCTCTGATGCATAACCCCAAAATGATAAATGAAAATCGATAAGTGACATCATAGAATGCACCATATCTAATAAAGTACGGTTACGATGTTCGGACACACTAATGACCCACAAGTATAGGAAATCAATTGTAGCTCTTTTTGATAAGTAAGAGTGTCAAACCCAACGAGGAGCAAAAGGAAATGACAAGTGGTTTTCAGTAAGGTAATGTCTGCAAGTGCTGAAATTGTAAGTAACAGAGTAGTTTGATAGCAAGATAATTTGTAACGAGCAAGTAACGATAATAGTAGCAAAAGTGCAGCAAGGTAGCCCAATCCTTTTGAGGCAACAGACAGGCCAAAACGGTCTCTTATAGTAAGCAAAGCATTCTTGAGGGTACACGGGAATTTCATCTACAGTCACTTTCATCATGTTGATTTGATTCATGTTCGCTACTTTGATAATTTGATATGTGGGTGGACCAGTGCTTACATGTTGTTCTTACTTGAACAAACCTCCTACTTATGATTAACCCCCTCACAAGCATCCGCAACTATGATAAAACTATTAAGGATAAATCCTAACCATAGCATTAAACTTTTGGATCTAATCGGTCCCTTACAGAATAGCGCATAAACTAGGGTTTAAGCTTCTGTCACTCTCGCAACCCATCATCTAATAACTACTCCATAATGCATTCCCTTAGGCCCAAATATGGTGAAGTGTCATGTAGTCGACATTCACATGACACCGCTAAGGGAATCACAACATACATACTATCAAAATATTGAACACATATCAAGATCATAGGATTACTTGCAACATGATTTATCCCATGACCTCGAGAACAAAAGTAACTACTCACAAGTGATAAACATGCTCAAGATCAGAGGGGTATTAAATAGCATAATGCACTACTGCAGAATGGTCCAAACGCGACACTACGATCAGAGACCCTTCGATGAAACTGTGTGCGATGCCATAATCGCAAATGGTGGTGTTAAAAAACCCATCAAAAAAGGTGCAAAACGTTTGCGATGACAGATGCATCAAACATGGTTCAAAATTTAGTTGCGTGTGCGATGCAGGGCATACGGTTCAGCTCAATTAACTGTTTGGGATGAGGAGGCACAAAAGAAACGGGCAGCCAGATGAAGGCGTGTGCGATATACAACATACAATTCACTGGGATGAACTGTGTGTGATTAGTCAACACAATGGAAATGGTTCAACTGAACAAGATGTGTGTGATACGCGGCAAACATGTTCATAATCAGAAATGTGTGCGAAGACCAACAATAACACAGACGATTGTTGCTAATAAGCTGTGTGAATTACTTTGTCTATAGTAGAATAACATGTATATATATAACTAAAATAAACATCCAATTACGTAAGTGACTATACAGATAATTCGCACACACCTCAATAAACAATCGCATGCATTCTAAAGTAGGAGAAACGATCGTCTAGTCATCTACTTCTTGTGACGCTCCCGCCACTGCTATGTGGCTCGATCCCTTGTCTGGGTCAGGAAGAAGACAGTTCATCATGTCAACGATCCTCCTGTACATATCGTAGCTTGTGTACGCGTCCATGTCCGTGTACTTGACATGTTGTTCATCCAGTCTCTTATGCCACACACTGTGCCAGGCGTTCTTGTCCTTATTGCTCTCTTGCTTCATCTTCGCGTAGTAGGGGTCGATGATGGCAGAGGCGAGGTCAACCAGGGAGTTCAGTTTTCTTTTGTTGCTGCCCCAGACCTTGTAGTGGTGCTAGATGTTGACAAGATTCGGGCATTTCAAGTCCGAAACCTTGAGTGCTTTTAGATCATTGGTGGTGTCCACCATAGCGAAACTGTAGTCAGAGCTGTTGATAAACCTGGAGAAATGTTCGCAAGGCCTTGTGGCAAGGTGGAAGTGGTAGACGAGGACGTCAGGTCGCATGCACAACTGGGCGACGACAACCTTCTGATCATGCCCGGCACGATCGATGGTGTACTCAAGGTCGAAGCCGACCACTCGATACTTGTCCTCGGCAAGGAACTGCTCCATAGTTTGGATGTAGCTCTCCAACGAGACCGGATCGTTCGTGTACACCACTGAGAGGGCCTTCCCCCTCACGTGGGTGTCCACTATGTGATGCATGGTGAACTGCCCGCCGTTGTCGTCGTCGGCCGCTGGGAGCGCCATTGGAACCGTTGGATGTCCTCTCTGTATGTGTCTTTGTGGGTGTGCTTATTGTGTCGTGTGAGATGAGAGATGAAGGTAAATGGCCGCAGGAATAAAACGGGTTGGGCGGCATGGATTCTCGGCGCGTCCGCATGGCAATTTTTGCAGTGGGTAACTGCATCGTCGCGCCGCGCCCGGCGCAACCGCTTGCACATGAACGTGCGTGATCTTGCGCCGGCCAAAAACACTGGCAGCACACGTGGAGGGACGAGGGCAGAGCACCCAGAGGGACACGAGAGCAGAGCGCACCGTGGCCGCTTGAACCGCAAGCAACCACACGCATAGAGCAGTTGAACACGCAGGAAATGGTCGCCTACAAGCCGGCCGACAGTTGCGTCACTGCGTAGAGAGCGGCCGTGTGGTACCACCTCCGTCTAGTCTATAGTCTCCTTTATATTCCATGCCATACTTTGCCCTCAAATTTAACCAACAAAATGTTAATGCATGTTTTAAAATTTATATAATTGGAAACTATGTTCAAATACAAATCCAACTATATAATCTTTGGCGACATGCTTTCGTATTTTATTAGTTAAATCATACTTACAAACCAGGACGGTGGTATAGTAGGTAATTAAATTGCAAACATTTTTTATTAACCGTATGTGTACGTGTCCTATCGTCCTCCTCTCGCACGTCTTGTCACCCCGCTGCCGCAGACGGCTTATAGCGCAAGTTTGCGCAGCGCACAGGGGCGTTCTTTTTGCCAAAAGGTGGCGCCAATGAATCGTCAGTGAGCCCGTTCCCGCGCAATGTCGGGACCCCGATCCGAAGTCACACCGATATAGCATGTAACACATCATATCACTTTGCGGCCTCACGCACTGTATTCCCACGGGTGCCACCTTACCTAGCCCGGGACCGTTTGCGCCTTTTGGCTCACGTATAAGATAGTGTCGCTAGTATCCATATGACAAAGAACCCAGGCCGACATGACTAGTCGTAAACCCAAAGTGGCACTAACTTACAAGGACATGCATACATGACCCAGCAACGAACGTGTCGGTCGTCAGCGAGTGAATCCGGGCTATAGCAGCTGGGCTAACAGGACTCCGGAGTATCCGGGCTGTAGCAGGCTAACAGGACTCCGGTAGACACCGCGTGACATTTTCCCGAAGGGACAGACACAAGAACGAAGAAGGACACATGCCGGCGAACCTAAGTGTTCTGGAGCAGTAGCAAGATAACATGGCCCAGTGGAATCACCATGAGACATTTCTCGGTAAGAGAGGCTATCAAGGATAAACAACTAGGTTGTCGGATCCCAAAAATACCAAGCATTTCAATAACATACACACAATATGCTCGATATGTGCAAATACAACATGGCATCACAACATAACTCTACAACTCAAAGTATTTATTCATTAGGCTCTGAAGAGCCAAATATTACAAACACGGGTCTGATGACCCAGCATTCAAGTCATACATGCAATAAGCACAATCGGAAGCTTAACTTGTCTGAGTACAGACAACTACAAATGAAAAGGCTGTGAAGCCTGACTATCTACAAATCCCTGCTGAGGGCACAAGATCGTAGCTGAGGTAACAAGCTAAACGTTGAAGTCCACGAGGAACTACTAGCGAGACTGAAGTCTCTCTGCAAAAACATAAATTAAGCAAATGTGAGTACAAATGTACCCAGCAAAACTTACATCAGAGCTAACTACATATGCATCGGTATCAACAAAGGGGGTGATGGAGTTTAACTGCATCAAGCCAGCTTTGACTCGGTGGCTATCGTAAACTACGACTGCAAGTAACTCTTTTGAGGTGGCGCACACGAGTCCACATATTCACCATATCAATACACCACTATGGATCCCCTCCCGTCTCCCTACGAGAACGCCATCCATAGCACTCACGCCTATATTGCGCATTTTAAAGTATCCACTTTCACTTGTCTATGAACTGTATAAGCAACCCAGAGGTCCTTTACTGCGGACGCGGCTATTCGAATAGATCATTTAAAACCCTGCAGGGGTGTACTTCTTCACACACACTCTCGCCACTTACCGCCATGTACACGTCATGTATCTCAGCAACCTTCAAGCGGAAGCCTAGCGAGGGTGTCGTCCATGACTTGACTAACCACGCAAGTCTCTAGTCCAGGTTTATCACCTATTGGGGTTCCATCCACAAGGAGATCCGACCGGTGTGTCGCTCACGACCCCAAACGATGTGTACAGGGTTCCAAGCCGACCAAACGGGCGACGCTTGGTTCACCCGGCCATGGTGCCTAGTCTGTCCCAAGCCCACCTGTACTGGGTGCCACTTGGTAGACTACTAACACTACCTACAAACACCAGAAACTAGTTGCAACTCCTGGACATAGATCAGGTTGATTAATAAGTCAAGAGAGCTTGGAGTGCCCGGAGCCCAATGTGTGGTAGTAGATGTTCATGGATCGCAAACACAGAACTCTGTTCCTGAGGACGGTTTCAATGAGACAACCCACCATGTACTCCTACATGGCCTCTCACCGCTACCTTTAGGAAATCATGTTCACACACTTAGCTCTCAATAGTAGGACATGTTCACCACATTCCAATTCATTCCTGATGAATCAGACCTTACTCAACTCTAAGCAGTAGCAGGCATGACAACAAGCATGAATGAGTAGGCACATCAGGGCTCAAACAAGTCCAACTCATGCTAGTGGGTTTCATCTATTTACTGTGGCAATGACAGGTCATGCAGAGGAAAGGGGTTCAACTACCGCAGCATGTAATAGTTGAATCGTTGTTGTCCTAATGCAGTAGAAGAGAGCAGAAGCGAGAGAGTGGGATTGTATCGGAATGAACAAGGGGGTTTTGCTTCCCTGGCACTTCTGAAGATAGTATAGTTCTTCATCGGTGTCATCGATCTCATCGTCGAAACCATGTCTATCAAGAGCGAACAAATACCGGCTACAGAGAAGGAAACACAATCAATGCAATGCACAATTATGATGCATGATAATGATATGGCAATATGTTGTGATTGGTCTAATGCAACTACAAACAAAGGGGTTTGAGTTGTTTTGAACCAAAGGTTCAACTTCAAACTCGAGTTATGAATTCAAATAGTGCATTATCATGTTTTGCTCTAAAGAGCAGGGTTAAGTTGTTTAAACATGCATGAAACCAGTACAGATGGGTAGATTGGATTTTTCTGATCATTCTTCATATATAACTTATTTCATTCTGAATTATAGATTATTTCCTATGATTTTCTGAAGTTTATAACATTTTCATGAATTTCCGGGTTATTTTTAAATCCAGAAAATGTCTTACTGCGTCAATGTGATGTCATCATGTCAACTGGAGCTGTCCAGGTCAAACCTGACAAGTGGGGTCCATTGGTTAGTGAAAAGTGTCGTTTGGTGTCACTGACACGTGGGTTAGGTCAATTGCCAAGTCAACACGATCAACTCCGGCGTGTGGGTCCCTGTCGGTGTCAAAACCGGCGGATCTCGGGTAGGGGGCCCCAAACTGTGCATCTAAGGCGGATGGTAACAGGAGGCAGGGGACACGATGTTTTACCTAGGTTTGGGCCCTCTCGGTGGAGGTAATACCCTACGTCCTGCTTGATTGTTCTTGATGATATGAGTATTACAAGAGTTGATCTACCACGAGATCAGAGAGGCTAAACCCTAGAAGCAAGCCTATGGTATGATTGTATGTTGTCCTACAGACTAAAACCCTCTAGTTTATATAGACACCGGGGGGGGCTAGGGTTACACAAGGTCGGTTACAAAGGAGGAGATATACATATCCGTATTGCCTAGCTTTCCTTCCACGCCAAGTAGAGTCCCATCCGGACACGGGACGAAGTCTTCAATCTTGTATCTTCATAGTCCAACAGTCCGGCCAAAGGATATAGTCCGGCTGTCCGGAGACCCCCTAATCCAGGACTCCCTCAGTAGCCCCCGAACCAGGCTTCAATGACGTCAAGTCCGGCATGCAGTATTGTCTTCGGCATTGCAAGGCGGGTTCTTCTCAAATTTTGAATGTTTGTCAAGTAGTGTCCGGACCCATAAATGTTGGACTTCTTGGCTTCTGCGCCCAATAAGGGCTATCCTCCACGCGTCGAATGAATACAAGGATCCAGGGCATTTTTACATTCACCCCCCTAGCCAGATAAATAAATCGTCTATTATAGGGATGGGGATTCTTAGATCCAATCCATACCATCCTCCCACAATGAGAATCCATCGGAGCGCGCTTCGGAAAAATCCATTCCAACATGGCCGACCACCGCAGCTCCTCCTCCCGCCCCCGTAGCCCTAAGCCTGGTGATTGGGAGAGATGTTCCGTCCCACAAAGTCGATTAGTCGAACTGCAGACTCAGGGATTCCTCCCTCCAGCGTATATGGTTCCCGTCCGAGCCGGGCTCGCCACCTACAATGGCGGGGAGCAAGTGGAGAGCTTCCCCATCCCCTCTAATGGGGAGCGGGTGTGCCTTGTTCCCTACTTATTAAGGGGACTCGGATTTCCAATTCATCCGTTCCTCCACGGGCTCCTGAAGTTTTACGGCCTCCAACTGCATAATTTCACCCCTGCTTCCATATTACATGTTGCCGGCTACGTTGCCCTTTGCGAGTTATTCCTGGGCTGTGAGGCTCATTTCGAGCTGTGGAAGAGGTTATTTGCCTCGTCCCTCGCACACAGAAGGGGTCACTTTATCAAGTGGGCGGAGCCGAAATATGGCGCATCGCCGAAACCGGATACCTGTCCGGTACTCCGAAGAAGACGTCCGAAGACTGGCCTTCGAAATGGTTTTATATGGAGGACGTCCCTCTTCCGGACCCTGTTCGGCGGGGTCTTCCTGAGTTCAACAATGCTCCTCTGAAGAAACGCCGAAGCTGGTGGCCACGGAGCCCCCAGGAGGAAGACAACGGAGAAGTCCTTTACCTGATGAACCGGATTAAAGCGCTGGCTCAATCAGGATTGACAGTAATCGAAGTTATGTCAATATGCATAATGTGGGGAGTGCAGCTGCTTCAATATCAAGGGCACCCCCTGTGGTGTTTTAACGGGGAAGATGATGCCACCCGTTGCGGACGTAAGGGACCGAACTCCGCTGCTGCTTTAGCAAAAATTCTTTCTGAATTGTTCAAGGGAGAGGAAGAGGAGTTCATCCGCACCAAGCTACGGGATGGATTCTCCATGTACAACCCTCCAAGCTGGGTGAATTATAACTCCTTACTCCCATTTTTCCCGCATTTTTTGTCGTGGGTACTTACCTTGCCATTTTACGGCAGGAACTGCGAAAAGCTGTAAGGGAGGTCAACAGCCCATCTCCACAACCAGAGGACCCTGACCGGGCCCTCGGTCCCGCACTCGAAGAAGATCCGGACATATTCGTGGAGCTGATAGACAGGCAGTTCTATCAATTGAGCTGTGATGACGCCATGGTGGCCATTACGGCCGACTATCCCAGACTGCTCCCTGCATCGCATGTAAGAAAAACCAAAATCCCAACTCCAAAAACTAGGATCCCCTTTTAGACACTTCACCTACCATATACATATGGTGTTTTACAAGGAAGGCATTCGGGACACCATGCCGAACCCGCAGCAACTCGCCAACAAGAGGCACTGAGGCCAGGTAGGCCAAAGAGGAAGGCGGTCGGGACAGAGACGCCGACACAGAGGTATGACAAAAAAACCCCGCTCTGTGGTTGTCATCTTTCTCAAAATGTAATGATGTCCATGTTTCTTTAATAGAAAAAACACTTGCCGGAATATGTCCGGAGAGGATGCCGATCATGCTTCCACCAGTCGGGCTCCAGGGCCGGACATAGAGGCGGAAGCCGACATGGGGCGGACGTCGGATACTCCTCCTACAGAGGATGCAGATAGACTGTCCGCTACAAATTCAGAAGTGGAGAGCGCCATGAATCATAGGCGTCGCCGGGCCGTACTCCGTGACGCTTGCTTCTCACCAGAGGCATTTGATGCCTTCAATTCTGGAGACGTGTACCTCCGTGCTGCTCAAAATGGTCTAGCCAGAGCCACAGACCAGTATGTAAGGGATGTACGGCTAAGTAAATCTGACGATTATATGTATCAGTAGCCCCTGAGACTTGAAACAGTTGACGCAACTGATTTAAGGATCAATATTTGTGCAGGTTCTTACTAAGAAGAATACCCAATTGTCTCAAGAGCTGGACGAGTGCAAGGCCCAGCTGGAAGCCGCTGTTGCCGCATTGAAGGAGTCCACAGAGGGTCCCCCTGGTAACTCTTTTGTCTATTCCAAAGAATATCAGTACCAGGTAGTATGCGGCGTACATGCACACCTAACAATAGATGTTGTAGGTGGCCCCGGAGTGAATCTGGAGGCCGTGGAGGCGGATACAGCATGTGATGATCGACAGCGAAATGCTGGCGAGCGCGTGCTGACGCGAGTCAGGCAGGAGAAAAACAATCTCCAAGATGCCAATATCTGGCTGGGCGTGGAACTGAAGGATGTCCGAGCCCAGCTTGCGGACTCCGTGAAGGAGAATAAACGGCTTCAGCGCGGCATTTTTAGTAAGTGCTTGAACGAACTTTTTTATAGGAGTTCGGCGAAGAAGCCTGCTAACAGTGTTATATCTGCAGGTATGCTGACGGGTCGTCCCACGGAAGAGATGCCTGGGTCCGCGGGTGATCTTCTGTCGGAGCTCTCACAACTGCACGAACAAGTTCGGCAGGTGATGCAGAGTATTGCCCAAGCCTTGTGGTCATCCGCGTCCCCGCCAGGAGGCATGGGGGAGCTTATAGAGAAGCTGAAGGGATCACGGCGGCGCTTCCGGTTATGGAAGATATCGGCATGTCAACAGGGTGCACGGGAAGCCTGGGCTATGGTGAAGACACGATACACCAAGGCTGACACAAACCACATGGCCGAGGTCGGACCTGTGGGGCCTGATGGGAATGAAATCCCTGTCAGTTTAGTGTATGATCAAGTAGAGTTAGACGCAAAGTATTCCCAACAGGATTGTAGGCTAGACAGCCTATTGGATGGTATAGAAGAATAATTTAATCAGTCTTAGTGATTGTGTACTTCAAGTGACATATGTAATGTCCCTAGCCGGATTGTAAATCATTTGTCATGGCAGACCTTTTCGCTTCGACCTCTGGACACGATAGTCTGGAGTGAATCCGAATACCCACTTGGTTATATAAAAACCAGGGTATGCATGGAAACCAGGCATAGGGGTCATAAGTGCTTGAACAGACAAGTACCCAACTAGCTATGTTATATTACATGGGTAGTAAGAAACATCTTCCAGGGAGAATAGTTCCGTTAAGGGTTCCTTTCCCTGGGTACGCATGCCCTAATGTGCATGTCCGGGCTGCGAGTCGCAGGTTAAAAACATCTGGGGGCGTGTAGTAATTTAAATGAAAATCATCTTTTATTCACCGACCGAATATTCCCTTAAGAACGCTAGCTTTCGGCTTCACCCAGTCTGAGGTACACATCCGGCTGACCCGGCAGTAACAATCACAGAGGTGCTCCCCTTATGCCCTAGCCGAATTAACGGGAACGTAGGGCATAAACACAAGAGCCAGGCAACCCAGCTTGGCCAAAACTTAAGTCATATCGATGCATATAATGGCGAAAAAAGGTACATGGGGAAGGATGACACATGTGCGGGGCATGAAGCCCGGAAAAATAATTAGATTAAGCTTCTGTATAGGAAGCCCCCAGGTATATTGAGCGCGGTTACCACGTCAAGATTGTGTAACCAAGACACAGGTTTAGCCCTTTAGGGCTTTGAAGAGAAAAGAGAGAAAGAAAGAGGAAAAAACAGATGTGCAAAAAATTCATGGAGGTAAGGAGACGAACATAGAGTCTGGCACTGGGCGTAGAATCTTCGTAGTCTGGCTGTGTTCCATGGGTTTGGCTCGAGTCGATTATTCGATGTATCCCGCAGATGGCACGCTCTGCCGGTCAGAACTTGGTCGATAATGAAGGGACCTTCCCATTTGGGCTTGAGCTTGTTCTTTTTCTTCTCCGACAGGCGCGGAACTAGTTCACCAACGTTATAGGTTTTGGCCCGCACTTCTCTGCTTTGATACCTTCGAGCATGTTGTTGATAGAATGCGGAACGGGCTTTTGCCACGTCGCACTCCTCCTCCAGGGCATCCAAATTGTCCTGCCGATCGAGCTCGGCCTCTCTTTCTTCGTACATGCGCACTCGAGGTGAGTCATGGATTATGTCGCAAGGCAGTACCGCCTCAGCGCCGTACACCATAAAGAACGGTGTGTATCTGGTAGTGCGATTCGGCGTGGTCCACAGCCCCCATAGGACGGAGTCAAGCTCCTCTACCCAATGGGTGTCTGATCCTTTAAGGACCGGACTAATCTGGGTTTAATACCACTCATGATAAGACCATTCCCGCGTTCGACTTGACCGTTAGTTTGGGGATGATAGACAGAAGCATAATCGAGCTTGATGCCCATGTTGCTGCACCAAAGTTTCACCTCGTCGGCTGTAAAGTTTGTGCCATTGTCAGTGATGATGATGTGGGGAACGCCATAACGGTGTACAACCCCGGATATGAAGTCTATCACCGGTCCGGATTCAGCCGTTTTGACAGGTTTGGCCTCTATCCATTTGGTGAATTTGTCCACCATGACCAGTAAGTATTTTCTCTTATGGGTTCCCCCTTTGAGGGGTCCGACCATATCGAGCCCCCAGACTGCGAAGGGCCAAGTAATGGGGATGGTTTGGAGGGCGGTAGGTGGCATGTGGCTTTGGTTTGCAAAAAGCTGGCAACCAACACAATGTTGAACCAGATGTTGTGCATCTGCTCGGGCCGTCAGCCAATAAAAACCTGTAAGGAAGGCCTTACTTACAAGGGTCTGGGCTGCTGCGTGGTGGCCACCGAGTCCGGCATGGATTTCTGCCAACAGCTTCCGCCCTTCCTCTTCGAAGATGCACCTTTGAAGGACTCCGGTTGTGCTTTTCTTATAAAGCTCTCCCTCATGGACCTTGTAGGCTTTAGATCGCCGCACTATGCAGCGAGCCTCATTTTGGTCCTCAGGTAGTTCCTGTCTAGTTAGGTAGGCCAAGAATGGTTCTGTCCACGGGGCGATGACGGCCATTATCACGTGGGCTGAAGGTGTTATTTCGGTGGCAGAGCCTCCGATTACGTCAGAGTATTCGGTATCTGGAGTTGTAGCCGAGTCTGGACTAATTTTGCAGGTGTCCACTTCCCATACCATGGATGGTTTAAATAGTCTTTCCAGCAAGATGTTTGGTGGGACAGAGTCGCGTTTAGCGCCGATACGAGCTAGGTTGTCCGCTGCCTGGTTGTTTTCCCGAGCCACGTGGTGGAATTCCAGCCCCTCGAGCCGAGCTGACATTTTGAGGACGGTGTTGCGATATGCCACCATTTTCAGATCCTTGGCATAGAAGTCTCCATTTATTTGGGATATTGCGAGGTTCGAGTCCCCACACACCTCTAGGCATTGGATGCCCATGGAGACCGCCATCCGGAGGACGTGTAGTAGGGCCTTGTATTCGGCTGCGTTATTGGAGTCCACATATAGTATTTGGAGCATGTATTGCACCGTGTCTCCGGTGGGAGACGTCAGGACGACGCCAGCCCCTAGACCAGCCAGCATTTTAGAGCCGTTGAAGTGCATGATCCAATTGGAGTATGCGCCGTACTCTTTAGGGAGTTCGGCTTCTGTCCATTCGGCTACGAAGTCGGCCAGTACTTGCGACTTAATGGCTCGGCGTGGCTTATATGTTATGTCGAACGGGAGGAGCTCAATAGCCCATTTGGCAATCCGGCCCGTGGCATCACGGTTGTGTATTATGTCATTGAGTGGTACTTCGGATGCCATCGTGATCGAACACTCTTGAAAGTAGTGTCGTAATTTCCGGGATGCCATAAACACCGCGTATGCTATCTTTTGGTAATGTGGGTACCGTGATTTGCATGGAGTGAGGACGGTGGATACATAATATACCGGCTTTTGAAGCGGGAATTTATGTCCGTCCGTCCGTCTCTCGTTCGACAACGAGCACTGCGCTTACAACTTGGTGAGTTGCCGCTATATATAATAGCATTGGTTCGCCAACAGTTGGCGCAGCCAGGATTGGGTTGGCGGCCAGGATGGCTTTGATTTCTTCCAGTCCAGTCGTGGCTGCGTCCATCCACTCGAAGTGTTCGGTGCGTCTAAGAAGGCGATAAAGGGGAAGTGCCTTTTCTCCTAATCGAGAGATAAAGCGGCTTAAAGCCGCCACGCATCCAGTCAATTTATGGATTTTCTTGAGGTCAGTTGGGGTAGCCAACTGTGACAGAGCTCGGATTTGCTTCAATTCCTCTACTAGAGACGATGAAGCCCAGGAGCTTTCCGGCGGGAACGCCGAAGATGCATTTTTCCGGATTGAGCTTAATGTCGTATGTTCGGAGATTGGTGAACATGATCCTCAAGTCGTTTACTAAAGAGTCGACATGTCTGGTTTTAACGACCACGTCGTCTACGTATGCCTCCACAGTCTTGCCGATCTGCTTTTCCAGACATGTATGGATCATGCGCTGATATGTTGCGCCGGCGTTTTTGAGCCCAAAGGGCATTGTGTTAAAGCAGAAGCGCCCATATGGTGTTATAAATGTTGTTGCAGCTTGATCAGACTCCGCCATCTTAATCTGGTGGTAACCGGAGTATGCGTCGAGGAGGCAAAGTGATTTATGTCCTACGGTAGCGTCGATGATTTGATCGATGCGAGGGAGTGGGAAGGGATCCTTTGGGCAAGCCTTGTTAAGGTCTTTGAAGTCGACATATAGGCGCCAGGATTTGTCCTTTTTTGGTACCATCACCAGGTTTGCTAGCCAATCCGGATGTTTTATTTCTTTAATGAATATGGCTTACAGTAGCTTGGCCAGCTCCTCTCCCATGGCTTGTCGCTTAGGTTCAGAGAAACGCCGAAGAGTCTGCTTGACCGGCTTGAATCCTTTTAGAATAGTAAGGCTATGCTCGGCCAATCTGCGTGGGATTCCTGGCATGTCTGAAGGATGCCAGGCGAATATGTCCCAATTCTCGCGCAGAAACTCCCATAGTGCCACATCTACATCGGGGTCTAACTGTGCCCCAATGGATGCTGTTTTTGTAGGGTCCGTTGGATGGACCTGGAATTTAACTATTTCGTCTATTGGTTTGAAGGAGGTGGACTTGGATCTTTTGTCTAGTATCACGTCGTCCCTGTCCACCATGGAGCGCAGCGCGGTTAACTCCTCCGCCACAAGGGCTTCGGATAATGCCTCGAGGGCTAGTGCGGCTGTTTTGTTCTTGGTGCGGAGTGCTATGTCCGGATCACTAGCTAGAGTGATAATTCCTTTGGGTCCGGGAATTTTGAGCTTCATGTACCCATAATGGGGTATGGCTTGAAAAATCGTGAATGCCTCCCGCCCTACAAGGGCGTGGTATCAGCTACTGAACGGGGCCACTTGGAATGTAATTTCTTCGGACCTGTAATTCTCCAGAGTGACGAATACCACATCAAGTGTGATTTTCCCAGCGCAACGTGCTTCCCGACTAGGTATGATTCCTCAGAAGGTTGTACTGCTTTGCTCAATATGGTGTTTGTCTATGTCCATCTTTTGGAGAGTTTCCTCATAGATGAGGTTTAATCCGCTGCCGCCATCCATGAGCACCTTAGTGAGCCGAAAGCCTTCCACAATTGGACTGAGGACCAAAGCAACCGGTGCTTGGGCTATTCAGAATTTAGGTTCGTCACTAGCATTGAAGGTGATAGTCGTGTCACTCCATGGATTTATTGCTGCCACATGGCAGACTTCGGCAAGGCCGCGGAGTGCTCGCTTACGCCTATTATTTGAGGCGAAGGTCTCGAAGACTGTTAGTACTGTGTTGTTATCTGTGGGGAGGTGCTCTGGGGTATTTTGGGTGAGGAGATCCTCACCGCTTTTGGCAACCTGCCGGAGTACCCAACATGCTCTAAGGCTGTGTGTTGATATGGTATCCGCTATACTATGAATTTTGCAGGGCCCGTTGAGCCATCCCTCCAATACGGTTCCATGCCCTGTAGTGGGCTTTTGCTTCTTTGTAATTGGGTCGGGCGACTTGTAAGAGTGCGCCCTTTTAGTTCAGACTGGGGGTTTTGTCAGAGCCGGATTATCCCAAAATTGTGTTTGGGTTTTCCAGGCACTCTCCATCGCACGGTATTTCCGTACAATGTCTGCCAAGTCAGCGAAGTGTGCTACGTCACGGCGACTTATGGTGTTGAGGACTCCATTATCCATGCAATTGTTGCAAAAGAATGAAATTGCATCTTCCTCACAACAGTCCTTGACATTGTTCATTACAAGGAGGAATCTGGCCCAATAGTGATGTACTGTCTCTTGGGGCGCTTGCCTAATGTTGGAAAGATAGTTTGTATCTAGGTGGGTGGGTGGATTGAAATCCGGACCTTGACCTGATCTGTGATCCCGGGGCAGGGGAGTTTCCGATCTTGGAAGTTCGGGCTCCGGGACATTGCCCTGCAGGTTCGGTATGTGGCCTGATTCTGGATTCAGGGTTAGGGTGGCGTCCTCCCGCGAGCACGTATCCTGTTCAAAGAGCTCGGGAATCCGGACATAGTTCGTCCTTAGTATAGAGGGAGAATCGCCGCATTGCTCCTCCACCACCGCTATTTGATGGGTAACCGGCGGGGAGTTAATCTCCCTTTGGTCGGGTTTAAGCCCGATCCGATCGTAGTCCGTAGCGACTCCCAGAACGGCAATGCAATCCAAGAGCTCGTTCAAAGATGAGAGCTCCATTGGATCCATCTGCTCGGTGAATTTTGAGCCGATGTGGAGGCTATTTTCGATGACCCGAGAGGTCATCGTCGGCGCAGCGGCCGAGCAGGTGGTCATGACGAAACCGCCTAGTCGGAGAGTTTGGCCTACAGCCAGGGCTCCCCCAGAGGTGATGTTGTCCTTGACAACAAGGCGAGCCATCTTCCTTATGATGACGACGCAGTGGAACTCTCAATGAAAGCACCAATGTCAGTGTCAAAACTGGCGGATCTCGGGTAGGGGATCCCGAACTGTGCGTCTAAGGTGGATGGTAACAGGAGGCAGGGGACACGATATTTTACCCAGGTTTGGGCCCTCTCGATGGAGGTAATACCCTACGTCCTGCTTGATTGTTCTTGATGATATGAGGATTACAAGAGTTGATCTACCACGAGATCAGAGAGGCTAAACCCTAGAAGCTAGCCTATGGTATGATTGTATGTTGTCCTACGGACTAAAACCCTCCGGTTTATATAGACACCGGAGGGGGCTAGGGTTACACAAGGTCGGTTGCAAAGGAGGAGATATACATATCCATATTTCCTAGCTTGCCTTCCACGCCAAGTAGAGCCCCATCCGGACACGGGACGAAGTCTTCAATCTTGTATCTTCATAGTCCAATAGTCCGGCCAAAGGATATAGTTCGGCTGTCCGAAGACCCCCTAATCCAGGACTCCCTCAGTCCCACTGGCTTATAATCTAATCTTAACCAAGAAATTAGCCTGCTGAGTTAAACATGTGGGTCCCACTGTCATTCACACGGGGGGATACTAAGCGGGTCATTAGTGCCTAATTAACTATGCCACATTAGCATCGCCAAAGCTCAACGCTGGCGACCTGGAAACGCGGCGGTGACCCCTCGGAAGGGCACCCGAGCGGCGGCCGAGGCAACTGGGGCGCAGCCCGTGCTCACCCGCATCCAGGGGAGCACGTAGCTGGGCGCGGGGTCGCCAGAGTAAGTGGCGACGAGCACATCCGCGGCGGCGCCCACATGGGGTTGGTCGGGACGGTGTTGTAGTGTACGGGAGGAAGAGGTGGTGGGTGTTCTCAGCTTGCAGGAGCGTGATGAGAACGATGACGGTCTTGGACGCAAGCTTGAGTGGCCGTAGCGACGACAGTGATATGGCCAGCGGCGAGCGGAACTCGGCTCCGGTGCATCTATGGCAAGGGCGTGAAAAAGGCGCAGGGAAGATGGGGGTTAGAGGTAGGACCGCACAGCGAGTCAGACGGGAGAGTCAACGATCTCGAGGATGTCCTGTCGGCGGCGAATCGATGTCGGTGGTGACCGGCTCCTGAGGTGGAAGACAGTGGCGATGACGACGCTACGGCGCGTCCCGGCTGGCTTGGCTCGATGGAGATGACGGGGAAGACGATGCGGAGCTCGTGGGCACAACAGAGGGGCGAGGGGGTTGCTGTGGTCGTGGTGGTTCTCGTCGGCGGTCTCAGGTGCGTACGGATGGTCATGGGAGAGATAGTCAGAGAGGGGATGGGGATGAGCAAGTGGTCGAGGGAGGCATGGGAGAGTGTGTGGCATCCTTGGCCAGCTCCAGCCGGTCGGCGGCAAGCAGGAGGTGGCGCAGCGCGTGCGTGCGCACGGCCACCATGCCCCCCTGGCCTCATGGCGAGAGGTTGGGGTGACTAGCGCAGCCAGTCGGCTGGTCCGCCAAGTAAGTCAGGTGGGTTTCTTCTTTCTTATTTTTCTTTCTATTTTCTATTTGTTTCGCTCTGTTTTGATTTAGTACTAATATTAAACCATTTTTGGTTCTTCTGAAATTATTTGTGGATGCAATATGGATTGTTCCAAAACTCCACAAAATGTTTCAGAATAATTGGAGCAATAAAAATAATTATAGGATTTATTTTCTCCAACTCAAATACAATATGAGTTAATTCAAAAATCCAAAAGTTGTCCTAGAAATATATTCATCATTTATGGCAGAGGTTTCTACCTTAACCAAAAATCATGAACTTTTCTTGAGGCACTTTGGGTTCAATGAAAATATTTTTAGGTTGAACCTAGTTGAGTTCTTTTGGTGCTAGTTGAGTTCTTTTGGTGCACTTTGGGTTCAATGAAAATATTTTTAGGTTGAACCGAGATTCAAGACATGAGGTAAGAAGACAGAGGGGACACAAAGCCGACACGATCTTCATGATCCAATTGCCCTTCTCGAAGATGTTTATTCATTGCTCCAATCGATCTTGATGTCTTTTCTTTCGAGATCTTCATCCAACATGATGATGATAGAGAGAAACTCTACAGGAATCAATCTCCTTGAAGTTCGAGCACTCAAGATCAACTCACGAATCATACATAGAACACCTCTTGAGCTGAGACATCCAAACACACATCGGGAGGGATGGAAGAACAAATGACGGAGGTTCAATTTGGTAAGAAACAATTCCAAGCTTAAAGAAGGTGGTGAACGGGGTCAAAGTAGCGAGGAGATAATTGCCATGATTCCATAATGGGGCACCTTGGGGAAGGTGACTCGTAGAATTATTCCCTTAAGTGGCAAAAAGAATTACTTCTAATCCATAGATCATTGAAACTCTTCATACCAGCCTGAGGCAATCACAAACGATCGTGTGAAGGAGCTTGAAGAAATGGCATACTCATACTAGAATGGATGATGTGGACTACCTTGTTGAAGACAACGCAATGGATGATTTTTTTCTTATCATCGAGAAAGGATAGGGCCCAAGGTAAGCCCACTTTTGAGGATGATCCTGAATAACAATTACTAAGAAGGCAGACCATAGTAAAATGGCACAATGGCGGGTGCAAGCTAGGAACAAAATGCAAATGCTCGGAATGATTCTAGTAACTGGGGAAAACTCAATAGTCGAGAGTGATTCCACTGTTTGAATGGTTATATTACAATCGGAGAAACTAAGAGCACAAGAATCCCCAAGGAGCAACTTCTAGAAGGAGTCGCACAAAATCCTCATGGAGAAGATGGTTAAATAGCTCAATCAAGATACTACCATGATAGATCTTCCGACTAGGTGTGTCAGCCAGAACATCAACCTTGTCGGGACCTACATCATAGATCTTGGAAAAGTTCCAACCATCATATCTGCCTGAGATTCAAATCTGGTTGGTAACACGATATTTCAGACAGCATGTCTGGAAAAGAAAGTTTGCAACACAAACCGACGAGATGACGTTGCAAGATTCTTGGGAAATGAACTACGGTAGCAAGCTCCAAAACATGAGTTGGTTCTGCTACATACATGTGAACACGTTGTCCAAGACAAGCATGATCACATAGAAGTCTTACAACAAAACACTATCAAGTTCTAGTTGCGAACCATCATCGAGGATATCGAAGCCCTTACATAAGTCTTGGTCTTAAGAAGGAACTTCTTCTCCTTGAGCAAATCAATCAGTGGCTTGGTGTGCTAGGGATGCATATGGAATGAAGATGATCAGTCTACCAGACCATAGAATACTTCGCACGTGCATGACTGACTTGGGATGATTCCACAGGAAGAAAAGCAAGACTTCTCGAATTCACGGTGGCAACTTGCATCAAATACTCATGAATTTGGGGAAGTCACTTCTTTCATCCAAACATATACTTCATGAGCTAGCATGAAGAAATGCTTACAAAAGTTTCCAACACTAGCTTGATGTTCAACATGAATCATGGAGGAGATATAATGATGTTGATGGGCTCAACAACAAGTGATCGGGATGACCATATAAATGGAATTCCATAATTATGTGAACAAGGACATGGCATTGGTCAGACCAAAAGATATAATGGTGTATGCTCGAGGAACAACCGCGAGTAAGACAACATTACGAATATTGTTGGTTTTGATTTGATTTGACGATAGCCCATACCCAAATCAAAGATTGGATAAGACAACAGCTCCAACAATTGATCACGGGGGTCAATCGATGAAGATATCATCTTTCTTCAAGGCACAAACACAAACAAAAGATATCCTTTTGAATGAACTGAGGCAGATAAAGATTTCATCTTCCAACTCTCCAAGTTGTTGTTTGGCTTAACCAACTAGCTCAGGGGTATCCAACACGGCTTCTTGGAGAAGGGGTGGTTTACAAGAAACCAACTTGATCACGAACTCAACATAGCGGTCAAGGGACAACCTGGTAATACTTCCGGGAAGATATCCGGAAAATCATGAACCACCGATATGTTATTAAGCTCGAGAACAATCTTGCTCTTTAGGCAAGATGATATGATCAAAAGAGCGAGGGATTGATACAATCCTAACTCATTGATCGAAGGGTGCACCAAGGAAATGGCCAGGTAGAACAATCAATCTTTGAATAGTGGTCCAATAACCAACATGCTAAGAATGATATTATTGTCCATTAACTACCAAGCAACAGGGTTGCTAGGAGTATTGATTTCACACATCATAGTTCACTTGTCAGCATTCTGGTTACAACAACACTGGACCGAGGAATGAATAATGATCGCGAGAAGTATCACTACGTCAAGAATTCATAAGAGGTCGTGAAATTCTCATGACATTCTTGACATAAAGATGGTAACACTCCAAGGTAGAACAGAGCAAAAGCTGGATTTGCATTTTGATCCACAGAATGCAACTACTTTGACCCAATCCTCGAAGTGGACAAGGTACTGGAGTTTGTTTCTCCTAGTCATTCCAGAATAGAATGGCTTGACAGACCACAAGAATATGAGGTATCGATGAGCATGAATGCATGACATGCTCTTGATTATCAAATGATAGACGGACATCAGGATACAACTAAAGAGAGGGAAAACTCAAAGGAACATATATCTTTCTGGGTTGTGGATGCATAGAATAGTATGTCGAGCAAAGCTCAACATTTCTTCCGGATAACTCATTCAGAATGGTAGAACTGGAAGATTCACAATGTAGAATGGAGAACCCATCAAGAGCACTCTGGTTGTGATCTTTTGGTTCAAAAGAACTTCTGCCATAAGCAGTTCATGGTATTTGGAAGAAGGAAATACCACGGACCTCGAGGACTATTGCAAAGGTTACTAATATCCTAAAGGTACGAGCAACACTACCAATACGAGGTAGGTAGAGTGAATCTTGGGCTTAAGAACCCAGAAATAGAAGGCCTACTAACTAAATGGCATCACGGGATGCTTTCGAGAATGGTGGCCAGAATGATCACACTGGGAACACAAAACATGGTTAGATTACTAGGTGAGTCCCTAAAACACCTAGGGTCGTAATAATAGCTCCAACATATATGTCGAGGCAATAGAGTACCTCAACTCACCGATTAGTGTGGTTGAACTGGCCCAAAGGGACATCGGGAACAGAAACAAGGGATTTGCAAATTCATCAGACAATTTGGAAACCTGGGATGACACGGAGAGCATAACGGCTGTAAATGCTCAAAAGGTTTGAGACATCCTACAAAAATGGTGGCATAACCACTCAACATCTCAATATCAAGGTTCCGAGACCAACTGTTATCACACGGAGGTAGTAGAAACTGAACTGAGGCTTGAAACCAACAATCCTATAAGTCTACGGATTAGTAACGCGTGATCCTGATAGAAAGAAGAGAAAGCCTAGTTCCTTAACCCCGTAGAAAAGATAGGATGACTCAGATCAGGAGGCCATAAGGTAAAGAAGTAAAAAGAGCCTTACGTTCCTTCCCACAATCAATTCCCCTATATATAACTAAAGCATTTATAGACTCGACTTTGACCAGTTTGGCTTGGTAATCCTACATACATTCAGGCTCTGATACCAAAGTTGTCGGGTCCCTGATCCCAAGTCACGTCGATCTAGCATGTAACACATCATATCACTTTGCGGTCTCACGCACGGTATTCCCACGGGTGCCACCTTACCTGGCCCGGGACCGTTTGCGCCTTTTGGCTCACGTATACGATAGTGTTGCTAGTATCCATATGACAAAGAACCTGGGCTGACATGACTAGTCATAAATCCAAAGTGTCACTAACTTATAGGGACATCCATACATGACCCAGCAACGAACGTGTCGGTCATCAGCGAGTGAATCCGGGCTATAGCAGCTGGGCTAACAGGACTCCGGAGAATCCGGGCTGTAGCAGGCTAACAGGACTCCGGTGAAACCGCGTGACATTTCCCCGAAGGGACAGACACAGGAACGAAGAAGGACACATGCCGGCCAGCCTAAGTGTTCCAGAGCAGTAGCAAGATAACATGGCCCAGTGGAATCACCATGAGACATTTCTCGGTAAGAGAGGCTATCAAGGATAAACAACTAGGTTGTCGGATCCCAAAAATACCAAGCATTTCAATAACATACACACAATATGCTCGATATGTGCAAATACAACATGGCATCACAACATAACTCTACAACTCAAAGTATTTATTCATTAGGCTCCGAAGAGCCAGACATTACAAACACGGGTCTGATGACCCAGCATTCAAGTCATACATGCAATAAGCACAATCGGAAGCTTAACTTGTCTGAGTACAGACAACTACAAATGAAAAGGCTGTGAAGCCTGACTATCTACAAATCCCTGCTGAGGGCACAAGATCGTAGCTGAGGTAACAAGCTAAACGTTGAAGTCCACGAGGAACTACTAGCGAGACTGAAGTCTCTCTGCAAAAACATAAATTAAGCAAATGTGAGTACAAATGTACCCAGCAAAACTTACATCAGAGCTAACTACATATGCATCGGTATCAACAAAGGGGGTGGTGGAGTTTAACTGCATCAAGCCAGCTTTGACTCGGTGGCTATCGTAAACTACGACTGCAAGTAACTCTTTTGAGGTGGCGCACACGAGTCCACATATTCACCATATCAATACACCACTATGGATCCACTCCCGTCTCCCTACGAGAACGCCATCCATAGCACTCACGCCTATATTGCGCATTTTAAAGTATCCACTTTCACTTGTCTATGAACTGTATAAGCAACCCAGAGGTCCTTTACTGCGGACGCGGCTATTCGAATAGATCATTTAAAACCCTGCAGGGGTGTACTTCTTCACACACGCTCTCGCCACTTACCGCCATGTACACGTCATGTATCTCGGCAACCTTCGAGCGGAAGCCTGGCGAGGGTGTCGGCCACGACCTGACTAACCACGCAAGTCTCTAGTCGAGGTTTATCGCCTATTCAGGTTCCATCCGTAAGGAGATCCGGCCGGGGTGTCGCTCACGGCCCCAAACGATGTGTACAGGGTTCCAAGCCCACCAAACGGGCGATGCTGGTTCACCCGGCCACGGTGCCTAGCCTGTCCCAAGCCCACCTGTACCGGGTGCCACTTGGTAGACTACTAACACTACCTACAAACACCAGAAACTAGTTGCAACTCCTGGACATAGATCAGGTTGATTAATAAGTCAAGAGAGCTTGGAGTGCCCGGAGCCCAATGTGTGGTAGTAGATGTTCATGGATCGCAAACACAGAACTCAGTTCCTGAGGACGGTTTCAATGAGACAACCCACCATGTACTCCTACATGGCCTCTCACCGCTACCTTTAGGAAATCATGTTCACACACTTAGCTCTCAATAGTAGGACATGTTCACCACATTCCAATTCATTCCTGATGAATCAGACCTTACTCAACTCTAAGCAGTAGCAGGCATGACAACAAGCATGAATGAGTAGGCACATCAGGGCTCAAACAAGTCCAACTCATGCTAGTGGGTTTCATCTATTTACTGTGGCAATGACAGGTCATGCAGAGGAAAGGGGTTCAACTACCGCAGCATGTAATAGTTGAATCGTTGTTGTCCTAATGCAGTAGAAGAGAGCAGAAGCGAGAGAGTGGGATTGTATCGGAATGAACAAGGGGGTTTTGCTTCCCTGGCACTTCTGAAGATAGTATAGTTCTTCATCGGTGTCATCGATCTCATCGTCGAAACCATGTCTATCAAGAGCGAACAAATACCGGCTACAGAGAAGGAAACACAATCAATGCAATGCACAATTATGATGCATGATAATGATATGGCAATATTTTGTGATTGGTCTAATGCAACTACAAACAGAGGGGTTTGAGTTGTTTTGAACCAAAGGTTCAACTTCAAACTCAAGTTATGAATTCAAATAGTGCATTATCATGTTTTTCTCTAAAAAGCGGGGTTAAGTTGTTTAAACATGCATGAAACCAGTACAGATGGGTAGATTGGATTTTTCTGATCATTTTTCATATATAACTTATTTGATTCTGAGTTATAGATTATTTTCTATGATTTTCTGAAGTTTATAACATTTGCTGGAATTTCTTGGATATTTTTAAATCCAGAAAATGTCTTACTGCGTCAGCACTACGTCAATGTGATGTCATCAGGTCAACGGGAGCTATCCAGGTCAAACCTGACAAGTGGGGTCGATTGGTCAGTGACCCAGTATCGTCTGGTGTCACTCACAGGTGGGTCTGGTCAACTGCCAAGTTAGCACGGTCAACTCTGGCGTGTGCGTCCTGCTGGCTTATAATCTAATCTCAACCAAGAAATTAGCCCGCTGAGTTAAACATGTGGGTCCCACTGTCATTCACACGGGGGGATACTAAGCGGGTCATTAGTGCCTAATTAACCCTGCCACGTTAGCATCGCCGGAGCTCAACGCCGGCGACCTAGAAACGCGGTGGTGACCCCTCGGAAGGGCACGAGAGCGGCGGCCGAGGCAACTGGGGCGTAGCCCGTGCTCGCCCACATCCAAGGGAGCACGTAGCTGGGCGCGGGGTCGCCGGAGTGAGCGGCGACGAGCACATCCGCGGCGGCGCCCGCACGGGGTTGGCCGGGACGGCATTGTAGTGTATGGGAGGAAGAGGTGGTGGGTGTTCTCTGCTCGTGGGAATGTGATGAGAACGATGACGCTCTCGGCCACAAGCTTTAGTGGCCGTAGCAACGACGGTGATATGGCCGGCGACGAGCGGAACTCGGCTCCGGTGCATCTATGGCTAGGGCGCGAAAATGACGCGGGGAAGATGGGGGTTAGAGGTAGGACCTCACGGCGAGTCAGACGGGAGGGTCGGCGAGCTCGAGGACGTCCTGTCGGCGGCGAATCGACGTCGGCGGTGACTAGCTCCCGAGGTGGAAGACGGTGGCAATGATGATGCTACGGCGCGTCCCGGCTGGCTTGGCTCGGTGCAGATGACGAGGAAGACAACGCGGAGCTCGTGGGCACAGTAGAGGGGCGAGGGGGTTGCTGTGGTCGTGGTGGTTCTCATCGGCGGTCTCGGGTGCGTACGGAGGGTCACGGGAGAGAGATCCAGAGAGGGGATGGGGACGAGCAAGCGGTCAGGGAGGCGTGGGAGGGTGTGTGGCGTCCTTGGCCAGCTCCAGGCGGTCGGCGGCAAGCAGGAGGTGGCACAGCACGTGCATGTGCGCGGCCACCACGCGCCCCTGGCCTCCTGGCGAGAGGTTGGGGGTGACTGGCGCTGCGAGTTGGCTGGGCTGGCTGCTGGGCCAGAACAGCTGGGCCGCTAGGTAAGTTAGGTGGGTTTTCTTCTTTCTTATTTTTCTTTCTGTTTTCTATTTGTTTTGATTTAGTACTAATACTAAACCATTTTTGTTGCTTCTGAAATTATATGTGGATGCAATAGGGATTGTTCGAAAACTCCACAAAATGTTTTAGAATAATTGGAGCAATAAAAATAATTATAGGATTTATTTGCTCCAACTCAAATACAATATGAGTTAATCCAAAAATGTCCTAGAAATATATTCATCAATTTTGGCAGAGGTTTCTACCTTAACCAAAAATCATGAAATTTTCTTGAGGCACCTTGGGTTCAATGAAAATATTTTTAGGTTGAACCTAGTTGAGTTCTTTTGGTGCTAGGGTTTGATCAATCCCCATTTCAACTTTAAATAAAATTTAAACATGATGCAACAAGATTAGGCAAGGAAAACAGGGGCTGAGCTAGGGCTGTGACACGCAACCTCGCAAGTTCCCGCGCAAGCTTCCCGCCCGACTCGGTGAAATCCCCCAAAATCCCAATGCTTACTGGCGTGCTATAAAAACCCTCACAGCCGGCGAGTCCTGCGTCGCATTTTCCCCTCCATCCCTATAGCTTATCTCGTCTGCTTCTCCCACATTCGCCAATGGCACCGGTCCGTCATCATCGCTTAGCCACTCCACCATCATCAAAGGACAACTCCAGCTGGGAGGCTACACCGTGGCGATGACGCAGTCCCTGGCATAGTGTAGTGCGCGTGGCGTCCCTTTTGGGTGTGCGCGGTACACCCACCACACGCTCCGCCGCCGGTGCCCGTCGGTAGCTATTGCCGGCCGCCACACCACCATCGAAAGCCAAGGCCATCGCCTGCTCTGCCGCCGCAGCCCGAAGGCGGGAGATGGCCATCGTGGCCACCACCCCACTGCTAGCCACTGTAGTCATCACCCGCTCTGCCACCATGGCCCGAAGGCGGGAGGTGGTGGTCGTGGCCGCCACCCCATCGTCGGCTGCCTTGGCCACCAGCCCACCATCGACCGTCGGGGTCATCACCCGCTCCACCACCGGTGCCCGAAGGCGGGAGGCAGAGGTGGATGCCCGCACGTGCGACAGCGACCTTGCGCGCTACACCGAGTTCCTGCGGGAGGAGGAGGAGCGCCTCGTCGAGCACACAAAGAGCCTTACCGCCGCAGTGGCCGCGGCACACACCGCCTCAGAGGCGAGGAATCAGGAGATCTACGAGGAGAACCACCGCTTCGAGAGGGGTCGTCTGGAGCGGCAGAGGGCATTTGAGGTGAGCGTTGCTGAAGCTGGATTGGTGGCTGGCATCGCATTGCAGTTGCCCAGCTCGTCGGTAGGCTCCTCCTCCTCCTCCGCCTCTAACTGAGCGCACTCGGCAGAGGAGAGGCAGCCGGAAGTAGTACAAAGCCCCTCCACAATAGTAGTAGTAGTAGTAGTAGTAGTAGTAGTAGTAGTAGTAGTAGTGGTGGTAGTAGTATAGTAGTAGTATTTAGGGGCTATTTTGTTCAGTTCATCTGACTATAGATGTGGTGGAACTGTACAACATACTTAAAATTATCTAGTATATATAGTTGAACTAGCTATTTCAGTACGTGGTTGGCAATAATTGGGGAAAATTTTGGTTGGTTCAGCTGTCGAGTTGAACTGTTTGTATAAATTAAGAACGACTGCTTAATCTATGAATGAAATATATGCTTAATTACTGAATTTTAGTTGCAAAAATTAGATACTGCTAGTGATTTTTAGCTTCATATTTTGACAAATCGCAGTGTTACAAGGATTGATAAATCTTACCAAATTGTTTGTATGTGGTTGCACATGGGTCATCCAAAATAACCGTTTGCATTGAAGGGATGCACAAATCTTGCACTGCTCTCACTTTGCATACGGGTGTTCTATTTAAAACGTTTCCAATCAAGAGCTGCAGAAATTCTGCTCGGCACATTTTCTCTTGGCTTCCTGGGGAAGCTGTCGGTTTGCATACGGGTGTTCTAACTAAAACGTTTGCGATGAGTGTTTTATATTTAAAAAGCAAATTAAACTGTGGCTTGGGCACCATTAATGGAGAGGATGCGAGCAAGGCAGGCGGGCATGGAAGTCAAAGGGCTCACTTCCCAGTGAGCCTGCACAGCGTATAGCTCGCACGCTTCCTGGTGAGCCTGCGCACTTGAGGACAACTTGCACGCCACTCGGTCAGCCTGCGCACCGGACGGCGATCGCACGCCTCCCGTTCAGTCTAGTTCAAACAGTTGTCCGCACGGCACCTCGTACAGCCATTAAGACCAATTCACATGGCGTCACGTGAATGGATAACAGAATTTTGGATTTACTAGAATTTAAAAACCAGGCATCTCAATGTTTTGCCGACAATCAACGGTGCCCTGGTGTTTCAAATTCATTCCCATTTCTTGCATGGGACCTAAGCATGCACCCAACGACACATATTTGTTTTTTCAACCAATTTATATGCACTGCAGCATGTGCATGTAGTTCAAATTTGAATTATGCACATAAATGCATTGAAAACTCAGTTAATGCATAAAAATGTCCAAAGAAACGCCAAAAATTCACAAAAATTCACACAACACTCCTGTTGTTCTATGTTGACATGAGAAAAAAATTCAAAGCAATAAGAGGCAATGGATATCGTTTCGTCCCCAATGGTGAGACGTTCCCTATAGAAAACCATCATGTTTGTTGTGCAAAGCTCCGGTTTGTGAGAAGCATATACCCAAACCTGCCCCAAATGGGACAAAATTTGTACCACGGCATGTTGATGCCGCTCCATGATAGCATGCCAAGTTTCATGCATTTCAGACGAGTTTTGGATTTACTAGAATTTAAAAACCAGGCATCTCAATGTTTTGCTGGCAAACACGGTGCCCTAGTGTTTGAAACTCATTCTCATTTCTTGCATGGGACCTAAGCATGCACCCAAGGACACATATTTGATTTTTCAAGCAATTCATATGCAATGGAGCATGTGCATGTAGTTCAAATTTGAATTATGCACATAAATGCATTGAAAACTCACTTAATGCATAAAAATGTCCAAAAGAACCCCGAAAAATCACAAAAATTCACACAACACTCCTGTTGTTCTATGTTGACATGATAAAAAAATTTGAAAGCAATAAGAGGCAATGGATATCATTTCGTCCCCAAAGGTGAGCCGTTCCCTACCGAAAACCATCATGCTTGTTGTGAGAAGCTCCGGTTTGAGAGAAGCATATACCCAAACCTGCCCCAAATGGGATAAAATTTGTACCACGACATGTTGATGCCGCTCCATGATAGCATGCCAAGTTTCATGAATTTCAGACGAGTTTTGGATTTACTAGAATATAAAAACCAGGCATCTCAATGTTTTGTCGGCAATCAACGGTGCCCCGGTGTTTGAAATTCATTCCCATTTCTTGCATGGGACCTAAGCATGCACGCAAGGACACATATTTTATTTTTCAACAAATTTATATGGACTGGAGCACGTGCATGTAATTAAAATTTGAATTATGCACATAGATGCATTGAAAACTCAGTTAATGCATAAAAATGTCCAAACGAACCCCGAAAAATCACAAAAATTCACACAACACTCCTGTTGTTCTATGTTGACACGAGAAAAAAATCGAAAGCTATAAGAGGCAATGGATATCATTTCGTCCCCAAAGGTGGGACGTTCCCTACCGAAAACCATCATGCTTGTTGTGAGAAGCTGCGGTTTGTGATAAGCATATACCCAACCCTGCCCCAAATGGGACAAAAATTGTACGATGGCATGTTGATGCCGCTCCATGATAGCATGCCAAGTTTCATGAATTTTGGACGAGTTTTGGATTTACTAGAATTTAAAAACCAGGCATTTCAATGTTTTACCGACAATCAACGGTGCCCCGATGTGTGAAACTCATTCCCATTTCTTGCATGGGACCTAAGCATGCAACCAAGGACACATATTTGATTTTTCAACCAATTTATATGCACTGGAGCATGTGCATGTAGTTCAAATTTGAATTATGCAGATAAATGCATTGAAAACTCAGTTAATGCATAAAAATGTCCAAACGAACCCTGAAAAATCCAAAAATCCACACAACACTCCTGTTGTTCTAAGTTGACACGAGAAAAAAAATTTGAAAGCAATAAGAGGCAATGGATATCGTTTCGTCCCCAAAGGCGAGACGTTCCCTACCAAAAACCATCATGCTTGTTGTGAGAAGTTCCGGTTTGTGATAAGCATATACCCAAACCTGCCCCTAATGGGACAAAATTTCTACCAAGGCATGTTGATGCCGCTCCATGATAGCATGCCAAGTTTCATGAATTTCAGACAAGTTTTGGATTTACTAGAATTTAAAAACTAGGCATCTCAATGTTTTGCCGGCAATGAACGGTGCCCTAGTGTTTGAAATTCATTCCCATTTCTTGCATGGGACCTAAGCATGCACCCAACGACACATATTTGATTTTTCAACCAATTTATATGCACTCGAGCATGTGCATGTAGTTCAAATTTGAATTATGCATATAAATGCATTAAAAACTCAGTTGATGCATAAAAATGTCCAAACGAACCCCGAAAATCACAAAAATTCACACAACACTACCGTTGTTCTATGTTGAGACGAGAAACAAATTTGAAAGCAATAAGAGGCAATGGATATCGTTTCGTCCCCAAAGCTGGGACGTTCCCTACCGAAAACCATCATGCTTGTTGTGAAATGCTCCGGTTTGTGAGAAGCATATACCCAAACCTGCCCCAAATGGGACAAAATTTCTACCACAACATGTTGATGCCGCTCCATGATAGCATGCCAAGTTTCATGAATTTCAGACGAGTTTTGGATTTACTAGAATTTAAAAACCAGGCATCTCAATGTTTTGTCGGCAATCAACGGTGCCCTGGTGTTTGAAATTCATTCCCATTTCTTGCATGTGACGTAAGCATGCACCAAGGGCACATATTTGCTTTTTCAACCAATTTATATGCACTGGAGCACGTGCATGTAATTCAAATTTGAATTATGCACATAGATGCATTGAAAACTCAGTTAATGCATAAAAATGTCCAAACGAACCCCGAAAAATCACAAAAATTCACACAACACTCCTGTTGTTCTATGTTGACACGAGAAAAAAAATTGAAAGCAATAAGAGGCAATGGATATTGTTTCGTCCACAAAGTTGGGACGTTTCCTACCGAAAACCATTATGCTAGTTGTGAGAAGCTCCGGTTTGTTACAAGCATATACCCAAACCTGCCCCAAATGGGATAAAAATCGTACCACGGCATGTTGATGCCACTCCATGATAGCATGCCCAGTTTCATGAATTTCAGACGAGTTTTGGATTTACTAGAATTTTTAAAACCAGACATCTCAATGTTTTGCCGGCAATCAATGGTGCCCCGATGTTTGAAATTCATTCTCATTTCTTGCATGGGACCTAAGCATGCACCCAAGGACATATATTTGATTTTTCAACCAATTTATATGCAATGGAGCATGTGCATGTAGTTCAAATTTGAATAATGCACATAAATGCATTGAAAACCCAGTTAATGCATAAAAATTTCCAAACGAACGCCAAAAAATCACAAAAATTCACACAACACTCCTGTTGTTCTATGTTGACACGAGAAAAAAAATTGAAAGCTATTAGAGGCAATGGATATCATTTCGTCCCCAAAGGTGGGACGTTCCCTACCGAAAACCATCATGCTTGTTGTGAGATGCTCCGGTTTTTGAGAAGCATATACCCAAACCTGCCCCAAATGGGACAAAAATTGTACTATGGCATGTTGATGCCGCTCCATGACAGCGTGCCAAGTTTCATGAATTTCAGACGAGTTTTGGATTTACTAGAATTTAAAAACCAGACATCTCAATGTTTTGTCGGCAATCAACAGTGCCCCGGGGTTTGAAATTCATTCCCATTTCTTGCATGGGACTTAAGAATGCACCCAAGGACACAGATTTGATTTTCCAACCAATTTATATGCACTTGAGCATGTGCATGTAGTTCAAATTTGAATTATGCACATAAAATGCATTGAAAACTCAGTTAATGCATGAAAATGTCCAAACGAACCCCGAAAAATCACAAAAATTCACACAACACTCCTGTTGTTCTATGTTGACATGAGAAAAAAATTTGAAAGCAATAAGAGGCAATGGATATCATTTCGTCCCCAAAGGTGAGCCGTTCCCTACCGAAAACCATCATGCTTGTTGTGAGAAGCTCCGGTTTGTGAGAAGCATATACCCAAACCTGCCCCAAATGGGATAAAATTTGTACCACGACATGTTGATGCTGCTCCATGATAGCATGCCAAGTTTCATGAATTTCAGACGAGTTTTGGATTTACTAGAATATAAAAACCAGGCATCTCAATGTTTTGTCGGCAATCAACGGTGCCCCGGTGTTTGAAATTCATTCCCATTTCTTGCATGGGACCTAAGCATGCACGCAAGGACACATATTTTATTTTTCAACCAATTTATATGCACTGGAGCATGTGCATGTAGTTCAAATTTGAATTATGCAGATAAATGCATTGAAAACTCAGTTAATGCATAAAAATGTCCAAACGAACCTCGAAAAATCACAAAAATTCACACAACACTCCTGTTGTTCTATGTTGACACGAGAAAAAAAATCGAAAGCTATAAGAGGCAATGGATATCATTTCGTCCCCAAAGGTGGGACGTTCCCTACCGAAAACCATCATGCTTGTTGTGAGAAGCTGCGGTTTGTGATAAGCATATACCCAACCCTGCCCCAAATGGGACAAAAATTGTACGATGGCATGTTGATGCCGCTCCATGATAGCATGCCAAGTTTCATGAATTTTGGACGATTTGATTTACTAGAATTTAAAAACCAGGCATTTCAATGTTTTACCGACAATCAACGGTGCCCCGATGTGTGAAACTCATTCCCATTTCTTGCATGGGACCTAAGCATGCAACCAAGGACACATATTTGATTTTTCAACCAATTTATATGCACTGGAGCATGTGCATGTAGTTCAAATTTGAATTATGCAGATAAATGCATTGAAAACTCAGTTAATGCATAAAAATGTCCAAATGAACCCTGAAAAATCCAAAAATCCACACAACACTCCTGTTGTTCTAAGTTGACACGAGAAAAAAATTTGAAAGCAATAAGAGGCAATGGATATCGTTTCGTCCCCAAAGGTGAGACGTTCCCTACCAAAAACCATCATGCTTGTTGTGAGAAGTTCCGGTTTGTGATAAGCATATACCCAAACCTGCCCCTAATGGGACAAAATTTCTACCAAGGCATGTTGATGCCGCTCCATGATAGCATGCCAAGTTTCATGAATTTCAGACAAGTTTTGGATTTACTAGAATTTAAAAACTAGGCATCTCAATGTTTTGCCGGCAATCAACGGTGCCCCGGTGTTTCAAATTCATTCCCATTTCTTGCATGGGACCTAAGCATGCACCCAAGGACACATATTTGATTTTTCAAGCAATTCATATGCAATGGAGCATGTGCATGTAGTTCAAATTTGAATTATGCACATAAATGCATTGAAAACTCACTTAATGCATAAAAATGTCCAAAAGAACCCCGAAAAATCACAAAAATTCACACAACACTCTTGTTGTTCTATGTTGACATGAGAAAAAAATTTGAAAGCAATAAGAGGCAATGGATATCATTTCGTCCCCAAAGGTGAGTCGTTCCCTACCGAAAACCATCATGCTTGTTGTGAGAAGCTCCGGTTTGAGAGAAGCATATACCCAAACCTGCCCCAAGTGGGACAAAATTTGTACCACGGCATGTTGATGCCGCTCCATGATAGCATGCCAAGTTTCATGAATTTCAGACGAGTTTTGGATTTAATAGAATTTAAAAACCAGGCATCTCAATGTTTTGCCGACAATCAACGCTGCCCTGGTGTTTGAAATTCATTCTCATTTCTTGCATGGGACCTAAGCATGCATCCAAGGACACAGATTTGATTTTTCAACCAATTTATATGCACTGGAGCATGTGCATGTATTTCAAATTTGAATTGTTCACATGAAATGGCTAGAAAACCGATTTAATGTATAAAATGGTCAAACGAACCTTGAATTGTTCCAATTCTTTTACGACACACATATAGTTGCATGTTCACTCCAGATAAAAGGTCTAGCAACTCAAACACCGTCCACTGCCGCTGTGACCCCATTATGTAATTCAAATCAAGACGAAAAATCAAGTAGATCGCACACAGTTTATTATCAGCAACCGTGTGAGATGCAATACAAAATATCTTGGAGCACCGTCGGTGTATAGTACGCCTATGGCTTACGCGAGAAGGTGCATCGGCTACAGTCCATATCCAGCGTCTCAAGCACACTTAGCTCGCTCCCCAAATATCATTTCACTGTTCAATCATCGCCGGTGAAAAATGGGCACATGGACCCGCGTCGCAAGGGCAACTTCGGTGTCCCACTCCGGCAAGAGCGCGGCCGCAACCGCCATGCGCGTGCTAACAAGATGCATGAGCGCGGCCACAATTTGCGACCGGGCGGCAAAGGTAGCCCAAATGGCCACTATTGCTTCTCAGGTGGCAGCAGCAACATCAGCCTCGAGGATAGCAACTGGCGAGAGCGGCACAGCAGCTGTCCGTTCCGCAGCGGCGGCCTTAGCCCTAATGGAGGCTGCCCACGACCATGCCGAGGCCGCCCACGCCCAGCTCCTGGTGGTCACTGCATAAATCGAACGAAGCTTCTCCGACAACGGTCGGCAACCCACAGCCGAAGAGCTGGCAATCGCCGAGAGTGTTCGAGCAGCCATCCGTTCCTCCGCCGCATACCTTGCGACGACGGAGCCTGTCCAAGCCCAGACCGCGTCTGCCCATGCCTAGCTCGTGGAGGCCTTTTCCAAAGAGATGGCAGACGCAGATGGCGAGATGCTTGCCGAGCATGGTGTGATGGATGCCATGGAGCCCCTTCCCCAGGAGACCGCCGGGCGTGAGCTGGACATGGAGACGGCGGCAGAGATCGACGAGCACCAACCATAGTTGTACTCTTCGTTTTGTTTAATTAAGAGCGCCGGTCTTTAATTTCTTAGACTAATGTTTAGGTCATCTAGCTCTATTTAATTGTGAACTTGCTCGATTAAGAAGTGTGGGTGTGATGTAGTCTCCTTTGTGTACCCAAATTATGCAATGACGTGGATGGCCACTTCAACCATAGAAATTTGAACCAAAACTTTTGACGTTCAAACTCATCACACGCGGGTTAAGCTATCTGAATTGTTTGTGATGTCCACATATCGTACACATTTCTGAATAAGGGACCGTGTCTGAGGACACTTTGCGCGCTAGTTTTTTGGCTGAAGCGATTCCAAATTTTTGGCTTCCGCGGAAATATCTACCTCCCCGCCCCCTCCCCTTACCGAAAGCCACATTTCCCCTCTTTCTGCCTTCCTTTCCAAGTTGAAACCTTCACTCCTTGCTTGCAGCACCGCCGCCTCCTCGCCGGCGACCCTCCTTCACGCTGCTCGGCCTCCCCTATCCAGGCAGGTAATCCACACCCGACCCCCATCCTCCTCCTCCTTCCACATCCCACATGCCCTGACCGCCGGCGCGAGCGCGACACCTTCCACCCAAATCACCGACCCCTCCACCAAAAAAGTGCCGGCCTAAGCCATGGTGCACGCAGTATAGCCAGGACCTCAAGGAGCATTTGGCAGCGGAGAAGCAAATCACGGCCGCACGCGCGGATGAGGTCGCGATGGTTGCCATTCGTGTCGACCCCCAGATCTTGAAGGAGCACCTTGCCAATTGCTAGCTACGCCGGTTAAGCATGCTCGGTTTTCCCGTTGCATGTGCTGCTCCTGCCTTTCCTTCACAAATTCTAGTGAATTATGCTATCTAATTTCACCATGCATTCTGTTGATCTAGTGTATATGTTCTATATGTCGTGCAGTGTGGTGCTCACTTATTAACTGTTTTGTTAATTAGTTGTCATCTTCAGTTAACTATTTGGTTTTATTCTGCAAATGTGATGTTTAATTCTTCAGGCTGCAATTTTGTATTGTCTTCCATGTGAGGAATAAATTGAATTTGGCTGTAGTAAATACACGAGAAACAAATACAATTGCTACAATTGGCTGTAGTTAACTGTTTGGTTAACTATCTGATCTTCTATTAGGAGTATGTTATATTGTGCAATGTGGTGCTCAGTTAATGTTTGGTTCATTTGTTGTGGTGTTTAGTTAACTGCTTGGTTCAATTCTGCAATGCGATGTCCAATTGTCGTGGGTAGAATTTTGTATTATTGTGCATGTGAGGAATAAATCGAATTTGGGTGCACTTAATACATGAGAAACATATACAAGTGCTATATTTCCTAGTTCTTAATTATACTTGGTTTGTGTAAATGTGTTTTCCGTGTGGCTTCAATTAATATGATGAGTCTGCAATGTGCTTATTTTTCATCAACATATTTTACTCATAGCATGCGAACCCATACTTAACCTGATGACTAACTACCTTATATGTGTTGCAGGGAAACCATGGGAAGCACTAAGGTTTACAATCGAGGTTAGCACGTGCATGGTCTGTTGTCTAATAGCACATTATTGTGCAATTGCAGGAACCATTCTAATATTTTGGTTTTTAACAATTTGGTCTTGCACATGTAGGTCCTGCTATCAGAGGTTTTGACCCACTGTTCGACGCTTTTTGCATATGGGGAAATGAGTTGTCCATGAATATCAATCAAATCAAGAAACTCAGAAAGATTGTTAGGATAAAGAAATTAGCGACAAAAAACAACAAGATCTCTGTCTGCACAATGAAGAAGACATCAGTTCACTACAAGATGGTACTAACTATTATACCTTGCCTTTTTTATTCCTTTGCCCCATTTCCAATATAGAGAAGGTATTTATGCACATCCTTGTTTTCAGGCCTTTCCAAAGCAGTTCACTAATGATTACCTCTCAAACCACCTCTATGGTCAGGAGGCAAGGAAGGTTTTCATACAACACCCACGGTTCAATATTGAAGTGTTACTGAAGAGGACGAAGGACGGACGATCAATCATCCACATGCACTGGCCTAAAGTTGCAAAGACCTTCAACATGAATGAAGGCTCAATATTCGCCTTCCGCTTCAGCAGTTTTCCAGATGAGATGCATCTATCTATATACCGTCTATGATGCTAATTTCGAAAGGTTCTACATGTTGCATGTGGAACTTGCTGCTGGTGCAGTTGTGTAATGGGGTAGCTGAGTGCTGAAGCTATATCATGTTGTACTCTGATGTATTTCAATTATGAAATTCTGCTTCCTTAATATGGAAATGAAATATATTTGGTCCTTAATATGAAATTTCAATTAGATTAATAAATGGATTATGAATAATCAGATAATTAGCCTGCTAATGGTGAATTAGCCTGCTAATTGTGTTTTGCTATTGCAAACGGTTGTTGAAAAAATGCCGTGGGCGATGACCTCAGGCAACACACACAATTTCTAGGAATAAACCGTGTTGGATCAATGAACAATCACACACCACTTTCTATTGAAAACTGTTTGCGTTAGGCCACCTTGCGCAAATGTTTACCACATAAAAACTGTGTGTGATGGACAACCTTTGCCACACAGTTTCTTCTACGGACCATGTGTGATACATTCAATAACGCAAACGATTTAACGGGAAAATTGTGTGTGATGTACCTATGAACGGAAACATTTTCCTTGGAGCGACTGTGTGGGATGTGCATACGAATGGAAACTTTTAGCGGGGACTGACTGTGTGGGATGTACTTGCGACCGGAAACAATTTCGCCGTATAATTGTATTTTTTAGCTCTACTATACGTATTTCCGTATTTGAGTGCTCGCCGGTCGCACATGAACTCATTTTGCAGAACGTGTGTGCCAGGAGGGCATATCCCCGACGGTTTCTCGGTCATGTGGGAAGGACCCCCCTATCGCCCACACTCACTTGGCGACGCTTCCAAATGTCGTCGCGGAAAGGGGTTAAGAACCGTTTGTTTAGGACCGACGCGCATCAGTGATGGATCTGAACATATAATATTCCACCAAATAAACCATATAGTAATCAACTACAAGATGTAATCAACACTACTAGTCACCCACAAGCACCAATCTATAGTTCCGGTAACAAGATTGAACACAAGAGATGAACTAGGGTTTGAGATGAGATGGTGCTGTTGAAGATGTTGATGGAGTTTTCCCTCCCCAAGATGGGAGAGTTGTTGGTGAAGATGATGACGATGATTTCCCCCTCCGAGAGGGAAGTTCCCCCGGCGGAATCGCTCCACCAGAGGGCAAAAGTTCTCCTACCCAAGTTCCGCCTCGAGACGGCGGTGCTCCGTCCCGAATGTCCTCTCCTTTTTTTTCTAGGTCAAAATAACTTATATACCAGAAGATGGACACCGGAGGTGGGCCTGGGTGAGCACAACCCACCAGGGCGCGCCTGGGCTCCCTGGCGCGCCCAGGTGGGTTGTGCCTACCTGGTGGGCCCCCTCTAGTGCTTATTTGCTCCAATATTCTCCATATATTCCATAAAAATTCTCCGCAGAGTTTCAGCTTGTTTGGAGTTGTGCGTAATAGGTAGCCTGACGTAGCTTTTCCAGGTCCAGATTTCCTACAGCTGGAATTCTCCCTCTTTGTTTGTGCCTTGCATATTATGAGAGAAAAGACATTAGAATTACTCCAAAAAGCATTATTATGCATAAAAACATCATAAATAATAGTAGGAAAACATGATGCAAAATGGACGTATCACACACCATTACGCTGTGGTGTTCCAGGTGGCGTGAGTTGTGAAAAAATTCCACATTGTTTTAAATGAAGGCCCAACTCATAACTCAAATATTCACCTCCATGATCAGATCGTAGAAACTTTATTTTCTTGTTACGATGATTCTCTACCTCATTATGAAATTCTTTGAAGTTTTCAAATGTTTCTGACTTGTGTTTCATCAAGTAGATATATCCATACCTACTCAAATCATTAGCGAAGGTTAGAAAATAACGATACCCGCCGCGTGCCTCAACACTCATCGGATCGCATACATCAGTATGTATTATATCCAATAAGTCATTAGCCCACTCCATTGTTCCGGACAATGGAGTTTTAGTCATCTTGCCCATGAGGCATGGTTCGCAAGTATCAAATGATTCATAATCAAGTGGTTCCAAAATTCCATCCGCATGGAGTTTCTTCATGTGCTTTACACCAATATGACCTAAATGGCAGTGCCACAATTATGTTGCACTATCATTATCAAGTTTTGCATCTTTTGGCATCAATATTATGAATATATGTATCACTACGATCGAGATTCAACAAGACTAGACCGTTCATCAAGGGTGCATGACCATAAAATATATTACTCGTATAAATAGAACAACCATTATTCTCTGATTTAAATGAATAACCATCTCGCATTAAACAATATTTCTGCCTCTTGAGCTTGCGTTGGTTTTTCCCTTGAAGACGAAGGGTGATGCATCAAAGTAGCGTAAGTATTTCCCTCAGTTTTGAGAACCAAGGTATCAATCCAGTAGGATACAATGATGTCGCTTGAAGCGATGTCGGTATTTCCCCAAAGAGGAATGGATGATGCAGCACATCGATGGTAGGTATTTCCCTCAGATATGAAACCAAGGTTATCGAACCAATAGGAGAACCAAGCAACACAACATAAATAGCCCCTGCACACAGATAACAAATCATCGCAACCCGATGTGTTAAAGGGGTTGTCAATCCCTTCCGGGTACGGCACCTAAAGATAGGCAAACGAACATGAGATAAATTGTAGCAAATTGATAGATCGAACGCCAAATAAAATAAATAAGAATAAACATAGCAAGGTATTTTTGTATTTTTGGTATAATAGATCTGAAAATAAATGCAAAGGAAAAGTAGATCGCAAAGGCAAATATATGAGAAAGAGACCTGAGGGCCGTAGGTTTCACTAGTGGCTTCTCTCAAGAAAATAGCAAATGGTGGGTGAACAATTACTGTTGGGAAATTGATAGAACTTCAAATAATCATGACGATATCTAGTCAATGATCATTACATAGGCATCACGTCCAAGATTAGTAGACCGACTCCTGCCTGCATCTACTACTATTACTCCACACATCAACCACTATCCAGCTTGCATCTAGTGTATTAAGTTCATGGAGAAACGGAGTAATGCAATAAGAACGATAACATGATGTAGACAAGATCTATCTATGTAGAGATAGAACCCATCGTTTTATCCTTAGTAGCAACGATGCATACGTGTCGGTTCCCCTTCTATCACTGGGATCAAGCACCATAAGATCGAACCCACTACAAAGCACCCCTTCCCATTGCAAGATAAATAGATCAAGTTGGAAAAACCCAAATATTGGAGAAGAAATACAAGGCTATAAGAGATCATGCATATAAGAGATCAAATAAACTCAAATAACTTTCATGGATATAAAAAGGTATAACTGATCATAAACTCAAAGTTCATCGATCCCAACAAACACACCGCAAAAGAGTTACATCATATGGATCTCCAGGAGACCATTGTATTGAGAATTCAGTGAGAGAGAGGAAGCCATGTAGCTACTAACTATGGACCCGAAGGTCTACAAAGAACTACTCACACATCATCGGAGAGGCACCAATGGAGGTGGTGAACCCCATCCGAGATGGTGTCTAGATTGGATGAGGTGGTTCTAGACTTTGTGGCGGCTGGATGAATATTTCGTCGACTCCCCTAGGGTTTTGGGAATATTGGGGTATTTATAGAGCAAAGAGGCGGTCCGAGGGGCACCCGAGGTAGGCACAACCCACCAGGGCGCGCCTGGGCCTCCTGGCGCTCCCTGGTGGGTTGTGCTCTCCTCAAAGCACCCCCGGGCGCAGCCAGGGCCCATTATGTGTCTTCTGGTCCATAAAAAATCTCCGTGGAGTTTTGTTTCATTTGGAATCCGTCTAATATTGATTTCTTGCGATGTAAAAAAACATGCAGAAAACAACAACTAGCACTTGGCACTATGTCAATAGGTTAGTACCAAAAAATGATATAAAATGACTATAAAATGATTGTATAACATCCAAGATTGATAATATAATAGCATGGAACAATCAAAAATTATAGATACATTGGAGACGTATCAGCATCCCCAAGCTTAACTCCTACTCGTCCTTGAGTAGGTAAGTGATAAAAACAGAATTTTTTATGCGGAATGCTGCCTAACATGTCATATCATAGTCTCTTCTTTATAGCATGGACATTTGGACTTTTATGTGATTCAAAGCAATAGTCTAGTTTTGACATGATAATTTAAATACTCAAGCATATCAACAAGCAACCATGTCTTTCAAAATATCAATGCTAAAATAAGTTATCCCTAGCCCATCATGCTCAATCATTGATCCATTCATGAAACACACCCGCATATTAGCTACACCCAATACTCAAGTACGATCATATTGCCTCCTAGTTGGTGCTTTCGTAAGAGAAGATGGAGACTCAAATTCGAAATAAAAATTGCATAAAGTAAAAAAAGGCCCTTCGCAGAGGGAAGTAGGGATTTGTAGAGGTGCCAGAGCTCAAAGCAAAAAATTAGAGATAAAAACATTTTGGGAGGTGTATCCATCCTACCAACGAAAACGACTTAGAGTTCCCAATACTTTCCATGCTAGATATATCATAGGTGGTTCCCAAACAGAAAATAAAGTTTATTCCTTTTTCCACCATACTTTCACTTTCCATGGCTAACCGTATCCACGGGTGCCTTCCATACCAACACTTTCCAAGGAATTTATTATTTGACAACATAAAGTAAATTCATTTTTCATTTCGGGACTGGGCATCCTAATACCTTTGCCTTACTCTCGTGCAATGACAAGTGAATAAACACTCATCGTGAGAATAACATATCTAGCATGGAAAATATTGGCCACCCCTCACCGCTCCGTGAGCGAAACGAACACAAAAAAGAGAAGTATATTTTGAAAATTAGAGATGGCACATACAAATTTTCTTAGAATGGCAAAAGAATGCCGCATATAGGTAGATATAGTGGACTCATGTGGCAAAACTGGTTTAAAGGTTTTTGGATGCACAAGTAGAGATCATACTTAGTGCAAAAATGAAGGCTAGCAAAAGATTGAGAAGCGACCAACCAAGAAACAGATAATCTCATAAGCGAGCATTAAGAATAATTAACACTGAATAATGCACCACAAGTAGGATATAATTTCATTGCATGACTATTGACTTTCGTACTTGCATAGGGAATCATAAACATTAACACCAATATTCTTACTAAATCATAATTACTCATCGACATAACTCACATATCACATCATGATATCTCAAAACTATTACTAAGAATAAATTTTATTTTGTCCAATGATCTTCATGAAAGTTTTTATTATATCCTTCTTGGATATCTATCACTTTGAGACTAATTTTCATGTGCTGCTTTTCATAAGCTCAAACAAATATAAGTGAAGACCATGAGCATAATTTTTTTCTTTCTCTCAAATTAATTTAACTGAAGCAAGAGATAATTTCTTCAAAATTTTACTAACTCTCAAATAAGTCTAAGTGAAGCAAGAGAGAATTTCTTCAAAAATACTAAGCAAAAGATATAAGTGAAGCACTAGAGCAAGTCCATAGCTCATAAAAAATTAAGTGAAGCATAGAGAGCAATTCTAACAAGTCATAACATAATTTTGGCTCTCCCAAATAGGTGTGTCCAGCAAGGGATCAAGACTTAAAACACAAAATAAAACAAGCAAATACTCATACCATACAAGACGCCCCAAGCAAAACACATAGTATGTGACGAATAAAAATATAGCTTCGAGTAAAATACCGATGGTCGTTATAAGAAAGAGGGGATGCCACTCGGGGGCATCCCCAAGCTTACTTGGTTGCTCATTTTTGGAAAATAGCTTGGGATGCCAGGGCATCCCCAAGCTTAGGCTCTTCTTCTCCTTATTCCTTCATCCATCGTAAGATAACCCAAAATTTGAAAACTTCAATCACACAAAACTCAACAAAACCTTAGTGAGATCCGTTAGTGTAAGAAAAATAAATCACTACTATAAGTGTTGTACCAAACCAATTCATATTTTGTTTTTGCATTATATATATTGTATTCCAACTTTTCTATGGCAAAAACTCATCAAAGAAAACCATAGAGCCATCAAAATAAGCACACAACACAAAGAAAACAGAATCTGTCAAAACAGAACAGTCTGTAGCAATCTGATTTTTTCGAATACTTCTGGAACTCCAAAAATTCTTTAAAACTAGGAAGACCTGCGTAATTTGTATATTAATCTTATGCAAAAATAATTGACATTTTATCATGTCTGGTAAAAAATAAGAATTTTTTCATAAGCGCAAAAGTTTATGTTTTTTCAACAAGATCAAACAACTATCACCCAAGAAGATCCTATCGGATCTACTTGCCACAAACACTAATTAAAACAAAAAAACACAATCATAATAGTAGCATAATTGTGCTAACACTCAAGAACAGAAAGAAAAATGAAAAAATTAATTTTATTCATTGGGTTGCCTCCCAACAAGCGATATAGTTTTACGCCCTTAGCTAGGCATAAAGCAAGGATCTAAGTTTTGTCATCTTTGGTTTGAGATCCATAAGATGCCCTCATGATTGATTCATATGGTGGCCTAATTCTTGTTCTAGGAAATTGTTCCATACCCTTCCTCAAAGGAATTTGGAACTTAATATTGCCCTCTTTCATATCAATCACGGCACCGATAGTGCGTAGAAATGGTCTACCAAGAATAATTGGACAAGACGGATTGCAATCAATATCAAGAACAATAAAATATATGGGCACATAATTCCTATTTGCAAGAATAAGAACATCATTAATTTTTCCCATAGGCTTTTTAATAGTGGAATCCGCCAAGTGCAAATTCAAAGAACATTCTTCAAGATCGGTAAGACCAAGCACATCACATAAAGATTTCGGAATTGTAGAAACACTAGCACACCCAAGTCACACAAATTAAAACACTCATAATTTTTAATCTTGACTTTGATAGTAGGTTCCCATTCATCATGCAATTTTCTAGGAATTGAAACTTCTAATTCCAATTTATCTTCAAAAGCTTTCATCATAGCATCAACAATATGTTTAGTAAAAGCTTTATTTTGTTCATAAGCATGGGGTAAATTTATCATGGATTGCAACAAAGAAATAAAATCAATCAAAGATCAACTATCATAATTAAAGTCTTTGTAATCCAAAAGAGTGGGCACATCACTAGTTAAAGTTTTGACCTCTTCAAACCCACCTTTATCAATTTTCTCAACAAGATTTTCACCCTCTGAAATATTGGGACGCCTTCTACCTAAAGTTGACTCTTATCCAGTCCCTTTTTCATCAATTTTAACTTTACTAAACAAGGAATCAATAGAAGAAACACAAATCATTTTAAGATCTTCATCACTTTTACGAAAGTAATTACTAGAAAACGCTTTTTCTAAAAATTCTCTTTTAGCTCTAAGCATAGCGGTTCTTTTCTTTTCATCCATAGAAACATAAATAGCATTAATTGATTCATCAACCTTAGGCACAAAAATTTTCATCTTAAGATTTTCCACATCATGAGCAATTCTATCAACACTTCTAGACAAATCATCAATCTTACTCAACTTTTCTTCTATGGAATTGTTGAAAACTTTTTGCATGTTGAGAAATTCTTTAATATTATACTCAAGATCAGAGGTGTTCCTATTATTATTATAAGATTGATTTCCATAGGAATTACCATAATTATTAGAGGAATTACTAGCAAAAGGCCTAGGATTAAAATTACCTCTATAAGCATTGTTATTGAAATTATTTCAAGAGATAAGATTCACATCTATGGCATCACTATTTTGCTCAATCAAGGTAGACAAAGGCATATCATTAAAATCAATAGGAGCACTTTTACTAGCAACCAATTTCATAAGAGCATCAACTTTTTCACTCAAAGAAGAAATTTCTTCAACCGAATTAACTTTTTTTACTAATAGGAGCCCTTTCGGTATGCCATTGTGAATAATTTGCCATGATATTATCAAGCAATTTGGTGGCTTCACCCAAAGTAATTCCCATAAAAGTACCACCCGTGGCGGAATCTAACAGATTACGAGAAACAAAATTCAAACCTGCATCAAAAATGTGTATGATCATCCAAAGATTTAACCCATGAGTTGGGCAATTCCTTGGCATCATTTTCATCCTTTCCCAAGATTGTGCAACATGCTCATGTTCAAGTTGCTTGAAATTCATGATCTGGGTTCTAAGGGAAATAATTTTTTCGGGGGGGGGGGGATACTTAGTGATAAAAGCATCTTTGCACCTATTCCTAGAATCGATACTATTGCAAAGAAAAGAAGAAAACCATTTTTTTGCGGAATCACGCAAATAAAACGGAAATAATTTCATCTTCACAACATCATTGTCCACATCTTTTTTATTTTGCATATCGCATAATTCCACGAAGGTATTAAGATGGGACGCGACATCCTCATTAGGGGTACCAGAAAATTGATCTTTCATAACAAGATTCCGCAAGGTATTATTAATATCACATGACTCTGCACTAGTGGCGGGAGGAGCAATCGGAGTGCCAATAAAATCGTTTTTGTTGTTATTTGAGAAATCACATAACTTGGTGTTCTCTTGAGTCATGATGACCACACAACAAGATTTCACTCAAAAACTGATCTGGCAAGAAAATGGCGAACGAAAAAGAGGGGCGAATAAAATGGCAAATTTTTGTGGAGTGGGGGAGAGGAAAACGAGAGGCAAATGGAAAATAATGTAAATTGCGAGGATCTGAGATTTTTGATTAGGAACCTGGTATATGTTGAAGATCCTCCCAGGCAACAACGCCAGAAATTCCTTTTGATGTCGCTTGAAGCTACGTCGGTACTTCCCGAAAGAGGAAGGGATGATGCAGCACATCGACGGTAGGTATTTCCCTCAGATATGAAACCAAGGTTATCGAACCAGTAGGAGACCCAAGCAACACAACGTAAACAGCCCCTACACACAGATAACAAATCCTCGCAACCCGACATGTTAAAGGGGTTGTTAATCCCTTCTAGGTACGGCGCCTCAAGATAGGCAAATGGACGTGAGATAAATTGTAAGATTGATAGATCGAACGCCAAATAAAATAAATAAGAATAAAATGCAGCAAGGTATTTTTGTATTTTTTGGTTAAATAGATCTGAAAATAAATGCAAAGATAAGGACTGACCGTAGTCAAATTCGATTCAAGTAAAGTAGGAGAAACAGACACCCGCCAGCCACCTTTATGCAAAAGTTGCATGTCTATCGGTGGAACCGGTCTCAGGTGCGTGGATATGTAAGGTTTGATCGAGCCGCTTCATCCCATAATACCGCCGAATCAAAATAAGACGTTGGTGGTAAGCGGTATGACTATCACCGCCCACAACTCTTTGTGTTCTACTCATGCATATCATCTATGTATATACCTGGCTTGGATGCCATCGTTGGGAAACGTTGCATGGAAAACAAAAAAAATTCTATGCACACGCAAGATCTATCCATGGAGATGCATAGCAATGAGAGGGGAGAGTGTGTCTATGTACCCTTGTAGACCATAAGCGAAAGCGTTTAACAACGCGGTTGATGTAGTCGAACTTCTTCACGCTCCAACAAATCAAGTACCGAATGTACGGCACCTCCGCGTTCAGCACACGTTCAGCTCGGTGGCGTCCTCTCCTTCTTGATCCAGCAAAATAGGTGAAGTAGTAGATGAGTTCTGGCAACACAAAGGTGTGGTGACGGTGATGGTGAAGTGATCTCCGCAGGGCTTCGCCTAACCACTGAAATTATGACCGAGGGTGTAAACGGTGGACGGGGGGCGCCGAACACGGCAAAGACAAGGGGGAGGGGAGGCAGTCAAGGCGCGCCCTAGCTAGGGCTCCTGCCCTACCCTGCGCCCCTTGCCATGTATTCCCCAAGGGGGAAGGAAATAGGGGGAGAGGGAAGGAAGGGGGAGACCTAGTCCCCTCTTTCCTTCTCTCCCCTAGGGACGGCCACCCTTGTGGGTTGGTGTGTTCCCTCACGTGGCCTATTAAGCCCATTACTTTGCTGGGGTTGCCCGAAACTCCTTCTGGTAACTTGATACGTCTCCAACGTATCTAGAATTTTTTATTGTTCCATGCTGTTTTAATCTTGGATGTTCTATAATCATTTTATAGTCATTTTATATCATTTTTTGGTACTAACATATTGACATAGTGCCAAGTGCCAGTTGCTGTTTTTTCATGTTTTTTACATCGCATGAAATCAATATCAGACCAAGTCCAAATGCCACGAAACTCCATGATGATTTTTTAAGGGCCAGAAGGAAGGCAATGGGCCCTGGTTGCACCTGGGGGGAGTCTCGAGGAGGGGACAACCCACCAGGGTGCGCCAGGAGGCCCAAGCATGCCCGGGTGGGTTGTGCCCACCTCGGGTGCCCCCGGACCACCTCTTTGCTCTATAAATACCCCAAAAAATACCAGAACCCTAGGGGAGTCGACGAAATATTCATCCAGCCGCCGCAGAGTCCAGAACCACCAGATCCAATCTAGACACCATCTTGGATGGAATTCACCAACTCCATTGGTGCCTCTCTGATGACGTGTGAGTAGTTCTTTGTAGACCTTCGGGTCTGTAGTTAGTAGCTAGATGGCTTTCTCTCTCTCGGTGAATTCTCAATACAATGATCTCTTTGAGATCCATATGATGTAACTCTTTTGCGGTGTGTTTGTTGGGATCTGATGAACTTTGAGTTTATGATCAGTCATAGCCTTTTATATCCATGAAAGTTATTTGAGTTTCTTTAATCTCTTATATGCATGATCTCTTATAGCCTCGTATTTCTTCTCTGATATTTTGGTTTTGTTTGGCCAACTTGATCTATTTATCTTGCAATGGGAAGAGGTGCCCGGTAGTGGGTTCAATCTTACGGTGCTTGATCCTAGTGATAGAAAGGGAAACAGCATGTATGTATCGTTGCTACTAAGGATAAAAAGATGGGATCTATATCTACGCAATAGATAAATGGATCTTGTCTACATCATGTCATCATTCTTATTGCATTACTCCGTTTTTCCATGAACTTAATACACTAGATGCATGCTGGATAGCGGTCGATGTGTGGAGTAATAGTAGTAGATGCAGGCAGGAGTCGGTCTACTAATCTTGGACGTGATGCCTATGTAATGATCATTTCCTGGATATCATCATAATTATTTGAGGTTCTATCAATTGCCCAACAGTATTTTGTTTACCCACCATTTGCTATCATTGTCGAGAGAAGCCACTAGTGAAACCTATGGCCCCTGGGTCTTCTTCCTCATATATTTGCTTGTGATCTACTTTTCCTTTGCATTTTTATTCAGATCTATTAAACCAAAAATATAAAAATACTTTGCTGCACTTTATTTTATTTGCGGTCTATTATTCCAATCTATTACAAACTTCTGGCATCGTTACCCTAAAGGGATTGACAACCCTTTTAACACGTCGGGTTGTGAGGTGTCGGTGTACAAAAAGAGGGGTACACTTTTTGTACCCCTATAACTATGCACGGGTAGTCTGAGCCACAGGCACCACCACACTGAGCAAGGCAAGGGAGGTGAGCCAAGGTAAGGCGGAAGCTCAGGAGAAGTAGAACGGCGCCAAGACCAAGACCACAAAGAGCGAAGGGGACGAAGCGGACCCCTCCCTGGCAAGATCCTTGCCGGGAGGCGGTTTTAGCAAACCCGGCAAGACCCTTGCCGTGGCAGCTCGCCCCACACCTATGGTTTTAGTCCACTGCCCCCATGGGGCAAGGATTCGGGAGACATCCCGTGGTGGCATGTAGATCTTTGTGAAGACATTCAAGATCAGATACACCCTTTAGAAGATGATGATCCTTGGCGGGATCCCAGCCAAGGAGGACCACAAGGCCCCCGACAAGAGCCTTGTCGGGGATGACAGCAGGCCCCCGGCAAGGCCCTTGCCAAGAACACCCGTAGGGCTACCATCAGGCCCACGCCAGTCAAACCTCCACCGCCGTTCGCATGCAGCTGCCGACCCAACCAGCTGGGCAGGCACCTGTGTGGCGGCATGCGGATCTTCATGGAGACCCACCACTGCGCCACCTCAGCTGCCTGCCTGCCTACATGGCACCGCGGGCGCCGCTGGCCAGGGCGCGTGTCGACACGAGAGGGAGCGGTGACGGACGAGACAGGGCTCTCCCCCGTCCCTGATAAAGTAAGGACACCTGGGCAAGACGCATTAAATGTGCCTTGTCATGTACTGCGAGGGATAACCTCACATCACTGTACCCTTTCCACCTCCTGTGTGTCACTATGGCAACCCCTTTCCTATAAAAGGAGGCCCGAGGTGACCAGGAGGGGGATTCGGCTTTTTGGAGCTCCTCACGCCCCGTAGCTAGCTCAAGAACACAGATATACAATCCACCAAAGCAGGAGTAGGGTTTTACGCATCCTCGCGGCCCGAACCTGGATAAACGAACCGTGTGCTATCTGTTTGATCCGCTCTTCTCACGACCCCGCGCCCCGCAACCGTAGTAGGGATTCTTGTGATCCCATAGGTGTCGTTCCCACTGACATCCTTGGTGCGCCAGGTAGGGGGCGCAGTTGTGAGAATTGACTTTAGCAGTTAGTTCGACGCTTCTTCATCGTCATGGCGCCCAAGAACAAGACGACGGTGGTGGTTGGCCCGTCGGAAGCCAGACATCCCGTCCCGACGCGGGTGAGCAGCGGATCGGTCGCAGAAAGGACCCGGGGTGCCGTTCGCGAACACCAACACCGTCCCAGCAGCCGGAGTTTGGGAGGCGGCGATGTTCGTGCGCCTGGTAACGGGCCGCACGCCGCCAAATCCAAAGATGGAGCCAGGCCCTCCACGGGTGGCACGGGGCCTTCCAAGATCGCTACCGCCCCGTCCGAAGGCGACGCGAGGGCCTCCAAGACTCCCACGCCGGCGCCGACGGCGCGCTCCTCTCAAGCGGCGCGCGACGAACGGCGCAATCACGCCGAAGACCCCGGGCGTCGCCGCGGGAAGAGCCCCGAGCGCCACTCCCGCGAGGTAGAAGACCTGCCCGCTCGCTGAGGCGCTGGTGAAGATGGCATGCGACCGTGGGGTTGTGATAGAGCTCCTTCTGACATGGTCAGAAGTCGAAGCACATCGCGATCCGTGCAGGTTTCGCTGCCACCAACGCCAACAGAAGCCCTGGCGCGCGCGCAGTTGCTCCTCGATTTTCCTCCCACTACGGGGAAACTCGACGAATGGAGAGCCACTATGCGAAGCCTTGTTGCGGTGGCCAACAAAGACGAACCGAGTCCGGTGGAGCCCCCGGGTCGATGCTCCGACGGAGTCCCATGCACCAGTGGCAGGAAAGCCGGCGACGCCGCGACCACGGTGCACTCGCCTCCTCCTTGCCCGGTACCGCGGACGCCAGCCCGTCGCGACGTTGCGGGCGACGAAATCTCCATAGCGTCGTCCGACCCGCGGACCCACTATGACCAGCGCCAAGTCCTTCAGGAACGAGAACATGAAGACGCTCGAACCACTATCGAGCGCCGGCGCGGAGCGCGCCACCAGTCAGACAGGCGAGCAGGGCCTGCTGTGAACCACCCGACACCGGAGAGCCTTGGAGGCCTACCTTATGAGGTAGGCTGTCTGGCTTTTACCCGTGAGCTGCGGCAGTTCCAGTGGCCCACTCACCGCACCTTCAAACCTGACGTGGGCGAAAAGTACAGCGGCAAGACCCACCCGTCCGAGTTCCTCAGCATCTACACCATTGCGATGCAAGCTGCCAGAGCCCGCGACGATAAGGTGCTTGCGAATTACTTTTCGTTGGATCTTAAACCCAACACCATGTCATGGTTGATGCACTTGTCGGTAGACTCTATTTCCTCCTGGTCGGATTTGTGCCATGAGTTTGTGGGCGCCTTTACTGGAGGCCACCAAGCCCATGGCCAAGCGAGCGACCTGCACGTCATTCCCCAGAAGGGAGGCGAGAGTCTCCGCAAGTATATACAGAGGTTCAGCCGGATACAGTACAATATCCCTGATGTTCACCCTGCCGCCATCATCAGCGCGTTCCATCAGAACGTGCGTAACCGCAAGATGTGCGAAGAGCTGGCAATGAACAAGGTGAAAGATGTAGCAGAACTCTATGTTCTTGCTGACAGATGTGCCCGGGCTGAAGAGGGAAGGAAGTACCCCGGCAAAGACGCCGACGTGGAAACCGACTCCTCAGATGAAGATACTTCCGCCTCGGCGAAGAAGGGCCGGTGCCGCAACAGGAAGCGCAAAGGTAAAGCCGTGCTTGCCGTCGAGGGATCTGGTGACATCGGCTCCACCAAGAAAACCAAGGCAGATGACCCCGGCAAGGAAATTGTCGGATGTGTCGCCTGTCGGGCCTTGGCGGTTGCCGAGAAGCCAGGGAACTCCGACAAGCGATACTGCAAGATCCATCGCACCAAAGGCCATGCTCTCCAAGACTGCCGACAAATTGAGCTCCTCGCTGAGAAGCAGAGGGCTGAATATGAGAGGCGGGACAAGGAGAAGGGCCAAGACGGTGCTGAGGGGTCCGGCAAGAAGCGTGATGGCCAGGCGGGCCGTTGCGGCAAGGATAAACAACAGGAGAGGCCCGCCCGGGGCCGTGACAAAAATCCAGAAGACGACGATCACGAAGAGGACGACGAATCTGGCGACCAAGAGTTTCAGAAAGCTACAGAGGCCATGTGCATCGACGGCGGCGCCTCGCTGCATACTTCTCACCGCCAGCTTAAATAGTGGGCGCGAGAGATTACAGCGGCAGAGCTGTCGTTTGATGCCCAAAGGCCGCTGAAGTGGTCCAGCACACCTATCATTTTTGACACTGAGGATCACCCTGATCGCACTACTGCGGTCGGGTGCTTGCCATTGTTGGTTTCACCAACAATACGCAACCTCAAGGTGACAAAGATGCTAGTCGATGGCGGGGCCGGTCTGAACTTGATCTCGCCTGCCGTGATCGAGGAACTGCAGATTCCTGATGGAGACCTCGAGGAGACGGGCACGTTTCAGGGGGTCAACCCGGGAAGAAGCCAACCTAAGGGAAAGGTCACGCTGCCCGTGACTTTTGGAAGCGATCTGAACTACAGGACGGAGAGGATCGTGTTTGATGTTGCCAAGATCCCCTTGCCCTACAACGGGATCCTTGGCCGCCCAGCGCTGGCCAAGTTCATGGCGGCGTCACACTACGCCTATAACACCCTGAAGATGCTAGGACCCGTGACGACCATCACCATCCCCTCCGATAAGAAAGATGCGCTGATTTGCACTGACCAACTATACCAGCAAGCAGTTGCAACAGCTGCCGCCACTAGGGCACTTGCTCCTGCCGCTGGGACCCCGGGAGGGAAGAAGAAGAAGACCAGTGAGACCTCGGACACCCACTCCGGCAAGCGCACCTCTTCGGAGTGTAGCGCTCCCGTCGAGGACGTGCCAGAGAGCTCCACCGGCGGAAACAAGAAGCCCAGGGCCATACCGCCGGGAACCAAGAAGGTTTCTGTCAATGAGGATGGCACGGGAGGGGCTTTCACCATAAGCTCCACCCTTGAGGACAAATAGGAAGACGCGCTCGTCACCTTCCTACGGGCGAATGTCGATGTGTTTGCATGGCAAGCTTCCGACATCCCCAGCGTTCCCAGGGAGGTGATTGAGCACCACCTTGCTGTCTGTCCTCATGCGCGGCCCGTCAAGCAGAAGGTCAGAAAGCAAGCTTTGGAACGATAAGAGTTCATCACAGAGGAGATCCGGAAACTGGAAGCAGCGAGTTTGGTAAGAGGAGTGCTCCATCCAACATGGTTGGCCAATCCGGTCATAGTGTGCAAGGCTAATAGGAAGTGGAGGCTGTGTATTGATTACATAGATATCAATAAGGCTTGTCCTAAGGACCCCTTCCCATTGCCGCGCATCGACCAGATTGTTGACTCCACAGCTGGGTGTGATCTGTTGTCATTCCTCGATGCCTACTCCGGCTACCACCAGATCTTCATGACAAGAGAAGACGAAGAGAAAACAGCATTCATCACCCCATGTGGTACGTATTGTTTCATGCGGATGCCTTTCGGGCTGAAGAGTGCTGGTTCGACGTTTGCAAGGGCGGTCCAGATTGGTTTTGAACCCCAGCTCCATAGAAATATGGAAGCTTATATGGATGACATAGTGGTCAAAACCAAGGACAGGGCAACCCTCATACCGGATTTGTAAGAAACATTTGCAAACTTGCGCAAGATCAATCTCAAGCTGAACCCTGAGAAGTGCGTCTTTGGCGTCCCGTCCGGCAAGCTTCTCGGGTTCTTTGTGTCATAGTGTGGGATAGAGGCCAATCCGGACAAGATCAAAGCTATAGAGCAGATTGAAGCACCCAAGCGAATCAAGGATGTGCGTCGGCTTGCTGGTTGCGTCGCCGCCATGGGCAGATTCATTTCCAAGTCTGCCGAGTGCACCCTTCCCTTTTTCAAGATCCTGAAAAAGGCGGGCCCGATGGAGTGGACGCTAGAAGCCAAAGCAGCATTGGAAGATTTGAAGAAGTACCTCTCCTCCGCGCCAATACTAGTTGCGCCTAGGCCACGGGAGCCGTTGCTGCTATACCTGGCGGCAACGAACCAGGTGGTCAGCGCCGCACTAGTGGTGCAGAGAGAGGTTGACGACGAGGTAATGGCAGCGACAGAGCCCGACACCACCAATGCAGAGACGACACAGCCAGTTGAAGTGCCGCCGAAGAAGAAAATGATGCGGCACCCGGTCTACTTTGTTAGGTCCCTCCTGCAGGGAGCTAGATCAAGGTACTCCGACATGCAGAAACTGCTCTCCGGCCTTCTTATGGCCTCGAGGAAGCTGCGTCACTACTTCCAGGCACACGAGATCATTGTCGTCACTCGCCTCCCTCTGCAACGGATATTGCACAATCCAGATGCAACGGGAAGAATTGTGGAATGGGCACTGGAGCTGTCCAGCTTTGTCCTCAAGTTTGAAAGTACTTCGACGATTCAGAGCCGATTCCTGGCGGAGTTCATTGCAGAATGGACCGCAACACCTGATGAAGAAGCCCAGGAGACTGCTCTCCCCGGCAAGGAGGCAAGTTGCAGTTGGATCATGTACTTTGATGGAGCTTTCTCCTTACACGGCACCGGGGCTGGCGTACTGCTTGTCGCGCCCACCGGAGAGCACCTCAAGTACGTGATCCAGATGCACTTCCCTAGGGAGGTGTCAACAAACAATACAGCAGAGTACGAAGGGCTGCTTGCCGGTCTTAGGATCGCGGTGGACCTCGGAATCAAGAAGCTCATCGTCAGGGGCGACTCGCAGCTCATCGTCAAGCAAGTCAACAAGGACTACGTCGATGAAGTGAGAAAGCTGGAAGAGCGTTTCGACAGTATACAGGCTGAATACGTTCCCCGAGCGGAGAACGATATCGCCAATTACCTGTGAAAACGTGCTGCCCTCAAGCTACCTGTGGAACCAGGTACCTTTGTGCTCCAGCTAACTCAGCCATCCGTTGATCCATCAACAGAGCAGAACAAGAGGAGGAAATCAGGACCCGGCAAGTACTTTCCCGCCGAGCTCCCCGGAACCGCCGGCAAGGATGTTGCCGGGGACACTGAGCCCGCCACGGGACGGCTAGCTCCGGCGGAGCGTCAAGCTCTTGCCGTCGAGACAGCCGCTCCTATAGCTGAGGAAATGACTTTAGTCCTCGCCGTCGAGCCTCAGGCTCCAGCGTGGGCACAGCATACCGTCCGATTCCTCCAAACAGGGGAACTTCCTGAAGAGCGGGAAGAAGCGGAAAAAGTAGCCCGTCGCTCTACCATGTACCAGTTCGTCGATGACGTCCTGTACAGAAAGAGGCCGAACGGTGTGAAATTGAAGTGTATCCCTCGGGAGGAAGGACTGGAGCTGTTGGCGGAGATACACGGAGGCATATGTGGATCCCACATCGGGTCAAGGGCCCTTGCCGGCAAGGCATTTCGGCAAGGCTTCTTCTGGCCCACCGCCCTCCAGGATGCGACGACACTAGTCACCAGGTGTGAAGCGTGTCAGTTCCATTCAAAGAAGCTTCATCAGCCAGCTCAAGCCCTTCAAACCATTCCTCTCTCCTGGCCCTTCTCGATCTGGGGGCTTGACATACTAGGCCCCTTCCCCCGCGCTGTCGGGGGCTTTGAGTACTTGTACGTTGCAATCGACAAGTTCACAAAGTGGCCGGAGGTGGAGGCGGTGAGGAAGGTCACAGCTCAGTCAGTCGTCAAGTTCTTCAAGGGACTAGTGTGCCGTTTTGGTGTACCCAACAGGATCATCATCGACAACGGCACACAGTTCACAAGCCGCACCTTCATGCAATATATCCAAGACCTCGGCAGCAAAGTCTGTTTCGCTTCCGTTGCTCACCCACGAAGCAATGGTCAAGCTGAGAGGGCAAACGCTGAAGTACTGTGAGGCTTAAGGACCAAGACCTTTGACAGGCTGCACAAGAGTGGAAGGCGCTGGATTGATGAGTTGCCGACGGTTCTTTGGTCGATCAGGACGACGCCAAATCGAGCCACCGGCCAGACACCTTTTGCCCTGGTATATGGGGCAGAAGCAGTTCTCCCCACTGAACTCATATACGGGTCACCTCGAGTGCTCGCTTATGATGAGCTTGAGCAAGAGCAACTGCGGCAAGATGACGCAATGCTCCTTGAGGAAGATCGTCTTCGGGCGGCTGTGAAAGCAGCACGCTACCAGCAAGCCTTGTGCCGCTACCATAGCCGCAAGGTTCATGCCCGAAGCTTTGACGAAGGCGACCTTGTCCTTCGGCACATTCAGTCAGCCAAGAATTCCAACAAGTTGACGCCAAAGTGGGAAGGCCCTTATCGGGTAATATGAGTCACCAGGCCCGGCGCAGTCCGCCTGGAGACCGAAGATGCCATTCCGGTGAGTAACTCCTGGAACATTGAGCATCTTTGCAAGTTTTACCCATGAGGCGCGGCTTGCCGGGCCCCCCGGCAAGCCACCTTTTGTACAAGCATTGCCGATGATGCATGTAACCCTTTGTACAAAGCCAGGTGCAGACCCTAAGCATAAATAAATGAAGCGCTGGCGCCCTAAGTTATAGCATGCATGCTAGGTCGAGTCTCGTCCTTGGTTAGGGTTGATAGTGCTTAGAGGCGACTAACCCCTAGCTTAGAGGTCGAGTGTGCATCTCTTTGCCGTTCTTTCATCTTCTTTGGTTCGCAGGACTCACAGGTATCCTTGCCGAACCACTTGAGGACGAAAAAGAGAAGAGGGACAGACCAGCATCTAGACCCCGGCAAGCCAGTATTGCCGGCAGCTGCAAGAGCAAAGATTCACCCACGGCAAACCAGAGTTGCCGGGGGCTACAGCTTCAGATAAGTTCTTCATCCCTTATCATGCGTTCCCTTATGGACTGAGGTATGTGAAACCTCGTTTTTTCCTAAAACTGTCATGCTCCCCTAACTCTAGGCCCTAGGGCTCGTTCCTGGGGCCAGGTTTGGTAGTAGTCGCGGCAGCGAGAGGATGAAACAAGGAGCCTAAACCCACCTCATGCCTGCCTCCGCCAAAGGTGTGAGAAAGGTCGAGCGAAGTGGGGAGACGGCAAGGCCTGTTGCCGGGCAAGGAAATGTTTATCTTAAGGATATCAAGGATTTACTCCTTGTCGTGGGTTCTACCCACAAACAAATGACCCGGCAAGCATCCCTTTTTCATTAAAAACATTCCACTCAGGTACAGTCCATAGCGAATGAAAAACATGAATGATGGGATTACAAGTTTTAAATTCAGCTAAGGCCCGAAGGCTTACAAACTAAAAAGAGATAAGGTGCCCGTGATCCCTTTCTTGTCCCTCTCCTCAGGAGGCAGGTCAAGGAGGTGAAAAGGGCAAAAGGGGCGCCTAGGCGAGCTACGGGTGGCAGAAGACACCAAGAGAACATCTCAGTGGCCGTCCGAAGGCTGGATGGTGATGGCGGCGCCGGAAGCAGAGCTCAAAGACGAGGCGGCAGGACGTCAGCACGCGTCAAAGGCGTCGGTGCCCGCGTACTCCGACTTGACAGCCTTGCCGCCCGCCCTCTTCCTCTTCCGCAGCCTCCCAACGCCAGCCTCCCAAGGAGACGACCCCGAGAAGTTCAGGGAGCCGGCGACGCAGATGATGGGGTTGCCGGTGCCACACAGAGCGGCGCCCGACACCTAATCGGACCCATCATCCTACCACCTACTACCCTCATCGTCGATGCCGCTGTCCTCCTCATCACTTCCCGCCCGAGGAGGAGTCTTCACTATCAGAAGAGCTCTCCACGCAGCACCTTGCACGGGTCCCAAAGCACCCGAAGACCTTGACGGAGAGAAGGCCACCCTCCATCAGCTTAAAATGGAGAGTGAGCCCCTCCATCAAGCGGTGGATATGGGCAAACGTCTTCCATCCCCGACGGAGATACATCACGTGAGGGGCGGGGAAGTCGACGCGGGCCCGCGTGCCACTGATCCCGCAGCCCCTCATGTGCAGCCACAACGACTCTAACGGATCCAGCTCCATCTCCCACGCGAATGGGGTCGGGAGACGAAGGCGACAGCGAGGCGGCCGGCGCAGCCTGACGAAGAACTCGCAAGGGTCATCCCCAACGTGGCCCTCCATGGGGGGAGGAACTGCTGGCGGAGGCGAGGCCGGCGGAGGCGAGGCCAGCGGAGGCGAGGCCGGCGCGCCACCCCGTCCTCCTCTTCCCCGAGCGCCTCGGCCTCGCCCACGACCTCGCCCCCTCCCCCTTCCCCTCGCGGCTGGCTCTGCCATCGCGGGTGCAGGAGAAGGAGGGGCGCATTGTTGAGCGGCGACCCTCGCCGCCACCGTTGAAGGACCAGGATTCCCTCTCTCCATGGCGGATGGAAGGGGGAGCAGAAGCTGAAGGAAGGAGGGGATGAAGGAATGCGGGACGCCATCCCCCCCCCCTCCCGCTCCTTATAAAGGAACAAGGTGGGGGCTCGGCCGCCCCGCTCAGCCAATCAAGGCGTGGAAGGCGCAGGGAACTGGGACCGACCCGCCGCCCCAGCCCGCGGCGGCCCGGTTTCCCGCCTCCACCGTTCGCCACCCCAAGCGCATGAGAACCATGTGGCAGGCGTGCAGGACCAGGGCGACGGGTGAGGCGACCTCTCCCCACCCCGTGATCGTGGGGAGTGGACGCCTTGAAGACCACGCCTCGGCCCCGTTCAGTAAATGGGTCGCGCCTCCGCGCCTCCCTCCGTTTATGGGGAAGGCGCGAACCGCCCCCTTTACTACGACGTGACGCATGCATGCAGAGCTCAGCCCCACGCATGCCGCCCACGTCACACACGCCTCCCCACGCCGTGCCACGCGCGGGAAGCATGGGAAGCACAGCGCGCGAAGAGACTTACCGCGGTAAAAACAACCCCGCCTGCCCGCGCACCATTTTTGGGCCTAGCCCAACGACGCGATTGCGCTTACGTGTGGCCCAGGCCCGGGGGCTCCTGTCGGTGTACAAAAAGAGGGGTACACTTTTTGTACCCCTATAACTATGCACGGGCAGTCTGAGCCACAGGCACCACCACAATGAGCAAGGCAAGGGAGGTGAGCCAAGGTAAGGCCGAAGCTCAGGAGAAGCAGAACGACGCCAAGACCAAGACCACAAAGAGCGAAGGGGACAAAGCGGACCCCTTCCAGCAAGATCCTTGCCGGGAGGCGGTTTAAGCAACCCCGGCAAGACCCTTGTCGTGGCAGCTCGCCCCACACCTACAGAGTGAGTCACCCTTGAGTCCACTGCCCCCATGGGGCAAGGATTCGGGAGACATCCCCGTGGTGGCATGCAGATCTTTGTGAAGACATTCAAGATTAGATACACCCTTTAGAAGATGATGATCCTTGGCGGGATCCCAGCCAAGGAGGACCACAAGGCCCCCGGCAAGAGCCTTGCCGGGGATGACAGCAGGCCCCCAGCAAGGCCCTTGCCAAGAACACCCGTAGGGCCACCATCAGGCCCACGCCAGTCAAACCTCCACCGCCGTTCGCATGCAACTACCGACCCAACCAGCTGGGCAGGCACCTGCGTGGCGGCATGCGGATCTTCGTGGAGACCCACCACTGCGCCACCTCAGCTGCCTGCCTGCCTACATGGCACCGCGGGCGCCGCTGGCCAGGGCGCATGTCGACACGAGAGGGAGCGGCGACGGACGAGACAGGGCTCTCCCCCATCCCCGATAAAGTAAGGACACCTGGGCAAGACGCATTAAATGCGCCTTGTCATGTACTGCGAGGGATAACCTCACATCACTGTACCCTTTCCACCTCATGTGTGTCACTGTGGCAACCCCTTTCCTATAAAAGGAGGCCCGAGGTGACCAGGAGGGGGATTCGGCTTTTTGGAGCTCCTCGCGCCCCGTAGCTAGCTCAAGAACATAGATATACAATCCACCAAAGCAGGAGTAGGGTTTTACGCATCCCCGCGGCCCGAACCTGGATAAACGAACCGTGTGCTATCTGTTTGATCCGCTCTTCTCACGACCCCGCGCCCCGCAACCGTAGTAGGGATTCTTGTGATCCCATAGGTGTCGTTCCCACCGACATGAGGTGTTGTTATTTGTGTGCAGGTGTTGTTTATGTTGTGTTGCTTGGTTCTCCTACTAGTTCGATAACCTTGGTTTCATCACTAAGGGAAATACCTACCGTCGATGTGCTGCATCATCCCTTCCTCTTTGGGGAAATACCGACATAGTCCTAGCAGACTGGAGCTTTTCTGATGCTATAGTCAGAGAGTGATCAAAAGGAATTGCTGGCGCCGTTACCGAGGAGGATCTTCAACATAACCAGGTTCCTAATCACAAATCTCATCTCCTCACAATTTATTATTTGCCATTTGCCTCTCGTTTTCCTCTCCCCCACTTCACAAAAATTTGCTGTTTTATTTGCCTCTCTTTTTCTGTTTGTCGTTTTCTTGCCAGATCTATCCTTTGCTTGCAATCATGAGTGATTTCGGTATGGCACCAACGGATGATGGACTAACTCCTAAAATTGGATGTACGGGCAATCTAGATGGTAAAACTTTTATCTTGGGGCAAGGGAACATTATGGGAAAACAACGTATCCAAGAATTTTTCGATTGTGTTGGAAATCTAAGTCTTGATGATGCTCCTATACTTAAAACTACTACATCTTATGTGGATGCTTTTTCAGCACTAGTTCTGATACTTGAAAGTAAATTTATTCGTAGTCATCCTACCTTGCAAAGATTGCTTTTTGAGCTTCCTGAAATAAAGAATCCTAGGGCTAAAAAGTTGACCACTCTCGTTCTCATGAATGAGTTTGACTACATAATTCGGGAAGCTAGGGAAATCTTTGATTTTTATGGCATGAATTGTGGAAAACCTGTTATAGATGAAATTCTTTACAATAGTGACTATGCACTAAGGCATTTTCTCGGGGATAATAAGATCTTTGATGAGAATCTTAAAAAGGAAGTCCCCGTTCTAGACATAATCCAACAAGTTTTTAATAATGTTAATCAACACTACTCTTGGATTGTTGCGGAAAATCAAAGGGGTTATGATGAAAACCAACTAAGGAATGCTAAAGTTTCTATGGATAATATGTTTTATGTTGTGTTTACAAAACCTCCTGATAAAAATACCCCCAAGAAAATTAAGAAGAAGAAGGATGACAAAACTTAGATCCTTGCTTTATGCCTAGCTAAGGGCGTAAAACTATAGCGCTTGTTTGGAGGCAACCCAATGAATAAAATTTATTTTTGCCTTTTTCTTTCTACCTTGAGTGTTAGCACAACTATGATGCTGTTATGATTGTGTTTTTTATGTTTTAATTAGTGTTTGTGCCAAGGAAAGCCTTTAGGATCTTCTTGGGTGATAGTTGTTTGATCTTGCTGAAAAAACAGAAAGTTTGCGCTTATGAAAACAATTATCATTTTTACTAGAGAGCGATAAAATACCCATTCCAATTGCAATGGATCAATATACAAATTACTCAGCTCTTCATAATTTGGCATAATTTTTTGAGTTACATAAGTATTCGAAATAGTCAGATTGCTACAGACTATTCTATTTTGACAGATTATGTTTTCTTTGTGTTGTCTGCTTATTTTGATGGATCTATGGTTTTCTTTGATGAGTGTTTGCCATAGAAAAGTTGGAATACAGTAGATATAATACAAAAACTAAATAATAATTGGTTTGATACAACACTTATAGTAGTGATTTATTTTTCTTACACTAACGGATCTCACGAAGGTTTTGTTGAGTTTTGTGTGATTGAAGTTTTCAAGTTTTGGGTTATCTTACGATGGATGAAAGAAGGATAGAAGAGCATAAGCTTGGGGATGCCCCAACATCCCAAGCTATTATCCAAGAATGAGCAACCAACTAAGCTTGGGGATGCCCCCGAGTGGCATCCCCTCATTCTTCTAACGACCACCAGTATTTTACTCGAGGCTATATTTTTATTCGTCACATGATATGTGTTTTGCTTGGAGCATCTTGTATGATTTATTTTGTGTTTTAATTCATCAATCCTTGCTGGGCACACCTATTTGGGAGAGCCAAAATTATTTCATGACTTGTTAGAATTGCTCTCTGTGCTTCACTTAAATCTTTTATGAGCTAGGACTTGCTCTAGTGCTTCACTTATATCTTTTTGAGCACAGTGTGCATAGTATTTTTTGAATAAATGCTCTCTTGCTTCACTTAGATTTATTTGAGAGTTAGTAAAAATTTTAAGAAATTCTCTCTTGCTTCACTTACATTATTTTGAGAGAAAGAAAATTTGTTATGCTCATGATCTTCACTTATATTTGATTGAGCTTATGAAAAGCAATACATGAAAATTAGTCCCAAAGTGATAGATATCCAAGAAGGATAAAGAAGAAAAAATGTCATTAAGATCATTGGACAAAATAAACTTAATTCTTAGTAATAGTTTTGAGATATGATGATGTGATATGTGAGTTATGTTGATGAGTAATTGTGCTCTAGTAAGAATATTGGTGTTAAGGTTTGTGATTCCCTATGCATGCACGAAAGTGAATAATCATGCAATGAAAATTATATCCTACATGTGGTGCATTATTTAGTGTTAATTATGCTTAATGCTTGCTTATGAGATTATTCGTTTCTTGGTTGGTCGCTTCTCAATCTTTTTGCTAGCCTTCATCTTGCACTAAGTATGATCTCTACTTGTGCATCCAAAATCCTTTAAACCAGTTTTGCCATATGAGTCCACTATATCTACCTATATGCGGTATTATTTTGCCATTTGAGGCAAATTTGCATGTGCCATCTCTAATTTTCAAAATAAACTTCTCTTTTGTGTCTTTGTTTTGCTCGCGGAATGGTAATGGGTGGCTAATATTTTCCATGCTGGATGTGTTATTCTCACGATGAGTGTTTATTCACTTGTCATTGCACGAGAGTAAGGAAAAGGTTTTAGAGATGCCCAGTCCCGAAATGCAAAAATGAATTTACTTTATGTTGTCAAATAATAAATTCCTTGGAAGTGTTGGTATGGAGGGCACCCGTGGATACGGCTAGCCATGGAAAGTGAAAGAATGGTGGAAAAAGGAATGAACTTTATTTTGAATTTGGGAACCGCCGATGGCATATCTACCATGGAAAGTGTTGGGAAGTCTAAGTCGTTTTCATTGGTGGGATGGATACACCTACAAAATGTTTTTATCTCTAATTTTTCGCTTTGAGCTCTGGCACCTCTACAAATCCCTACTTCCCTCTGCGAAGGGCCCTTCTTTTACTTTATGCAACTTTTATTTTGAATTTGAGTCTCCATCTTCTGTTATATAAAGCACCAACTAGGAGGCAATATGATCATACTTAAGTATTGGGTGTAGCTAATATTCGAGTGTGTTTCATGAATGGATCAATGTTTGAGCATGATGGGTTAGGGATAACTTGTTTTAGCATTGATATTTCGAAAGACGTGGTTGCTTGTTGATATGCTTGAGTATCTAAATTATTATGTCAAAACTAGACTATTGCTTTGAATCACATAAAAGTCCAAATGTCCGTGCTATAAAGAAAAGAATATGATATTACATGATGAACAACACTCCACATCAAAAATTCTGTTTTTTATCACTTACCTACTCAAGGACGAGCAGGAGTTAAGCTTGGGGATGTTGATACGTCTCCAATGTATCTATAATTTTTGATTGTTCCATGCTGTTTTATTATCAATCTTGGATGTTTTATAATCATTTTATATCATTTTTTGGTACTAACCTATTGACATAGTGCCAAGTGACAGTTGCTGTTTTTTCCATGTTTTTTACATCACAGGAAATCAATATCAGACGAAGTCCAAATGCCACAAAACTCCACTATGATATTTTATGGGCCAGAAGGAGGGCAATGGGCCCTGGTTGCACCTAGGGGGAGTCCTGAGGATGGGATGATACGTCTCCAATGTATCTATAATTTATGAAGTATTCATGCTGTTTTATTATCATTCTTGGATGTTCTACAATCATTTTATAGCAACTTTATATTTTTTTTGGGACTAACCTATTGACCCAGTGCCCAGTGCCAGTTGTTGTTTTTTACTTGTTTTTTTACATCGCAGAAAATCAATATCAAACGGAGTCCAAACACCGCGAAACTTTTTTTGTGGATTTTTTATGGACCAGAAGGAACCCAATGGACCAGAGCAGCACCTGGGGGTGCCCTGAGGGGGCACAACCCACCAGGGCGCGCCAGGCCCACCTGGCGCGCCCAGGTGGGTTGTGCCCACCTCGGTGGCCTCCCGCACCCCTTCTTTGCACTATAAATTCCCAAATATTCCAAAACCCATCGGGGTTAACCTAGATCAGAAGTTCCGCCGCCGCAGGGCTCCATAGCCACTGAAAACCAATCTAGACACGTTACGGCACCCTGCCGGAGGGGGGAATCATCTCCGATGGTCGTCTTCATCATCCCGGTGGTCACCACGATGAGGAGGGAGTAGTCCACCCTCGGGGCTGAGGGTTTGTACCAGTAGCTATGTGTTTAATCTCTCTCTCTCTCGTGTTCTTGAGATGTCATGATCTTGATGTATCGCGGGCTTTGTTAATATAGTCGGATCATATGGCGTTTTCCCCTCTCTATCTTGTTGTGATGAATTGAGTTTTTCCCTTTGAGATTTAGTTGTTATCAGATTGAATACTTTTATGGATTTGAGAACACGTGATATATGTCTTGCAATTTAATACTTGTGGCAACAACGGGTTATCATATTGATTCACTTGATATATGTTTTGGCACTCAACTTGCGGATTCCCGCAGTGACATTGGGGTAATCTATGCATAGGGGTTGATGCATGTTCTTGTCCTTGTTTCTCCGGTAGAAATCTTGGGGCACTCTTTGTAGTTCTTTGTGTGGATTGAGTATTATGAATATGAATATGCTTTGGTGTTATTCTAGTACGAACTCTAGAATAGATCGAACGGAAAGAATAGCTTTGAGGTGGTTTAGTACCCTACAAAAAATCCCTATCTTTTGTTCTCCGCTAATAGGAACTCAGGAGTGATTCTTCATTACACTTTGAGGGATAATCATATGATCCAACTATGTTAGCACTGTTGAGAGATTGCACTAGCGAAAGTACAGACCCTAGACCATGTTTTTAAGCATTGCAACACTGTTTTTGTGCCCGTTTACTAATTGCTACATTGCTGTTTTTATTTATTCAAATTAAAAAAAATTCTACCATAAATATTACACTTTTATCACCATCTCTTTGCCGAACTAGTGCACCTATACAATTTTCCATTGTATTGGGTGTGTTGGGGACACAAGATATTTCTTGTATTTGGTTGTAGGGTCGTTTGAGAGAGATCATCTTCATCCTACACCTCTCACGGATTGATAAACCTTAGGTCATCCACTTGAGGGAAAATTGCTACTTTCCTACAAAACTCTGCGCTTGGAGGCCCAACGCGTGTCTACAAGAATAAAGTTGCGCAGTAGACATCAGGGGACAACCCACCAGGGTGCGCCAGGAGGCCCAGGCGCGCCCTGGTGGGTTGTGCCCACCTCGGGTGCCCCCCGGACCGCCTTTTTGCTATATAAATACCCCAAAAATACCAGAACCCTAGGGGAGTCGACGAAATATTCATCCAACTGCCGCAGTCCAGAACCACCAGATCCAATCTAGACACCATCTCGGATGGGGGTCACCACCTCCATTGGTGCCTCTCCGATGATGCGTGAGTAGTTCTTTGTAGACCTTCGGGTTTGTAGTTAGTATCTAGACGGCTTTCTCTCTCTCGATGAATTCTCAATACAATGGTCTCTTGGAGATCCATATGATGTAACTCTTTTGCGGTGTGTTTGTTGGGATCTGATGAACTTTGAGTTTATGATCAGTCATATCTTTTTATATCCATGAAATTTATTTGAGTTTCTTTGATCTCTTATATGCTCGATCTCTTATAGCCTCGTATTTCTTCTCCAATATTTGGGTTTTGTTTGGCCAACTTGATCTATTTATCTGGCAATGGGAAGAGGTGCCCAGTAGTGGGTTCGATCTTATGATGCTTGATCCCAGTGATAGAAAGGGAAACAACACATATGTATCGTTGCTACTAAGGATAAAAAGATGGGATCTATATCTACGCAATAGATAAACGGATCTTGTCTACATCATGTCATCGTTCTTATTGCATTACTCCATTTTTCCATGAACTTAATACACTAGATGCATGCTGGATAGCGGTCGATGTGTGGAGTAATAGTAGTAGATGCAGGCAGGAGTCGGTCTACTAATCTTGGACGTGATGCCTATGTAATGATCATTTCCTGGATATCATCATAATTATTTGAGGTTCTATCAATTGCCCAACAGTAATTTGTTTACCCGCCGTTTGCTATCTTTCTCGAGAGAAGCCACTAGTGAAACCTACGGCCCCGGGGTCTTCTTCCTCATATATTTGCTTGCGATCTACTTTTCCTTTGCATTTTTATTCATATCTATTAAACAAAAAATACAAAAATACTTTGCTGCACTTTATTTTATTTGCGATCTATTATTCCAATCTATTACAAATTTCTGGCATCGTTATCCGAAAGGGATTGACAACCCCTTTAACACGTCGGGTTGCGAGGTGTTGTTATTTGTGTGCAGGTGTTGTTTACGTTGTGTTGCTTGGTTCTCCTACTGGTTCGATAACCTTGGTTTCGGCACTGAGGGAAATACCTACCATCATTGTGCTGCATCATCCCTTCCTCTTTGGGGAAATACCGACATAGTCCTAGCAGACAGGAGCTTTTCTGGCACTATAGTCAGAGAGCGATCATGACCCGACAAGTACCCGGTATCACCTGAACACTTTCAGTGTCCAAATACCATCGTCCTATATATCAATATTTACCTCTCAACCATTTCGGGACTCCTCGTCATGTCCGTGATCTCATCCAGGACTCTAAACATCATTCGGTCACCAAATCACATAACTCATATAATACTATGTTGTCATTGAACGTTAAGCGTGCGGACCCTACGGGTTTGAGAACTATGTAGACATGACCGAGACACCTCTCCGGTCAATAACCTATAGCAGAACCTGGATGTCCATATTGGTTCCTACATATTCTATGAAGATCTTTATCGGTCGAACCATTATGACAACATACGTAATTCCCTTTGTCCATCCGTATGTCACTTTCCCGAGATTCGATCGTCGGTATCTTCATTCCTAGTTCAATATCGTTACCAGCAAGTCTCTTTACTCGTTCTGTAATACATCGTCTTGCAACTAACTCTTTAGTCACTTTGCTTGCGAGGCTTCTTATGATGTGTATTACCGAGAGGGCCCAGAGATACCTCTCCGATACTCGGAGTGACAAATCCTAATCTTGATCTATGCCAACTCAACAAATACCTTCGGAGATACCTATAGAGCATATTTTTAATCACCCAGTTACATTGTGATGTTTGATAGCACACAAGGCATTCCTTCAGTATCCAGGAGTTGCATAATCTCATTGTCGAAGGAATATGTATTTGACATGAAGAAAGCAATAGCAATAAACTGAATGATCAATATGCTAATCTAACGGATGGGTCTTGTCCATCACATCATTATCCTAATGTTGTGATCTCATTATCAAATGACAACACATGTCCATGGTTAGGAAACCTTAACCATCTTTGATCAATGATCTAGTCTAGTAGAGGCTTACTAGGGACACAGTATTTGTTTATGTATTCACACATGTATTTAAGTTTCCGATTAATACAATTCTAGCCTGAATAATAAACCTTTATCATGATTAAGGAAATATAATGGTAACCATTTTATTATTGCCTCTAGGGCATATTTCCATCATGATCACCCTATTACGGTTGATGTAAGAACAACCCCAAAGTACATCGTCTAGTATGAAGTGATTCGATACTCTCATGGTCTAAGGAATTATGCATATGCTAACTTTCATGTGTTATGGACTATAGTATAACATAGAACTTGGGTCAATTCAACACAAATTAATGTTCTTATAACATCGTGCTCTCGATGTTACTGACATCATTATTACACTTAACTTATGCCCATGGTGAGGAAAGCAGAATCATCATGCAACGCATGAGCTAGTCCTAGAGGCAAGACTATGAATCTATGTTACTATTTATTATTCTACACATGCACATTAGTTTTCCTTTTAGCCTTGTTGAAAGGATCATTATGGTTGACTAGAGGGGGGGTGAATAGACAACTAACAATTTTAAACTTGTTTTCCAATTTCAAGGTTACAACAAGAATATGGGTTGTCTAGATATGCAACTAAGTGGACAACCTATATGCAAAGCTCAACACGGCAAACATAAGCAAGAATATAAGAACAATAATACAAGTTTGCATGAAGTAAGTAAAATAAACAAATAAACTACAAGTGGAGACGGTGAGGTTATTCCCAAAGTTCCCTCCTTTTGGGGAGGTATATCTCTGTTGTAGGGGTGTGGAGGCACGATGCACCCCAAGCGCCACAATGTCTCCTCGTATTCTCCTCGCACCCTCACACAATGTAAGGTGCCACGAATCAACGATGCCCTTGAAAGAGGCAACCGAAACCTTCATAAACAAGATTGGGGCAATCTCCACAACTTAATTAGAGGCTCCCAACACCACCATGAAGCTTCATCACAATGGGATGTGACTATGAGGTGACCTCGTCTGTCTAGGGTGCCCAAACACCCAAGAGTAATAGGACCCACAAGAGAAAGTATTAGAGAATCAAATTTCCTTTGGTGGAATGTAGACATAGGTCCCCTCTCCCAATCTCTAGGAAACCAACAAGTTTGAGTGGCTAGAGAAGGAGGTCGGCCAAGATAAAGCTTAGGTCAACAATGGAGGATAGAGAGAGGCAATAGGTAGGAGGGAGGAGGAAGAAGCTCCTCCTTTTATAGCTCCCCTGAATCCAACCGTTATGTGTAGAAATTGCACTGAGTGGCAGTACTGCTCCAGAGAGTGGTACTACCATTGTAGCTTCAAAAAATGCTAAAAATATCCTAGGGGGTAATACTGCTCACCAGACGGTACTACCGCAGTCTCCTTTAAGGCAGCAACACAAACACCAAAATAGTACAACCGTTGGGGTGTCCAGATGTACCGACTAAGGTTGGGTTGGAATCTGGGGTGTTACAAAAAAAGTTGTGACTAAGGAGGGTTGTTAGGACTAGAGGTAGGGAGCTTATGTTTGCTATGTGATTGTACTCCGTTGGCTATGAATAAAGTCTGATTTTTTGAAACTTTTTTTAACCCAAGACATGCTCCACCAATTGTTGTAAGAAGTTTGAGAAAATCATATTATTACACGCGTGTGCATAGTTGAAGAGAGCAATGTACTATATAATTAAGTCATTTCTATGGAGTAGGCATGCATGGGCTGGTCGGCGTCGGCACGGCTTCTGTGTTGGGCGTCGTCGAGGCATCACTAATTGGGCTTGGCGGCGGCGTTGGGGTCGGCGTGGGATTTGGCGCGGTCGTCGATGGCATCTGGTTCAAGATGAGGCCGCGCTCCGCCAGGTACCACGCGCTTGACCTGCTCTTCCATCATTGACATGTCTGCCCCCATCGGCAAAGCTAGGTCAGTGTTCTCTTCTTCGCGGTGACGTTGGTCCGGAGTAGGTCGAGCTTGACGGCGTTGTTTGTCATCAATGCCGACCACCGTGCCTCGGATTTCTCTTACCTCTGGGCGGCGTGCTTCTTGGCGTCCGTGATGCACTGCTCGATGGATGCGTGTAGCTGCTCGGTAGTCGGTGCGGCATCCTTCACCTTCTTGGCTTGTTTGTTGCCGTCAGGGCGCCCATCGGCCGCCCCCGGCATGGGCGCGTCTGGCTTGTACGTCTCCTTGGCCTTGGCGAGGGTGCGCCGGACATCCACCCACTTCTTGCACTTCTTGATCCGGGAGAACAAATGGAGGTACTTGAACTCTTGCTCGGTGTTGTTGTCCTGGCAGTACATGGCGAACATCCAAATCATCTATGCCGAGGAACAAGTGTCGGCGATGCACACGGCGAAAAGAAGTGAGAGCCGGTGTCTGTGCATACCTGACCCTCGACGTTAGCGCTGCATTCCGAGCGAGCCACGCCATTTGTTGCAGGCCGCTTGGATGAGCGCCCAATGGTTCGACATGGCCTTCGAGCCATGCTGCATGTGGATGGTGGCGAAGTAGGGGTCGACCAACTTGCGCTCATCGAACTCCGACTTGATGCGCTCCCAATACGTGTCAATGTTCTAGTTCGTACTGGTGATCGGGTCGAGGCAGACGGTCTTTCATGCTTCGTCGAGACACTCTTCTTCTTTGGACGTCCACTTGACGCGCGGCACGTCGGTCCTCCCCCCCCCCCCCCCGCTTCTTCTTTTTCCCTTTCCTCAGCGGAGCAGGCACCGACACTTCCTCCTCATCCTCCTCATCCTCGTCGTAGTCGAACTCGTCGTCCATGTCGCCGGCGAGGTCCATTGTATCGTCTTGCGCCTGGAACCCGGGGGAGGCGGCGGCGGCCGAGCCGCTCGTGATAATCTCGTCCATGGCTTCCGTCGTGTCGGGGTTGCCGAAATGTGACGACGAGGCTTGCGAGAAGTGCAGGGTGCCACGGTGCAGGGGCGGCGTCGGGGAGGCGGCGTAACCCGACGGCAAGTAGGTGTATGAGGGTACTGGACGCCGGTGAATGCGGGTGAGGGCGTGCGTTTGTCGGGGTTCAGACCGGAGGGTAAGGTGCACTGGCCATGCGGAAAGGCGATGTTGGGGTTGAATCCGCCGTGCGCGTCGCCGTCGGCGTAGCCAGGCGAGGGTGCGTGTAACATCCCAAAATTCTAAATTTTGGAATGTTATATTAAACAAATAATTGTGATTGTTTGTTTGATTTTTGTGTGAAACTGAGTGGAAATTGAAACTTTTTGAAAGTTGAATGAGAGGGAATAAAAGGACTTTCCAAAACTTTCATCTTGCATTTTGATCTCCCTGAGTTCAAATTCATTTCATTACAAAACCCTAGAGTAAAGATAATATGACCTCTTCCATTTAAAGAAATGAAAAGGGGTTTGAAAATGATTTGAATTCCATTTTGAAATATTTCAAACTTAGAAACTTTAAGCAACTCAATGAGTTCATGAGGGAAGATAAAATGACTTCTTCATATTCGAGGAAAGAGAGTTGGAAGTTTCAAAGAAATAAATTGGAAGTCGCTTTGAAGTTATTTGAAACTCATTTTTTCCATTCTAAGTTGTTTGAAATTCCAAATTCAAATCCAATTGGGAGTTATTTGAGTTTCTTTTTAAAATATTTTTCTCCTAAAAATAAATAAATGGAAATAAGGGTAAAATGATTCCCTTCAATGGAAAATTAGTAGAAAATAAATTTGAAATCATTTTGCTATTTTAAAAATGATTTTTATTGATTTTAAATGCAACAGTAGCACAGTTTGACTTTTATGAATTTTTTTGGAATTTATTTGAACTTGGAAAATAGTTCATCTTATTCTTGGTATTTTTTGAGCATTTTGGTATATAATATGCCTATATATCTTTTTTATTATTACTCAGTTTGTTTGTTTTTCTGATTGTAAAAAAAAGAAAAACTTTTTATTAAAAAAACGCACGCACGCGCTGGCCAGCCGGCCCAGCAGCCACCCAACCGCGCAGCCCACTGGCCAACTGGCCAGCTGGCCCAGAGCCCCGACCGGCCAGGCCGCCCCAGGCCTGCCCGCGCCCGACCACCAGCGCTCGAAGGCTTACGCCTCGCTCGCCCGTGCCCCTCTTCCCTCGCTCGCTCTCTCCCACCGCCACTGCCAGCGGGGCCCGCTGCCTAGGCCATCGTCTTCAACCTCCCGCTTTCCCCGCGCAGGATAAGCAGCGCACTCGCCGGCCGCCTTGCTCGGGATAAACCTTATCCCGCAGCCCCGCACCTCCTAGCCGCGCCTATAAAGAGCCCTCGACCCCCTCTCTCCATTCTGCCCTCCGTCTCGTCCCCTCGCCGCTCACAGTCGCCGCCTTCGTCGTTTGGATCTCACCGGCCGGAGCTACCTCGCCGCTCCGTTCTGCCATCCGTGAGGCTGCCTCGACCCTGTTCTTCTTCACCAGGACACTGACCGAGTCCTTGTGCATCCCGTTGACATTTTTTTTGCCCCTAGGGACAGCCGGAGACGCCGCCCCGATGACCTGCGTCCTCGCCGGAGCACGGAGCCGCCGTCTCCACGCAGCATGACCCCGACGTCCCCGACGCGAGCCGCCTCCACCACCGGACCGCCCACAACGCGCCCTTCCAGTCCGTCATCTCCCCCTCCGCCGAGGAGCACCGCCGCCACCGCCCGTCACCGCCCGACGCCAGCGCCGCCGTCTCCTGCTCATCGACATCGCCGCTGTAAGCCGAGCCTCCCGCCTCGTTCGTTTAGTTTATTTTTTTTTATTTACTTGAATTAGGTCGGTTAACCACGGTTTTAAATAAACCGTGCGGTTTAGTTAAAAACCGTTCTCCGGTTTTCATTTTTAGCCGCGGTAGCTGTTTTGCTTAGGTAGCGGCCATTCGCCGAATAGCTTCCGCAGCGAATGCTGCTCGGCCAGTAGGAATCTGCCACATGGTCGAGGACCTGTTCGTAGTTTAGTTTATTTTCTGTTTCACCATCTAGTCCCTGAAATTAGCAGATTAGTCCCTGATTTTAGTTTAGCCACAACTTTTTAACCGTAACTCCAAATTCGATGAAACCAACGGCAAATTCTTCATATTGATTAGATCTATCCAGTAGTGTCATCTTTGCAAACTATTGTGAGATTCAAATTTGAATTTATTCAGATTTGAATTCAAACTTCAAATGGCCATATCTCCTAAATCGTAGCTCCGATTGACGTGATTCTTTTTGCACCATGTCACGGTAGCTAAACCCTATCACCTATACCTTTCTCAAAATATTTTCACACACCTAGGATCTGTCCATGATAGTTTTATTACTATGCCAAGTATGCACGATAGATCACATCACGGTTTTACACCTTATGTCACTTATTGTTGGCACCTAGAATTATTTGCATGCAAGTTATGTTGTGGGGTTTCATTTGGTTTTCCGAGTTTTTTGTGTTGCATGTTATTGCTCTCTGGACTGATTGCTTATGTATGTTAATTTTACTTTGATGATAGACTGTCCGGAGTGCGAAACCGAGTACTATCGATCTTTAGAATTCAACTACCAGTATCCAGGCAAGTTCACATTTGACCATTCTTCCAATTACCTATGTTTTATATTATGCACTTAGTCATTTTGTGGTAGGATTGCATGGTCGGATTTATTGATGCCAGATGGCTATGCCATTACCTAGTAGTTCATTGAGGTAGGTTTGAACCATATACCTTTGTCACCACCGCGTAAGTTTACTTTTGCCTCGCCAATGTAGACGTGGATTGGGAAGTGTTCATTGTGAGAGATGAGTGACAAAGTAGTAACTAGAACCAAGATAACTTAATGAACTACCTGGGCGGAGGTTTGGTTTGAATGGTGGCGAAGTACAGTGGGAGCATGCATGGGAAATCCATGGTGGTGCACCACTAGTGGTCCGTCCGCCCAGGCTCAAAGAGATCAATCGTATTCTCATGTCTAGAAGCTTACATGTGCAGCCACAAGCCAATATGGGCTCTAGCTTAGTTGAGTAGTTAGTGTGACCCCTTCCGGGATGGGCTAGCAGATGTAGAATGAGTAGGTGTACCGGCCTATCCGTGGGTTAAGGGGAAATACTTTCGAAAGACTATGTCTCGGTCATCCTGTTCTCAAACGCCAGGCAGTGCGAGAACTTCCAGGGAGGCGATCGAGTCTTGTGGGGAAAAGTGCGCAAACCTCTGCAGAGTGTTAAAGCCTAATCGATTAGCTGTGTCCCCGGTTACGGACAACTTGAGCATCTAGTAGTGGAAATGCTGGGAGATCTCATCACTCTTAATTAAACAGTTGGGTTTTAAATGAAACTTTGGGAATGGAGTGAGTTGGGTTTGCCAACTCATCCTATGCTATTTTGTAGTAGTAGAATAATATCTTTTATTTTAGGAAAAAAACCTAGCTTTATGCAAAAACTAAACTTAGAGATTTCCACCAGCCAAATTGCATGTACAAATAGGTTCATTATTCTTATGATGTGACTTGCCAGTACATTCAATGTACTGACCTACAGGGCTACAACGTATTATGTTGCAGGAATTTTTCTACCACAAGTAAGAGTTACGTTGTAGGGTTACGGTCTACACTCAACTTGCCGTTGGCGTTGATGGACTCCACACCCTTATGTTTGTTTCTGCTGAGACTTATGAGGTATATATCAGTTTTACGTTATTTATACATGTGATTGCACTTTGATATATACATTGATGTACTGTATGTGCCAGCATACTGATCCAGGGATGGCACGGATACACAGAGGCTTGACCGTTTGAGGTCGGTTCGCTACAGAGATGGTATCAGAGCACATGTTGACTGTAGGACGTGACCCTAGAAACTAGAAAGCCCTTAGGAAAGGATTTCTCTAAAACTTTATTTTTAAAAAGATCCTTTACCTCTCTTCTTTTTCGAGCTTTATCAAATCTTTCCTTTTACCTCAAATATTTAGACAATACCTTTTTTGCCTTTGACCACACGGAGGATCGATTGATGAGACCCCTCCAAGAAGGGCAAGATATCGGACTTCACCATACACTGGAAGAATTGAAGCTACAACAGTCGAAGCCTTTGAAGAGTTGAAGAATTTGAAGACACCGACTAATTCCAATATTTATATGACCTTTAGAAGACCAAACCCTTGTTGTACACTCACGTTAGATGCGATGATTTGTAAGCTGTCATATTTGGTGTGTGTTTTCCGACATCAACAAATAAAACTTATTTACAAAACTATATTGTTTGTATTGTGTGTATCTCCCTCTATCCCTCTTATCTCATCCCAAAACACTTGGACCCAATAGATGATGAATGAAGATGGACTTGTATTCTCTGGACCGATCACTCAGTTAGAGGCAGAGCTATGGATTCAAAACATGGAGAATCACTTCGGGAGCAATTTGGTTGCAAGGAAGTATGAGGTTCAATACGCTCTTCAGTACTTTACAAAAAGTGCCGCAACCTGGTGGAAAATGCATCAGGCCATACAAGGATGTAACGGAGCAAAAACTTGGGAGCAATTCAAGATGACTCTACTGAGGTCTCGTCTTATTCAGAAGCCATATGGCAATAAAATGAAGAAACCTTGTGCATGCAAGATTTGTGGTGAGATAGGACATTCCCATGAAGAACACAAGGATGGATGCCCTCATTGTGAAGGAAATCACTGAGCTGAAGAATGCCCAACTAGGCAGGTTATTTGTTTCTTGTGTGAAGGAATTACGCACTACCCTGCCCAGTGTCATATTTACCCCAAGGTACAAGAAATTACCAAGCAGCAGAAGGGAGCAATGAAAGAAGCCCTCAGGGAAAGTTTGAAAGAACATGTGATGAAGGAAGATGTTGAAGACCCTGATGGAGAAAACCTAAACAGATTTTACTCCAACGCTTGCTATTCATGTGGAGAAGAAGGACATTTTTCACTGTATTGCACGAAGCAAAGCCAAGAGTATCTGGGAGACTTCCCGACAGAAGAAGTGGAGTTTGATCCACATGAGATAGAAGAATTGATCGGAACGAGGAAGTCCAGGAAGAGAAAGAGCATGTATCCCCAGAACAACCCAATTTCTGCAGAAAAGGACCTGAGTCAAATCACTTGTTACAGGTGCAAGGATTTAGGTCATTACGCTAGCAAATGCCCAGCAAGGAAGCCAAGAACCCAAGGAGCCAAGATAACCACCAGGAAGCCCCTGGATTTGTCTGACGCCATTTGTTTACGCTGCAAAGGAGTAGGACATTTTGTCAGAGAATGTTCAGACCCGAGGAAAGCTTGAGCAGAGTAGTTGAGATCTTGATATTGGAATAAAGCATGTAATAAATGTGGAATACACTTTTATTTTCGTTGGGGATGGTGAGTTGAGTTGTGAAATGGAAATTGTAATAGCTCATGAAGCAATAAAAGTTGAGGTGTTTGGAATCTCATATGAAATGTTATGAGTTGTTTGTTGATTGTGAGTGCCTCTCTCACTATGTCACCCAGACTTAAACCTTGAACCCATGGACAAGCTGACCCCAAACCTTCCCCCCAAATAACCACATTTCACCCAAGGAATTAGATACATTATCCTGAGTACCCCTTCTATCTTATACCTATAGATGACAACCCTTTACGAGTCTTTTCTCAAGGGCCCAGAAATGATCATGACCCTGACCAGTGATCAGGATTACCCAAAAATCCTGAAGGACATGATGAAGCATATTCATCTTGAAGGAGATGCAGTCTACAAGGGTTATCCTTTCATGGAGAAGGGAGATGAACTTTGGTACGTGGAGGTACACCTCCACCGTGTGAAGGGAGTTTGCCCAAAGACTATGGGTCAATACTTTTTCATCTCTCGAGTACCACAAGCAACATTCTTCGACTCTGTTCATGAAGCTGCTATGGAAGCCATACGTCAGATTGGGGAAATACTAGAAGCAAGACTCCGTCACACTCAAGAATACCTGAGGGAGGTGCATGCACAGATGATGGAGATGAAGCTCATGGCCACCACGATGAAGCAAAACATCAATGATTTGAAGGATCACATCGCCCAATTCTAGTGGGACTGAAGCATCTTCAAGAAGGGCAAATGAATAAAGATGGAAGTAATGCTTGACCATACCAAACTATGTGGATGGCAGCTTTTGTAATAGAGTACTTTTGAAATTTGAGTTTTGAGTAGTGGTTAAGGATGTAATAAAGGATTCGATATGAAGAGAATATGAATTATGGATGAACCAGTGCATTTTTTTGGTGATACTTGTCTGTGTGAACAATTGACCGATGGAAAGAAAAATGTTGTTCCATATAAAGTTGGAGTTTGGACAAATGAGTTGGAGTTTGTTTTAGTTATGATGGTTACCCAAGAGTAGGCAGGAAGGAAGTGATATTGGATTTAAAGGAGATGTAACGTTGGAATATGGAACAATAGTAGCTCCAAGGATGAGTTAAAGTTATACCAGTGTTGAAGTGGGCCATAACCACAGGACCCAGGATTTGATAAGGAAACAAGCACAATCTTGTTGAAGAAAAGAATTCTGGAAGAAGCTGTGAGTTCATCAGCAGACGTTCCATAGGAGGTTACGTAAACCCGAGAGTTGTGAAGAAACGATAGAGGTTTTGTTTGGCTTGAAGAACCAATAGATTTATCCGGACCCAGTTCGTGGAGAAGAGAAGTTCTGCAATGCTTTTGAGGATGCCCAAGTGTTAGAATACGTGATTCACTATCTGCGTATGTGGTAATGATTCAAGTACGGGATGGATTGGCCCCCATACCGGAGACTTCTATCATGAGCTATCATATGTTGATGGAAAATCAGAGAGCCTTAAAACCCTAGAAGGGTGTCGACACGACAAGCCAAAAGCCTTAGAATGGCAGGATGATGGAAACCCTGTACAGGCACCTATTGCCAATCATAGGTTATGCGGTGAGGTTCAGCCCAGACCCAGTTCCTGCAGGAGGAACCATTAATTGTCGACCACCATGAGATTTTTGATAGTTTTTTAGCATTGGCGACAGCCTGACAGCTAAGAAGACCCAGTCTCGGAAGGATCATATTTTGATGCAAGGACTCAAGATTTTGAGGAAAAGGTCATGCCCTTAACTGAAGAGCCTTAAAGAAAGAGTTACTCCAAGGAGTATGAGAAGACCGACACCGCCAATGCAAAGGATGGAGTACATGAGTTTTGTTGGAACCATGACCATACTTCTAAGGGTGGTAGCACCCCATACCATGTGTTGATGAATGGATTTTCAAGGAGACCCCAAACCTAACCTTCTTTCTAGCCTCTCCGAATCTCGAGGACGAGATTCATTTTAAGGGTGGTAGTTTGTAACATCCCAAAATTCTAAATTTTGGAATGTTATATTAAATAAATAATTGTGATTGTTTGTTTGATTTTTGTGTGAAACTGAGTGGAAATTGAAACTTTTTGAAAGTTGAATGAGAGGGAATAAAAGGACTTTCCCAAAACTTTCATCTTGCATTTTGATCTCCCTGAGTTCAAATTCATTTCATTACAAAACCCTAGAGTGAAGATAATATGACCTCTTCCATTTAAAGAAATGAAAAGGGATTTGAAAATGATTTGAATTCCATTTTGAAATATTTCAAACTTAGAAACTTTAAGCAACTCAATGAGTTCATGAGGGAAGATAAAATGACTTCTTCATATTTGAGGAAAGAGAGTTGGAAGTTTCAAAGAAATAAATTGGAAGTCACTTTGAAGTTATTTGAAACTCATTTTTTCCATTCCAAGTTGTTTGAAATTCCAAATTCAAATCCAATTGGGAGTTATTTGGGTTTCTTTTTAAAATATTTTTCTCCTAAAAATGAATAGATGGAAATAAGGGTAAAATGATTCCCTTCAATGGAAAATTAGGAGAAAATAAAATTGAAATCATTTTGCTATTTTAAAAATGATTTTTATTGATATTAAATGCAACAGTGGCACAGTTTGACTTTTATGAATTTTTTGGAATTTATTTGAACTTGGAAAATAGTTCATCTTATTCTTGGTATTTTTTGAGCATTTTGGTATATAATATGCCTATATAGTTTTTTTATTATTACTCAGTTTGTTTGTTTTTCTGATTGTAAAAAAAAGAAAAACTTTTTATTAAAAAAAAGGCACGCACGCGCTGGCCAGCCGGCCCAGCAGCCACCCAGCCGCGCGGCCCACTGGCCAACTGGCCAGCTGGCCCAGAGCCCCGACCGGCCAGGCCGCCCCTGTTGGGTAACGTAGTAATTTAAAAAAATTTCCTACGCACACGCAAGATCATGGTGATGCATAGCAACGAGAGGGGAGAGTGTGATCTACGTACCCTTGTAGATCGACAACGGAAGCGTTAGCAGAACGTGGTTGATGTAGTCGTACGTCTTCACGGTCCGACCGATCCAAGCACCGTTACTCCGGCACCTCCGAGTTCTTGGCACACGTTCAGCTCGATGACGATCCCCGGGCTCCGATCCAGCAAAGCTTCGGGGATGAGTTCCGTCAGCACGACGGCATGGTGACGATCTTGATGTTCAACCGTCGTAGGGCTTCGCCTAAGCACTGCTACAATATGACCGAGGTGTAATATCGTGGAGGGGGGCACCGCACACGGCTAAGGAACGATCACGAAGATCAACTTGTGTGTCCTAGGGTGCCCCCTTTCCCCCGTATATAAAGGAGCCAAGGGGAGGGGGCGGCCGGCCAAGGAGGGGCACGCCAAGGGGGAGTCCTACTCCCACTGGGAGTAGGACTCCCTTCTTTCCTAGTTGGAGAAGGAGAAGGGGGGAAAGGGGAGGAAGAGGGAAAGGAAAGGGGGGGGGCGCCGCCCCCCTTCCCTTGTCCTATTCAGACTAGGAAGGGGAGGGGCGCGCGGCCACCTCTTGCCTCCTTTCCTCTTCTCCCTTAAGGCCCATGTAGGCCCAATAACCCCCCGGGGGGTTCCGGTAACCTCCCGGTACTCCGGTAAAATCCTGATTTCACCCGGAACGATTCCGATATCCAAATATAGGCTTCCAATATATCGATCTTTATGTCTCGACCATTTCGAGACTCCTCGTCATGTTCATGATCACATCCGGGACTCCGAACAAACTTCGGTACATCAAAATGCATAAACTCATAATGAAACTGTCATCGTAACGTTAAGCGTGCGGACCCTACGGTTCGAGAACAATGTAGACATGACCGAGACACGTCTCCGGTCAATAACCAATAGCGGGACCTGGATGCCCATATTGGCTCCTACATATTCTACGAAGATCTTTATCGGTCAGACCACATAACAACATACGTTGTTCCCTTTGTCATCGGTATGTTACTTGCCCGAGATTCGATCGTCGGTATCTCAATACCTAGTTCAATCTCGTTACCGGCAAGTCTCTTTACTCGTTCCGTAATACATCATCTCACAACTAACTCATTAGTTGCAATGCTTGCAAGGCTTATGTGATGTGCATTACCGAGAGGGCCCAGAGATACCTCTCCGACAATCGGAGTGACAAATCCTAATCTCGAAATACGCCAACCCAACATGTACCTTTGGAGACACCTGTAGAGCTCCTTTATAATCACCCAGTTACGTTGTGACGTTTGGTAGCACACAAAGTGTTCCTCCGGCAAATGGGAGTTGCATAATCTCATAGTCATAGGAACATGTATAAGTCATGAAGAAAGCAATAGCAACATACTAAACGATCGGGTGCTAAGCTAATGGAATGGGTCATGTCAATCAGATCATTCACCTAATGATGTGATCCCGTTAATCAAATAACAACTCTTTGTCCATGGTTAGGAAACATAACCATCTTTGATTAACGAGCTAATCAAGTAGAGGCATACTAGTGACACTCTGTTTGTCTATGTATTCACACATGTATTATGTTTCCGGTTAATACAATTCTAGCATGAATAATAAACATGTATCATGATATAAGGAAATAAATAATAACTTTATTATTGCCTCTAGGGAATATTTCCTTCAGTCTCCCACTTGCACTAGAGTGAATAATCTAGATTAAACAGTAATGATTCTAACACCCATGGAGCCTTGGTGCTGATCATGTTTTGCTCGTGGAAGAGGCTTAGTCAATGGGTCTGCTACATTCAGATCCGTATGTATCTTGCAAATCTCTATGTCTCCCACCTGGACTAGATCCCGGATGGAATTGAAGCGTCTCTTGATGTGCTTGGTTCTCTTGTGAAATCTGGATTCCTTTGCCAAGGCAATTGCACCAGTATTGTCACAAAAGATTTTCATTGGACCCGATGCACTAGGTATGACACCTAGATCGGATATGAACTCCTTCATCCAGACTCCTTCATTTGTTGCTTCCGAAGCAGCTATGTATTCCGCTTCATTGAAAAACTCTTATTCAAGTATCCCTTTATGCTATCTAGAAATTCTATATCATTTCCAATTAGTAATATGTCATCCATATATAATATCAGAAATGCTACAGAGCTCCCACTCACTTTCTTGTAAATACAGGCTTCTCCAAAAGTCTGTATAAAACCAAATGCTTTGATCACACTATCAAAGCGTTTATTCCAACTCCGAGAGGCTTGCACCAGTCCATAAATGGATCGCTGGAGCTTGCACACTTTGTTAGCTCCCTTTGGATCGACAAAACCTTCTGGTTGCACCATATACAACTCTTCTTCCAGAAATCCATTCAGGAATGCAGTTTTGACATCCATCTGCCAAATTTCATAATCATAAAATGCGGCAATTGCTAACATGATTCGGACAGACTTAAGCATCGCTACGGGTGAGAAGGTCTCATCGTAGTCAATCCCTTGAACTTGCCGAAAACCTTTTGCAACAAGTCGAGCTTTGTAGACAGTAATATTACCGTCAGCGTCAGTCTTCTTCTTGAAGATCCATTTATTCTCAATTGCTTGCCGATCATTGGGCAAGTCAACCAAAGTCCATACTTTGTTCTCATACATGGATCCCATCTCAGATTTCATGGCTTCAAGCCATTTTGCGGAATCTGGGCTCACCATCGCTTCTTCATAGTTCGTAGGTTCATCATGATCTAATGGCATGACTTCTAGAACAGGATTACCGTACCACTCTGGCGCAGATCTCATTCTGGGGTATCTACGAGGTTCAGTAGTATCTTGTTCTGAAGTTTCATGATCATTATCATTAGCTTCCTCACTAATTGGTGTAGGTGTCACAGAAACAGGTTTCTGTGATGTATTACTTTCCAATAAGGGAGTAGGTACAGTTACCTCGTCAAGTTCTACTTTCCTCCCACTCACTTCTTTCGAGAGAAACTTCTTCTCTAGAAAGTTTCCGAATTTAGCAACAAAAGTCTTGCCTTCGGATCTGTGATAGAAGGTGTATCCAATAGTTTCCTTTGGATATCCTATGAAGACACATTTTTCCGATTTGGGTTCGAGCTTATCAGGTTGAAGCTTTTTCACATAAGCATCGCAGCCCCAAACTTTCAGAAACGACAACTTTGGTTTCTTGCCAAACCACAGTTCATAAGGCGTCGTCTCAACGGATTTTGATGGTGCCCTATTTAACGTGAATGCGGCCGTCTCTAGAGCATATCCCCAAAACGATAGCGGTAAATCAGTAAGAGACATCATAGATCACACCATATCTAGTAAAGTACGATTACGACGTTCGGACACACCATTACGCTGTGGTGTTTCGGGTGGCGTGAGTTGCGAAACTATTCCACATTGTTTCAAATGTACACCAAACTCGTAACTCAAATATTCTCCTCCACGATCAGATCGTAGGAATTTTATTTTCTTGTTACGATGATTTTCAACTTCACTCTGAAATTCTTTGAACTTTTCAAACGTCTCAGACTTGTGTTTCATTAAGTAGATATACCCATATCTGCTTAAGTCATCTGTGAAGGTGAGAAAATAACGATATCCGCCACAAGCCTCAACATTCATCAGACCACATACATCTGTGTGTATGATTTCCAACAAATCTGTTGCTCTCTCCATAGTACCGGAGAACGGTGTTTTTGTCATCTTACCCATAAGGCACGGTTCGCAAGTACCAAGTGATTCATAATCAAGTGGTTCCAAAAGCCCATCAGTATGGAGTTTCTTCATGCGCTTTATACCGATATGACCTAAACGGCAGTGCCACAAATAAGTTGCACTATCATTATCAACTCTGCATCTTTTGGTTTCAACACTATGAATATGTGTTTCACTACTATCGAGATTTAATAAGAATAGACCACTCTTTAAGGGTGCATGACCATAAAAGATATTACTCATGTAAATAGAACAACCATTATTCTCTGATTTAAATGAATAACCGTCTCGCATCAAACAAGATCCAGATATAATGTTCATGCTTAACGCTGGCACCAAATAACAATTATTTAGGTCTAATATTAATCCCGAAGGTAGATGTAGAGGTAGCGTGCCGACTGCGATCACATCGACTTTGGAACCATTTCCCACGCGCATCGTCACCTCGTCCTTAGCCAATCTTCGCTTAATCCGTAGTCCCTGTTTCGAGTTGCAAATATTAGCAACAGAACCAGTATCAAATACCCAGGTGCTACTGTGAGCATTAGTAAGGTACACATCAATAACATGTATATCACATATACCTTTGTTCACCTTGCCATCCTTCTTATCCGCCAAATACTTGAGGCAGTTCCGCTTCCAGTGACCAGTCTGCTTGCAGTAGAAACACTTAGTTTCAGGCTTAGGTCCAGGTTTGGGTTTCTTCTCTTGAGCAGCAACTTGCTTGCTGTTCTTTTTGAAGTTCCCCTTCTTCTTCCCTTTGCCCTTTTTCTTGAAACTAGTGGTCTTGTTGACCATCAACACTTGATGCTCCTTCTTGATTTCTACCTCCACAGCTTTCAGCATTGCGAAGAGCTCGGGAATAGTCTTACTCATCCCTTGCATATTATAGTTCATCACGAAGCTCTTGTAGCTTGGTGGCAGTGATTGGAGAATTCTGTCAATGACGCAATCATCTGGAAGATTAACTCCCAATTGAATCAAGTGATTATTATACCCAGACATTTTGAGTATATGCTCACTGACAAAACTGTTCTCCTCCATCTTGCAGCTATAGAACTTATTGGAGACTTCATATCTCTCAATCCGGGCATTTGCTTGAAATATTAACTTCAACTCCTGGAACATCTCATATGCTCCATGACGTTTAAAACGTCGTGAAGTCCCGATTCTAAGCCGTAAAGCATGGCACACTGAACTATCGAGTAGTCATCAGCTTTGCTCTGCCAGGCGTTCATAACATCTGGTGTTGCTCCAGCAGCAGGCCTGGCACCCAGCGGTGCTTCCAGGACGTAATTCTTCTGTGCAGCAATGAGGATAATCCTCAAGTTACGGACCCAGTCTGTGTAATTGCTACCATCATATTTCGACTTAGCTTTCTCAAGGAACGCATTAAAATTCAACGGAACAACAGCACGGGCCATCTATCTACAGTCAAACATAAATAAGCAAGATACTATCAGGTACTAAGTTCATGATAAATTTAGGTTCAATTAATCATATTACTTAAAGAACTCCCACTTAGATAGACATCCCTCTAATCCTCTAAGTGATTACGTGATCCAAATAAACTAAACCATGTCCGATCATCACGTGAGATGGAGTAGTTTCATTGGTGAACATCACTATGTTGATCATATCTACCATATGATTCACGCTCGACCTTTCGGTCTCCGTGTTCCGAGGCCATATCTGTATATGCTTGGCTCGTCAAGTATAACCTGAGTATTCCGCGTGCGCAACTGTTTTGCACCCGTTGTATTTGAACGTAGAGCCTATCACACCCGATCATCACGTGGTGTCTCAGCACGAAGAACTTTCGCAACGGTGCATACTCAGGGAGAACACTTCTTGATAATTAGTGAGAGATCATCTTATAATGCTACCGTCAATCAAAGCAAGATAAGATGCATAAACGATAAACATCACATGCAATCAATATAAGTGATATGATATGGCCATCATCATCTTGTGCTTGTGATCTCCATCTTCGAAGCACCGTCGTGATCACCATCGTCACTGGCGCGACACCTTGATCTCCATCGTAGCATCGTTGTCGTCTCGCCAATCTTATGCTTCCACGACTATCGCTACCGCTTAGTGATAAAGTAAAGCATTACAGCGCGATTGCATTGCATACAATAAAGCGACAACCATATGGCTCCTGCCAGTTGCCGATAACTCGGTTACAAAACATGATCATCTCATACAATAAAATTTAGCATCATGTCTTGACCATATCACATCACAACATGCCCTGCAAAAACAAGTTAGACGTCCTCTACTTTGTTGTTGCAAGTTTTACGTGGCTGCTACGGGCTTAAGCAAGAACCAATCTTGCCTACGCATCAAAACCACAACGATAGTTTGTCAAGTTGGTGCTGTTTTAACCTTCGCAATGACCGGGCGTAGCCACACTCGGTTCAACTAAAGTTGGAGAAACTGTCACCCGCTAGCCACCTTTGTGCAAAGCACGTTGGGAGAACCGGTCTTGCGTAAGCGTACGCATAATGTCGGTTCGGGCCGCTTCGCCCAGCAATACCGCCGAACCAAAGTATGACATGCTGGTAAGCAGTATGACTTATATCACCCACAACTCACTTGTGTTCTACTCGTGCATATAACATCAACATATAAAACCTAGGCTCTGATACCACTGTTGGGTAACGTAGTAATTTCAAAAAAATTCCTACACGCACGCAAGATCATGGTGATGCATAGCAACGAGAGGGGAGAGTGTGATCTACGTACCCTTGTAGATCCACAACAGAAGCGTTAGCACAACGTGGTTGATGTAGTCGTACATCTTCACGGTCCGACCGATCCAAGCACCTTTACTCCGGCACCTCCGAGTTCTTGGCACACGTTCAGCTCGATGACGATCCCCGGGCTCCGATCCAGCAAAGCTTCGGGGATGAGTTCCGTCAGCACGACGGCGTGGTGACGATCTTGATGTTCAACCGTCGAAGGGCTTCGCCTAAGCACTACTACAATATGACCGAGGTGTAATATCGTGGAGGGGGGCACCGCACATGGCTAAGGAACGATCACGAAGATCAACTTGTGTGTCCTAGGGTGCCCCCTTGCCCCGTATATAAAGGAGCCAAGGGGAGGGGGCGGCCGGCCAAGGAGGGGCGCGCCAAGGGGGAGTCCTACTCCCGTTCCTAGTTGGAGAAGGAGAAGGGGAAAAGAGGAGGAAGAGGGAAAGGAAAAGGGGGGCGCCGCCCCCCTTCCCTTGTCCTATTCGGACTAGGAAGGGGAGGGGCGCGCGGCCACCTCTTGCCTCCTTTCCTCTTCTCCCTTAAGGCCCATGTAGGCCCAATAACCCCCCGGGGGGTTCCGGTAACCTCCCGGTACTCCGGTAAAATCCCGATTTCACCCGGAACGATTCCGATATCCAAATATAGGCTTCCAATATATCGATCTTTATGTCTCGACCATTTCGAGACTCCTCGTCATGTTCATGATCACATCTGGGACTCCGAACAAACTTCGATACATCAAAATGAATAAACTCATAATGAAACTGTCATCGTAACGTTAAGCGTGCGGACCCTACGGTTCGAGAACAATGTAGACATGACCGAGACACGTCTCCGGTCAATAACCAATAGCGGGACCTGGATGCCCATATTGGCTCCTACATATTCTACGAAGATCTTTATCGGTCAGACCGCATAACAACATACGTTGTTCCCTTTGTCATCGGTATGTTACTTGCCCGAGATTCGATCGTCGGTATCTCAATACCTAGTTCAATCTCGTTACCAGCAAGTCTCTTTACTCGTTTCGTAATACATCATCTCACAACTAACTCATTAGTTGCAATGCTTGCAAGGCTTATGTGATGTGCATTACCGAGAGGGCCCAGAGATACCTCTCCGACAATTGGAGTGACAAATCCTAATCTCAAAATACGCCAACCCAACATGTACCTTTGGAGACACCTGTAGAGCTCCTTTATAATCACCCAGTTACGTTGTGACGTTTGGTAGCACACAAAGTGTTCCTCCGGCAAACGGGAGTTGCATAATCTCATAGTCATAGGAACATGTATAAGTCATGAAGAAAGCAATAGCAACATACTAAACGATCGGGTGCTAAGCTAATGGAATGGGTCATGTCAATTAGATCATTCACCTAATGATGTGATCCCGTTAATCAAATAACAACTCTTTGTCCATGGTTAGGAAACATAACCATCTTTGATTAATGAGCTAGTCAAGTAGAGGCATACTGGTGACACTCTATTTGTCTATGTATTCACACATGTATTATGTTTCCGGTTAATACAATTCTAGCATGAATAATAAACATTTATCATGATAAAAGGAAATAAATAATGACTTTATTATTGCCTCTAGGGCATATTTCCTTCAGCCCCAGGCTTGCCCGCGCCCGAAGGCTTACGCCTCGCTCGCCCGTGCCCCTGTTCCCTCGCTCACTCTCTCCCACCGCCACTGCCAGCGGGGCCCGCTGCCTAGGCCATCGTCTTCAACCTCCCACTTTCCCCGCGCAGGATAAGCAGCGCACTCACCGGCCGCCTCGCTCGGGATAAACCTTATCCCGCAGCCCCGCACCTCCTAGCCGCGCCTATAAAGAGCCCTCGACCCCCTCTCTCCATTCTGCCCTTCGTCTCATCCCCTCGCCGCTCACAGTCACCGCCTTCATCGTTTGGATCTCACCGGCCGGAGCTACCTCACCGCTCCGTTCTGCCATCCGTGAGGCTGCCTCGACCCCGTTCTTCTTCACCAGGACAGTGACCGAGTCCTTGCGCATCCCGTTGACATTTTTTCTGCCCCTAGGGACAGCCAGAGACGCCGCCCCGACGACCTGCGTCCTCGCCGGAGCACGGAGCCGCCGTCTCCGCGCAGCATGACCCCGACGTCCCCGACGCGAGCCGCCTCCACCACCGGACCGCCCACAACGCGCCCGTCCTGTCCGTCATCTCCCCCGCCACCGAGGAGCACCGCCGCCACCGCCCGTCACCGCCCGACGCCAGCGCCACCGTCTCCTGCTCGTCGACATCCCCGTTGTAAGCCGAGCCTCCCGCCTCGTTCGTTTATTTTATTTTATTTATTTATTTACTTGAATTAGGTCGGTTAATCACGGTTTTAAATAAACCGTGTGGTTTAGTTAAAAACCGGTCTCCGGTTTTCATTTTTAGACGCGGTAGCTGTTTTGCTTAGGTAGCGGCCGTTCGCCGAATAGCTTCCGCAGTGAATGCTGCTCGGCCAGTAGGAATCTGCCACATGGTCGAGGACCTATTCGTAGTTTAGTTTATTTTTTGTTTCACCATCTAGTCCCTAAAATTAGCAGATTAGTCCCTGATTTTAGTTTAGCCACAACTTTTTAACTGTAACACCAAATTCGATGAAACCAACGGCAAATTCTTCATGTTGATTAGATCTATCCAGTAGTGTCATCTTTGTAAACTTTTGTCAGATTCAAATTTGAATTTATTCAGATTTGATTTCAAACTTCAAATGGCCATATCTCCTAAACCGTAGCTCCGATTGACGTGATTCTTTTTGCACCGTGTCACGGTAGCTAAACCCTATCACCTAGACCTTTCTCAAAATATTTTCACACACCTAGGATCTGTCCATGATAGTTTTATTACTATGCCAAGTATGCACGATAGATCACATCATGGTTTTGCACCTTATGTCACTTATTGTTGGCACCTAGAATTATTTGCATGCAAGTTATGTTGTGGGGTTTCATTTGGTTTTCCGAGTCTTTTGTGTTGCATGTTATTGCTCTCTGGACTGATTGCTTATGTATGTTAATTTTACTTTGACGATAGACTGTCCGGAGTGCGACGCCGAGTACTATCGATCTTTAGAATTCAACTACCAGTATCCAGGCAAGTTCACATTTGACCATTCTTCCAATTACCTATGTTTTATATTATGCACTTAGTCCTTTTGTGGTTGGATTGCATGGTAGGATTTATTGATGCCAGATGGCTATGCCGTTACCTAGTAGTTCATTGAGGTAGGTTTGAACCATATACCTTTGTCACCACCGCGTAAGTTTAATTTTGCCTCGCCAATGTAGACGTGGATTGGGAAGTGTTCATTGTGAGAGATGAGTGACAAAGTAGTAAGTAGAACCAAGATAACTTAATGAACTACCTGGGCGGAGGTTTGGTTTGAATGGTGGCGAAGTACAGTGGGAGCATGCATGGGAAATCCATGGTGGTGCACCACTAGTGGTCCGTCCGCCCAGGCTCAAAGAGATCAATCGTATTCTCATGTCTAGAAGCTTACATGTGCAGCCACAAGCCAATATGGGCTCTGGCTTAGTTGAGTAGTTAGTGTGACCCCTTCCGGGATGGGCTAGCAGATGTAGAATGAGTAGGTGTACCGGCCTATCCGTGGGTTAAGGGGAAATACTTTCGAAAGACTATGTCTCGGTCATCCTGTTCTCAAACACCAGGCAGTGCGAGAACTTCAAGGGAGTCGATCGAGTCTTGTGGGGAAAAGTGTGCAAACCTTTGCAGAGTGTTAAAACCTAATCGATTAGCCGTGTCCCCGGTTACGGACAACTTGAGCATCTAGTAGTGGAAATGCCGGGAGATCTCATCACTCTTAATTAAACAGTTGGGTTTTAAATGAAACTTTGGGGATGGAGTGAGTTGGGTTTGCCACCAGATGGCTATGCTATTTTGTAGTAGTAGAATAATATCTTTTATTCTAGGGAAAAAAACCTAGATTTATGCAAAAACTAAACTTAGAGATTTCCACCAGCAAAATTGCATGTACAAATAGGTTCATTATTCTTATGATGTGACTTGCCAGTACATTCAATGTACTGACCTACAGGGCTGCAACGTCTTATGTTGTAGGAATTTTTCTACGACAAGTAAGAGTTACGTTGTAGGGTTACGGTCTACACTCAACTTGCCGTTGGCGTTGATGGACTCCACACCCTTATGTTTGTTTCCGCTGAGACTTATGAGGTATATATCAGTTTTACGTTATTTATACATGTGATTGCACTTTGATATATACATTGATGTACTGTGTGTGCCAGCATACCGATCCAGGGATGGCACGGATACACAGAGGCTTGACCGTTTGAGGTCGGGTCGCTACAGAGATGGTATCAGAGCACATGTTGACTGTAGGACGTGACCCTAGAAACTAGAAAGCCCTTAGGAAAGGATTTCTCTAAAACTTTATTTTCAAAAAGATCCTTTACCTCTCTTCTTTTTCGAGCTTTATCAAATCTTTCCTTTTACCTCAAATATTTAGACAATACCTTTTTTTCCCTTTGACCACATGGAGGATCAATTGATGAGACACCTCCGAGAAGGGCAAGATATCGGACTTCACCATACACTGGAAGAATTGAAGCTACAACAGTCGAAGCCTTTGAAGAGTTGAAGAATTTGAAGACACCGACTAATTCCAATATTTATATGACCTTTAGAAGACCAAACCCTTGTTGTACACTCACGTTAGATGCGATGATTTGTAAGCTGTCATATTTGGTGTGTGTTTTCCGACATCAACAAATAAAACTTATTTACAAAACTATATTGTTTGTTTTGTGTGTATCTCCCTCTATCCCTCTTATCTCATCCCAAAACACTTGGACCCAATAGATGATGAATGAAGATGGACTTGTATTCTCTGGACCGATCACTCAGTTAGAGGCAGAGCTATGGATTCAAAACATGGAGAATCACTTCGGGAGCAATTTGGTTGCAAGGAAGTATGAGGTTCAATACGCTCTTCAGTACTTTACAAAAAGTGCCGCAACCTGGTGGAAAATGCATCAGGCCATACAAGGATGTAACGGAGCAAAAACTTGGGAGCAATTCAAGATGACTCTACTGAGGTCTCGTCTTATTCAGAAGCCATATGGCAATAAAATGAAGAAACCTTGTGCATGCAAGATTTGTGGTGAGATAGGACATTCCCATGAAGAACACAAGGATGGATGCCCTCATTGTGAAGGAAATCACTGAGCTGAAGAATGCCCAACTAGGCAGGTTATTTGTTTCTTGTGTGAAGGAATTACGCACTACCCTGCCCAGTGTCATATTTACCCCAAGGTACAAGAAATTACCAAGCAGCAGAAGGGAGCAATGAAAGAAGCCCTCAGGGAAAGTTTGAAAGAACATGTGATGAAGGAAGATGTTGAAGACCCTGATGGAGAAAACCTAAACAGATTTTACTCCAACGCTTGCTATTCATGTGGAGAAGAAGGACATTTTTCACTGTATTGCACGAAGCAAAGCCAAGAGTATCTGGGAGACTTCCCGACAGAAGAAGTGGAGTTTGATCCACATGAGATAGAAGAATTGATCGGAACGAGGAAGTCCAGGAAGAGAAAGAGCATGTATCCCCAGAACAACCCAATTTCTGCAGAAAAGGACCTGAGTCAAATCACTTGTTACAGGTGCAAGGATTTAGGTCATTACGCTAGCAAATGCCCAGCAAGGAAGCCAAGAACCCAAGGAGCCAAGATAACCACCAGGAAGCCCCTGGATTTGTCTGACGCCATTTGTTTACGCTGCAAAGGAGTAGGACATTTTGTCAGAGAATGTTCAGACCCGAGGAAAGCTTGAGCAGAGTAGTTGAGATCTTGATATTGGAATAAAGCATGTAATAAATGTGGAATACACTTTTATTTTCGTTGGGGATGGTGAGTTGAGTTGTGAAATGGAAATTGTAATAGCTCATGAAGCAATAAAAGTTGAGGTGTTTGGAATCTCATATGAAATGTTATGAGTTGTTTGTTGATTGTGAGTGCCTCTCTCACTATGTCACCCAGACTTAAACCTTGAACCCATGGACAAGCTGACCCCAAACCTTCCCCCCAAATAACCACATTTCACCCAAGGAATTAGATACATTATCCTGAGTACCCCTTCTATCTTATACCTATAGATGACAACCCTTTACGAGTCTTTTCTCAAGGGCCCAGAAATGATCATGACCCTGACCAGTGATCAGGATTACCCAAAAATCCTGAAGGACATGATGAAGCATATTCATCTTGAAGGAGATGCAGTCTACAAGGGTTATCCTTTCATGGAGAAGGGAGATGAACTTTGGTACGTGGAGGTACACCTCCACCGTGTGAAGGGAGTTTGCCCAAAGACTATGGGTCAATACTTTTTCATCTCTCGAGTACCACAAGCAACATTCTTCGACTCTGTTCATGAAGCTGCTATGGAAGCCATACGTCAGATTGGGGAAATACTAGAAGCAAGACTCCGTCACACTCAAGAATACCTGAGGGAGGTGCATGCACAGATGATGGAGATGAAGCTCATGGCCACCACGATGAAGCAAAACATCAATGATTTGAAGGATCACATCGCCCAATTCTAGTGGGACTGAAGCATCTTCAAGAAGGGCAAATGAATAAAGATGGAAGTAATGCTTGAACATACCAAACTATGTGGATGGCAGCTTTTGTAATAGAGTACTTTTGAAATTTGAGTTTTGAGTAGTGGTTAAGGATGTAATAAAGGATTTGATATGAAGAGAATATGAATTATGGATGAACCAGTGCATTTTTTGGCGATACTTGTCTGTGTGAACAATTGACCGATGGAAAGGAAAATGTTGTTCCGTATAAAGTTGGAGTTTGGAAAAATGAGTTGGAGTTTGTTTTAGTTATGATGGTTACCCCAAGAGTAGGCAGGAAGGAAGTGATATTGGATTTAAAGGAGATGTAATGTTGGAATATGGAACAATAGTAGCTCCAAGGATGAGTTAAAGTTATACCAGTGTTGAAGTGGGCCATAAGCACAGGACCCAGGATTTGATAAGGAAACAAGCACAATCTTGTTGAAGAAAAGAATTCTGGAAGAAGCTGTGAGTTCATCAGCAGACGTTCCATAGGAGGTTACGTAAACCCGAGAGTTGTGAAGAAACGATAGAGGTTTTGTTTGGCTTGCAGAACCAATAGATTTATCCGGACCCAGTTCGTGGAGAAGAGAAGTTCTGCAATGCTTTTGAGGATGCCCAAGTGTTAGAATACGTGATTCACTATCTGCGTATGTGGTAATGATTCAAGTACGGGATGGATTGGCCCCCATACCGGAGACTTCTATCATGAGCTATCATATGTTTATGGAAAATCAGAGAGCCTTAAAACCCTAGAAGGGTGTCGACACGACAAGCCAAAAGCCTTAGAATGGCAGGATGATGGAAACCCTGTACAGGCACCTATTGCCAATCATAGGTTATGCGGTGAGGTTCAGCCCAGACCCAGTTCCTGCAGGAGGAACCATTAATTGTCGACCACCATGAGATTTTCGATAGTTGTTTAGCATTGGCGACAGCCTGACAGCTAAGAAGACCCAGTCTCGGAAGGATCATATTTTGATGCAAGGACTCAAGATTTTGAGGAAAAGGTCATGCCCTTAACTGAAGAGCCTTAAAGAAAGAGTTACTCCAAGGAGTATGAGAAGACCGACACCGCCAATGCAAAGGATGGAGTACATGAGATTTGTTGGAACCATGACCATACTTCTAAGGGTGGTAGCACCCCATACCATGTGTTGATGAATGGATTTTCAAGGAGACCCCAAACCTAACCTTCTTTCTAGCCTCTTCGAATCTCGAGGACGAGATTCATTTTAAGGGTGGTAGTTGTAACATCCCAAAATTCTAAATTTTGGAATGTTATATTAAATAAATAATTGTGATTGTTTGTTTGATTTTTGTGTGAAACTGAGTGGAAATTGAAACTTTTTGAAAGTTGAATGAGAGGGAATAAAAGGACTTTCCCAAAACTTTCATCTTGCATTTTGATCTCCCTGAGTTCAAATTCATTTCAAAAAAACCCTAGAGTGAAGACAATATGACCTCTTCCATTTAAAGAAATGAAAAGGGGTTTGAAAATGATTTGAATTCCATTTTGAAATATTTCAAACTTAGAAACTTTAAGCAACTCAATGAGTTCATGAGGGAAGATAAAATGACTTCTTCATATTTGAGGAAAGAGAGTTGGAAGTTTCAAAGAAATAAATTGGAAGTCACTTTGAAGTTATTTGAAACTCATTTTTTCCATTCCAAGTTGTTTGAAATTCCAAATTCAAATCCAATTGGGAGTTATTTGAGTTTCTTCTTAAAATATTTTTCTCCTAAAAATGAATAAATGGAAATAAGGGTAAAATGATTCCCTTCAATGGAAAATTAGGAGAAAATAAAATTGAAATCATTTTGCTATTTTAAAAATGATTTTTATTGATTTTAAATGCAACAGTAGCACCGTTTGACTTTTATGAGTTTTTTTGGAATTTATTTGAACTTGGAAAATAGTTCATCTTATTCTTGGTATTTTTCTGAGCATTTTGGTTTATAATATGCCTATATAGTTTTTTTATTATTACTCAGTTTGTTTGTTTTTCCGATTGTAAAAAAAAGAAAAACTTTTTATTAAAAAAAACGCACGCACGCGCTGCCCAGCCGGCCCAGCAGCCACCCAGCCGCGCGGCCCACTGGCCAACTGGCCAGCTGGCCCAGAGCCCCGACCGGCCAGGCCGCCCCAGGCCTGCCCGCGCCCGACCACCAGCGCCCGAAGGCTTACGCCTCACTCGCCCGTGCCCCTCTTCCCTCGCTCGCTCTCTCCCACCGCCACTGCCAGCAGGGCCCGCTGCGTAGGCCATCGTCTTCAACCTCCTTCTTTCCCCGCGCAGGATAAGCAGCGCACTCGCCGGCCGCCTCGCTCGGGATAAACCTTATCCCGCAGCCCCACGCCTCCTAGCCGCGCCTATAAAGAGCCCTCGACCCCCTCTCTCCATTCTGCCCTCCGTCTCATCCCCTCGCCGCTCACAGTCGCCGCCTTCGTCGTTTGGATCTCACCGGCTGGAGCTACCTCGCCGCTCTGTTCTGCCATCCGTGAGGCTGCCTCGACCCCGTTCTTCTTCACCAGGACACTGACCGAGTCCTTGCGCATCCCGTTGACATTTTTTTGCCCCTAGGGACAGCCGGAGACGCCGCCCCGACGACCTGAGTCCTCGCCGGAGCACGGAGACGCCGTCTCCGCGCAGCATGACCCCGACGTCCCCGACGCGAGCCGCCTCCACCACCGGACCGCCCACAACGCGCCCGTCCCGTCCGTCATCTCCCCCGCCTCCACCGCCCGTCACCGCCCGACGCCAGCGCTGCCGTATCCTGCTCGTCGACATCGCCGCTGTAAGCCGAGCCTCCCGCCTCGTTCATTTAGTTTATTTTTTTTATTTACCTAAATTAGGTCGGTTAACCATGGTTTTAAATAAACCATGTGGTTTAGTTAAAAACTGGTCTCCGGTTTTCATTTTTAGCCGCGGTATGTTTTGCTTAGGTAGCGGCCGTTCGCCGAATAGCTTCCGCAGCGAATGCTGCTCGGCCAGTAGGAATCTGCCACATGGTCGAGGACCTGTTCGTAGTTTAGTTTATTTTCTGTTTCACCATCTAGTCCCTAAAATTAGCAGATTAGTCCCTGATTTTAGTTTAGCCACAACTTTTTAACCGTAACTCCAAATTCGATGAAACCAACGGCAAATTCTTCATGTTGATTAGATCTATCCAGTAGTGTCATCTTTGTAAAATTTTGTTAGATTCAAATTTGAATTTATTCAGATTTGATTTCAAACTTCAAATGGCCATATCTCCTAAACCGTAGCTCCGATTGACGTGATTCTTTTTGCATCGTGTCACGGTAGCTAAACCCTATCACCTAGACCTTTCTCAAAATATTTTCAGACACCTAGGATCTGTCCATGATAGTTTTATTACTATGCCAAGTATGCACGATAGATCACATCACGGTTTTGCACCTTATGTCTCTTATTGTTGGCACCTAGAATTATTTGCATGCAAGTTATGTTGTGGGGTTTCATTTGGTTTTCCGAGTCTTTTGTGTTGCATGTTATTGCTCTATGGACTGATTGCTTATGTATGTTAATTTTACTTTGACGATAGACTGTCCGGAGTGCGAAGCCGAGTACTATCGATCTTTAGAATTCAACTACTAGTATCCAGGCAAGTTCACATTTGACCATTCTTCCAATTACCTATGTTTTATATTATGCACTTAGTCCTTTTGTGGTAGGATTGCATGGTAGGATTTATTCATGCCAGATGGCTATGCCGTTACCTAGTAGTTCATTGAGGTAGGTTTGAACCATACACCTTTGTCACCACCGCGTAAGTTTAATTTTGCCTCGCCAATGTAGACGTGGATTGGGAAGTGTTCATTGTGAGAGATGAGTGACAAAGTAGTAAGTAGAACCAAGATAACTTAATGAACTACCTGGGCGGAGGTTTGGTTTGAATGGTGGTGAAGTACAGTGGGAGCATGCATGGGAAATCCATGGTGGTGCACCACTAGTGGTCCGTCCGCCCAGGCTCAAAGAGATCAATCGTATTCTCATGTCTAGAAGCTTACATGTGCAGCCACAAGCCAATATGGGCTCTGGCTTAGTTGAGTAGTTAGTGTGACCCCTTCCGGGATGGGCTAGCAGATGTAGAATGAGTAGGTGTACCGGCCTATCCGTGGGTTAAGGGGAAATACTTTCGAAAGACTATGTCTCGGTCATCCTGTTCTCAAACGCCAGGCAGTGCGAGAACTTCCAGGGAGGCGATCGAGTCTTGTGGGGAAAAGTGTGCAAACCTTTGCAGAGTGTTAAAACCTAATCGATTAGCCGTGTCCCCGGTTACGGACAACTTGAGCATCTATTAGTGGAAATGCTGGGAGATCTCATCACTCTTAATTAAACAGTTGGGTTTTAAATGAAACTTTGGGAATGGAGTGAGTTGGGTTTGCCAACTCATCCTATGCTATTTTGTAGTAGTAGAATAATATCTTTTATTCTAGGGGGAAAACCTAGCTTTATGCAAAAACTAAACTTAGAGATTTCCACCAGCCAAATTGCATGTACAAATAGGTTCGTTATTCTTATGATGTGACTTGCCAGTACATTCAATGTACTGACCTACAGGGCTGCAACTTCTTATGTTGCAGGAATTTTTCTACGACAAGTAAGAGTTACGTTGTAGGGTTACGGTCTACACTCAACTTGCCGTTGGCGTTGATGGCCTCCACACCCTTATGTTTGTTTCCGCTCAGACTTATGAGGTATATATCAGTTTTACGTTATTTATACATGTGATTGCACTTTGATATATACATTGATGTACTGTGTGTGCCAGCATACCGATCCAGGGATGGCATGGATACACAGAGGCTTGACCGTTTGAGGTCGGGTCGCTACAGTGCGCATCCCCAGGGATGTGGCAATGGCGAGAAGCTGGACGGCGACCCGACACTCTGCTGGCTCCAGGCAGCTTGCGGGCCGTGGCCGTTGGGTGGATTCATCATCCCCGCGTGAGATGCCTCTGCCTGCTCCGCAGTAGCCGCCACCCACGCGGCCGCGTCCCGGGCCCTCTTGGTGTCGAGCCTGATCCGCTGGTCGGTGATGACAGCCTCCCGGCGCTGAACCTCCGCCTTCCAGTCGGCGTTTGACATGCCCGGTGGTTTTGCCGGCGGCGCCCTGGGCTTCCTCTGCTTCGGCTGGGTGGCATCGACAACGGCACGAGGGACCGTATACTTCTTCGGTGGCATGGCAGGATGGCGACCGGATGGCGGGGAGAGGGAGGAGAATGGTGGAAGAAGAGGGGCGGAAGGGAGAATGGTGGACGAAGTGGGGCAGAAGGGGGAATGGAGGGAAATGGAGGGGGAAGCGGGGGATCGACGGGAAAAGGGTTGTCTCTCACTGAGAGAGAGGACCCACGCACCTTTTTCTTTGGCCGGCGCCCCCAGGCGGCCCCGGGGGGCTTGGGTTCTGCTCTGGTTCGCCAGCTGTTATTTCGGCCCAAACCGGCGATAAACAAGGTCCCAGGGGCACGACTGGGCTAATTTTCCGGTGCTGGCGCTAAAAAGAGAGCCCTGGGGGCATGTTGGGGGGCGAGTGGAGATGCTCTAACCATTAGCCTGTAGGCTCTAGAATTTTCCAACTGAACCAAAAACTTTCGATTAGACACCTTTCCAACTTTCAACGTTGATTAAAATCAACTTTCGACTGATTTTCTGAACTTGCACTCCAACCAAAACATTTGACAGGGAGAAAGATGGGCTAATGTGGGAAAATCAGCTCAAGTGGCTTGTCAATCACAAAATGACATGCTGATTTGCATCCATGTCAGTAAAACTAGTATTTTAACCGCTTGAATGTTTGAGCAGTTGGAATGGACTAAAGCTATTGACTAGGACAAGTTTCTGCTCTTGTATTTTGGACACAAATAGAGTTCAGCACAAGTCCTGCATAGTACTCCCATAGGCGCAGTTATAAAACACTCACCAAAGAAATGGAGCTGGTTGGAACTTATAGAACTCACAGTTTGAATCCTAAAACATAAACATATTTGGTTCCTTTATTATGATGGATTCAATGAAGAGCCTTTAACGTAGCTGACAATTTTACATTGTTGTATCAATTCAGCTCATGAGGAATGCAAACATCTGTAACTATGTTCTGCACGCTGTAATTTGCTCTTGAGCTGAATGGAAAGTTAGTGCCTCTGGCCCCTATCCTTGTTTTTTTGCAGAACCACACACAACAGGAATGCACAAATATTTGTATTAAGACAGCTTTAACTTGTGTCAAATAAATGCAATACGATCCAGTCAGGCTGCTCAAGTGCATGTCAATTAAAAAAAGAAGAGGATAGCTCAAGCCACTGCATCATACATACTGACGCCCACAACCATCTTTATTAAAAAGAATGTAATAGTCCAGTAGGTCCAGAATAACTTTATAACTTTAAAAAGAGAAGACCGCAACCAATTGCTAAAAGGAGATTACATGACTCATTCACATTATCTGTTAATCATGCACCAGCCAAACTGGTAGAACAATTCCTTGGCGACCGTCTCCAAGCGGTTGCACCCATGGGCGCACACCTGAGTGTCCATACACTGAAGTGATGACCAAATATGGATCGAATCAGTAGTTCTGATGATAACCTATTTTTTATTGAGAATTTGATCTATTAAAAATAGTGTCATTCTGGCAATTACAAATTGCCCATAATAAGGTGCATGCTCCCACCCGGAGATGACCTTTAATCCCATGAGTAATACCAAGCAACCAGTTCCCAAACAAATTTGGTATTCTAGTTGCTGGTTGCAAGTTATAAGCTACCAAAATTGTTAGCCAAAGTGATGTGGCAAACAAACAAGTGAAAGAGATAGTGTATTGTTTCCTCTTGATCACAAAAACAACATTTCTTACATCGCAATCAATTAATTTTGCCACATTATCTTTAGTAAGGATCACCTCAGGCTGCAAGAACCACACTTTTCTTAAATTTGATGGAACTTCATCTTCCAGATATAGTTATGCCCAAAGACCAGCCGCGCATCAATAAGGTCTACGTACATCGAGTTAACGGTGAAGACGCCATTTGTATTCAATATCCATCGAAATATGTCTGCGTCTGTGAGAGATTGATCATCATCAACCTCCGTACCAAATGGAGCCATGCTGCCCAGTTATCGCCAATCAGAGCTCTATGAAATTGAGTATTTAAAGGGGTTGTCTCTAGGACCGATGCTGCCAAAACATCTTTCCTGCACACTAAGTTGAGGAGGGTCGGATTTTGAAGAACTAGCAATGTCCCCAACCAGGTTTCCTAACAAAAAACTAGTAGATTGGTCATCATCGATCATAAACGCACCTCTATTAATGTGTGACATTTTGATGACATATGACGCGGCAATGGGACAATTGATTTCCTCCCAAACACCACATAGGATACCACCAGTTTTACCAATAGGATGAATTAATTTCCAAAAGGAGGCACCATCGGGATCATTACTCTTGAATTTTTTTATTTTATAATCATTTTTCATAGTTTCTTGTAGGCCAATAAATCAAGGGCATGATCTTTAATGATCTCATTGATGTAGGAAGACATGCCGCTCTCTCCAAGCCCACACATGATTCCAAAAATGCATATAATTTAAATCTGCTTAAAACGTTCCTAGTTCTGATAGTACTAGCGGGGGAGGGTGGAGATGTTAGTGCTTAGCAGCCTTTTGGGCTCCTTTTCACAGGCCTAGTAACTACCACAAATGTTTATCTGGCTATTGTTAGCTAGACAGCTCTGCCATACTTTGCAAGAGCTACACTCTTTGAGTGCATGAGTTCTTGAGGCAAACTATTTCTCATAAGACGATGTGTTTGATTCTAGTTTAGGGGGAGATCCATCATAGATTCGGAGTGTGTGATTCATGAGGGTGTCTCGGTGCTTATGATGCAATGATAGATCTATAGATGAAAACGTCGTAGTTTGAACAAATAACTAGTTTGCAATACTATTCTGCCATGTTAACCTGTGCGATGTGACCATTGTTATGTCAACAGTAATGCTGATACCCAAAGATTTGGAAATAAATAAAGCTACAGAGAAATAGCAAAAGAAGTAGGAGTGCATGTCTGGTTTGGCTTGTTTATCATCATTCTCATATATAGAATATTACTTATACTAGAAAACATCACAGTTTGAACAAATAACTAATGGATAAATACATGGATAAGAGATCTATTTGTCTTGTCACTTTGTCAGACTGTTTAATAATTTAATAAAGATGGTTGTGTGCATCGCTTGATGCATGAAGAGGCTAGAAGTAATCCTCCTTTTTGAGAAAAAACATGGATCAACATATATGTAACTTCCGGAGAAGACTCCTTTCCTTTATTCCTCCTTTCGCAATCTATCTAGTTCTTTCCTTCTTCTCTTCACTTTGTTTGCCATGTTTTTGGGTTCTTGTAATCCTTGTAAAACCTATCCAGATCTCTCTAAGATTGAAGTATGTTCTACATGCAACCAAGACATAACCTAAACACATGGAAAGAAAGAAAATTATTGGCCAATCAAGCAAACTATGAACATGTAATCTATACCTACTATTAAAGGGAATATGTATTCTTGGCTTGGTTTAGTCCTTTTCGTTCGGTTTGCACACGCTAAGCCATCTGGCCCAGGTACTTGTATGCTGATGGGCCTTTTATGGGCTTTCATAGAGACCATGAAAAATAATTGGATCAAAATAAATCAAGATTGTTGGAATTAAACACAGGACCTCCTGTGTAGCTCTTCGATGTAACAACCAACGGCCTATCCGCCTTTCACATTTACTAATTCTAACTCGATCTAAATATACCAGTGGTAGTCATCATGTTTAGGGCGAGCTAATTAAGCAAATGAGCTAATAAAGGAGGATCATGGGCTTAAATAGAATATTTAAACGGATGTGCCTAATTAAAGAAAGGGTTATGGATAAACCGGTGGAATAACTAAAAGAAAGATTGTGATCTTAATACATGAAGGATTTGAGGCAAAAAGGTAGGATAATTAAAATTTAAAAGGAAGGATTTGTAGGCTTCAATGTGTTGGAGCTACTAAATTAGAAAAGTAAGGATTTGATTTCTGACTAAAATGGGTAAGGACGCCATGGTAATTAACAAAATAATTATACTTAAATGCCATTAAAAAGGATTATACTTAGATGGAAACAGTGGGAGATTATGCCCAACAAAGAAAATATGAACACTGCTAAATTGCAACGTATTTTTTTATGTTCATTTTGTAGAAGGATGCTGCGTTGCAGCATGTTCTTCATAGTGAATTCGGTGCTGTGAGATATTATGCTTGCACAAAACATCAATTTTTCCTGTTGCAACGCACGGGCATATGTGCTAGTTAAGTTACAAATCTTTATCTAGGCAAAGAATCATTGAGTACATTCACCTTGCTGCAGAACATTTACATCTTCAAAATGTTTCTAACCAAAAAAATACATGAAAAGAAGGCCTAACAGTACTTCCCAACACATGACGAAAGTGCCTAGGTTCATTCTTCAAAGATAGGAGCAATCAAGTAAATATCAGGATTAATAAAGTACCATAATAAGTTGACACAAAACAAGTTGTCTATGCAAGTATGTCTGGCAAAACAAGTTGACACAAAAGAGGAGCAGTTGCAACTTAGGATTTACAACAAAATGAACAACAACGATCAATCAAACAAACCATGGAAGAAGAGATCAACGATAACAATTTCATCAACTCGAATAAAAATTCATTCGCCCAAAGAGCACGACCGAGACTAAATATCGGAGGGCCCACGGATATATAGGTGAAAATTGGCGAACCCACTAAACCCAGCCAACGAAATAAGATATCGGACACTATCCAAAGTACTTTATAGCACGTAGATTCAGTGGAGGAGCTAAATATTAAGTTCATGTTGCACACCCACACGATCGGTCTGGCGTGTTAACGGGAAGCAGAAACCACTATTGCCTCCCAACGGGTGCAGTCTTTGATCTAAGAGCTTGGTGTGGCACAAGAAACAGTTTCCACTTTATGGTGTGACAACTTGGGTGCAACATATCTTTTATTTACCGTATCTTTCATGCATAAAAAAACACATTGAGGTGTATTTTCACTTTGTACAAGAAAGTGTACCTCAATCGAAGTTAGGGATTGTATTCGTACCATCGTAGGATGAATTGGCTGACAGTTTTACCAAAGCTAGCTTTCCAAGTTGAAATGTTCACAAATTTTATGCAAGATCTCAAATAAGGGAAAGTTGTGATTGAAGAGGGCTATTAGGACTAGATATAGAGAGGTTATGTTTGGTATGTGATTATAATCCATCGGCTATATACGGATAAAGTTCTGATTGTTTTAACCTTTTTTGTAACCCAAGTTGTGCAAACCCAAGGCCGATTAGCCCCCCTATGAATGTATATACATGTCGCAACCTGCCGGGTGTAGACAAGCTCTGCCAATTACTATAAGAAGTTTGAGAAAAGTGTGTGTGTGTGTGTGTGTGTGTTTCAATATGTATGGTGTGTGTGTGTGTGTGTGTGTGTGTGTGTGTGTGTGTGTGTGTGTGTGTGTGTGTGTGTGTGTGTATGTGTGTGTGTGTGTTTCAATATGTATGGTTATAGTTAGCGAAAGAAATTTAACAACATGGTGTTTGCCATTTCCCTAAAAAAAATGATATTTAGTATCTATCCTTAAGATAGGAGAATTTATTGTTTAATAGCATATGTCCTCGCGCATGGCTTCAACCTGCATACCAAATCCATGCGGGTTGCAAAGGCTGAGCTCAAGGTGATAAAGTGGATGATAGAAGCTATAACTCTAACAAATGGCATCAGATTTATGGCATGAGGAAATCTAGAGAATTCAACACCGCCATGGCGCAGAGATTGTTTTCACCAAATGGTTTCATTGATCGTTATGTGAAAGCCATTTCTATATGCCATCTTCATCCTTTGTTGGCGGATTTGGAAAGCCAAGAATGACCTAATTTTCTTGGGCATCCATAGCTTGGCCAGTGATACCATACGTCGAACCACGAAAGGGATTACTACATGGATCAAGAGATATGTAACTTTAGACAAGACAACCCTTCTCCCCTTTTGTTTCTTTCTCCTTTCGTGACTTGTCTAGTTCTTTTTTTCTTCCCTTCACTTTGTTTGCCTTTTTTAGTCTTGTAATCCATGTAAGGCTTTTCCGATTCGGTTTCGGATTGAAATAATTTTTCCATGCGACCAAGGCAAAATTAGATACATGGAAAGAAAAAAAACTATTGGTCGCATCGGGCAACATGTAATTAAGTTACACATCTTTATCCTGGCAAAGATGAACATCCAACACATTCACCTTGCTGTAGGACATTTACATCTTCAAAACGTTCTCACCGGAAAAATAAAAAGATCTGGACACAAAAAAAGGAAGTGTATATACAACAGTACTTCTCATTTCACAACATACGACCATAACACCTTGGTTCTTCTTGGATTTCGCTACAAATTGAACGTCAGATTTTTGACCATGACATATCGAACGTTTTCCATGATAGTAACACTCAGGTAACTATCAGTGGCAAATAAAGTGTCGTAACACACAGCTATGCAAGGTATGCCTATAGAACATGTTGGTACAAAGACCGTTAGATCACTACACAGTCTTATGTTAGTTTACAGAGGGGGTACTAGTTACACCAAATGGACAACAGAGATCAAACAAATAACCATGGAAGAAGAGATCCAGAATAAAAATTTCAACGAAGAAGATATCCAGAATAAATATTTCAGCAACTAGAATGAAAATGCCTTGGCTCCAAGAGCATGATAGAGACCGAATTTCCATCCTTATTAACAATGCCATTCATGCATCTTAACCATGCCAAAACTAAATAAAATGAGGCGAGACGCATGACCATGCACTACGCATGAGGATCCACTACTCGCATATAGGAGCAAAATGACTCGATGCTCCATGATCGGCGCCTCACTACAACCCGAACTCCATATCGTCCCAGAACTGCAACGTTAACATATCATCATCGACGAAGTTTGCGCTTGAGCTGGTGCCGGCGCCGTCGTGGCCACCAGTATTGTAGCCATTTCCATTATAGGCTAGGGCGCCGTGGCCCCCCTCGGACCTCACCCTGTCACGCCAGCCCTCCTGCTGCTGCGGTGGCGCCTGATACATCGGTGGAGGGCCCACGTCGACGCTGTCGGTAACATATGGCACCTGGGACTGGAAGACCGGTGGCTGCCAGCCTTCCTGCTGTTGCGGCACCGCCTGATACATCGGCGGAGGCCCCATGTCGACACTGCCGGTGACGTATGGCACCTGGGGCTGGAAGACTTGTGGCTGCCAACCCTCCTCCTGTTGCGGCGGCGCCTGATACATCGGCGGATGACCCATGCCGATGTTGCCGGTGATGTTTGGTACCTGGGGCTGGAGGACCGGTGCCTGCAAGCCCTCCTGCTGTTGCGGCGGCACCTGATACATCGGCGGAGGCCCCATGTCGACGTTGTTGGTGACGTTTGGCACCTGGAGCTGGAAGACCGATGGCTGCCAGCTCTCCTGCTGCTGCGGCGGCGCTTGATACATCGGCGGAGGCCCCATGTCGACGCTGGCGGTGGCGTTTGGTGCCTGGCGCTGGAAGACCGGTGGCTGCCAGCCCTCCTGCTGCTGTAGCGGCACATGATACATCGGCGGATGCCCCATGTCGACGCTGCCGGTGACGTATGGCGCCTGGGGCTGGAAGGCCGGTGGCTGCCCGCCGGCCTGCTGCTGCGGCGGCGCTTGATACATCGGCGGAGGCCCCATGTCGGCGCTACCAGCGGCGTATGGCGCCTGGGGCTGGAAGACCGGTTGCTGCCCGCCCGCCTGCTGCGGCGGCGGCGCTTGAGACATCAGTGGAGGCCCCATGTCGGCGCTGCCGGCGACGTATGGCTCCTGGGGCTGGAAGACCGGTGGCTGCCCGCCCGCCTGCTGCTGCGGCGGCGCTTGATACATCGGCGGAGGCCCCATGTCGGCGCTGCCGGTGATGTATGGCGCTTGGGACTGGAAGACCGGCGGGTGCGAGTTGCTTTTAGCTATGCGCTCGACGAGGCTCTTGTGGATCTCCCCCGGCTTACAACCAACCCTGGCGACCTCCTCGGCGCTGAGGTTGCCACCGAGCATGGCCTTGTGCAGGAGGGCCCTGATGTTGCGGTCCTCACGCTCGCTCTGGAGCTTGTTGGCCTGATGCTGGAGCTTGGCGAGGCACTTGGTGAGGAACTCCTCCTGGCTCGTCGTCTTCTTGAACTGCGGCATGTTCGGCATGGCCTTGTATCGATTCAACATAGCCACCGCCTCAGCATGGGACGGGTAAACATCCGGCTCCGACGCGCCCTCGTCATACACCAGCACGCAGGCCTTGGTGTTGCACAGGATGCCCAACTCGCCCACCTTCTTCATCAGGTAGTTGCGGCGCGTCTCGTAGGTACGGCGACGGATGGAGTCCTCGCCGATGTACCGGAGGGGCACCTTCTTGCGAACCATTGCCGGTCAAAGGGTAAAACTACCAGAGGAAAAGGGAAGTCGCTAGTTTTTGGCGAGTTGAAAGCAAGGGAGAAGGCGTGGATTTATAGGGGAGGATCGGCCAGGATGAGCATGTTGTAGCCTTCCGGCCTTCACTGTGCTCATCTCTAACTTTGGCATCCATTTACAGCCTTTCACTCTCTACGTAGATATGCATGGTAGTGCTAGCTAGCCCATTAATGCGTCCTAAAACTATAGAATTTCTTTATAATTGCAAATTTGCTCTGAGTCGATCGAGAATTTTTTTTGGGTGAAGAAACCATTCGGTGATCGTATAATAAGCCATAGAACATGCATGTATATATGCTTTTTAGCTACATATTGCAAAATTAATTGTGCATTTAATGTTTTCTAAAGTTAGATTGGTATTCAAACATGTACAGCGTCCCATCACCGCGTTAAGAAAATATCAATAAATAAGGTACTACAAAAATTATCTCATGATGCGGTGGTTACCAAAAATTACAAATCTACTAAGATATACAAGCAATTAAACCACAATTCATATGCACTGTGTGGATAAGTTCTGCCAGTTTTTGCAACACATGTATCCAATGTTATTCCATATATACAGCAGGTTGGACGGCTACCGTTTCTTGATGACCTAGTGGTACGTAGTCATTGTATTCACCAACGCATGCTTACTTCCAGACTTAGTTATGTAGTCCAAGTAAGTAATCACTTCCAGTCATGCACTAGTGCTGGTACTGCTTCAACGACATCTACGCCTCCAACAAGTGTGCTCGCTCAACAATGACCATATATAGCATTGATATGAACTAGTACATTTACCCTAATTCTCCATGCTCCACATGACACTCAAAATCTCATTTAGGTGCATCATCTAACTACTGATAATAAACTATTATGAAAATTTACCCTGCCTTCTTTTTTATCAAGGATCATGCCACGAGGAGGGTAATTCATCGAAGTAGATGTGAAGGAGATTTGTAGCCCCTCAAGCTATAGTCATATTCTTCATCCAAACAAGACTACATGTGTCCAAGCTTACGTCCACAAAATGACATCATCATTTAGATCATCCTTTTTCGATATGGACAATTGTGTCCTTCAAAATAATAAGCTTCCATGGTCAAGTGAGTCATATAGCGAGCCACGGTAGCTCGTAAGAAAGCAAAGAGTCGTCATCTTGGTTATCCTAAATATGTAAGTGTGTCCACGTCACCAAGTTTGTTTCATTTCTGATGTTAGCGGACCAACACATTCTTCCGTTATTGGTCATCACACATACTATTTAAGCGTTATTGATGACTACAGTAAGTATGCATGGAATAGTCTTCTTAAAAAAAGTCTGAAGTGTTCTCTATATTCTCAAATTTCTGTTTCTCATAGAGCGACAATTCAGTTATGAAATCTTTTCCACGCAAACCGACTAGATTGGTGAGTATTATGAGTTAAACTATTTCTTTAATAAAATTGACATTTCTCACGAGGTTTCATGTCTCAATACTCACCGATAGTATTGCTCAGTAAAAAGAAAGAATAGACACAATGTTTGGGTAGGGTTAGATCTGTCGCACAAGCATCCATGCCTCTCAAATTTTTGCATGAAAACTTTTTAACTACAACATACCTCGTTAATCAATTTCATATCAAGGTGGTCACCTATGAAAAGCATGTAGATCAGTGATGTCTACTATACAACTTATTCTTGTAGACTCGTGTTGGACCTCCAAGCGTAGAGTTTTGTAGGACGGTCGCAATTTTCCCTCAAGTGGATGACCTATGGTTTATCAATCTGTGGGAGGCATAGGATGAAGATGGTCTCTCTCAAACAACCCTGCAACCAAATAAAAGAAAACTCTTTTGTCCCCAACACACCCAATACAATGGAAAATTGTATAGGTGCACTAGTTCAGCGAAGAGACGGTGATACAAGTATAGTATGGATAGTAGATATAGGTTTTTGTAAACTGAAAATATAAGAACAACAAGGTAGCAAGTTATAAAATGGAGCACAAACGGTATTGCAATGCTTGAAACAAGGCATAGGGTTCATGCTTTCAATAGTGCAATCTCTCAACAGTGCTAACATAATTAAATCATATAACAATCCCTCAATGTGCGACAAAGAATCACTCCAAAGTTCTTATCTAGGGAGAAAATAAGATGAAATTGTTTGTAGGGTACGAAACCACCTCAAAGTTATGTGTTCCGATCAATCTATTGAGCTATTCCTATAAGTGTCATGAACAGCCCTAGAGTTCGTACTAAAATGACACAATATGACACGCATCAACCAACTCTAATGTCACCTAGATACTCCAATGTCACCACAAGTATCAGCGAGTCAATTATACGATACACATCAAACAACTTCAGATTCATAATATTCAATGCAACACAAAGAACTTCAAAGAGTGCCCCAAGATTTCTACCGGAGAAAGTAGGACGAAAACGTGCATCAACCCCTATGCATACATTACCCCAATGTCACATTGGTAATCCGCGAGTTGAGTGCCAAAACATACATCAAGTGACTCAATAGAATACCCCATTGTCACCACGGGTATTCATATGCAAGACATACATCAAGTATTCTCAAATACATAAAAGTATTCAATCCGATAATAGTGGAACCTCAAAGATAACTCAATTCAGCACAACAAGATAGAGAGGGAGAAACACCATATAATCCAACTATATGAACAAAGCTCGCGGTACATCAAAATCGTGCCAAATCAAGGACACGATAGAGAGAGAGAGAGAGATCAAACACATAGCTACGTATACATACCCTCAGCCCAGAGGTTGAACTACTCCATCCTCGTTATGGTGGCCATCAGGATGATGAAGATGGCCTCCGGTGATGATTTCCCCCTTCGACAGGGTGTCGAAAAAGGGTTGTAGATGAGATCATGGAGGTAAAGAGACTTACGGTGGCAGAGTCGAAGTTCTAGGGTTATTTCTAGGGGTTTCTCTATATATAGGAATTTTTTGCGTCGGTCTCACGTCAAGAGGGGCCATAGGGGGGCCACGAGGCACCAGGGTACGCCCAAGGGGTGGACGCGCCCAGGTGGCTCGTGGGGCCCCTGTGGGTCTTCTGGTGCTCCCCCGAAGCTTCCTGGTTCTCTTTAGTTCCAAAAAATCGCCAAAAAGTTTCAGCCCATTCCGAGAACTTTTATTTCTGCACAAAAAACAACATTACGGTAGTTCTGCTGAAAACAATGTCAGTCTGGGTTAGTTTCATTCAAATCATATCAAAACCATATATAATTGTCGTAAACATGGTATGAATAGTTCATAAATTATAGATACGTTGAAGACGTATCAATCAGCTTCTTAAAATAAAACCCCACTATTAATCCTTCAGAAATTTCAAGTGCACATGTGGCCAAACTTATGCTCATTTAATTCTCACAAGTTGGAGTTTTATTCCAAGTAGTGTGCCTTTCTCTGATATACTCCCCAACATATTGGATTCGAATGTCTACATATCACAATCGACCTTTTCTATATATTTGGCGATGTTGTGTTCGATGAGGATGTTTCCCCTTTTCTACCTTTGCATGCTATGGTGTGCTCTCCTCCGCAAATAGATTCCTCTTGTACCATCACATATTTTTCCTTCCTCTAGTTTTATTCATGAAGTAAAAAAATTAGATGCATAGTTGCCTAATAACTGTCTAGGTTCTACTAGATTGTTCTCTACAAAAATCAACACATAAAACATAAGCCTATATCTACCATTGCACGTGGAGGAGAATGGTTAAGAAAGCACGTGCTCTGAAGCTTATTCTGCCATGGATCCTGGAGCAGACCCCCTAGTGAAAAATCACCCTCGGATCAAGCATTGTTAGGCGATAAAGCATGCAAGGCCCCATGCCACAAAAATAAACCCGTTAAGAAAACAATATAGGGGATGAGAATGAAGGTGGCGGCTTGGAGGACTAATAGGAAACCTGATGTTGAGTGCTTGCTCTCGAGCAATCACTATGGTGCAAAAAGATTATAAGAACTAACCAAAATAGTTTTGAGCTATGAAGAAAGATTGTTGTAGGCTTACAACAAAGGATGAGATTCTAACCAAAGGTAACAAGAGAGCAGAAAAGATCTTGACATCAGATCCTTCACACCATAGAACCAGGCTAATCATCAACTTTGTTGTCCGTAGCCGTAGTCCCACCATGTATCAGCTCCCCATCTTCCTCCTTCTGAAGGCATGTCTAGTAAAGCAAGAGAAACCAAAGGGTAAACACAATATCGAGGAGACTAAGCACCACTAGATTCTCAGAAGTCACTCTATTGTACACAATTTAGGTAGCCCAACAAAGAACAAAAATGGTAAACATATAAAAGAATAGCATCGAATACCCATTGTTGATCCCAGCACACCCCCAAAGGCCCAAACCACATGAGAATCACAATTAACAAATGAAGAACAAGTGTTGGGTCGTTTTAATTTGATCACAAAAGGAACAAACATGGGATCCCATATACCGTACATTTTCACAAGTTCTGTCTTGTCAAGATAAAAACTAGTGCATAATTGCCACCTGAAAATTTGAATTTTTGAAGGAATCTTGACTTTCTAGATCTGCTTGTAATGGACTCTTTGTTCAAGCCATTGATAAATAGACTAGGTACTGGATTTCTCAGTTTTACTTAGGGTCCAAACCACGTCATCAAGATTTTCATTAGGATCGAGGTGCCCTTCCCCCACTCACCCATAGTGAATACTTTTCCAACACCATGGAAGATCATAATGTAGCCAACTACGGAAAATAAAGGTCCCTCAGTTCGGAAATAACTAGCTTGGTTTTAGTTCAAACCACGTCAGTTATTTTCGGATGGAGGTAGTAGAAGACTATTTATTAATCCTCGTAATAGTTAATGTCGCCAATATGATTTAACATTTATTGAAGAGAAACTTTCATATGCTTTATTTTTATATAATATTTATGATGGAGTTCTTTGGATGCTCGTTAACTGCCGACATGAGTTTGATCGAACAATAATCAATGGCAATTTGTGATTCTTTTGAAATGCTTATAAGTAATGTTCTACCGACCGACAAAAAAAGTAATGTTCTACCGATCTCGAACTCCAGCTTTAGGTTAAGGGAAATAACTCATATCAATTAATCAACACACAAATCAATTTAGTGGGATTATAGACATTTTAACACACACCTCGAGCAAAACTTTAAGAATGTATCAACCGAAAGGAAAGAAACTACACATTCTCATGGACTCTGCACACAACTAATTCCTGAGCGGTTTCTCAGAATCTACAACTAAAAGAAATTGTCCTATATATCATGATGAAAAGCCAAGTTCTCGCTTTGACAAATTAGAAGCGATAAAATACCTGGCGAGCTCGCATGATCAAGAACCCTATTCATTGGCTAAAGCATGTGTTATGGTCATGTCACCCATTTTTGAGCAGTGAGGGAGGCCCAATATGGAGGGCGCATCACTTTTTTCTCTCACATCTGTTATTTCTTTTACGTTTTTTTAGTTTCAGTGTTCACAAATTTTTTTCCTTTTTTTACCTCATCACCCTAATTTTTTTCTTGAAATGTTTATAAATGTAGCAATCCGATCTCAGGCGGTCAAATCTCTGTATATAAGTGTCATCCATGGATCGGTAATGCTGACACACACAATACTCGAAGATTTATAACAGAGTTCAGTCACACACTTATTACATCGAATGTCTCAAAAGAGAACTTATTACAATAATATGGTTGAAGGCCATCTAAATACGATAACAACGGAAGCTTCGAAGGTAAATGGGTCCATCAACTCCAACGGCATAGCTGAGTGCACGACAACGACCTAGCGCACCTTACTCTTCATCTGAAAACTCTGCAACATAATTCGTTGCAGCCTGTGTAGGTCAGCACATGGAATATGCTGGCAAAATAACACTATAGAGCAATGAACATGAAACAGCTATAACTATATGCATATATGGCTGGTGGAGGCTCTATGGTTATCATTTGCAGAAAGCTAGTTTCTCCCTACAACAAAGGAATATAGTTTATTTAACTACAAAGTTTGTTGAAAACATTGAGAATGGTAACCCCATCTCAATCCCAATTAATAATCAATAACCCAATCAAATTGATTATGTAAAGTGATGAGATCAATATAATAATTCAAGTACCAAATACTCAAGATTTCCATAACCGGGGACACGGCTAACCATGACTAGTTTATACACTCCGCAGAGGTTTGCGCACTTTTCCCCACAAGACTTGATCTCCTCTATTGGATTTCTCGCACTACATGATGTTTGAGAAACGGATGATCGAGACACAGTCTTTCAGAAGCGTTAGCTCATTACGACGGGTAGACAGTACCACCTACATTCCCTACATCTACTAGCCTACCACTGTAAGAGATCACACAACATACTCAACTATGCCAGAGCCTATAATGGCTTGTGGCTGCACACGGAAGTTTCCAGCATGAATAACATAATGATCCCTTTGAGCCTAGGTGGCAAACCATAGGATGATCACACGGGTTCCCCGGGATCTTCTTGGACAACACTGGGTTCCCCAGGTGCCCACAAACCAATCCACCCAGATGTGTGTTAAAGTAGCCACCTTAAGTTAAACCTTAGTTAACAATAATCTCTCACATCTGTCATGAATTCTCTCAAAACTAAACCACGTCTACGAACATAGAATGGCAGTATAAGCATAACGTAGTAAGTACCCAGGGTTTGAATGCAAGTCAATAGGTTCTATCTCATCAACTACTTCCTGATACCCACATGTTATCAAATCCTAACCATGAAGTGTTTGAGGGTTAAAACTAATGCATAAAAACTGGGTAATAAAGGGGTATGATCAAAGTGTTACTTGCCTTGCTGACGATCTGCAAACCCTAGTGACTCGTAGTAGCACGCTTCGCACTCCGGAAACTCTATCGTGAACAAACAATAGCATACATAAGCACTAAAGCATAAGATGCAAGGGTAAAACTCAAGATAAAAGATCCAAACTGGAAGTTCAACTGAAGAGCTTCAATTTGCAAAAAGAATCAATTGAATCGGAGCTATTGAACTCAAACTATGATAAAAACAAGTTTGAATGCAAATCTCCTTGAAACCAAATTTTAAATTGTCAAAATCATGTTCAAGTTGATTATCTAGAAAGAGGGGAACAAGACGAAGATTTTGGCGTTGGTTTCACTGGATTTGGACAAACGAGTAAAAAGTAACGAGGGTTTGAAGATCAGGGACTAATCTGCAATAAAAGTATTCGTGGATAGGCCCCTGGCCGAAAATTAAGGAAAAACCTAATGAACGAACGTTCACTAACAGGAACTAACAAACGAAAAACGTTTGCTACCGCGGATTAACGGACGAACGTCCGCTAATTAGAACCGATTGAAAAAACAAAGAAAAACCCTAACCCTAAAAATAAACCGAAAGAAAACTGAGGGAACCGACGGCAAGGTTAACGTCAAGCTCTGGCGCGGCTCTGGCGGTCTCGAAGGGCGGGCGGCGTCGGCGGGGAGGCGATGCGGCGGTGGCGGGGTTCGGCGGTGGGTGGTGGGGAGGAGGCGGCGGGGTGGCTCGGCCTTATAAAGGCCCGAGGGGGCTGCTTGGGGAAGGGGCAAGCGGCAGCGGGGCGAACCCGGAGTCCGGCTCGGACTGCGGGAGGCCCAGTCGGGCGACGAAGAGATTTATTTTTAAAATAAATTTTTCCTAGAAGAAAAATCCTAATAAAATATAAAAAAATTCTAAAAATACCAGAAATAATTTTCACCATCCAAACCTAATATTTAGGACAAAGTGAACATTTTTCTGGCCTAAGAATGCAATTTTCAAAAATGCATATTTTTTAATTCAAATAAAATAGCAAATAAAATATTAATTTCATTTTAAAATTTCTTCTCCAATATTCCTCTCCTTTGAAGAAGTCATTTTATCTTCTCTCTTTTATTTTTATTATTGGAAATAATTGGAGAGAAAAATATTTAAAATCAAATTGATCCTCTTTTCAAATTTGAGAAAAATTTCAAATATGAAAATTTGTGAAACCTCCAACTCTCTCCTTGGGTCCTTGAGTTGCTTAAGATTTCTAAGATCACAACCAAATGCAAATAAAATATGATATGCATATGATGACCTATGTATAACATCCAAATTGAAAATTGGGATGTTACAATAAATTATTAGAAAGTATACATAGAATTTGACATTTTTCTAAAAAAAAGATAAAACAACATTGTAGCTCTTAACGGGCCACGACAGTTGTTGGGCCATTTATGCTTTCCTTTGGGCGTTATGCGTAGAGTAGAGCCTACATCGAACAATTGGGCCGACCCACGGGCGCTTTGTGCGCCCCTCTGGAGCCGATACTAAGCCGGCCCAGTACCACGTGACCGCGTCACGCTGTTGTCATATGTTTTTATTTTTCTATTTCATAAAAAATAAATACATATATAATAAAAGATGAATACAATATAATTTAAAAATGTTCATCACACATAAAAAACTAAATGTAGTGTAAAAAATATCCACTCGACCTTTCAAAAAATATTTGTACATATAAAAAAATGTATGTGGCATTTCTAAAAAACTTATGAATTTCAAGAAATGTATGTGGCGCTTTTAATAAAATGTCGAAAAAGTGGTCATGTAATTCAAAAACATGTACGATCATCCGCAAAAAATCATGTACGATACACTTTTTAAAATGTTCACATGTTCAAACAAAATGTTTGTGACATTTTAAGGAAAAACATTATTCAGTTTATAAAAATGTTTACACATTTTAAAAATAATTGTCCTTATCATACGAATAATGTTTCATGTGTACTCGAAAACATGTTTAAAACAGTATTTGAAGAAAATATTAATCATGTATTTCTTTAACTTATATAATAAAATGATTTAGATAGATAGAAAGATGTAAAATATGCATGAAAAAATAGGCATCAAAACATATATTTTTAAAATATTAATCATGTATTTGAAAAATGTTAAATATGTATAAAACATGTTCCTCATGTATACGAAAGATGTATAATGTGTATGAAAAAATAGATATATGTGGAATTAAAAAATTAAAAAGAACCAAAGAAAACCAGTGAAAACAGAGAAATAAACAATGTAAATGGATGAAAAAAGAAAAAGAAAAACGGGGGAAAATACCATACAAAACATGAGGAAACCGTGGTACAAAATTGGAAAACTCGAAAAAGACAGAAAAAACTCATGATCAGCTATAGTGTTTGACCGGCCCGATAACCGCCCGATGTAGGCGATTTCTACGAAGAATTTGTATAGCACACACATAGCCCTCACGCCATTCGCTCAAGAATCCACCAATTCAGCACTTCAAGTGATGAGGGGTGAACCTGGAGACGAGGGTCAATCCCTTGTTGGCACGATCTTTTACGGCACGAACCTCTATTGCTGCAAGTAATGGTAGCAGGTTTACAAAGATGCTCGTAAATCCCGCGGAAACAACACGCCAACCCCTCGATCCGAAGGAATAACGTGGACGAACCGTATAGGCTCAGCTTATAATCTCCTTCAAAAATCAAAAGAAAATGATAAAAACTTCAAAAAATAAAATCCTTCGAGAGGTAGTTATATTACTACATATACTACTTAGGAAAATTTAAAAACTTAAATTTGGATATGTTTTGCAAAAAAATGTAGGGAAAAATGTAAAACGGCTATAACTTTTGCATACGATGTCGGAAAAAAACGTATAATATATCAAAATGTTCAGAATGAAAATCCGCTTCCGATTTTGACAGCCTATGGCCTGTTTGCAAATTTTTAGAATCCTCAAATTCTAAAAGGAAAAAAAGTTGTGCTCAAATTTCAGTTTTTTTTGTATTTTCGTTAAATCTGGTCAAACTATGGTCAAACTACTTATTCAAGAAGTATTAGTGTTATTAAATAATTATTCAAGAATATTAGTGTTACTAAATAATTATTTCAGTTTTTTTGAATTTTTGTCAAATCTGGTCAAATTGTGGTCTAACAATGGTCAAACTATGGTCAAACTATTTATTCAAGAAATATTAGTGTTACTAAATAATTGCTTCGGTTTTTTTGAATTTTTGTCAAATCCGGTCAAACTGTGGTCAAACTATGGTCAAACTATTTATTCAAGAAATATTAGTGTTACTAAATAATTATTGTTTTGTACAATAATAGTTTCAAACTCAAACAGTGAAATGTGTGACTTCATGCTCAAGCTAAACTCCCAAGGGCTAATAGGATGGGCATCTTACTATTGTCAGGAAAACAATAAGTGCAGACTTGGAAACGAAGGAGAATAGAACCCGAAAGTTAAGCGTGCTCGGGCTGGAGTAGTGAGAGGGATGGATGACCGGTCGGGAAGTTAGATAATTTGAAATGATGAGGGGTGATTAGAGATTAGAGGTTAATTTGAGCAGTGATGAGGGGTGGGTGATTAGAGATTAAATTATAAAATAATTCAGAAATTTGAAAATCGAGAAAAAAAATTCAAATTTTTTTTTACCTTTAGTCCCGGTTGATGTTACCAAGCGGGACTAAAGGTGGAGCTGGTGGAGCTCTAGCCAGCGGCCCCGTGGAGGGCCTTTAGTCCCGGTTCCTAATTGAACCGGGACTAAAGGGCCAGGGCATTAGTAACGACCCTTTAGTCCCGGTTCATAAAACCGGGACAAAAGGCCCTTACCGACCGGGACAAAAGACCCTTTTTCTACTAGTGTTCCTTCATCTTCTAAAGTCGTTCTTTCCTCCAAGTCTTGAAAAACTTCTTCTCAATGGCCACGAGAACACATTTTGTTTCCCGTTTGATAGTGTACGTGTTGACGAGATTGTCATAAGTAGCATTGTTTTTCTTGTACCATGGCTCTCCCAGTAGCATATGACATGAAATCATTGGTGTCGTGATTACGTCGCCAAAACCTCACAAGAAAATTTGCCGACAGAAAAAAAACCGTAGTTTGGTGCGTGATGTCAAGCTTGTCGTTGCACCTCCTCAGTGAGTACGGTTGTGGATGTGGTGTCGTCAATAGTTCCAGCTTCTCCACCATGTCGATGCCAACTGCGTTTATCGAATTGTCGTCGTCGATCATCATGGCGCAAACTTTCTCTCCCACTTTACAATAGGTGTGAAAAAGTTCAGCACCATATCCTTTCTCTTCCAGCAAAAAGTCGTCGGAGAGCCTCCAGTAGCTCCTTGGTGACGGCGCGCTGGCTGTCTCCTCCGAAGTGCCGTGAGAAATGCCGGTCTCTGATACCACTTGATGAGGGGCGAACCTTGAGACGAGGGTCAATCCCTTGTTGGCCCGATCTTTCACGGCACGAACCTCCATCGCTGTAAGTAATGGTAGCAGATTTACGAAGATGCTCGCAAATCCCGCGGAAACAACACGCCAACCCCTCGATTTGAAGGAACAACGTAGAAGAACCGTATAGGCTCATCTTATAATCTCTTATACGTCACGGTAGCAGAAACTCACACGCCAGTAGAGATTGTTAACAAGAATTCTCTAATCTTGATAATGGCCGACGGCCGAAACACATAACGTACAGTGTCTAATTCATCTTAACATAACCTCCCTACAATTATCATGCTATGGCTATTTATATCAGATAGCCGACCCAAACATGAGTACGCTACAAGAAAGAAATATAAACAACACTCTCCTAAAAATATCAACCGAATCCAATTCAATCTAAGCAATAAAAACTCTTTTTATTTGTGTGCCACATATCTGGTTTGCCGGTGGCCCCCATCCGGACTCCTTCAACGTGAGAAAATCCCACAGACATGTTCGGGAAGCCATCATGGTATAATCCTTGCATGGCAAGAAGTAAAACAAGAAATAAATATTGACTCCCTGCCTTCTAAACCAGTGCATCTCCTTCTTATCTTCTAGTAGCAAACTTGCATGAGGCCCCTGACGTTGCACGCTTGTTGATCTGAACGAGAAATACAAAAGTAGTTTAATCCTTCCCTCCTTGTGGGTCTCAAAACGTAGCTAGGCTTAAGCCATGGTTAAACTCAACGGGCCCATGCTCCAAAGATCATCATCTCATGCATCATCCTGAGCATCAACAGTAATAGGAGCAGGCATGGCCATATCATCCTCCTTCCCTTCAAGCGAAATCGTCCTCGGTTTCGAGTCGGTCTCTATAGCGACAACATATTGTGCGGACTGAACGTGCGCCGAAATTTTTTCTGCGGGCTTGACTTCCTCCTTTGCTTCTTCTTGTTCCTTCATCTTCTAAAGTCGTTCTTTCCTCCAAGTCTTGAAAAACTTTTTCTCAATGGCCATGAGAACATATTTTGTATCCCGTTTGATAGTGTACGTGTTGACGAGATAGTCATAAGTAGCATTGTTTTTCTTGTACCATGGCTCTCCCGGTAGCATATGACATGAAATCATTGGTGTCGGAATTACGTCGTCCAAAATCTCACAAGAAAATTTGCCGACAGAAAAAAAATATCGTAGTTTGGTGCGTGATGTCGAGCTTGTCGTTGCACCTCCTCAGTGAGTATGGCCGTATAGGCTCAGCTTATAATCTCCTACGCGTCATGGTTGCAGGAACTCACACGCGAGTAGAGATTGTTGACAAGAATTCTCTAATCTTGATAATGGCCAACAGCCGAAACACATAACAGTGTCTAATTCATCCTAACATAACCTCTCTACAATTATCATGCTATGACTATTTATATCAGTATAGCCGACCCAAACATGAGTACGCTACAAGAAAGAAATATAAACAGCACTCTCCTAAAAATATGAACCGAATCCAATTCAATCTAAGCAATAAAAACTCTTTTTATTTGTGCGCCACATATCTGGTTCGCCGGTGGCCCCATTCGGACTCCTTCAACGTGAGCAAATCCCACGGACATGTTCGGGAAGCCATCGTGGTATAGTCCTTGCATGGCAAGAAGTAAAACAAGAAATAAATATTGATTCCCTGCCTTCTTAACCAACACATCTCCTTCTTATCTTCTAGTAGCAAACTTGCATGAGGCTCCTGATGTTGCACTCTTGTTGATCTGAACAAGAAATACAAAAGTAGTTTAATCCTTCCCTCCTTGTGGGTCTCAAACGTAGCTTGGCTTAAGCCATGGTTAAACTCAACGGGCCCATGCCCCAAAGATCCAACCACATGCATGTATGGGGATTGAACGTTCTGATGTATGTGATCTCGATCATCAGCTCGTGCATCATCCTGAGCATCAACAGTAATAGGAGCAGGCATGGCCATATCATCAAGTTTCAGTTAACTCATTAACGGTATTAAGTGCTCACCTCTCCCATATGATAGTTCCTAAATGGGGGCCGTGTGAATTTTTCTCACCGGTTGAGGAACCTTCTTGAGAGGTTCCACTATTTTTTCGGGCAAGGTTTTCTCTGGCTGGGTTTATTTAGTTTTAGTTTTTCTTTTTATCTCTTTTTTTATGTTCGTGTTCATTAATTAAATTCATGAACCATTTTAAAATAAATGAGTTATTTTTTAAATCCATGAACATTTTCCAATTTCATGACTATTTTTCAAATTTGTGATTTTTTTAAATCTGAGTACAATTTGAAATTATAAATTCCATTTATTTTCAAACTCATGAACTTCCAAATTTTTGAATTTTTTATTTCACAAAAATTTCAAATTTTTGAACTTTTCAAATTCTCGAACTCTTTTTTGTTGATTTCTTCAAACTAGCAGACATTTTTGTCCAATTCACAGACTTTTTCATGAACTTATCAAATTCAAGAAATGTTTTTGAATTCATGAACTTTTAAAAAAATTGATACTTTCAATTTCATGAACTTTTTTGGAAATGTCAACTGGTCAATGGTCCACTTGAGCAGGTCAACGAACAATGTCGACTGGGAAACATGTCAAGTGTGAATCCTATTTGGCACTGCAGGCGCCCGTTAACGTGTATTCTGCAAATGGGCGCCCGCAGCATCCCGAGCTGGGTGGGCCCATATAGTTTGTTTTCCAAACAAAAAAAAAGGTGCGGGAACCGGGTTTCAAACAGGGGTTCGTGGTGAGGACTCCGTTCCTACCACCCACTAGGCTACGCCTCGCAAGTTGACTGATTGTTCTCCTTTTCTCTTGTTGTTTAGTTTGGTTTTGCTTTTTGCTATTTTCCTTTTCCTTTTTTCTTTTTTTCTTATCCTTTTCTATTTCTTCTTTTCGTTTTTCTTTAATTCGTGCTTTTTTTAAAATTCATGATTTTTTTTCTAAATTGATATTTTTTTCAAATTCGATGAACTATTTTCAATTTTGATGAACTTTTTTCAAATTCAAAGAACTCTTGTCAACTTTTGATGAGTTTTAAATAAGATGAACTTTTTTCAAATTCGATGCACTTTTTCCAAATTTGATGAACTTTTTTCAAATTCGAAGAAATCTTTTCAACTTTCGATGAACTTTTTTTAAAATAAGATGAACTTTTTTCAAATTCGACGAACTCTTTTTCAAATCTGATGAACTTTTTTGAAAAGTTCATGAACTTTTTTAAAATTCTATGAACTATTTCAAAATTCAGTGAAGCCTTTTTTCAAATTCAATGAAATTTTTTCAAAATCGATGAACTTTTTTTATTCCGTCTACTTTTTTTAGTACATGAAGTTTTTTCTAATTCGTGATGTTTTTAAAATCTGTGGACATTGAATTTTTGTTCACGTTTATGCTTGAAAAGAAATCATTTTTTTCTAAATCACGGCTGATGTTTTGTTGTTTAGATGTACGCACACCTATATTACCACTGAGGCATTGTGGCACAAGTGGTCAGCCGACTGCGTGTGTATCTAAATGGCGATGGTTCGATTCCTCCCGATTGCTTATTTGAGTGTTTCTTGGCGCTATTTAATTCTTCTTGTGTTGCTGCTCATGGGTCGGCCCACTAGCGTGGCACAGTGAGCGCCAGTTGGCTCAACTGGCGAAGCGCTGATTAGGAGGTCCACAACACAAGTCAAGTGTAGCGAGCGAGTTAGGGATTTTGGCGTTATTGCGCCAGCCCATGCGAGCAGGCACATAAGACTTAGTTTGGGCAGTTGGTGACTAGAACCCCTTCAGTCCATTTGCTCATTCTGTTTGTTTTTTCTCTCGTGTCCGCTACTGTGAGAAAAACAATTGGTAGAGAAAATTAGCAGCCTCTAGGCTTGGAAAAAAGAGTTCTCAATTTTTAACAGATTGGGAAAGTTCGTGAATTCATTTTTTAATGAATTTTTAAAAAATTCATGAATTATCCAAAATATTGACAACCTAATGGGGGTGCTTACAACCGAAACGTGTAGTTGGTCAGCGGCCCATGTAGCACTTCATGAAATCGCATAATACAATTTTTAGGGTTTTTCTATTTTGGTAATTTTTGGCCATTTTCTATATTTGGTATTTTTTTAAACATTTAAATTATTTATGAATCTGAATAAAATATTAACATAATGGAAAACGTATGTTAATTTTAATAATTTTCCATGCTATTAAAAATGCTTGTAATTGTTTAAAAATATTCACGAACTAAAAAAACTCATGAGTTTAAAAAATGTGCAGTCCACTGTGCGAACAACTTATATGATGCAACATGAAAGCTAGCAACAAGGTAAGAAAGAGCAATAGCCTAACAAGCGAGCACAACACGAGTGCGGTGTTTCTGCTCCCGAGCTCATCTGCACCCGCCCTCATGAAAAAAATCAAAACAAATACTAAAAAAATTCAAAAAAAATCCAATTTTGTGTGTGTGGTAGATAAGTTTGTGCGTGAGGTGCGTTTCAAGTTTCAACTCATTTGGACATCTGAGCAATTCTCAGCAAAAAAGACAAATTCAGGGTCTGTAAAAAAGGTTACTGTTCACACACTGTTCTGACCCGATTTGATTTTTTTTGCTGAGAGCTGCTCAGATGTCCAAATAAGTTGAAATTTGGAGCGAACCTCACGCATAAAATTATCTATCACACAAATTTGTTTAGGATATTTTTGAATCTTTTAGTATTTATTTTGAATTTTTTTCTGACCGGGTGCAGATGAGCTTGGGCACCGAATTGGGTTTTCAGCACAACACAAAATAAAGATGTAGAAAGGATTAACCACAAGTTGGAGAAGATGATGTATCCCGAAGCTCACACTCTTAGGAGTGTTAGTATTAGTTGGAGAAGTGCGAGAGCCAAAGCTTTACGAAGTTGTTTGCCCGTACCACAGGAAAAATATGTAAACTTTCGATAAGAAATTTAACCTCTTGGTATAACTCCAAGCGGTATTTAAAAGGTCTCACCTTTTGTTAGAATTCTATCAAAATTACTACCTCTGTCGCATAATATAAGATGTTTTTGCAGTTCAATTTAAAACTGTAAAAAATTCTTATATTATAGGACGGAGGGAGTACAACATAGGTAAGCAAGCCATATGAATTCTTATAGAGTTCATTTTTTTAAACCGAAATGAATTTTTACAAAATCCTTTTGAAAGTCCTCCTAGCCAAAATCCTTTTGAAATTTCTTAAAGTAGATCAAATGATACGTTTTGACTCTGTCCATTCATTGATGTAGTTATAGCTTGCGGTCAAAGGGGCAGCCCAGTCGAAATGCCATGTGGCCACGTGACCAGATGGCACGACCAAGGGGCGGAGGCATCGTGGATGCCCTATGGGCTCCTAGGTGGGTCCAGGCCCATTGGATCCCACAAGGGGCGAGCTCCCTCCCTTGAGCAAGTTGCCGTCACCAATCATAATGTTCCCAACTCCATCTCGTGCGATGCTGCAAGTCCCCGTGTTGCAAATGATGCTTTGTATATATAGGCGATGCTATGCTCCAAGCAGGCAAACACAATGCTTCAAATTTGATGTTGCGAGAGGCCAGGAGACGCCTTTTGGGGACCCAATGTCACCAACCCAGCAACCGGCGGTTGTCGTGTTGCTAGGTGATGTACTGAGAGCGATGGCCCCCGTTTGCTATGACCATGGACACTTCATCCTAGAACTGACCAGCATCCCTGCTACGGGCACGGGCACCATGTGGTGGAACCGGCCAATGGTGTTTCTTCATCACAATCATCGTGTGCTAGAAACGATAGGGATCCCTGTTGCGACCACGGTCACCACATGTTGGAGGCAGCCAGCGGCCTTGTTGCTGGGAAAGATAGTAGAAAACAAAAAAAAATCACCCTACGATCACCCAGGAACAATATGAAGATGCATAACAGGTTTGGATCAACGATCGTTACCAACTCCGGGAGTGCAGCGGAAGTAGATGAGTCGATGTAGATCGTACTTGCAGTCCCTCGACCTTCGATGACGATCCAGCTAACCGCCCTCGAATGGAAGACCGAAACCACGACCTCTCTACTTGGTTGCAAGCGTACAGTCTTCGTGATCCGGCAGCGCTTAGCCGTCCAGAGCTAATCATCGCCGGAGAATTAGAGGGAGGAGATTAGAACCATAAGGGACTTCTAATTATGAGGATTAGAGGTGGCTAGGGCTAGCTCTAATTGATCAATTAGGACCAACAAGAACTAGAACTAGATCAACTAGAAAAGGCTCCAATACTTGTTTCTGCAATAGAGCAAAAAACCCTAGTGTATATAGGTTTGAAGGGGAGGGATGATGTCTACTACGCAACTTTATTCTTGTAGACACGTGTTGGGCCTCCAAGCGCAAAGTTTTGTAGGACAGTAGCAATTTTCTCTCAAGTGGATGACCTAAGGTTTATCAATCCGTGAGAGGTGTAGGATGAAGATGGTCTCTTTCAAACGACCCTGCAACCAAATACAAGAAATCTCTTGTGTCCCCAACACACCAAATACAATGGAAAATTGTATAGGTGCACTAGTTTGGTGAAGACATGGTGATAAAAGTGTAATATTGATGGTAGAAATATATTTTTATAATCTGAATAAATAAAAACAGCAAGGTAGCAAATAGTAGATGGGCACAAAAATGGCATTTCAATGCTTGAAAATGAGGCCTAGGGTCCGTACTTTCGCTAGTGCAATCTCTCAACAATGCTAATATAATTGGATCATATAACTATCCCTCAACGTGCAACGAAGAATCACTCCAAAGTTCCAATCTAGTGGAGAACATAAGAATAAATTGTTTGTAGGGTACGAAACCACCTCAAAGCTATTCTTCCGTTTGATCTAATCAAGAGTCCGTACTAAAATAACACAAAGCTATTCTTTCTGTTCGATCTATCCTAGAGTTCATACTAAAATAACACCAAAGCAAATTCATATTCATAATACTCAATCCGACACAAAGAACTTCAAAGAGTGCCCCAAGATTTCTACCGGAGAAACAAAGACAAGAACGTGCATCAACCCCTATGCATAGATTGCCCCAATGTCACCTCGGGAATCCGTGAGTTGAGTGCCAAAACATATATCAAGTGAATCAATACGATACCCCATTGTTACCATGAGTATTCAATTACAAGACATATATTAAGTGTTCTCAAATCCATAAAAGTATTCAATCCGATAACAACAAAATATCAAAGGCAAAAACTCAATTCATCACAACAAGGTAGAGTGGGGAAAACACCATATGATCCGACTATATTAACAAAGCCAGCGATACATCAAGATCATGCAATCTCAAGAACACGGGAGAAAGAGATTAAACACATAGCTACTGGTACAAACTCTCAGCCCCGAGGGTAGACTACTCCCTCCTCATCGGGGTGGCCGCCGGGATGATGAAGATGGCCACCGAAGATGATTCCCCCCTCCGGCAGGGTGCCGGAACGGGGTCTAGATTGGTTTTCAGTGGCTACAGAGCCTTGCGGCGGCGAAACTTCTGATCTAGGTTAACCCTGAGGGTTTTCGGAATATTTGGGAAATTATAGGGTAAAGAGGGGGTGCAGGAGGCCACCGAGGTGGGCACAACCCACCTGGGCGCGCCTGGGGCTGTGCCCACCTTGGTGGCCTGGTGGGTTGTGCCCCCCTCGGGGCACCCCCAGGTGCAGCTCTGGCCCATTGGTGGTCTTCTAGTCCATAAAAAATCCACAAAAAGTTTCGCGGTGTTTGGACTCCGTTTGATATTGATTTCTTGCGATGTAAAAAACAAGCAAAAAACAGCAACTGACACTGGGCACTGAGTCAATAGGTTAGTCCCAAAAAATGATATAAAGTTGCTATAAAATGATTGTAAAACATCCAAGAATGATAATAAAACAACATGAATACTTCATAAATTATAGATACGTTGGAGACGTATCAACATCCCCAAGCTTAATTCCTACTCGTCCTCGAGTAGGTAAATGATAAAAATAATAATTTATGAAGTGTGAATGCTAGCAAAGTGCATAAGTTTTATCCATGATAATTTCAATCACTTTTCCTAGCATCATAACAACAATTCTTTCTTATTAAACTTCTGATGTTATAGTAGCAACCAATCCACATGTTAAGGTTCAAACAATGAACTCTCTTTAAACTCAACAACCTATGTTCTTAGTCACCAAGCAATTGCAATTCAACTTATTCAACAGAGTTTAAGTAAGAGCTCCACATAGTCAACCATCTCATGGTCTTCTATGATTGCTAACACTCACCGCATACACACGAGCAAAACGTTTCAACCAAACACATAGAAAGATAGGGGCTTATTGTTTTGCCTGCCAACGTATTCACCTTAAGGGTGATGTCAACAATAATAACTCATGCTACCCATATTCAACTGGACATATGTTCCTAGATCTTTCCTCACCACATGATGCTTGCCAAAAGAGAAAAATAAAAAGGAATAGAGAGAAAAACTTTGACTCTTTGCATAAAAGTAAATACCAAAAAGTAAAAGATAGGCCCTTCGTAGAGGGAAGTAGGGATTTGTAGAGGTGCCAGAGCTCAAAGCAAAAATTGAGAGATAAAAACATTTTGAGAGGCATACTTTTCCCACCAACGAAAATGACTTAGAGCTCCCAACACTTTCCATGGTAGATATATCATAGGCGGTTCCCGAACAGAAAATAAAATTTATTCCTTTTTCCATCATACTTTCACTTTCCATGGCTAACCATATCCACGGGTGCCCTCCATACCAACACTTTCCAAGGAATTTATTATTTGACAACATAAAGTAAATTCATTTTTCATTTTGGGACTAGGCATCCCTAAAACCTTTGCCTTACACTCATTGTGAGAATAACACATCTAGCATGGAAAATATTGGCCACCCCTCACCGCCTCGCAAGCAGTACGAGCACACAAAAGAGAAATTTATTTTTGAAAATTAGAGATGGCACATACAAATTTGCTTAGAATGGCAAAAGAATACTGCATATAGGTAGATATAGTGGACTCATGTAAATAAGATTTGGGTTTAAGCGTTTTTGGATGCACAAGTAGTATCTCTACTTGGTGCGGAATTTTTGGCTAGCAAAGATGGCGGGCAAGCACCACATGTTGAAGGATCTATGACAATATAACTTCTATGTGAATATGAACAAACATAAATCATTACATTGCCTTCCTTGTCCAACGTCAACAATTTTGGCATATAATATTTTGATGCGGGCTCACAATCACAAAAGATTTCCAAGATAGTGTATTTGCATGTGAAAGTTCTCTTCCCTATACTAATTATTCGTGAATTACTTGTATGACAAATATTGTGATTGTCAAGCCTCAAAAGATTCACTTTCTAAACCCAATGTGAAGCTACCACTAGGCATGATATGATTTCAACTCCATGACATTCAATTTATTCAACAATTTGCTCATAGGATATAAGTGAAACACAAGAGTAAATGACAAGCTACTCCAAAAAGATAAAAATGGAGATCATGAGCATAATATTTCTTTCTCTCAAATTAATTAAAGTGAAGAAGAGAGAATTTCTTCAAAAATACTACATCACACCGTGCGCAAAAAGATATAAGTGAAGCACTAGAGCAATTCCATAGAGAAGAGCTTCGTTGACGGGATGTGAATGCCGCTTACTTAGCCTCCCCGGCAACTATTTGAGGACTCTATTTTAGTTAAAAACTTTCAGAGCTAAGTATTTTATTAAAACAACAATCAAAAAGAAAATAAAATGACATTCTAAGAATATCACACATCATGTGAAGAAGCAAAAAACTTAGGCTCAACCGATACTAACCGATAATTGTTGAAGAAGAAAGGTGGGATGCCTATCGGGGCATCCCCAAGCTTAAATGCTTGAGACTTCTTGAAATATTATCTTAGGGTGCCTTGGGCATCCCCAATCTTGAGCTTTTTTATCTCCTTAATTCTTCTCATATCACGGTTTTCCTAAATCTCAAAAGCTTCATCCACACAAATCTCAATAAGAACTCGAGAGATAAGTTAGTATAAACCAATGCAAAAACCTTATCATTCTCTAGTGTAGAAAATCACTTAAAATTATTATTCAACATTGCCTACTAAATGCCTCTGCATATTTAATACTCCTATCCTCAAATAGAATTATTAAACAAGCAAACATATGCAAACAATGCAAACATAACATCAATCTGCCAAAACAGTACAGTCTGTAAAGAATGCAAGAGTATCAATACTTATTCAATTCAAGAAATTCTGAAAATTTAACACACTGTAGAAAATTTATCAGAGCTTATTTTGCAAAAAAATCAACATTTTATCACATTCTGACTTTTTGAGGGAATTTTTGCAATAGCGTAAACTTTCTGTTTTCAAACAGCAACATGTAGACTTGCAAAATAAGCATAGTAAAGGCTATCATTGCCACTTTATTGAAATAAAAGATGCAAAAATTATTTTAAATAACAGCAAGAAAATCCTACCGAAATAAATTGATGCTCCAAGAAAAACACATATCATGTGACGAATAAAAATGTAGCTCCAAGTGAGGTTATCGATAATGTTGGAGACGAAAGAGGGGATGCCTTCTGGGGCATCCCCAAGCTTAGTTGCTTGGATATTACTTAAATATTACCTTGTGGGTTCCTTGTGTATCCCCAAGCTTAGGGTCTTGTCACTCCTTATTCTCCTCATATCGATATCTCACCCAAAACTTGAAAACTTCAATCGCACAAAACTTAACGGAACTTCGTGAGATGGGTTAGTATGATAATGACAAATCATTCACTTTGGTACTGTCAAAGTCAAGATTCATAATTGTTCTCACAAAATGCCTACTGTACCTTATCATTTCCACAATTTATATTGAGCAAAATAAGGCATAGAAACTAGGAAACATGCAAACTATGCATTGAAAACAGAATCTGTCAAAAACAGAACAGTATGTAAAGATCTGAATTAAAGTCATACTTCTGTAACTACAAATATTCTGAAACATTAGGGCAACGTAGAAATTTTGTATATCCATCAACTATAAAAATTTCAGAGTTTTTCCACGTTCCAGTAGAAGATAAGAATTTCTGCACTGGACGCAAAAGTTTCTGCTTTTGCACAGAATCAAGTCAACTATAATCCATACTATCCCAAAGGCTTTACTTGGCACTTTATTGAAACAAAATATATAAAACATGATTACTACAGTAGCCTAATCATGTGAACACACAAAAACAGTAGGTAAAAGAGTTGGGTTGTCTCCCAACAAGTGATTTTCTGTAATGCATTTTAGCTAGGCATGATGATTTCAATGATGCTCACATAAATGATAAGAATTGAAACACAAAGAGAGCACCATGAAGCACATGGCAAGGAAATTTAAGTCTAACTCACTTCCTATGCATTGGGACTTTTTGAGCAAGCAATTTATGGGAACAAGAATCATCTAGCATAGGAAGGAAAACCAAGCAAAACTTCAAGATTTTCAACACATAGAGAGGAAACTTGATATTATTGCAATTCCTACAAGCATAAGTTCCTCCCTCATAATAATTTTCAGTAGCATCATGAAGAAATTCAGCAATATAACCATCACATAAAGCATTCTTTTCATGATCCACAAGCATAAAGTTTTTATTACTCTCCATATAAGCAGATTTATTCTCATGAATAATGGGAGCAAACTCAACAAAATAGCTATCATGTGATTGGAAATTGAAATCATGATGAAAAGTTTCATGGTTATCATTATTCTCTATAACATATATGACATCACCATAATCATCATAGATAGGAACTTTGTTTTCATAATCGATTGCAACCTCTTCCAAAATAGTGGATTCATCATTAAATAAAATCATGACCTCTCCAAATCCACTTTGATCAATATAAACATCATAAATAGGAGGCACGCAATCATCATAATAGATTTTCTCATAAAAATTGGGGGACTAAAAATATTATCTTCATCAAACATAGCATCCCAAGCTTATGGCTTTGCATATCATTAGCATCATGGATATTCAAAGAATTCATACTAACAACATTGCAATCATGCTCATCATTCAAATTTTTTGTGCCAAACATTTTATTAACTTCTTCTTCTAACAATTGAGCACAATTTTCCGAACCATCATTTTCAAGAAAGATATTATAAAGATGATCAATAATATGATGCAACCTCAATTCCATTTTTATGTAGTTTTCTTTTATAAACCAAACTAGTGATAAAACAAGAAACTAAAAGATTCAATTGCAAGATCTAAAGATACACCTTCATGCACTCACCTCCTCGGCAACGGGGCCAGAAAAGAGCTTGATGTCTACTACGCAACTTTATTCTTGTAGACACGTGTTGGGCCTCCAAGCGCAGAGTTTTGTAGGGCAGTATCAATTTTCCCTCAAGTGGATGACCTAAGGTTTATCAATCCGTGAGAGGTGTAGGATGAAGATGGTCTCTCTCAAACGACCCTTCAACCAAATACAATAAATCTCTTGTGTCCCCATGATGTCGCTTGAAGCTACGTCGGTATTTCCCCAAAGAGGAAGGGATGATGCAGCACATCGGCGGTAGGTATTTCCCTAAGATATGAAACCAAGGTTATTGAACCAGTAGGAGAACCAAGCAACACAACGTATACAACACCTGCTCACAGATAACAAATCCTCGCAACCCGACGTGTTAAAGGGGTTGTCAATCCCTTCCGGGGTACGGTGCCTCAAGATAGGCAAACGAACATGAGGTAAATTTGTAGTAGATTGACAGATCAGACGCGAACAAAATAAATAACGATAAATTGCAGCAAGGCATTTTTGGGTTTTTGGATTAATAGATCTGAAAATAAAAGCAAATAAAAATAGATCGCAAAGGCATGAGAAAGAAGACCCGGGGGCCGTAGGTTTCACTAGTGGCTTCTCTCGAGAAAAATAGCAAACAGTGGGTAAACAAATTACTGTTGGGCAATTGATAGAACTTCAAATAATCATGACGATATCCAGGCAATGATCATTATATATGCATCACGTCCAAGATTAGTAGACCAACTCCTGCCTGCATGTACTACTATTACTCCACACATCGACCGCTATCCAGCATGCATCTAGTGTATTAAGTTCATGGAGAAACAGAGTAATGCAATAAGAACGATGACATGGTGTAGACAAGATCTATCTATGTAGAGATAGACCCCATCATTTTATCCTTAGTAGCAACGATACATACATGTCGGTTCCCTTTCTGTCACTGGGATCAAGCACCGTAAGACCGGACCCACTACAAAGCACCTCTTCCCATTGCAAGATAAATAGATCAAGTTGGCCAAACAAAACCCAAATATCCGAGAAGAAATGCGAGGCTATAAGCAATCATGCATAAAAGAGATCAAAGAAACTCAAATACTTTCATGGATATAAAAAGATATAACTGATCATAAACTAGATGTTCATCAGATCCCAACAAACACACCACAAAAGAGTTACATCATATGGATCTCCAAGATACCATTGTATTGAGAATCAAGAGAGAGAGAGATGAAGCCATCTAGCTACTAACTACAAACCCGAAGGTCTACAAAGAACTACTCACATCATCGGAGAGGCACCAATGGAGGTGGTGAACCCCATCCGAGATGGTGTCTAGATAGGATCTGGTGGTTCTAGACTTTGCGGTGGCTGGATGAATATTTCGTCGACTCCTCTAGGGTTTTGGGATTTTTGGGGTATCAATAGAGAAAAGAGGCGGTCCGGGGGGCACCCGAGGTGGGCACAACCCACCAGGGCGCGCCTGGGCCTCCTGGCGAGCCCTGGTGGGTTGTGCCTCCCTCGGGGCACCCCCAGGCGCAGCCAGGGCCCGTTGTGTTCCTTTTGCCCCTAAAAAATCATCATAGAGTTTCGTGGCATTTGGACTCCGTCTGATATTGATTTTCTGCGATGTAAAAAACATGAAAAAAAACAGGAACTGGCACTTGGCACTATGTCAATAGGTTAGTACCAAAAATGATATAAAATGACCATAAAATGATTATAGAACATCCAAGATTGATAATATAACAACATGGGACAATCAAAAATTATAGATACGTTGGAGACGTATCAGCATCCCCAAGCTTAACTCCTACTCGCCCTGGAGTAGGTAAGTGATAAAAATATAATTTTTGATGTGGAATGCTGCCTATCATATCATATCATATCATATTCTTTTCTTTATACCATGGACAATTGGAATTTTATGTGATTCAAAGCAATAGTCTAGTTTTGACATAATAATTTAGATACTCAAGCATATCAACAAGCAACCATGTCTTTCAAAATATCAACGCTAAAATAAGTTATCCCTAGCCCATCATGCTCAAACAATGATCCATTCATGAAACACACTCGAATATTAGCTGCACCCAATACTTAAGTACGATCATATTGCTTCCTAGTTGGTGCTTTTTATGGGAGAAGATGGAGACTCAAATTCAAAATAAAAATTGCATAAAGTAAAAGAAAGGCCCTTCGCAGAGGGAAGTAGGGATTTGTAGAGGTGCCAGAGCTTAAAGCGAAAAAACTAGAGATAAAAACATTTTGGGAGGTGTATCCATCCCACCAACGAAAATGAGTTAGAGTTCCCAACACGTTCCATGCTATATATGCCATAGGCAGTTCCCAAACAAAAAATAAAGTTTATTCCTTTTTCCACCATACTTTCACTTTCCATGGCTAACCGTATCTACGGGTGCCCTCCATACCAACACTTTCTAAGGAATTTATTATTTGACAACATAAAGTAAATTCATTTTTTTGCATTTCGGGACTGGGCATCCCTAATACCTTTGCCTTACTCTCATGCAATGACAAGTGAATAGACACTCATCTTGAGAATAACACATCAAGCTAGAAAATATTAGCCACCCCTCACCGCTTCGCGAGTGAAAGAAACACGCAAAAGAGAAGTTTATTTTGAAAATTAGAGATGGCACATGAAAATTTGCTTAGAACGGCAAAAGAATACCGCATATAGGTCGATATAGTGGACTCATATGGAAAAACCGGTTTAAAGGATTTTGGATGCACAAGTAGAGATCATACTTAGTGCAAAATGAAGTCTAGTAAAAGATTGGGAAGCGGCCAACCAAGAAATGGATAATCTCATAAGAAAGCATTAAGCATAAATAACACCGAATAATGCACCATAAGTAGGATATAATTTGATTGCATGACTATTGACTTTCGTACTTGCGTAGGGAACCACAAACCTTAACACCAATATTCTTACTAAATCATAATTACTCATCAGCATAACTCACATATCACATCATCATATCTCAAAACTATTACTTAGAATCAAGTTTATTTTGTCCAATGATCGTCATGAAAGTTTTTATTATATCCTTCTTGGATATCTATCACTTTGATACTAATTTTCATGTGTTGCTTTTCATAAGCTCAAACAAATATAAGTGAAGATCATGAGCATAATACTTTTGTAACATCCCAAATTTCCAATTTGGAATGTTATACACTAGATCATCAATGCATATCATATTTTCTTGCTTTTGGTTTGATCCTAGAAATTCTACGCAACTCAAGGACCCTCGGAGAGAGTTGGGGATTTCGTTATTTTCATATTTGAGTTTTTTCAAATTTTGAAAATAGGATCATTGATTTTATTTATTTTATCTTCAATTATTTCTATATTAAAAATAAGTGAGAGGGAATAAAATGACTTTCCCAAAATAAAGAAATGTTGAGGATTTAATAAAAAAATAAAATAAGATTTATTTTGGAGTTTTTGCTATTTTATTTTGAATTTAGGAAAAACTGTACGTTTTTCAAAACTTCATTTTAGGGCCAAGAAAATGTTCATCTTGTTCTAAATATTTTATTTAGACGGTAAAAATTTGTTTTGGCATTTTTAGATTTTTATTTATTTTTCTAGGATTTTTTCTTAGTTCGGCGGGATTATTAAAAAAAAATCTCCGCGCCCGACTGGGCCGAAGGCCCAGCCAAGCCAGGCCGGCCCGCGCCGCCGCCGCCTTCGTCGCGTCGTGCCGCCGCCGACCCGGACTCCAAGTCCGAGCAGGACTCCTCTGCGCTGCCGCCATCTTGCCCCCTCCCCCAAGCCGCCACCCCCCTCTTAAATACCGCCGTCGCCCTCCCCACCCCGCCACGCGACCCGCCCCGCCACCGATAGCAGCAGCAGCCGCCGCCGCCGATAGCAGCAGCAACAGCAGCCGCCGCCAGGAGCCGCCGCCGCTGCAGCCCCGCCACCCCACGCTGCCCCACCGCCGCACCAGAACCCTACCGGGGCCTCGCCGGAGCCGAGCCGAGGTAGCCACCCTGCCGCCCCAGTTTTCTAAAGAAACCGATCCGGTTTTTTTAAGAAAACCCTAGATTCGTCTTTTTAGAAATAGATCGGGTTTTTTACGGCTTATTTATTTAGCGAGCGTTCGCCCGTTCGTTCGGTTTAACGGACGAATTCGCCGTTTAGTTTCAGTTAACGAACGTTTGTTCGTTAATTTGTTCGTCAGTTTTTCTTTTTCTTGGATTTTTTCCGCGGTTATTTCTAATCGCGATTTTCGTTCTAGTACTTTTTGCCCGTTTATCGGAATCAGGCGATTCAAGCGCCCGGAGTTTCGTCTCGAAACCCTCTTTCCGTTTAACCTACTCAATGAAAATTTTGCTTCTGTAAAATTTTACTTAGATCCAGATTAGTAAACGAAGTTTGTTTCTTTCGCTGTTTGACTTTCGTTGCTTCGTCCGATTTGATTCTTTTTGCAAATCGGAGTTCTTAAGTTGAACTTTCTAGTTAGATCTCTTATTTGAGTTTTACCCGTGCATTAGATGAGTACTTATTGTATGCTTGTTTGTTTGTGATAGAGTACCCGGAGTGCCTCGCTTGCTAGTTTGAATCTCTAGGTTTCGCGGATCATCAACAAGGCAATTAACACTTTGATCACACCTCTTTACTACCCAGTTTTTGTTGCATTAGATCAACCCTCAAACAATTGCATGATTAGGATTTGATTAATATGTGGGTTTTGGGAAGTAGATGAGGTAGTACCTATTACCTGTTTTATTATCAAACCCTTGGGGGTTACTTTTATGTTTGCTTGTTATGCCATGCTATGCTAGTAGACGTGGATTGGGTGAGTGTATCCATGACAGATGTGAGATTGTTAAATTAATGGTTTATTTAAGGTGGCAACTTAAACACACATCTGGGTGGATTGAGGCACCTGGGTATTCCAGCGATTGCCTGTTTTTCTTTATGGACCGCCACCCAGGCTCAAAGGGATCATGAGATTATTCATACTCGAAACTTCTGTGTGCAGCCACAAGCTACTATGGGCTCTAGCATAGTTGATTAAGTCGTGCGAACTCTTACAGTGGTAGACTAGCAGATATAGGGGATGTAGGTTGGTACTGTCTACCCGATCGTAAGGTGCTAGCGCTTCTGAAAGACTATGTCTCGGTCATCCGTTTCTCAAACATCATGTAGTGCGAGAATCCCAACGGAGGATATCGAGTCTTGTGGGGAAAAGTGCGCAAACCTCTGCAGAGTGTATAAACTAATCATGGTTAGCCGTGTCCCCGGTTATGGACGTCTTGAGTATGTAGTACTTGGATTATCATGTGAATCTCATCATGTTACTTTAATTAATATTGTTGGGTTTTAATGATAATGCTTAATTGGGATTGAGAGGATGTCTATCTTCTCAATGTTCAACAACCACCATGATAGTTAAATAAAAATTTATTTCCTTTGCAGTATGGAAAAATTGGCTTTTATGCAAAAACTGTAACCATAGAGCTTTCCACCAGCCATATATGCATGTAGTATAGCTTTATTCTTTCATTACTCTCTATGTGTTACATTGCCAGCATATTCCATGTGCTGACCCGTTTTCGGGCTGCAACGTTCATGTTGCAGACTTTTTAGACGACAAGTAAGGTGCCTTTAGGTCGTGGTTCTATACTCAGTGATGCCGTTGGAGTTGATGGACTCACTTATCTTCCAAGCCTTCCGCTGTTATCGTTATTAGATGGCCTTAAGCCATATTTATAATAATAAGTTCTCTTTTGAGACATTCGATGTAATAAGTGTGTGATTGCTACTCTGTTATAAATCCTTCAAGTACTGTGCGTGTCAGCATTACTGATCCAGGGATGACACTAAAGCATAGAGATCAAACTATTTGAGGTCTGGTCGCTACAAGATGGTATCAGAGCACACGCTGACTGTAGGACACGACCACTAAGCTAAAGCCCTAGATCACTACTCACTCTTCTCATTTCTGACTCCTCATCTTTTCTACTCTTTTAGGATGGCGGATGCAAGGAACAAGTTCACGCAACCGGATGAAGATACACCCTTTGGACGTCACTTGAAGGAAGTCACTAAATACCTGAACATCGGAGTACCAAGCTTCACCAGAACCTACAACGCCACTTTACCTGAAGAGGAGCGCTGGATGATTCAAGTTCAAGTTCCAGGAAGGACGTTCATGCCCGTCACTGAGCCCATAGAGTTTTCCTTTGATGCACCAACCTGGAGTCTAGGAAAGAGCATGGCAGCCCACATCACTATGGGATGCATTGGAGAAGTCTACCACAAGGATCTCAAGGATACTATCTACCAGATTTGTGGGCGCCGAGATGAGCAATGGGAGATGATCAGCACCAGGAAGGATAGATCAATTTCTGCTTTCATCCAGGAGTTAAACCAGCACATTCGACACCAGGAGAACCAGATGTGCGCAGGCATGATAGACCTGAAGAAGGCCATGACCAAGATCACGGAGCTGGAAGAAGAACTCAAGTCTACACGCGATGGATATGAGGAGGAAATAGCAACACTCGTGGAGAAGAACGATGATCTGAAGAAGAAGCTAAAAGTATTCATGGCATTTCCCGCGACTAGAGGAGAAGACGAAGATTGCACTTGTCTAGGGAACTACATCATCATCGACGACACCAACTCGGACCCAGACGATAGCGATGATGACTATGTTGATGAAGCTGGAGCAGATATCATGGAGTCTTCATCGGAGCAGTTTTTCTAGTCGACCACCATAACAGTAGTAGTATTCCCCCATGTATCTAGTATAGCCCGAGCACTTTTGTAACGATAGATAGACCGTTGTATGCCTTGTTTGATTTGAATGAAGTGATTTTGTTTGCATTCGTCTCATGTGCATTTGGGTAGTGTTTTCTCTCTAGACCTCATTCTATTCTACATTCTCATCTTTTCTAAACCCTCAGATGCCTCCGAGACGTGACAATGAATTTGCTTTCCCACCGGAGCTCACTCAGTTAATCTAGCAGTAGAATGCCTTGGTGCAGTTGCTAGTCCAGAATCAGAATCAGGGGAACAACAACAACAACCCACCACCGCCACCACCTGTTGATCACTTAACCCGTTTTCTTAGGCTGAATCCACCGGTGTTCTCTAGTAGCACCGAGCCGATTGTTGTAGATGATTGGCTCCGCAAGACAGCAAGGGAGTTGACCACGGCAGGATGCATAGATGCGGAGAGGGTGCGTTTTGCCGCACATCAGTTTGAAGGACCCGCAACATCATGGTGGGAGAATTTCACAGCCACTTATCCTATCGACACTGTCACATGGGTTCAGTTTCAGCAGGCTTTCCGTACTGCCCATGTTTCAGTAGGAGCTATGGCCATGAAGAAGCGTGAGTTTCGCAACTTGCGCCAAGGAGGATGGAAAGTTGGCCAGTATGTGGATGACTTTAGTAAGCTAGCACGTTATGCCCTAGATGACGTTGCTACGGATGCAACTAAGCAGGAGAAGTTTCTGGAAGGACTGAATGATGAGCTGAGCATGCAGTTGATGGTAGCAAGCTTCAACAACTACCAGGAGTTGGTAGATCGCGCTCTTATGATTGAAGGGAAGCAGCAGCAGATTGAAAACCACAAGAGGAAGTATGGACAAGGGAAGTACAATTCTGGAGCTCAGCAAAAGCCACGTTTTACCCCTAAACCGGGAGGACATTTTCAGCATACCCATGGAGGAGGTAGCTCGCACAATCATAATGGCCCCAAGAATGGTAATGGGAATGGAGGAAGCAATGGCCAGAACCGTACCAACCCATCAACACCAGCCAAGAGAGACCTGAGCCAAGTCACTTGCTATAAGTGCCAGAAGACTGGACATTACGCCAATGAATGTCCTAAAGCCCAGAATGGAAATGGCAATGTAAGCTCTGGGAAGAAGCCGAACCCTTTCAATAGGGGACAGGTGAACCACGTTAACGTGGAGGAGATTGAAGCTTAGCCAGATGCAGTAATAGGTAAGTTTTTGGTTAAGTCATTTGCTACACTCGTTCTTTTTGATACTGGTGCATCGCATTCATACATCTCAAGGGGATTTGTGGATAAGTATAAACTGCCAACCCAAGCCCTTAGGTCACCCATGTTAGTAACCTCGCCTGTATCAGAGTATATGGCTAGTCTATGGTGTGATCGGTTACCGTTAAGGATTGGTAACTATGTATTTCCCTCGGACCTAATAGTATTGGAATCTCAAGGATTGGATGTGATATTAGGCATGGATTGGTTATCAAAGTATGGAGGGAACATTGAATGCGCCAGTAAGTCAATTTTGCTTACGACGCCAGAAGGAAGAAGGATCAAGTATGTATCCTGGCATGTGCCGAAGAGGACTCAAGTAAATTCCTTATCAGGAGTTGTGCAGGAGGAAGTACCAGTGGTGAAGGATTTCCCTGACGTATTTCCAGAGGAGTTGCCAGGCATGCCACCGGATAGAGATATTGAGTTTTTGATTGAGCTTTTGCGAGTCACAGGGCCAATATCTAAGAGACCATACAGGATGCCCGCAAAAGATTTGGAGGAGATTAAGAAGCAGATTAAAGAGTTACTGGATAAAGGTTATATTCGCCCAAGTTCTTCGCCTTGGGGATCACCAGTACTTCTAGTGGAAAAGAAGGATGGATCGTTAAGGATGGTTGTTGATTATCGAGGATTGAATGAAGTAACAATCAAGAACAAGTACCCACTGCCGATGATCAATGATTTGTTTGATCGATTGCAAGGAGCTAAGGTATTTTCTAAGATCGATCTACAATCAGGATACCATCAGTTGAAGATTCGAGAGCAGGATATACCTAAGACGGCTTTTACCACCAGGTATGGGCTGTACGAGTATACCGTTATGTCATTTGGTCTGACTAAGGCACCTGCATATTTCATGAACATGATGAACAAGGTGTTTATGGAGTTTTTGGATAAGTTCATCGTGGTGTTCATTGATGATATTTTGGTCTACTCAAAGAATGAAGAGGAGCATAAGGAGCATTTGCGTTTGGTACTTGAGAAGCTTAGAGAACATCAGTTATATGCCAAGTTCAGCAAATGTGAGTTTTGGTTGAAGGAAGTTGGATTCCTCGGACACGTTATATCCGGAGAAGGTATAGCAGTAGATCCCACCAAGGTTGTCACTGTGACAAATTGGGAAGCACCAACAACAGTTGGAGAGATCCGGAGTTTTCTTGGACTTGCAGGATACTACCGGAGATTCATTGAGAATTTCTCAAAAATTGCGAAGCCTATGACAGAGTTGTTGAAGAAGAATACCAAGTTCAAATGGACTGTGGAATGTGAGGCCAGTTTCCAGGAGTTGAAGAAACGTTTGGTTACATCACCAGTGTTGATTCTGCTAGATCAGAGCAAGGATTATGAGGTGTATTGCGACGCATCACGTCGAGGACTTGGAGCAGTGTTTATGCAGGAGGGAAGAGTTGTTTCGTATGCTTCACGACAGCTGAAACCTCATGAGTTGAATTATGCCACGCATGATTTGGAGTTAGCAGCCGTAGTGCATGCATTGAAGACTTGGAGACATTTTCTCATTGGAAACCATTGTGAAGTGTACACGGATCACAAGAGTTTGAAGTATATTTTCACGCAGAAGGAGCTAAATCTCAGGCAAAGGAGATGGTTGGAGATCATCAAGGATTATGATATGAGATTGCATTATCATCCCGGAAAGGCTAACATTGTAGCCGATGCGCTGAGCCGTAAGAGCCATGTCAACACACTAATGATGGGAGATCTACCGAAGGAGTTAGCCAAGGACCTTCGTGAGCTATGTTTGGAAATAGTTCCGAGTGGCTATGTAGCAGCATTGGAGATTCAGTCTACTTCGATGGAGAAGATCAGAGAAGCTCAGAAGACTGACAAGGAGGTTGCCTCTATAAAGGAGAAGATGAGCAAAGGAAAAGTTAAAGGATTTCGTGAGGATGAGCACGATACCCTATGGTTTGAAGACCGTGTTTATGTGCCTAACGACCCGGAGATCAGGAAGTTGATTCTGCAGGAGGCCCATGATTCACCATATTCGATTCACCCAGGAAATACCAAGATGTATTTGGATTTGAAGGATACTTTCTGGTGGACCAGAATGAATAAGGATATTGCGGAGTATGTAGCAGTTTGTGATGTATGTCAGAAAGTAAAGGCAGAGCATCAGAAGCCAGCATGATTGTTACAGCCATTGCCAATACCCGAATGGAAGTGGGATAAGCTAGGCATGGATTTTATTATGGGATTGCCCAGAACTCGTTCAGGCTATGACTCGATTTGGGTTGTAGTCGATCTTTTGACGAAGGTAGCTCATTTCATCCCAGTAAAGACTACTTACACCAGTGCTAAGTTGGCAAAGATATACATGACCAGGATCGTATGTCTGCATGGAGTTCTGAGGAGCATTGTATCAGATAGAGGAACCCAGTTTACCTCAAAGTTCTGGAATCAGTTGCACGAAACTTTGGGTACCAGGCTAGAGTTTAGTACAGCTTTTCATCCGCAGACAGATGGACAGACCGAGAGAGTCAATCAGATTTTGGAGGATATGCTGAGAGCTTGTGCGCTAGATTATGGATCTAGTTGGGACGACAATTTGCCATATGCAGAGTTCTCTTACAATAACAGTTATCAATCCAGTTTGAAGATGGCCCCTTTCGAAGCCTTGTACGGAAGGAGGTGCATGACCCCATTGTCGTGGGATGAAGTTGGAGACCGCCAGTTGTTTGGACCGGATTTGATTAAGGAGTCTGAACAGAAGGTGAAATTGATTCGCGATAGGCTCAAGGTAGCCCAGTCCAGGCAGAAGAGCTATGCAGATTCTAAATGCAAGGAGACAGTTTACGGAGTCGGAGATCGAGTTTATCTTCGAGTATCTCCACTTCGAGGAGTTAAGCGCTTTGGAGTTAAGGGAAAGTTAGCGCCACATTTTGTAGGACCATACAAGGTTTTGGAGCGTATGGGAGAAGTAACCTACAAGTTGGATTGCCCAAATGATTATCAGGAGGTCACGATGTATTTCACGTTTCCCAGTTGAAGAAGTGCCACGCTGAGATGGCTGATATACCGCTGAGGGATACAGTGCCGCTGGAAGCGATTCAATTGGACAATGATTTGACCTATGAGGAGAAACCAGTCAAGATTCTTGAGTATGCCAGCCGAGTCACCTGCAGCAAGGTTAACAAGTTTTGCAAAGTTCAGTGGAGCCACCACACCGAGGACGAAGCCACCTGGGAGCGAGAGGAAGATCTGCTGAAGGACCACCCTCACCTATTTTCTAGCCAGGGCGAGATTCATCTTAAGGGGGGTAGGTTTGTAACATCCCAAATTTTCAATTTGGAATGTTATACACTAGATCATCAATGCATATCATATTTTCTTGCTTTTGGTTTGATCCTAGAAATTCTACGCAACTCAAGGACCCTCGGAGAGAGTTGGGGATTTCGTTATTTTCATATTTGAGTTTTCTCAAATTTTGAAAATAGGATCATTGATTTTATTTATTTTATCTTCAATTATTTCTATAATAAAAATAAGTGAGAGGGAATAAAATGACTTTCCCAAAATAAATAAATATTGAGGATTTACTAAAAAAATCAAATAAGATTTATTTTGGAGTTTTTGCTATTTTATTTTGAATTTAGGAAAAATTGCACGTTTTTCAAAACTACATTTTAGGGCCAAGAAAATGTTCATCTTGTTCTAAATATTTTATTTAGACGGTGAAAATTTGTTTTGGCATTTTTAGATTTTTATTTATTTTTCTAGGATTTTTTCTTAGTTTGACGGGATTATTAAAAAAATCTCCGCGTCCGACTGGGCCGAAGGCCCAGCCAAGCTAGGCCGGCCTGTGCCGCCGCAGCCTTCCCCGCGCCACGCCGCGCCGACCCGGACTCCTCCGTGCTGCCGCCACCCCCCTCTTAAATACCGTCGTCGCCCTCCCCACCCTGCCACCCGACCCGCCCCGCCGCCGATAGCAGCAGCAGCAGCCGCCTCCCGCCGCCGCAGCCCCGCCACCCCACGCCGCCCCGCCACCGCACCAGAACCCCACCGGAGCCTCGCCGGAGCCGAGCCAAGGTAGCCGCCCCGGTTTTCTAAAGAAACCGATCCGTTTTTTTAAAGAAAACCCTAGATTCGTCTTTTTTAGAAATAGATTGGTTTTTTTCCAGTTTATTTATTTAGCGAGCGTTCGCCCGTTCGTTCGTTTTAACGGACGAATTCGCCGTTTAGTTTCAGTTAACGAACATTTGTTCGTTAATCTGTCCGTCGGTTTTTCTTTTTCTTGGATTTTTTCCGCGGTTATTTCTGATCGCGATTTCTAATCGCGATTTTCGTTCTAGTACTTTTTGCCCGTTTATCGGAATCAGGCGATTCAAGCGCCCGGAGTTTCGTCTCGAAACCCTCTTTCCGTTTAACCTACTCAAACAAGATTTTGCTTCTGTAAAATTTTACTTAGATCCAGATTAGTAAACGAAGTTTGTTTCTTTCGCTGTTTGACTTTCGTTGCTTCGTCCGATTTGATTCTTTTTGCAAATCGGAGTTCTTAAGTTGAACTTTCTAGTTAGATCTCTTATTTGAGTTTTACCCGTGCATTAGATGAGTACTTATTGTATGCTTGTTTGTTTGTGATAGAGTACCCGGAGTGCGCCGCTTGCTAGTTTGAATCTCTAGGTTTCGCGGATCATCAACAAGGCAATTAACACTTTGATCACACCTCTTTACTACCCAGTTTTTGTTGCATTAGATCAACCCTCAAACAATTGCATGATTAGGATTTGATTAATATGTGGGTTTTGGGAAGTAGATGAGGTAGTACCTATTACCTGTTTTATTATCAAACCCTTGGGGGTTACTTTTATGTTTGCTTGTTATGCCATGCTATGCTAGTAGACGTGGATTGGGTGAGTGTATCCATGACAGATGTGAGATTGTTAAATTAATGGTTTATTTAAGGTGGCAACTTAAACACACATCTGGGTGGATTGAGGCACCTGGGTATTCCAGCGATTGCCTGTTTTTCTTTATGGACCGCCACCCAGGCTCAAAGGGATCATGAGATTATTCATACTCGAAACTTCTGTGTGCAGCCACAAGCTACTATGGGCTCTAGCATAGTTGATTAAGTCGTGCGAACTCTTACAGTGGTAGACTAGCAGATGTAGGGGATGTAGGTTGGTACTGTCTACCCGATCGTAAGGTGCTAGCGCTTCTGAAAGACTATGTCTCGGTCATCCGTTTCTCAAACATCATGTAGTGCGAGAATCCCAATGGAGGAGATCGAGTCTTATGGGGAAAAGTGTGCAAAACTCTGCAGAGTGTATAAACTAATCATGGTTAGCCGTGTCCCCGGCTATGGACGTCTTGAGTATCTAGTACTTGGATTATCATGTGAATCTCATCATGTTACTTTAATTAATATTGTTGGGTTTTAATGATAATGCTTAATTGGGATTGAGAGGATGTCTATCTTGTCAATGTTCAACAACCACCATGATAGTTAAATAAAAATTTATTTCCTTTGCAGTATGGAAAAATTGGCTTTTATGCAAAAACTGTAACCATAGAGCTTTCCACCAGCCATATATGCATGTAGTATAGCTTTATTCTTTCATTACTCTCTATGTGTTACATTGCCAGCATATTCCATGTGCTGACCCATTTTTGGGCTGCAACGTTCATGTTGCAGACTTTTCAGACGACGAGTAAGGTGCCTTTAGGTCGTGGTTCTATACTCAGTGATGCCGTTGGAGTTGATGGACTCACTTATCTTCCAAGCCTTCCGCTGTTATCATTATTAGATGGCCTTAAGCCATATTTATTGTAATAAGTTCTCTTTTGAGACATTCGATGTAATAAGTGTGTGATTGCTACTCTATTATAAATCCTTCAAGTATTGTGCGTGTCAGCATTACTAATCCAGGGATGACACTAAAGCACAGAGATCAGACTATTTGAGGTCTGGTCGCTACAACTTTTTCTTTCTCTCAAAATAATTTAAGTGAATCAAGAGAGAATTTCTTGAAAATTTTACTAAGCACACCGTGCTCAAAAAGATATAAGTGAAGCACTAGAGCAAGTCCATTGCTCATTAAAAATTTAAGTGAAGCATGGAGAGCAATTCTAACAAGCCATGACATAATTTGGTCTCTCTCAAATAAGTGTGTCCAGCAAGGATTGATGACTTAAAACAAAAAATAAAACAAGCAAAGACTCATATTATACAAGACGCTCCAAGCAAAACACATATCATGTGACGAATAAAAATATAGTTTCGAGTAAAATACCGATAGTTGTTGGAAGAGTTACATCATATGGATCTCCAAGAGACCATTGTATTGTGAATTCAGCGAGAGAGAGGAAGCCATCTGGCTACTAACTACGGACCCGAAGGTCTACAAAGAACTACTCACGCATCATCGGAGAGGCACCAATGGAGGTGGTGAACCCCATCCGAGATGGTGTCTAGATTGGATCTGGTGGTTCTGGACTCTGCGGTGGCTGGATGAATATTTCGTCGACTCCCCTAGGGTTTTGGGAATATTGGGGTATTTATAGAGCAAAGAGGCGGTCCGAGGGGCACCCGAGGTGGGCACAACCCACCAGGGCGCGCCTGGGCCTCCTGGCGCGCCCTGGTGGGTTGTGCTCTCCTCGGAGCACCCCCAGGCATAGCCATGGCCCATTATGTGTCTTCTGGTCCATCAAAAATCTTCGTGGAGTTTTGTTGCATTTGGAATCCGTCTGATATTGATTTCTTGCGATGTAAAAAACATGCAGAAAAAAGCAACTAGCACTTGGCACTATGTCAATAGGTTAGTACCCAAAAAATGATATAAAATGACTATAAAATGATTATAAAACATCCAAGATTGATAATATAACAACATGGAACAATAAAAAAATTATAGATACGTTGGAGACGTATCAGCATCCCTAAGCTTAACTCCTACTCGTCCTCGAGTAGGTAAGTGTTAAAAACAGAATATTTGATGTGGAATGCTGCCTAATATGTCATATCATTTTATTTTCTTTATAGCATGGACATTTGGAATTTTATGTGATTAAAAGCAATAGTCTAGTTTTGACATGATAATTTAAATACTCAAGCATATCAACAAGCAACCATGTCTTTTAAAATATCAATGCTAAAATAAGTTATCCCTAGCCGATCATGCTCAATCATTGATCTATTCATGAAACACACTCGCATATTAGCTACACCCAATACTCAAGTACGATCATATTGCCTCCTGGTTGGTGCTTTTGTAAGAGAAGATGGAGATTCAAATTCGAAATAAAAATTGCATAAAGTAAAATAAAGGCCCTTCGTAGAGGGAAGTAGGGATTTGTAGAGGTGCCAAAGCTCAAAGCGAAAAATTAGAGATAAAAACATTTTGGGAGGTGTATCCATCCCACCAACGAAAACGACTTAGAGTTCCCAACACTTTCCATGCTAGATATATCATAGGCGGTTCCCAAACAGAAAATAAAGTTTGTTCCTTTTTCCACCATACTTTCACTTTCCATGGCTAACCGTATCCACGGGTGCCTTCCATGCCAACACTTTCCAAGGAATTTATTATTTGACAACATAAAGTAAATTCATTTTTCATTTTGGGACTGGGCATCCTAATACCTTTTCCTTACTCTCATGCAATGCAAGTGAATAAACACTCATCGTGAGAATAACATATCTAGCATGGAAAATATTAGCCACCCCTCACCGCCCTGCGAGCGAAACAAACACACAAAAGAGAAGTATATTTTGAAAATTAGAGATGGCACATACAAATTAGCTTAGAACGGCAAAAGAATACCACATATTGGTAGATATAGTGGACATATGTGGCAAAACTGGTTTAAAGGTTTTCGGATGCACAAGTAGAGATCATACTTAGCGCAAAAATGAAGGCTAGCAAAAGATTGAGAAGCGACCAACCAAGAAATGGATAATCTCATAAGCGAGCTTTAAGCATAATTAACACCGAATAATGCAGCACAAGTAGGATATAATTTCATTGCATGACTATTGACTTTCGTACTTGCATAGGGAATCACAAACATTAACACCAATATTCTTACTAAAGCACAATTACTCATCGACATAACTCACATATCACATCATCATATCTCAAAACTATTACTAAGAATCAAGTTTATTTTGTCCAATGATCTTCATGAAAGTTTTTATTATATCCTTCTTGGATATTTGTCACTTTGAGACTAATTTTCATGTGCTGCTTTTCATAAGCTCAAACAAATATAAGTGAAGATCATGAGCATAATTTTTTTTCTTTCTCTCAAATTAATTTAAGTGAAGCAAGAGAGAATTTCTTCAAAATTTTACTAACTCTCAAATAAATCTAAGTGAAGCAAGAGAACATTTCTTCAAAAATACTAAGCACACCGTGCTCAAAAAGATATAAGTGAAGCACTAGAGCAAGTCCATATCTCATAAAAAATTAAGTGAAGCATATAGAGCAATTCTAACAAGTCATAACATAATTTCGGCTCTCCCAAATTGGTGTGTCCAGCAAGGGATCAAGACTTAAAACATAAAATAAAACAAGCAAAGACTCATATCATACAAGACGCTCCAAGAAAAACACATAGTATGTGACGAATAAAAATATAGCTTCGAGTAAAATACCGATGGTCGTTAGAAGAAAGAGGGGATGCCACTCGGGGGCATCCCCAAGCTTAGTTGGTTGCTCATTTTTGGATAATAGCATGGGATGCCCCAAGCTTAGGCTCTTCTATCCTTCCTTCATCCATCGTAAGATAACCCAAAACCTGAAAACTTCAATCACACAAAACTCAACAAAAACTTTCGTGAGATCCGTCAGTATAAGAATAATAAATCACTAATATTAGTGTTGTATCAAACCAATTCATATTTTGTTTTTGTATTATATCTACTGTATTCCAACTTTTCTATGGTAAAAACTCATCAAAGAAAACTGTAGAGCCATCAAAATAAGAACACAACACAAAGAAAATAGAATCTGTCAAAACAGAACAGTCTGTAGAAATATGATTATTTATAATACTTATGTAACTCCAAAACTTGTGCCAAATTAGGACGTCGTGAGTAATTTGTATATTGATCTACTGCAATTGGAATGGGTATTTTATCTTTCTCTGGTAAAAAATGATAATTATTTTCGTGAGCGCAAAAATTTCTGTTTTTTCAGCAAGATCAAACAACTATCACCCAAGAAGATCCTAAAGGATTTACTTGGAACAAAAACTAATTAAAACATAAAAACACAATCATAACAGTAGCATAATTGTGCAAACACACAAGAACAGGAAACAAAAAGCAAAAATATATTTATTCATTGGGTTGCCTCCCAGCAAGCGCTATAGTTTTACGCCCTTAGCTAGGCATAAAGAAAGGATCTAAGTTTTGTCATCCGAAGGTTTGGCAACTTTTGTAAGGGTTTTTTGAAACCTGGGAGCCTCTTTACGCTTCCCTAAATTCTCCGAAAAGAAATCATCTTAAGATCCAAAATATCCAATCGCTTGTTGCAAAGAGTAGTCAGGGTATTCATGCGATTGATACTACCATTGAGGTGTTTGAGGGGTTCATTATATTTCTGTATCTCAACCATATGTTTTACAAATCACCAAGTTTGTCCAACATTTGAGCTCCCTCAGGGGTAAAAGGAAACCCTTTCTTTTGAGGTGGAATTCCCAAAATTCCCTTTAAAATTTCATAGGCAGGATTGGCATAAAGTTCAATGAAATTTCCTTTAGCGGCAAAATCTAGAAGTTGTCTATGATGCAAAGCCAATCCTATATAAAAATTACGAAGCAAAACTTTAGCGTCCCCCTTTAAGTTGGAAATATGATACGATTCCATAAGCCTATACCAGGCATCTTTCAAATTTTCTCCTTGTATTTGCTTGAAGTAAAGGATTTCAAAATCTGGTGACAAAGGAGGAGTAGGGATACTAGCCATCAAGACTAGAAAGCAAGGGAACGACAAACGAAAAAAGAGAGGCGAATAAAACAGCAATCTTTTGTGAAGTGGGGGAGAGGAAAACGAGAGGCAAATGGTAAATAATGTAAATTGCGAGGAGATGAGATTTGTGATTAGGAACCTGGTATATGTTGAAGATCCTCCCCGACAACGGCGCCAGAAATGGTGTGTTGACGGGAGGCTATCTTGACTTGATTTTCCCCGGCAACGGCACCAGAAATTCCTTTTGATGTCGCTTGAAGCTACGTCGGTATTTCCCTAAAGAGGAAGGGATGATGTGGCACAGCAGCAGTAGTTATTTCCCTCAGATATGAAACCAAGGTTATCGAACCAGTAGGAGAACCAAGCAACACAACGTAAACAACACCTGCACACAGATAACAAATCCTCACAACCCAATGTGTTAAAGGGGTTGTCAATCCCTTCTGGGGTACGACGCCTCAAGATAGGCAAACGGACGTGAGGTAAATTTGTAGTAGATTGATAGATCAGACGCGAACAAAATAAATAACAATAAATTGCAGCAAGGTATTTTTGGGTTTTTGGATTAATAGATCTAAAAATAAAAGCAAATAAAAATAGATCGCAAAGGCAAATAATATGAGAAAGAAGACCCTGGACCGTAGGTTTCACTAGTGGCTTCTCTCAAGAAAAATAGCAAACGGTGGGTAAAAAAATTACTGTTGGGCAATTGATAGAACTTCAAATATTCATGACGATATCCAGGCAATGATCATTATATATGCATCACGTCCAAGATTAGTAGACCGACTCCTGCCTGCATCTACTACTATTACTCCACACATCGACCGCTATCCATCATGCATCTAGTGTATTAAGTTCATGGAGAAACAGAGTAATGCAATAAGAACGATGACATGATGTAGACAAAATCTATCTATGTAGAGATAGACCCATCGTTTTATCCGTAGTAGCAACGATACATACGTGCCGGTTCCCTTTCTGTCACTGGGATCAAGCACCGTAATATCAAACCCACTACAAAGCACCTCTTCCCATTGCAAGATAAACAGATCAAGTTGGCCAAACAAAACCCAAATATCGGAGAAGAAATACGAGGCTATAAGCAATCATGCATAAAAGAGATCAAAGAAACTCAAATACTTTCAAGGATATAAAAAGATATAACTGATCATAAACTCGAAGTTCATCAGATCCCAACAAACACACCGCAAAAGAGTTACATCATATGGATCTCCAAGAGACCATTGTATTGAGAATCAAGAGAGAGAGATGAAGCCATCTAGCTACTAACTACGGAACCGAAGGTCTACAAAGAACCACTCACGCATCATTGGAGAGGCACCAACGGAGGTGGTGAACCCCATCCGAGATGGCGTCTAGATTGGATCTGGTGGTTCTGGACTCTGTGGCGGCTGGATGAATATTTCGTCGACTCCTCCAGGGTTCTGGGATTTTTGGGGTATTTATAGAGCAAAGAGGCAGTTCGGGGGGTCACCCGAGGTGGGCACAACCCACTAGGGCGTGCCTGGGCCTCCTGGCGCGCCCTGGTGGGTTGTGCCTCCCTCGGCGCACCCCCGAGGCGCAGCCAGGCCCGTTGTGTTCCTTTTGGCCCATAAAAATCATCATGGAGTTTCGTGGCATTTGGACTCCGTCTGATATTGATTTTTTGTGATGTAAAAAACATGAAAAAAAACAGGAACTGGCACTTGGCACTATGTCAATAGGTTAGTACCAAAAAATGATATAAAATGACTATAAAATGATTATAAAACATCAAAGATTGATAATATAACAACATGGAACAATAAAAAATTATAGATATGTTGGAGACGTATCACCCCAACACACCCAATACAATGGCAAATTGTATAGGTGCACTAGTTCAGCGAAGACATGGTGATAAAAGTGTAATATTGATGGTAGAAATATATTTTTATAATCTGAATAAATAAAACAACAAGGTAGTAAATAGTAAACGGGCACAAAAATGGTATAGCAATGCTTGAAAATGAGGCATAGGGTCCGTACTTTCGCTAGTGCGATCTCTCAACAATGCTAATATAATTGGATCATATAACCATCCCTCAACGTGCAATGAAGAATCACTCCAAAGTTCCTATCTAGCGGAGAACATAAGAATAAATTGTTTGTAGGGTACGAAACCACCTCAAAGCTATTCTTTCCATTCGATCTAATCAAGAGTCTGTACTAATATAACACAAAGCTATTCTTTCCGTTCGATCTATCCTAGAGTTCGTACTAAAATAACACCAAAGCAAATTCATATTCATATTCATAATACTCAATCCGACACAAAGAGCTTAAAAGAGTGCCCCAAGATTTCTACCAGAGAAACAAAGACAAGAATGTGCATCAACCCCTATGCATAGATTACCCCAATGTCACCTCGGGAATCCGTGAGTTGAGTGCCAAAACATATATCAAGTGAATCAATACGATACCCCATTGTCACCATGAGTATTCAATTGTAATACATATATCAAGTGTTCTCAAATCCATAAAAGTATTCAATCTAATAACAATGAAATCTCAAAGGGAAAAACTCAATTCATCACAACAAGGTAGAGAGGGGAAAACATCGTATGATCCGACTATATTAACAAATCCCGCGATACATCAAGATCGTGCAATCTCAAGAACACGAGAGAGAGAGATTAAACACATAGCTACTGGTACAAACCCTCAGTCCTGAGGGTGGAATACTCCCTCCTCACCAAGATGGCCGCCGGGATGATGAAGATGGCCACCGGAGATGATTCCCCCCTCCAGCAGGGTGCTGGAACGGGGTCTAGATTGGTTTTCGGTGGCTACAGAGCCTTGCGGCGGCGGAACTTCTAATCTAGGTTAACCCCAAGGGTTTTCAGAATATTTGGGAATTTATAGGGTAAAGAGGGGGTGCGGGAGGCCACCAAGGTGGGCACAACCCACCTGGGCGCGCCTGGGTCCCCAGGCACGCCTTGGTGGGTTGTGCCCCCTCGGGGCACCCCCCAGGTGCATCTCTGGCCCATTGGTGGTCTTCTGTTCCATAAAAAATCCACAAAAACTTTTGCGGTGTTTGGACTCCATTTGATATTGATTTTCTATGATGTAAAAAACAAGCAAAAATAGCAACTGGCACTGGGAACTAGGTCAATAGGTTAGTCCCAAAAATGATATAAAGTTGTTATAAAATGATTGTAAAACATCCAAGAATGATAATAAAATAGCATGAATACTTCATAAATTATAGATACGTTGGAGACGTATCAAGCGAGAGGGCAATCACCAGGGGGAACCCCCCTTGGGACGCCAGCCATATTGGGACTCCTCCCCAAGTCCAATTCGACCCCCCCCCCCACAAGGAAAGGGGAAGCCTTCCTACTTTGGCCCTTGTGGCCCAAGTTGCCTTCCACCTCTTGGCTTTTTAAGGCCCATTGATATTTAAATTAAATATAAAATGTTTTAAATATTTTCATACCATTATATATATAATTTAACATCTTCAGAAACATATTCCACCTATAAAAATTTATCTGTAATACCCGGTATTACTGATATTCACCGAAACCCTTCCGGTGACCCCAAACTGCTTTCGGAACCTCTAGGAACTATTCTGGATATTAATGAAGTAATTTCACAAATATATTCTCATTACTCCCGTACCACTAACACTTAGCAGATCGTGATTACCTTAAGCTTGTTAATCTGTAGGTTTAGTAAATCATAGACGTGAACAAAATCCCTTCATTCAATGACCGATAGTGAAACCGTGGACATCCATATCCGTCCTATGATTATACGAATGATATTCTAGTGAATATTTGGTTATCATGTGATGTTCCCTTTGCTTAGTGATACCAGTGTGCATCAGTGTCCCCCTGAGTCCTCACCATGCTCATTATACCATTGCTCTCATTATCGGTTTTGCTCTTCTTTCTCATTGACGTGTCCCAGAATCCCTGTGATGTAGTCACCTGTGCCTGGCCAGACGATGATTGATTCAGCCACACCGAGAGGGACCTAAGAATATCTCTCCATCGTCGGAGGTGCAAATCCCACTCTCGAGCTATCCGGTCATCTGTCAAACTTTTCGGTGAACCTGAAAGTTGTCTCTATGATCACCTTGTTACATATGACGTTTGAGCAATCCCAAAGTCCACCGTCTGGTAGGAAGTAACCGACACACTCTCATGGTCTGAGGAATTAAAACACATGCTAACAATCTGTGTTATAATAGATGATTTTAGACGGTATAATCACAAAGTATAACGGACAAGTATTGGGTCGATTCAATATGATTGTTCTTCTAACATCATACCCTCAATGTTATTTTAGGAATATTTGAAGGAAATATGCGCTAGAGGCAATAACAAAGTTGTTATTTATATTTCCTTATATCATGATAAATGTTTATTATTCATGCTAGAATTGTATTAATCGGAAACTTAGTACATGTGTGAATACATAGACAAACAGAGTGTCCCTAGTATGTCTCTACTAGACTAGCTCGTTAATCAAAGATGGTTAAGTTTCCTGACCATAGACATGTGTTGTCATTTGATGAATGGGATCACATCATTAGGAGAATGATGTGATGGACAAGACCCATCCGTTAGCTTAGCATTAATGATCGTTTAGTTTTATTGCTATTGCTTTCATCATGACTTATACATGTTCCTCTGACTGTGAGATTATGCAACTCCCGAATACCGGAGGAACACCTTGTGTTGGGGAACGTAGTAATTTCAAAATTTTCCTATGCACACGCAAGATCCATCTAGGTGATGCATAGCAACGATAGGGGAAGAGTGTTGTTCACCTACCCTCGTAGACCGTAAGCGGAAGCATTATGACAACGTGGTTGATGTAGTCGTATGTCTTCATGATCCGACCGATCCAAGCACCAAAGGTACGACACCTCCGCGATTTGCACACATTTAGCTCGATAACGTCCCAAGAACTCTAGATCCAGCTGATTGTTGGGGGAGAGCTTTGTCAGCACGACGGCGTGATGATGGTGATTATGAAGTTACCGACGCAGGGCTTCGCCTAAGCACTACAACGATATGACCGAGGTGGAAATCTGTGGAGGGGGGCACCGCACACGGCTAAGAGATCAACTTGTGTGTCTATGGGGTGCCCCCTCCCCCGTATATAAAGGAGTGGAGGAGGGGGAGGGCCGACCCCTCTATGGCGCACCCAAGAGGAGTCCTACTCCCACCGGGAGTAGGATTCCCCCTTCCCTAGTTGGATTAGGAGAGGAAGGAAGGGGGAGAGAGGGGGAAGGAAAGGGGGTGCCGGCCCCCCCACCCAATTCGGATTGGGCTTGGGGGGCGCGCCCTCCTAGGCCCCCTTATCCTCTCTCCCACTATGGCCCAATAAGGCGCATATACTTCCTGGGGGGGGGGGGGTTCGGTAACCTCCCGGTATTCCGGTATATGTCCGAACTCGCCCAGAACCATTCCGATGTCCAAACATAGGCTTCCAATATATCGATCTTTATGTCTCGACCATTCCGATATTCCTCGTCATGTCCATGATCATATCCGGGACTCCGAACTACCTTCGGTGCATCAAAACACATAAACTCATAATATCGATCGTCACTGAACGTTAAGCGTGCAGACCCTACGAGTTCGAGAACTATGTAGACATGACCGAGACTCATCTCCATTCAATAACCAATAGCGGAACCTAGATGCTCATATTGGTTCCTACATATTCTACGAAGATCTTTATCGGTCAAACCGCATAACAACATACGTTGTTCCCTTTGTCATCGGTATGTTACTTGCCCGAGATTCGCTTATCGGTATCTCAATACCTAGTTCAATCTCATTACCAGCAAGTCTCTTTACTAATTCCGTAATGCTACATCACGTAACTAACTCATTAGTTACATTGCTTGCAAGGCTTATAGTGATGTGCATTACCGAGAGGGCCCAGAGATACCTCTCCGATACACGGAGTGACAAATCCTAATCTCGATCTATGCCAACTCAACAAACACCATCGGAGACACCTGTAGACCATATTTATAGTCACCCAGTTACATTGTGATGTTTGATAGCACACTAAGTGTTCCTCCGGTATTCGGAGTTGCATAATCTCATAGTCATAGGAACATGTATAAGTTATGGAGAAAGCAATAGCAACAAACTAAACGATCATCGTGCTAAGCTAATGGATGGATCAAGTCAATCACATCATTCTCTAATGATGTGATCCCGTTTATCAAATGACAACCCTTTGTCCATGGCTAGGAAACTTAACCGTCTTTGATGAACGAGCTAGTCAAGTAGAGGCATACTAGTGACACTCTGTTTGTCTATGTATTCACACATGTACTAAGTTTCCGGTTAATACAATTCTAGCATGAATAATAAATATTTATCATGATATAAGGAAATATAAATAACAACTTTATTATTGCCTCTAGGGCATATTTCCTTCAGTATCCCACTTGCACTAGCACTGGTACAACAAGCTCCTAAACAAACGGTTTAAAACCCCTTTCCGCGACAGCATTTGGAACCGTCGCCAAGTGAGTGTGGGCGATAGGGGGGTCCTTCCCACATGACCCAAAAATCGTCGGGGATAGGCCCTCGTGGGACCCAGGCTGGGGCCGTGTGCGATTGGGCGAGTCATGGAAACCCAATCATTTCCGTAGGTATGTACATCCCACACGGTGAATCCCAGAAATCATTTCCGTAGGTATGTACATCCCACACGGTGAATCCCAGAAATCATTTCCGTAGGTATGTACATCCCGCACGGTGAATCCTAGAAATCATTTCCATAGGTATGTACATCCCACACGGTGAATCCCAGAAATCATTTCCGTAGGTATGTTCATCCCACACGGTGAATCCCAGAAAATCATTTCCGTAGGTATGTACATCCCACACAGTTCTTTGTGTGGAAACGTGTGTGCAAGGTGGCCTAACGCAAATAGTTCGCTGCCGGAAGCCATGTGTGATTTTTAGTTGATCGAACACGCCTACTTTCTAGAAACCGTGCGGGTTGTTTGAGTTCATCGCCCACTGTGCTGTCCGAGTAACCGTTTGCAATAGAAACCCCCAATAAGCAGGGTAATTAGCCTATTATCGATAATCCATGTACTAATCATACTGATATTTCTTATAAAACACGCTAGATATTTCATATCCGTATAAAAGCAACTAGGATTTCATAATCGAATTACATCAGATAGCTTCGGCACTCAGTTACGCCATTACACAATAGCACCAAGTTTCACATGCAGCGTCAAAAACCTTTGGAAAGTAGCATCATACACGGTAAATAGACAGATGAATCTCATCTGAGAAACTGCAGAAGCGAAAGGCAAATATTGAGCCTTCAGTGATGTTGAATGTCCTTGCAACTTTAGGCCAGTGGCTATGGATAATTTCCTGCCCAACCTTCGTCCTCTTCAGCAAGACTTCAATATTGTACCGTGGGTGTTGAATGAATACCTTCCTCGCCTCTTGACCATGCAGGTGGTTTGAGAGGTAATCATCGGTGAACTGCTTACTAAAAACAAAGATATGCATAAATCGCTGTTGTAAATTTTGAAATGGCGCAAGGCGTAAAAACAAGGTAAAAGAGTTGGTACCATCCTATATTTGACTAATGTCTTCTTCATTGTGCAAACAAATATCTTGTTGTTATTCATCGCAAGTTTCTTCATCCTAACAATCTTTCTGAGTTTCTTGACTTGACTGATATTCATGGACATCTCATTTCCCCATATGCAAAATGGGTCGAACAGTGGGTCTAAGCCTCTGACAGCAGGACCTACATGTGCAAGACCAAATTGTAAGAAACCTAAATATTAGAATGATTCCTGCAACTGCACAATAATGTGCTATTAGCCAAAGGACCCTGCTTGAACAAACCTTGATCGTAAACCGCAGTGTCTCCCATTGTTTCCCTGCAACACACATAAGGAAGATCTTGATCAGGTTAACTGAGAGTTGCCATACTATCAGTAGAATATGTATTGAGTACAGCCAAATTCGTTTGGTGTCACATGCATAACAATACAAAATTGTACCCACATCAAATGAAAATCAAATTGCAGAACTGAACCAAATAGTTAAATGGATAGCAGAACAAATGAACCAAAATAGTTAACTGAGCACGACATTGTAGAATAGAAACATGTACAAGAAGATAAGACAGTTAACAAAACATAGAATGCTTGAGAACAGTACTACGAAATGTAGCAATTGTTGGACCAAAGTGTTAACTGAATATTAAATTTTAGAGGACCAAACTGTTAACTGAACATCAGATTGCATATTAACATTACAGAGGACAAATCACTAGAAGGCACTGGCGGTGGCCTTGAGAAAACATCACGAACTGTATTTTAAAGTAGACAACCGCGCGACGGTGTCAACGGTGGCCTCGAAGAAGATGTGCTCCTCCACACTACAAAAAAATACACTTCCGTGATGATACATGTTTGTCACAGTAGGTCGCGTTTTCTGTCATGCATGTACATCCATGACAAATTTATGACAGAATCAAGATAGTCATACATGTGCTGTCGTAGAAGTGTTCCATGACATTACCAAAATTATCATCACGAAAGTGTCCACTTCCATGATGATAAATTGCGCGTCACAGAAGTGCTTTCGTCAAGGGTGACGGACACATGGCATCCACCATAACGGAACACCGTTAAGCTATCGGGTCGGGTTTTGGATCCGATAACCCGTTAACAGCCCCGACCAATGGGGATTTTCCACGTGTAAAATCACCATTGGCTGGAGGAAACACGTGTCGGCTCCTCGTTGGGACAGATGTCAACCACTCATTGGACGGAAGGCACCTATGATACGTCGACACGTGGCACAGCCCAACAGAGGCCCATTCCTATGAAAAGGCCGGCCCGTTTGACTTGGTCAAAAGCTGGTGGGCCGGCCCATGGAAAGCCTGTTAACGGCCTGTTCGAATATAGCCCATTTACAGCCCACTAACCCAAGGCCCATTACGCCCTATCCGAATTAGGCCCAGTAGCATCATCTGGGCCATCCAATATGATTCCATCCCGTTTTCACTTCTGGCCCATGTATGGCCCATGACGTCTTTCAGCCCATATGAGGCCCTATGTAACTCTTGGCCTACTAACGGCCCGTGGTGAAACTGGCCCATAATGAACAGTGTATCACTTTACACCCATTAACGGCCCGTGGTGAAACTGGCCCGTAATGAACAGTGTATCACTTTATACCCATTAACGGCCCGTTATTCCGTTGGGCTGTTTCTAGCCCATGTTATCTTTCGGCCTTCTCAGAGCCCATTTATTCTTGGGCTCATTTCCAGCATTCGTTTACTTATGGCCCGTTACTATCATTTTCTGCTTGTGGGCCAAATTCAGCCCGTGGTTACAGTCGGCCCGTTTGTGGTCAGTTAATATGTTGGGCCAATTTCATAGCGTCATCAAATACGGCCTATTGACGATGGCCCGTTATGGTCGGCCCATGAACGAACGATTCCAACTCTAGCCCGTTTACGGCCATAATGCGGTCTGTTTGGCCCATGTTTGGCCAATCGATTATACGGCCCATATAAGGCCCATTGATAATACGGCCCACAGAAGGCCCATTGTTTCTATGGCCCGTAGAAGGCCCATTGTTTCTATGACCCGTAGAAGGCCCACTGTTTCTACGGCCAGTAGGAGGCCCAATGTCACTATAGTAAATATTAGCCCATGGTTATTGTGGCCTAGTTTTCAAAAATAGGTTATTGCAACCACTAGCTAACCGCGGAAAAAGAACTGCAATGACTATAAGCAAACAAATAAACAAGACAACAAGGAAATAAATAAGCAAGCAACTAACGCTAGGCTATCACGGCTATTACACATATTACATCCACTAGGCATCAAAGTTCGCCACCAGTGCAAATATAGGGAACAAAGCAGCATATCATATACACTGGTTGTCAAAGTTGGCGACTAGCGCAAATAAACGCCGCAGCAAAACAAATCCAGAACTAAAACCACTTCAGAAGATCTCAAGAAACAATATCCTGGGTACCCATATTGCTGGCAAGATGCTTAGCAAGCTTATTAACTTTCTCTTGTTTGGCGCTTAAATCCTCTAGCGCTTGCTGTTGCACCAGAAAATATGCATCTGAATTCTGCAGGGACTTCCTCAGTCCTTCAGTTTCCTGTCGCAGCACATCTGATCGATGTCTTTCAACTTGAAGTTGAGACTCAAGAAGACGAACTGATTCAGGCAGCGAGTTCGAAGAGCTTGTGCCAGCAGTACTGGCCAGTAACTCGAACACTACATCAAGACAGGACTTTTGGGTTCCCTCACTGTCGTTAAGATAGTTTTTATCAGCTTTCTTGGAGACCAACAGGGATGTCTCACTATCTTGAACCTTATCTGCATTACTTCCTTTACCATTGGATAACGCGGTACTGTTCTCCAATATTTTGTCCGCATTCTAAAAGAGAAACAAGCAGACACATCACATGTTTACCATGTTGTATATGAAACTCATTTTGGTAAATGAGTTCAGTAGTAAAGTGGACAGGATAACAGCATGAAACAAACATATATCTATGTACCATGGTCACTTTATGGTCTATATCATTCTAGTTTTTGTTGCCAAATCAAGATAGAGACACAATTCAAATAATATTTGTTCAAGACAAAGCAGAATAGACAGAATATAAGTGTGGGTAACTATAGAGCAATAACAACACTTGTAATGTGCATGACATGAGAACATAACTGTTTATTCAATTGAAACTAAAATCAACATAGAGCAGGTTACAACAGCAAACCAGTTAAAGAAACAGGTTTAAAACATACCTGTTGCGCCATTGGAGTTTCAATTCCATCCTTCAAATTTGAAAATGGTTGGTATGAGTAAATAAAGTCATGCAAGAGCAAAGGAGTATGAACCATAGCTACATAACCTGACCTGAGAACAAATATTCTTCTCCTTCAAGCGTTGAGTTGGGATTCGGAGTGGTGGTCCTCGTGCTTTGGGCACTGCAGTTCCCTTACTAACTGCTCGTGTTTGGGTGCTTTGTGGTGGAGACGGTGTTGTGTCAACTGGAACTGGGTTACTATCTGCCGGGGTTGGGGTTAGAAGGGGTGTACCTGGTTCTCTGTCCAACTGGGTAGGGGTACAATCTGCGAGAGTCTAGGTTATGTGTGGTGGATCTGGTCCTTGGGCAAGTACAACCGTGGTTCTATCTGCATCAACTGGTAGCACTATCTTTTGTGAAGACCGTGTTGTTACTCCCTTAGATACTGCCATCACGCTCTCCAATTCAAATGGCTGATAAACAAGAAAAGTAATTGAAAGTATAGACATTGTATGATAGATAGGTGCAATGGATAGTGGGGAATAAAAGAGGGCATGGAATAATTCATATTTATGTTGTCTAACCAAACAGGATAGCATGACACAATTTCACATATATGATGGCTAACTAAACAGGATAGCATGACACCATTTCACATTATGATGGCTAACTAAAAAAGATGGAAAGACATAGTTCAAAATATGAGACTATGTAAACAGGATGACATGACATAACTATATAATGTGTTTATTAAATAGGTTGGCATGCCATAATTCACATACATTCACGGATAGAATGCCATAATTCAAAATATGATGACTGTAAACACTAAACAGGATGAGATGATATAACTATATGATGTCTTTATTAAATGGGTTGCCATGCCATAATTCAGATATATGATGTGTATGTACTATGTAAACATGATGGCATGATATAATTCAAATATATGATTTATATAGTAAGCAAGTAAGTAGATGGCAATCCATATATGATGTAAAAACTAAGCAATGCAAGATAACATGCATGACATGGGCAATATAACCCTGCCAAGTTTGAGCATAGATCTCAGGGGGAAAATAGGATTGGTCATCAGTCTCTGAATCCTCCTCTGAGGAGCTCTCTGTAACCAGCAAGATGTCTGCTTCAGCAGGTAGCATTGTCTGCTCTGAATACCTTGTTTTCACTCCAAATACTTCCATCACCGCTTCAAATGGCTGATGCAAAGGAAGAGTAGTTGAATATACAAACGTTGTCGACAAATGGAACACGTAATACAAAAAAATGATAGCATGATATAATTCACATACATGATGATTGGCTAAACAACATGGCATTGCATAATTCACATATATAATGCCTTTGCAACAATATAGCATTGTATAATTCACATATATAATGTCTTGCAACAAGATGGCAATGCATAATTCACATATATGGTAATTAGACACTGAACAAGTGGCATTCACACAAAGCATGTCTAAACTAATCAAATGACATAGCAATGCGAGACACCATACGCACGATATGAGCAACATAACCCTGCCATGAGGAGCTACACCTCAGGGGGGGATAGGACTGGTCATCTGTCTCTGAATCCTCCTCTGAGGAGCTATCCATAACCAGCGAGATATGCGCTTCGTCAGATAGCATAGTCTGCTCTGAAGACCTTGTTTTCATTCCAGAATTTGCCATCACCGTGTCAAATGGCTGATGCACACGAAAAGCAGTTGAATGTAATAACATTGTTGACAAATGTAATATGTAACGAAAAAAAGGATGGCCTGATATAATTTACATATAAGATGACTGTCTAAGAAGGATGGCATTGCAAAATTCACATATATGATGCCTGGCTAAACAATATGGCATTGCATAATTCACATAAACGATGAATAAACTAAACAGATGGCATTCGCACAAAGGATGTCTAAACTAAGCAGATGACATATTTGACGTATAAAGTAAGCAATGCAAGAAACCATATGCATGATATAACCAACATCAGCATGCCAAGTTAGAGCAAAGACCTCAGGGGGTAAATAGGAGTTGTCTTCTCCTTCTGAATCCCCCTCAGAACAGATATCTTCCTCTCGATTACAATCTGAAATGCATGGAGGGGGGCTGCCTTTGCGCCTACCATGGAGCGATGTCTGCATGAAATTTTATTGCCACGCAAGTCTCGTCTCTTTTGCTCTACATGTTCAGTTCCATTGTTTACAATAACTGTCATGCATAGGAATAAAACATAGTGAGATTATGTAAGGAGTGCATGCAGAAATCCAGAGTGATGGTAGCAACCTGTGGATAGACCCAAAACCAATAATAGTAGGTAGATAATGGCTTCAGTTAAAAAATACAGATAATGGCTTCTTTACTGTTTGTTTCCCACCCAACATGAAACTCATAGTAGACACCAGAGATTAACCAGATAGTAGATAGATACTATTGATAGCGGCCCCGATATGTACCCCACAACCATTTAAAAACTCAAGTTTGACCATTAGTTTGGAGATGACTCAGAGTCTAATCGGTGAACAGGACGATAAAGTAGCATGTAATATTAAGCGATGCATAACGTAAGCAGACACGAAAGAGTGCGACCTCTCTTGCTGACCCGTGTAGTCCTCGAGGTCATCTGCTCGGTTGATGATGGTAGTGCAGTTTCATGGCTGCCAGCGGCGGGGAAGAAGATCTGAGGCGGCGAAAGACAGTCTGGAGGCCGGATCCCTGCTGTGCTGGACCCTTCTGTCATTGGAGCAGCTGAGCTGGGGTGGACGACGGTGCAGCAGGAGCGGGACAAACCACGCAAGGTTTTCTTTGACAACTATCTGTAAGAGAAGTAGTTCTGTAAGTGCTTGTTTGAATTGGAGGATTCCAACAATGCAGGGATAGGAAATAGATAGGAATAGGATAGGAATGCACGTGCAAAACAGAGAATTTAAAAACACAGGATTTCTGCCAATCTGGGTGTTTGATTCACAACAATTGGAAGATCACAGGATGCAAAGAAGCATGGTGAGATTAAGTCAAACCACAAGAAAATGTACGGTTATAATGCTATTATGCTACTATCTCTTAGTCTTGTGCTTCATGAATAGGAATTTGAAAATTAAAATTCCTATGTTTTTTCTTTCAAGCAGACACTAAAGGAACAAATCCGTGTGCTCAGTGGACAATATATATAACATGTAGAGTAAAAAAGAGATGCAACAAGTGTACAACCTCTTTGGCGAAGCCATGTCGATCTCAGCATGATTGGGTTGGCCGGTGAGGATGCTCTGGCTGACTTGGCTGTCGGAGGAGGGGAAGAAGATCTTAGGCGTCTGGAGATGGAGCCTGAGGTATTGCTCCGCTGTGATGGAGGGTTTCGTTGTTGGAGCAGCTCCGCTGAGTTGTACAACGCTGAGGCTGAAGCAGGACAAGAGAGACAACGAACAACATTAACCTGAGTGGAATTCTAATAGCATCTCCAATACATGACGTAAAATATATAAACACAAAGTGCTAGATGTAAAATACATCAGCCGCTCATCTCTGAACTTAACTGTCGAAACTGAATTTAACTGTCGAAACTGAACTTAACTGTCGAAACTGAACTTAACTGTCGAAACTGAATTTTGCTGTCAAAACTGAATTTTGCTGTCGAAACTGAACGCACTAGCAAGGTGAGGCTACACGTCGGTCGACTGACTTTTTCATCTCTGGTCAATCAATTTTGCAGCCGTTGGATATGAAATCAAGGGCCTGTGGTTCATCTTCAACCTCCACCCCCCTGAGTCGGCCAAACAGCAGCCCCTCACCGCCCGCGGCCGGCGGTGCGCCGCCCCGCCCGCCCCGAAAACACTCCCCACCGCCGGTCCGCCGCCGCCCCGGCCATCCCTCTAGGCCCTCCCGTGCCAAGCTTTTTCTCGGGCGATCCCCACGCCACCGCCCCGCCAACGCCCCGCCACCGCCGGCGACCACCGCCCCCATCCTGAACCCTAAGATAGATAGTGGGGTACCTCTCCGGCGAGCCCCCTCCCTGCTGCGGCTGGTTCTTCCTTCACCCCGGCGGCATCGGAGTGAAGTGTAGCTAAATCAGAGCAGCATCGCAAGCAAGAGCAAGAGCGAGAGCAGCAGCGCGAGCAAGAGCAATAGCAAGAGCAGACCAGGCAGGGGACCGAGAGCAAGAGCAAAGCAGCAGCGCGAGAGAGAGCTAAAGCAGCAGCAGGTCCTACTGATGTGGACGTCGCCGCGAGGGAGCGACGCCGTGGAGGAAGTGGCCGGCGACGCCGCCGTGGATGGAGCCGCACCGTGTCGGCTCGGGACCGAGCGCCGGCAGCACCGTGAGATCGAATCAAGAAGAAAATGCGGTGATTAGTGTACAACCTCTTTGGTGGCGCCGATTAGGCCGCAGCTTCATCCGAGGAAACGGTGATGATGATGCTCTTCCAGTGGTGCAGGTGAAGACGGCGGTGTGGGAATGGAGGTGGCGCGAAAGACGAGGGGAACGTCGGGGCAGCTCCTTGGAGGTGGAGGACGGGGTGGCTGAACCGGCGGGACGATGAGATCGACGACGGATCCTCATCCGGTACGGTGGATGAGGGACGTCGAGGTGTTGTTGTGGACGACGTCGTCGGGGAAGAGGCTCCGGCTGGGTGGCGGACGAAGCAGGGTGTGGGGTTTCGTCGCAGGTTTTCGCGGCCTCGGTGTACGAATGGGTGGGCGGATGGGATGGTAGTGGGGAACCATGGATTAGAGACGCGCTTGTCCGAAATGTGGGGTAAGTTACGAAAGTACCCCCACCGATTTGAGGCGGTTCTTTCGGTTCAGGGGTACCACAGGCATTTCGCATGTCAGGATTTCACAGTTGGTGGGAGTTTTCGCGCGCGTTGTAATTTCGGAATAGCAAGGCGTGGGTTGAGATGGAGGGAGTTGTCGGAGCACAACAAGACAAAGATATATCTTAAATATTTCAGGCTAACAAGGCGCGGGTTGAAATTTCCGAACAAGCCTAACGTGTACTGTACCAAATCAATGCGCCCTAAAAATGTCATTCAAAACTTTGAATTCATGTTATGTTCAATTAAAATATTTTGCTACTTGTATAATGCATGCAACCTACTACTCAAATGAACGTTTTAGTGCATTCCAAACGTATATACTACCGCTTCAATATGAACTAAATTTGAATTTGTTTCTCTATTTGAATAAGATCTATAGTAATGATTGTTGTGAAGTCAAAGAATTTGAATTCGTTTCTCTGTTTTAATAAGATCTACAATCATCATTATTGTCAAGTTAAACCATCGTTTGTGTATTATATTCACAACACACCACATGATTAGTCTCGAGTTACATATGAACTATGTGTACTATATGAACTCGAACTACATTTTTTGAATCCACTTTATTTTGATTTCAAATCACATTACATTTCTAGCTCTAGCTAGATCTTCATAATCTAAACCATGTCTCATATGTATAATGTGTTTATCACATTATGTATGGTGCCCCGCCCCCTACGCCTAGAAGTATTTAGATGTGAGTTGCAAACACCACACATTACCACAAATTCAAATAAAATGTGAGAATGTTTGATATATAGTATTGTTTAGATTGTTCGATATTTAGTTGTAAGCTGCAAATGCCACACATTATCACAAATTCAAATAAAATGTGAGATTGTTTGATGTATAGTATGGTTTAGATTGTTCGGCATTTAGCTGTGAGTTGCAAACGCCATGCATTATCACATTATGGTATAACATGTGCACATCACGTGTATCACCGCTATATTCATGCATGCAATGTTTAAAACACTATGTTCTCCTATTCAAATATATGAATCCGCTTTCATATCAAATTATGATCTTTGTTAGTCTCTTAGACCCACACAATCCTCTAACCTTTGTAGCTACCACTAACTTTCTCTCGTGCATGCACACGCCCTCCTCGCGCTCCCCCTCCCTCGGCATTCTATCCACCGGGCACATTCATTTTTTTTTCTTTAGGTCGTTCTCCCAGAGTCTCCACAACTCCTTTCTGACACACACCGATCGATAAACCTCTCCAGCGATGCCTGCCTACAACATACAAACATACCTTCAATCTCCTCCTTTATGTGTCCTTGCCTCATGTCTCTCATACGATCAGACACATGTGTAAACTCTCGCCCCTCTTTTCATCGCTCTCACAACCGCACACTCCTCCCCCTATCTAGCTAGTAGTTGGGCCTCTCGCACCACCTCCTAGCTCCATTCTCTCTGTCTATCCGTCTCGCTGGGCCTTATTTGCCTCTAACAAATGGACGTACACCGACCGATCTCTCGCTATACATATAGCTAGCTTGGTCCTTATAACTCGTTTTTACCCACACGTCAATCGATCTACCTCATTAGTTGTGTCTCTCCCTTCCTCCGACAAACAACAATTGATCTACCGATCTAGTTAGGTTTGCTTACCAAACACATGGTTCCCCTTCATTGTCCATGGATGCGTCCCAACAGATCTATCACGCACAGGCACACACAGAAACACATCCCCACTCTTATTGGTAACATTGCAGTTCCACCCTCAGTTTGTTTAGTAGGCCTCTCCCACCATCTTCGAGAAGCAACTCCATCACCCATCCAGCACTCTACCCCTCTCCCTCCCTCTCTCCCTCCCTCTCCTTCCCTCTCTCCCTCTCTCCTCTCTCTCTCCCATCATATTTCCCGTCCTTCAGTTATGTATGGATGTCGACCAATCTCCCTCAAGACATAGCTGGGTCTCTCCTTCTCGACACATATACGAGTCGTTCTACCTCTATAGTTAGGCCTCTGCCTACCCCTCCCACCACCCCCCACACACCGATACATCGAGCGCTCTAGTCATGTCTCCCTGCTACACACAAACTTGACGTGTGCCCTCTAACGTTCCGGTAGGCCAGTCGCCCTATATCTTTGACTTGCACACACAGACACACACACAATTTCGATGGCTCTCTTCATCGATCTCGCACCCACCCACTTGATCCTCTCTTCGACTCTATCAATAGCTATGACCCCTCCCTCTCTTCTCGTGGATTTCCCGACCCTCTATGTATGATATGGATAGGCCTCCATTTCACACACATTACATGCAAAATTTTGTTTGAGATGTCATCGACACATATTCCCACAAATAATTCACGAAATCAACCCCCCACCCCACCCCCACCCCAAAACAAAAAACACTCACGAACGCGGTTTGTATCTCTCTCACACACCCACGTACGTGGGGGAC